>NC_134397.1:71713550-72913550 GCF_050003625.1 Haematobia irritans | reverse complement strand
GCCAACTGCACTCAAATCGATGATTTGATGGTGGCAAAGGAAAAGAGAAATATTTGTATGCATTTATTTCGGCAAAACCGGCTTTCATAAACCTTTTTTCGGAAGGTTCAAGTGTGGTTCACCATGAACTGCCTGAATTTATTCTGATAATTGGTTGATAGTTTTGCTGATGACGAATGTGGTAATTCCGAAACGTGCGTCCATCCAACCATCTTGCAGTCTATAGGGCTTGGCCCAAATAAATTGACAAACATTCTTTTCCTCTGTTGGTTGGTTTTAAAGCTGAGATCAAAACAACAATATGAAATAAAATTTTGAAAAAAATTTCTATAGAAATAAAATTTTGAAAAAAAAAACATTTTATAGTAATAAAATTTTCCAAAATATTCTCTAGAAATAAAATTTTGACAAAATCTTCTGTAGAAACAAAATTTTGAAAAAATTTTCTATAAAAATAACATTTTGAGAAAATTTTAATAGAAATGAAATTTTGAAAAAAAAAAACATTATAGTAACAAAATTTTCCAAAATATTCTCTAGAAATAAAATTTTGACAAAATTTTTTATAGAAATAAAATTTTGCCAAAATTTTCAATAGAAATAAAATTTTGCCAAAATTTTCTATAGAAATAAAATTTTGCCAAAATTTTCTATAGAAATAAAATTTTGAGAAAATTTTTATAGAAACAAAATCTTGAGAAAATTTTCTATAAAAATAAAATTTTGCCAAAACTATCTATAGAAATAAAATTTTGAGAAAATTTTCATAGAAACAAAATTTTGAGAAAATTTTCTATAAAAATAAAATTTTGCCAAAATTTTCTGTAGAAATAAAATTTGAAAAAAATTTCAATAGAAATAAAATTTTGAAAAAAAAATTATAGTAACAAAATATTCTCTAGAAATAAAATTTTGCCAAAATTTTCTATAGAAATAAAATTTTGAGAAAATTTTTATAAACAAAATTTTGAGAAAATTTTCTATAAAAATAAAATTTTGCCAAAATTTTCTATAAAAATAAAATTTTGCCAAATTTTCTATAGAAATAAAATTTTGACAAAATTTTCTATAGAAATAAAATTTTCTATAGAAATAAAATTTTGAAAAAAAATTCTGTAGAAATAAAATTTTGAAAAAAAATTTTTTTTAATAAAATTTTGACAAAAATTTTTTTAAAATAAAATTTTGACAAAATTTTCTATAGAAGTAAAAAAATTTCACAACATTTTCTATTGAAGTAAAAAACTTTCACAAAATTTTCTATAGAAGTAAAATTTTTCCAAAACTTTCTATAGAAATAAAATTTTGAGAAACTTTCTATAGAAATAAAATTTTGAGAAAATTTTTATAGAAACTAAATTTTGAGAAAATTTTCTATAAAAATAAAATTTTGCCAAAATTTTCTATAGAAATAAAATTTTGAAAAAATTTCAATAAATAAAATTTTGAAAAAAATTCAATAGAAATAAAATTTTGAAAAAACAATTTTTTGTAACACAATTTTCCAAAATATTCTCTAGAAATAAAATTTTGCCAAATTTTTTTATAGAAATAAAATTTTGAGAAAATTTTTATAGAAATAAAATTTTGACAAAATTTTTTATAGAAATAACATTTTAAGAAAATTTTCTAAAAAAATTAAAATTTTAAGAAATTTGTCCATAAAAATAAAAATTTTAGAAAATTTTCTATAGAAAAAAATTGAACAAAATCTTCTATAGAAATAAAATTAGAATACTGGGATCATATCCTAGAGCCAGCTTTTTTAATGTCTTTAATTTTTCGTCGCAACATTGTACGTTGCTCCCTTATATTTTCTCTCTCTCTCTCTCTCTGAATATTTTTTCTAAATATATGTTTAATGGAAACTTTTAAACAAACATTTTGTTAGGATCTATAAGCAAAGTAAGAAAATTTATTTCCCCAAACTTTTGGTTAGCAACGATATTTACTCCCAATATGAATTTCTTATCTCACGTAGTTTTTAACCGCAGTGTAAATACCACCACATGTTTTATACAAAGACCAAAGACAATACTCGTCGGTTGATATGTTTGTTGAGTCGGTCGTTGATCGCTTGCCGCTTGCTGTTGAAAATGGTGAGAACGATTTTAATTAGCGATCACAGGAACTAGAAAAACACTAGAGAAAACAAAAAAAAAAACACAAAGCCCAAATAAAACAATTCAAGTATCGAAAAGACCAAAGCGAAGTTTTGAACTTTACAGAACCTCCTCATCCATATTCGAGGGAATATTTCAAAAAGCAGACAGATATGCAGACGGACAAAACCCCAAGAAGGCAGGCGGCTATAAGCAGAGCAGTCAAGTCTAGATTCGTATGCAACAGCTATGTATCCGTCTGTCCATTTTCGATTGAAGAACTTAACGTTTGCAAGGATGATTTGTTCTAGGGATTTATTTCTCCTCTGGTTGGCGGTGGCGGTAGAGGTATCCGTGTTGATGTTGCTGCTTTAGATTCTCATTTAAAGCGCCACATAGTGACAACTTGTAAATTAGTCGAGTCAACATTGCAACACTTTATGATAATTCCCAACATAATGTTTTACGCATTTAGGGAATGGGAGACCTAGCGCTCCTCATGTATTTTCTCCAAAAAGGGCATTGAATTCAAAACCAGACGCATAAGATATTGTCAGATGAATTTATTACTTTACAAGCTATGATAAAATGCAAAGGGAATGGTTCGATTATCCTGCATTTGGAGCTTTGTTGTTAGCAAAAGAAATTTTCAGAAGCACCGTGGGACAATAATGAAAATGAATTTAAAATTGGACAAAGACGAGTGCATGCACTTCAAATCAAATGTCATGAATAGTAAAACATGTAAAAGAGGTAAAGTAAATGAATGGAAAAAAAGTTCCACATGCTCTTACTGTCATGTTGCATCTATAGGTCAAATAGCCTGATTCAGTAGAGACGGTCTCAGTCAATCAATTTGCAATAAAGTCCAATGAATGCGTAGCACCGAGATTTAGTTTTTTCTTCAAGCAGTCAATAAACCTTAATTTTATTGAATTTTAGGAGATCAATATTTACCTTTTACAACTCGTTGTTACAAAAACGTAATCCAATAACCAAAAAATCGTTCATCAATTTGAAAGCAACTTTAAACTGCCGCATAACTCTCAACAAGATGGCTGAGCAGTTTAATATTCTCCTACAACTGGTGTATGGCCACAAGAAAATAACAGGAATCTGCAAAGCGGATCTTCCAGTGGAATGAATTGAGAAAAAAGGTGCAACATTTTCTAAATTGATAGCAAATTATGAAGGACATTGTCATAGTTTTTGGGTTCTGTGTCCTTCACAATATTATAAATTAACACGAACTTTCAAATGGCAATATCATTTGGACGAAAATACAATGAGTGAAAAAATAGTGTAACACAAAGGTAACATATTTTTGCGAAAGGAAAACGCCCTAAAATTAGACTGTTCCAATGTGCGAGGGGTGGTTCGTGTGATTCAGAAGTGGTGATTGTGATGTGGAAGACAAAGAACTCTCAGAATAGCCGATGAAGTTTGGAGACGATGAATTAGAGGGATGACTGAATGAGGACCACGGATGGTAAATTCACTTTTTTAGAAAGTACAAAAATGGTAGTGTTTTGAATTAAAAATCACATTTCACTAAATATCGGGTTTTGCTCCAACAAAAACATACTACGAATATGAGATCGTCTAATTCATCTTTAATGAGGCTGGTATTCTGCAAGAATTACTAACGACATCTTTTTTATTGGTTTACCGCATTAAAATCAGAAAAAAAATCTTTGTTCAGTTTTTCCTTCATCCAGAAATAATTAATTTAAATTAAGTAATTACGTTTTTTGGCTTTCCTGATTTCAAGAATTTTTCCATACTTTCTTATCTCAAAAAAAAAAAAATCAAGTATCATAACAAAAATTACAAAGATTATCGTAGTATTGTTACGATTCCCACTCTTCTAGTCCGCGATCGACAATTTCTCTTCTAGAAAATGTGCATGTACATACATTTTCAGTATACTGCCAAAAAGCCTTTAGTAAATAAGATGGTTAAAGATTCTCTCAAAATTATTGTACCATGAAAACTGAATTCGGTTCAAAACTGTATACTCAAAAGGTACCAAATCATTCGGGAGAGTACTACGGTACTGACCAGAGTGAGAAGGTATTAAAAAAAGTACTTTAATACCATATTTTCCATCTCTGACGCAGGTCAAACCTTTTCCAATCGACTTGAACTATTGTGAATGATTCAAAAGCTTGGAAATTGGGTACCGTACATGTGCCGAGACACGTACTAAGAAGATTTTTCACAGCTACTCCAAAGCCAACAAAAGAGTTTTGTTGCGTCAGATTGTTACAGGTGATGAAAAGTGGATTCACTACGCCAATCACAGTTTTGTCAAAATTTTTTCTATAGAAAATTTTGTAAAAAATTTAATTCTATAGAAAATTTTGTCAAAATTTTATTTATATAGAAAATTTTGTCAAAAATTTATTTCTATAGAAAATTTGTCAAAATTTTATTTATATAGAAAATTTTGTCAAAATTGTATATATAGAAAAATTTTGTCAAAATTTTATTTCTATAGAAAATTTTTTCAAAATTTTATTTCTATAGAAAAATTTTCAAAATTTTATTTCTATAGAAAATTGTGTCAAAATTTTATTTCTATAGAAAATTGTGTCAAAATTTTATTTCTATAGAAAATTGTGTCAAAATTTTATTTCTATAGAAAATTGTGTCAAAATTTTATTTATATAGAAAGTTTTTCCAAAATTTTATTTCTATAGAAAATTTTGTCAAATTTTTTTTTCTATAGAAAATTTTGTCAAAATTTTATCTCTATAGAAAATTTTGTCAAAATTTTATTTCTATAGAAAATTTTGTCAAAATTTTATTTCTATAGAAAATTTTGTCAAAATTTTATTTATATAGAAATTTTTTCCAAAATTTTATTTCTATAGAAAATATTGTCAAAGTTTTATTTCTATAGACAATTTTGTCAAAAATTTATTTCTATAGAAAATTTTGTCAAAATTTATTTATATAGAAAATTTTGTCAAAGTTTTATTTCTATAGAAAATTTTGTCAAAATTTTATTTCTATAGAAAATTTTGTCAAAATGTTATTTCTATGGAAAATTTTGTCAAAATTTTATATATAGAAAAATTTTGTCAAAATTTTATTTCTATAGAAAAATTTTCAAAATTTTATTTCTACAGAAAATTTTGTCAAAATTTTATTTCTGTAGAAAATTTTGTCAACATTTTATTTCTATAGAAAATTTGGTCAAAATTTTATTTCTATTGAAATTTTTGTCAAAGTTTTATTTCTATAGAAAATTTTGTCAAAATTTTATTTCTATAGAAAATTTTGTCAAAATTTTATTTATGTAGAAAATTTTGTCAAAATTTTATTTATATAGAAAATTTTTTCAAAATTTTATTTCTATAGAAAATTTTGTCAAAATTTTATTTCTATAGAAAATTTTGCCAAATTTTATCTCTATAGAAAATTGTGTCAAAATTTTATCTCTATAGAAAATTTTTGTCAAAATTTTATTTATATAAAAAAATTTTTCAAAATTTTATATATATAGAAAATTTGCACAAAATTTTATTTCTATAGAAAATTTTGTCAAAAATTTATTTCTAAAGAAAATTTTGTCAAAATTTTATTTCTATAAAAAATAAATGAATTCTTTGAAAAATCTCGCATTTTTAATTTGCGCTCATTGTATACTTTCATATGTAAACCATATATTTAATACTGATTTATACACCGAAAAAAAAAATCCGTAGTAAAACTAGCGGTATATTCAGCGTTGCCAATTTAGCTTTTTTCCCGCTAGATTTGGCTTTTTTTGAATACGTTTAGCGGGAAAAAATGCATTTAGCTTTTAGCTTTTTTTCTGGCTTTTTTTTCATGACCCTTTTAGCTATTTTTGGCTTTTTTTATTTTCGACATGTTCCTATTGAAATATGGATAAAACTTCGTTTTTATCTAAGCCTTGCTGCCAGAATAAGGTTTTTCACATGTTTCAAATCTCAATTGAAACATTAATAATTATTCCAGCCATTATGCGGGCATTTTTGCAGCAAATACACCTTGTGGTAAAGTTCTTGCCTCGTATTCATAAAAGTTATCGTAAACTTTAAATCTACTATTACCATGCAAATTCCTTATATAAACTGTCAGTAAATTATTAGGAATATTACCATTTTACTCGTTTATCCTTTTTATGTTATTTTAATATTCTAAAGTTATTATGATATTACTAAATTAAAATAGTAGATGTGAATTGCTTTGTACACTGAAAAAATATTGTCGTGAGGCCAAAGATGGTTATATAGCATTTGTGAATTTCTCTTATATAAACTGTTTTCCTTGTCCAAAAGCCGATAAAGTCGTTTTGTCCTTATAGTTAAGTGATTCAACTTAAAAATGGGTATCTTTTCATGAAAGAATGCTAGGGTCAATTCTAAAAAATTTTTTAAATTAATAGTCTTTAAATTTGTGGAGTTTTTGTATCTTCACCACAAACCAAAATAACGTTAAAAAATTGAAGAGGTTTTTAAACATTTTATTTTAAAAACGTATACATAAAATAATTTCTACTTAAAGTCGAGTCTGAATTTGAAAATTTAAGTTTTCGTTAGCACGTTTTTAAAGCACTGTGATAGCTCATGAAGAAAAAGCTGAGAAAACGAATAAATTCAAATTTGACTCGGAATCAATACAAAAATCATTAGTGTACAAAATCTTTGGAACCGAACATAGAAATAATTAAGGAAATAAAGTTTTGAATGTGGTATTATTTTTTTAACACCAAAAAATGCAATAAAAAATTCGTAGTGATAGGATCAAAACAAATCTGCTATTTATTAATGGGATGGATTTACATTTACGAAAATTGGACAACAATAGGTTTGGGAAATTTTCGAATAAAAGTTATTCATTATAAACTTGCAAGACAGTTAGAATGGGTTTTATTCTCTTGGGTAAAATTAAGAGAAGTGTACACGTTCACGAATTTATCATTAATTCAGTTAAAACAAAATATATAGATATTTGCTAATGCATGATTAACCAGCTGACAATTGCAAGTTCACTGGGAAAAATGATTTTACAAGGAAATATAAACGAAGGACTTCCAGTAAAAATTTGTGATAGTAAAAATGTATCGAGTACGCCAACAGAGCTAATATGATTTAGACTTTCTTACAGTCTCACAGAAATGGAATTAAATTGAATACAATTAAAATAATATGCATTTTAAGTGAAATAAAGCCTTTAAGTTTGTTAAATTTCAATTAAAAATGTGACTTTTGATACAAAAAAATTTAGCTTTTTTTCTAGCTATTTTTTTAAATTGTTTAGCTTTTTTTGACTAGTTTTTTGGACAAATCTAGCGGTTTTGGTGAAACAATTCTGGCAACGCTGGGTATATTTCACTTATTTTTGTTGTAAAAAAATTATTTGTTGGTAGTTAAATTTTATTATTTTTTTCTTCCGAAATTGTACAGAGCCGAATGAAATATTCCTTTTTTTAAGTATGTCTCAAACATGGGTATAAAGTTCAATGACAATAGTTATAATTTCAGTATGAATTAAAGCAAAAGAAAATTTTCGAACGATTCCCAAAAATAGGAAGAATGAACTACTGTGTAGGTTAGGTTAGGTGGCAGCCCGATTTATCAGGCTCACTTAGACTATTCAGTCCATTGTGATACCACATTGGTGAACTTCTCTCTTATCACTGAGTGCTGCCCGATTCCATGTTAAGCTCAATGACAAGGGACCTCCTTTTTATAGCCGAGTCCGAACGGCTTTCCACATTGCAGTGAAACCACTTAGAGAAGCTTTGAAACCCTCATAAATGTCACCAGCATTACTGAGGTGGGTAATCCACCGCTGAAAAACTTTTTGGTGTTCGGTCGAAGCAGGAATCGAATACTGTGTAGTTAAAATGGTCATGGCCAATAATTTTCTTCTTTATTTTTTAGTAATTTTTTTCTTCTACGAGAGGGTGTAATTTCGTGAACTGCAGTTAAAAAGTACATCAGGGCATTAAATTTCCTGGTTTTAGCAACGCTTTGTCGAAATCTTAAAATATGGAGATGGAGTATAATTTAGTTCATTTTTCGCACGGTGTAGTTCATTCTTGCTATAAAACAGTTTACTTTTTTTCTGTGTAGAATGGTTCTCGCAGAGCAGTTTTTAAAAACATGTTTGCCTAAAAGTGTTTTATGTACTTACATGAAAATATCACTTTTGTTCGTGCGAATTTTATTTATAGTTTAGTGTCACTGTGCATTCTCTGGTAGAAAAAACTCAAAGTGAACTTTAAATAATTATGTAAAAAAGAACTAATATAAAAACCCATGTACTTGCTAACTTTTGGTCTTGTTTTTCTTCTTTGCAGATAATTTGATGTGGTTCTACAGATTACATGAATGTAAGTACGTACAAATACCTTTGGATGAGAAATATCCCTGTTTTTTACCATGTCTAGGTTCGAAGACTTTTTTCACATAAATTCTGAACATATTGAATGCGCTGCAAGCATTTACAATGTGTTACGACTTTTTGTTGGCAGCATGATTATTTCTATTGAATTTGTATAGACTATAAGTCCTTTCTGTTATAATTTCGTCGGAAAGAAAAATATTCTCATGGGATACAAGTTCGTATTAAGGGTTGACAATGCTCACAACAAAATAACACATTTATTTTAAGAGTTTTGTTTCCAAAGAACGATTTCATAAAATGTATGAATTAATTCCATAAATAAAAATAACATTTACTGATTTTCAATGATTACAAATGGTATTTAGGAAATTGATTATATTTTAAATTAAACACTAGTTCCAGACTGTACAATTATGTACATTTACATAATATATATGAAAAGCATCATATATTAAATGAAAATTTATTTTTCTTCTTACTTTTATAACTCTCATAGATAGTTTCTTGACATTTAAATCTTATTGGGAATATACAATAATGGGGAATATACAATAAAGCGATTTTCGATGATTTTTTTTTTGTTCTCTAATCCCGAAATATTAAAGTCAACCCTTGCACATGGCAGTGGTTAGACTTATGATTATAATGGTATATGCACTGAAAAAACAGTGGACCCACCAGAAAGAAAAAGTTTGGTTAATTTTAGAAAATTTAGATTATTTTTAGAAAAATTTAAGTAAACAGTATTTCAAACGCTGATATAACGCCGATATAACAAAAATAAGTAAATATTTTTCGACAAGGCCAAGAAAATTTATTAGACATTAATTTTTTCGACTTGTTAAAGAAAATTTTGTAGTTTGAAGAAAAAAATTGGAGTTCAAAACTATTTTTTGTGAGAAGTACGAATTTAGTAACAACACCCTCAAAAAAAAATCGCTTCTCTAACATATGTTCCAAACATATTTTGCAGGAAGCAAATATATTATTGGATACTGCCGAAACATTAATATGTTTGTTTTATGCCCAAAAATATTATATGCTTTGAAGATTTTCCCCCAAAGAAGATTGTGCTCATTCCCTCACATAATTTTCACTTCCACGAAATTTTTTAGTTCTTGGCACCTTTTTCTGTAATACAAATAATGTTGAAGAAATTATTCAATTTTATACATTTTTTAAATTTTACCTTTCGCCTGGACGGAGAATCGAACCGAGGTACATACAGTTTGTAAGCCAGTTATATTTACACAGAAAAAATATCACCAAAATATTTTCAATTAAAAAGTTAATTGAAGATGATTTTTTTTCAATTAATAAATTAATTGATACAATTAACTTTTTAATAAAGATAGAAACAATAAGTCAATAATTAAGTCAATGATTGAAAATTTTTAAATTTTTAATTAAAAATTAATTGATACAATTAACTTTTTAATCAAATTCAGAAGACTACGTCAGTTAAAAAAAGTGATGAACATTTTTTTAATTTTTAATTAAAAATGTATTTCAAACAAATAATTAAAAAGTTAATTGCAATTTGCTAATGAAATCAATTAATTGTTTAATCAAGAATTTTTTCTATGCCCAATTAAAACTGTGATTGCTACTATCATTTTCGTGACATATCAATTAAAAAACAAGTATATACGGCCGTAAGTTCGGCCAGGCCGAATCTTATGTACCCTCCACCATGGATTGCGTAGAAACTTCTACGAAAGACTGTCATCCACAATCGAATTACTTGGGTTGTGGTATCATATACTATCACCACGTACCAAATTTCGAGCAGATCGGATGAATTTTTTTTCCCCTAAAGGCACCGGAGTTCAAATCTGAGGATGAGTTTATATGGGAACTATATACAATAATGGACTAATAGGAACCAATTCCTGCATGGTTGTTGGATACCATATAATAATATCACGTACCAAATTTCAACCGAATGGGAAGAATTTTGCTCTTCCAACGGGCTCTGGAGGTCAAATCTTGGGATCGGTTTATATGGGGCCTATATATAATTATGGACCGATACCGACTAATTTTTGCATGGGAGTTTGAGGCCATATATTAACACCACGTACCAAATTTAACTGAATCAGATGAATTTTGGTCTTCCAAGAGGCTCCGGAGGTCAAATCTGGTGATCGGTTTATATGGGGGCTATATATAATTATGGACCGATGTGGACCAATTTTTGCATGGATGTTAGAGGCCATATACTAACACCAAGTACCAAATTTCAGCCGGATCGGATGAAATTTGCTTCTCTTAGAGGCCTCGCAAGCCAAATCGGGGGATCGGTTTATATGGGGGCTATATATAATTATGGACCGATGTGAACCAATTTTTGCATGGTTGTTAGAGACCATATACTAACACCATGTACCAAATTTCAGCCGGATCGGATGAAATTAGCTTCTCTTAGAGGCCTCGCAAGCCAAATCGGGGGATCGGTTTATATGGGGGCTATATATAATTATGGACCGATATAGACCAATTTTTGCATGGTTGTTAGAGACCATATACTAACACCATGTACCAAATTTCAGCCGGATCGGATGAAATTTGCTTCTCTTAGAGGCCTCGCAAGCCAAATCGGGGGATCGGTTTATATGGGGGCTATATATAATTATGGACCGATGTGGACCAATTTTTGCATGGTTGTTAGAGACCATATACTAACACCATGTACCAAATTTCAGCCGGATCGGATGAAATTTGCTTCTCTTAGAGGCCTCGCAAGCCAAATTTGGGGGTCCGTTTATATGGGGGCTATACGTAAAAGTGGACCGATATGGCCCATTTTCAATACCATCCGACCTACATCAATAACAACTACTTGTGCCAAGTTTCAAGTCGATAGCTTGTTTCGTTCGGAAGTTAGCGTGATTTCAACAGACGGACGGACGGACGGACGGACGGACATGCTCAGATCGACTCAGAATTTCACCACGACCCAGAATATATATACTTTATGGGGTCTTAGAGCAATATTTCGATGTGTTACAAACGGAATGACAAAGTTAATATACCCCCCATCCTATGGTGGAGGGTATAATTAATTGGATCAATTAATTTCGTGATTGAATCAAAAAAATTTTTTTGTATGTATGTAGCATAGTCTGCAGCGCCCACGAGCCGATGCAAACAATACATTATTTAACAGAAACATACATTTGTTTGCCACGTGGAGCAATGGTTAGCATGTCCGCCTTTCATGAAAAGGGACGTGGGATCAATCCCTGCTCCGACCGAACACCATTTTTTTTTTTAATTTACACATTTATATTTATACTATATTAAATTTTTATAATGAAACTTCGAAATGTGGGTTATTAAAGATTTACAGTCAGAAACAGTGCTTGATATGCAGTGCTTGAACGATTATAATATACAATTTATTTAGGAGTGAACAGCTAGCATTTAACACCATTTTAAATGCATGTAAAACTTATCGGGTTTTGTACTTAATTTCATTTTTACCTTTAAGGCCTTAAGGTCTTAAGTTGGCATTATCGATCTAAAATGACCCTGTTTAGCCTTTTACTTTTCTTTAATAATTCATTTTAAGCTGAGTACTATGTTCAGTTTTCAAGCTGGAAACCAGCTTGTTTTCATGGTTACTTTTTTAAATTAATTAAACTATACAAAATAAAATGGTTCACAATCAATTCCTTAGATCTTTTCCTTTCATTATTTCACAAGACTTTATAAAAATATAATCGTCTTCATATAGATTTTTGTACTTTTAATTTAGTGTTTTGGTGAAAATATGAACATAGTACTCACCTTTAAAGATTGATTGTTTTAGCTGCAAAACTCGAACTTAACAGGTTGGCTGATAAGTCCCCGGTCTAACAAAGAAAAACACATTTTTTGTCAAAATTCGTTTTTAGTATTCAACATAGTTCCCTTCAAGGGCGATACAACGATTATAACGACCTTCCAAATTTTTGATACCATTTTGTTAGTACTCCCTCGGTTTTGCCTCAAAATAGGCCTCAGTTTCGGCGATCATCTCTTCATTGCAGCCAATTATTTTCCTTGCGAGCATCCTTTTGAGGTCTGAGAACAAGAAAAAGTCGCTGGGGGCAAGATCTGGAGAATACGGTGGGTGGGGAAACAATTCGAAGCCCAATTCATGAATTTTTGCCATCGTTCTCAATGACTTGTGGCACGGTGCGTTGTCTTGGTGGAACAACACTTTTTTCTTCTTCATATGGGGACGTTTTGCCGCGCTTGAATTTTGCATACCAATCAAATATTGTTGATTTTCCTGGGGCAGAGTCCGGAAACTCATTATCAAGCGAAGTTTTTGCTTTCACCGTATTTTTTCCCTTCAGAAAACATTATTTTATCAAAACACGAAATTCCTTTTTTCCATTTTTTTCACAATAACAAAGGTTGCTTCACAAAAGACGCTCTATCTCACAAACTAATTGACTCACTGACGTCAAATTTTGACACGAATCATTTAAAGGTTGGTACTATATAAAAATAATATGCATTTAATACTAGCGACGCCATCTATGTGTCAGACCGGAGACTTATCAGCCAACCTGTTATATGTTTACTCGAAATTTGTAAATTTATATATGTTTACAATCACACATATTATTTTTATGAAACATTCATGCCCCAAACATACTATATTCTAACATATTAACATATGTGTGCCCAAACATTTAGTGTTAGTTTAGGAACATTACATGTTTGCACTTAAATATATTATGTTTAAAAATTGTGCCCGAACACACATTTTGTTTATATCGGAACATATGAAAAACATATTTTTCTAACTGTGTAGTTATGCTTCATTTGTGTAAAATTTTTCCCCGTCTTTCAGTTAATTTAACTAACGTATGCAAAAAAATTATTAGAGTTTAGTAAACTTTCTCCAAACATAATATTTCCATTAACTAAAATAAAATTAAACTGGCTTTAGTGAAACAGATGATTCACTTTTTTTGAGTGTATCGGACAGCGACCGGTTATAACTAGTGTCAGGAGCGATATCTGACGTCTTGAAAACACTAGCATATCTAGGTGCGGTTTAAGTTTAGTTAGGGCCATATTTGCTTGTTCTCCCATGGGACATTCGCCATCATTACAGCCTTTTCACGAGGTTTGAGCTTGCAGGTACCAAGAGATTCTAGTTCCGCCGGAATATGTAAGCTAGCCTTGCTAGCTCATACGCTTCGCAGTTCTCTGACATTTTCTTGTGACCAGGCACCCATATTAATCCTCTAATGCCAGCTGATTAAATATTCAAATATTCACGACACAAAACCAAGAAAACGACACAAGAAAAATTTATGCGGTAAAATTCAGTATATGTTCCAAAGCCTTTTGAACAGATTTTTCCAAGTTTTCTTTTTATTTTACCCATTTTTGTTGTCTTAAGGTGTGTTTTATTAAAAGCTTCCTGATTTTACGAAGTCCGCCCAAAAGGCGGGATTGGGCATTAGAGGGTTAAGTGCATATAGTACTGCTCAGCCATATTGTTGAGAGATTTGCTTCCGTTTTCGAGTTAACACACAAAAAATAGCACCCAAAGATTTCCAATTAAAAAGTCGATTGAAGTTAAAAAAATGTTCAATTAATAAATTAATTAATATAATTAACTGTTTTAATCAAAATAGAAACCTTAAATTAAATACGTCAATGATTGAAAATTTTTAATTAAAAAATTAGTTAATAAAATTAACTTTTTAATCAAACTCGGAAGATTAGCTAGTTAAAAAAAGTGATGAACAATTTTTGAATTTAAATTAAAACTCTGATTGATACTATCATTTGCGTGATTGACGCCCTTTCAAATAAAACATTAATTGGATCAATTAATTTCGTGATTGAATCAGAAAAAAAAATTTGTGTGAAGGAATACAAAGTCTAGGATTTTTATTACAGGCTAATGCCTGAGTATATATTTAAGCAAATATTTTTTGAAAAAATACTTCCCCTCCACCTCTTTTTCAATCCATGTTGTGACGACTGTCGCCAATGGACTGCGAACCCCCCTTGGTTGTTTCTCTTTAGTTAAGGGGTAAAGGTAAATACAATTCAAACAAGTATATACGGCCGTAAGTTCGGCCAGGCCGAAGCTTATGTACCCTCCATCATGGATTGCGTAGAAACTTCTTCTAAACACTGCCACCCACAATCGAATTACTTAAGTTGCGGTAACGCTTGCCGATGGCAAGGTATCTTAAAACCTCCTAACACCATCTTCTAAATTGTATGTAAGTCCATACGTGGTATATATTTAATCAAAAAAGATCAATCCAATACGTATATAATTCAGTTTGACAAAGTAGACATAAAATTTTGACAAAATTTTCTACAGAAATAAAATCTTAACAAAATTTTCTATAGAAATAAAATTTTCACAAAATTTTCTATAGAAATAAAAATGTTCACAAAATTTTCTATAGAAAAAATGTCTACAGAAATAAAATTTTCACAAAATAAAATATAGAAATAAAAATTTTCTATAGAAAGAAAATTTTGACAAAAATGTCTACAGAAAGAAAATTTTGACAAAATTTTCTACAGAAATAAAATTTTGACAAAATTTTCTATAGAAATAAAATTTTGGCAGATTATTTTTGGCTCTAGTGGCAACCATGATTATGAACCGATATGGACCAATTTTTGTGTGATTGGACCAATTTTGGTATGGTTGTTAGCGACCATATACTAACACCACGTTCCTAATTTGAACCGGATCGGATGAATTTTGCTCCTCCAAGAGGCTCCGGAGGTAAAATCTGGAGAACGTTTTATATGGGAGCATATATAATTATGGACCGATATGGACCAATTTTTGCACGGTTGCTAGAGACCATATACCAATACCATGTACCAAATTTCAGCCGGATCGGAAGCAATTTGCTTCTCTTTGAGGCTTCGCAAGCCAAATCTGGAGATCGGTTTATATGGGGGCTATATATAATTATGGACCGATGTGGACCGATTTTTGCACGGTTGCTAGAGACCATATACCAATACCATGTACCACATTTCAGCCGGATCGGATGAAATTTGCTTCTCTTAGAGGCTCCGCAAGCCAAATCTGGGGATCGGTTTATATGGGGGCTATATATAATTATGGACCGATGTGGACCAATTTTTGCATGATTGTTGGAGACCATATACCAACACCATGTACCAAATTTCAGCCGGATCGGATGAAATATGCTTCTCTTTGAGGCTTCGCAAGCCAAATCTGGAGATCGGTTTATATGGGGGCTATATATAATTATGAACCGATGTGGACCAATTTTTGCATGATTGTTGGAGACCATATACCAACACCATGTACCAAATTTCAGCCGGATCGGATGAAATATGCTTCTCTTTGAGGCTTCGCAAGCCAAATCTGGAGATCGGTTTATATGGGGGCTATATATAATTATGGACCGATGTGGACCGATTTTTGCACGGTTGCTAGAGACCATATACCAATACCATGTACCAAATTTCAGCCAGATCGGAAGCAATTTGCTTCTCTTTGAGGCTTCGCAAGCCAAATCTGGAGATCGGTTTATATGGGGGCTATATATAATTATGGACCGATGTGGACCAATTTTTGCATGATTGTTAGATACCATATACCAACACCATGTACCAAATTTCAGCCGGATCGGATGAAATATGCTTCTCTTAGAGGCTCCGCAAGCCAAATCTGGAGATCGGTTTATATGGGGGCTATATATAATTATGGACCGATGTGGACCAATTTTTGCATGATTGTTAGATACCATATACCAACACCATGTACCAAATTTCAGCCGGATCGGATGAAATATGCTTCTCTTAGAGGCTCCGCAAGCCAAATCTGGGGATCGGTTTATATGGGGGCTATATATAATTATGGACCGATGTGGACCAATTTTTGCATGATTGTTGGAGACCATATACCAACACCATGTACCAAATTTCAGCCGGATCGGATGAAATATGCTTCTCTTAGAGGCTCCACAAGCCAAATCTGGGGATCGGTTTATATGGGGGCTATATATAATTAAGGACCGATATGGACCAATTTTTGCATGGTTGTTAGAGACCATATACCAACACCATGTACCAAAATTTATTCCGGATCGGATGAAAAATGCTTCTGATATGGCCCAATACCATACGACCTACATCGATAACAACTACTTGTGCCAAGTTTCAAGTCGATAGCTTGTTTCGTTCGGAAGTTAGCGTGATTTCAACATACGGACGGACGGACGGACGGACATGCTTAGATCGACTCAGAATTTCACCACGACCCAGAATATATATACTTTATGGGGTCTTAGAGCAATATTTCGATGTGTTACAAACGGAATGACAAAGTTAATATACCCCCATCCTATGATGGAGGGTATAAAAACAATAAAATCTATTTTTGTTGAACTATTTTCAAAAGAGCGATTTATTTCCTAATAAATATAGAAAAAAGAAAATTAATTAGTAACCCAAAACACGTATCTCATTATGCAGTAAATTTATTTTGGCATTAAACAAGAAACCAGCATAACTAACATAACATGCAACAAATCATCCCTAGTGTATGAAGGAAACAAAGCAAAACCAGGAGCAACCCTAAGTGAAAGTAAACACAGTTCCTTTCTCTTTTAATTTCTCCCCTTCCATTAAGGACACCAAACTGCTAGCACCATACATCATACCATGTGTCAATATGAAATTCATGGTCATTATACCGCACTCCCTCCCGGCTTTGTTACCCTTTTTGTCCTTGGGCAACCTTCAATTACGTGAGCGTGAGATTAAAATCAAAGCAAAGAATGTTAACTAAAGGTCCCAGACAGAAATCAGCAACAAGGCCAATTCCTAAGGGGGACAAAAATGCTAATGGGTTATTTTGTAATAGAGAAAATAGGTTATTTTGTGTCCTTGCATAAGGATTCTTTAAAAAAAAATAGAAACCCAAACCCAAAATGGATGAGGTTAATATGGCAATAGCAGCTTGTCGCCTAGAGATCCTGTTATACTCGTAGTGGATTCCCCCGATGACATGGGTTCTAATGATGAGTTTGACAATTGCATCATGCTTCACCTTTTGCAGGACTGCTTATATGTTTTTATTTGTTTGGAATTAAAGGAGATTAAAATACGATCTCAATGTTTACTTTGTTTTTTTTTTTTTTTTTGGAATTTACAGGACCTTATGTATGAACTAGAAACCGGACATATTTTACTTTTCGCTTCATTAAATAAAATCCGGTTTCAAAGACGTATTTCAAATCATTGTCAGTCCATTACATATTTCTCAATGTCCAAACAAATGTATTAAATCGAATTAAAAATCATGGGTGATAATTTTTTTTTTGTTTTATGTATGATTCTGACATTTTTTGATGGAACAATTTTTGTCGCATTATGTTCGAATGGAACGAATTAATTACAATCCCAGCAAAAAAAATTTAGGAGTTTTTCCCAAGTCATTGATTTTAATGCACAAAGATTTTGGCCTCATCGTAAGGAGCCAAAGATGGTGCTTTTCAAAATAAGGACATATTTTAAGGTGGTACTCCGAAAAAATATTCCGTAGTTAAACTAACGCTAAATTTAATTTTAATTTTTATTGTAAAAAAATTATCTGTACTTACATTTTATTTGTTTTTTTTTCTCGAAATTTTCCACAGCCCCATTAAATTTTCCTTTTTTAAGTATGTCTCAAAAATTTTATGTGGGTATAAAGTTCAATGACCGAACACATAAGTTCAATATGTACTAAAGCAGAAGAAAATTTTCGTACGATTCCCAAAATTAGTAAGAATGAACAAGTGGCACCGTCCTGCTGAAACCACATATCGTCCAAATCCCTATCTTCCAATTCGGGCCATAAAAAGTTCGTTATCATCTCACGATAGCGTACACCATTCACAGTAACTGCCTGACCGGCCTCATTTTGGAAAAAATACGACCCGATGATGCCGCCAGGCCATAAACCGCACCAAACAGTCACTCTTTGTAGGTGCATTGGTTTTTCGACAATCACTCTTGGATTCTCATTCGCCCAAATGCGGCAATTCTGTTTATTGACGAATCCACTGAGGTGAAAATGTGTCTCATCACTGAAGATGATTTTCTTCGAAAATTGATCATCCACTGTTGCCATTTCTTGGAATCATTTAACACGTTGTTGGATTGTGTATCTCTCCATGGTTCAAATTTAATAAGTCTGAAATAAAGAAATATCAAATAAAATTCGCAAAATCCGTCTGTCTGTTGTAATCACGCTACAGCCTTCAATAATGGCTCTATCGTCGTGAAATTTGGCACAGATTCGTTTTTTGTTTGCAGGCCGGTCAAGTTCGAAGAAGGGTTATATCGCACCATCGGTTTTAATATATTCCCCATATAAACCGACCTCCCGATTAGGGGCCTTGGGCTTATAAAAACCATAGTTTTTATCCAATTTGGCTGCAATTGGAAATCCAGAGGTATTTTAGGACCATAAAAAGGAGTGCCGAAATTGGTCACTATCAGTCCATGCTTGGGTATAGCTCCCATATAGATCGATCTCCCGATTTCACTTCTTGGGCTTCTATGAACCGTAGTTTTTTATCCAATTTGGGGAGCCACCGTGGTGCAATGGTTAGCATGCCCGACTTGCATACACAAGGTCGTGGGTTCGATTCCTGCTTCGACCTAACACCAAAAAAGTTTTTCAGCGGTGGATTATCCCACCTTAGTAATGCTGGTGACATTTCTGAGGGTTTCAAAGCTTCTCTAAGTGGTTTCACTGCAATGTGGAACGCCGTTCGGACTCGGCTATAAAAAGGAGGTCCCTTGTCATTGAGCTTAACATGGAATCAGGCAGCACTCAGTGATAAGAGAGAAGTTCACCAATGTGGTATCACAATGGACTGAATAGTCTAAGTGAGCCTGAAATATCGGGCTGCCACCTAACCTAACCTAACCTAACCTAACCTAATATATTAACATATATGCCCCGAACATGTTATGCTAGTTTATGAACATTGTATGCTTGCACTTAACAATATTGTGTTAAAAAATTTGAGTTCCAAACATATAATTTTTACACCCAAACATATGAAAAACAGTCTTTTTCGTCCGAGTACTTCTTGGGCTTCTAGGAATCGTAGTTTTTATCAAATTTGACTGAAATTGGAAATCTAGAGGTATTTTAGGACCATAAAAAGGTTTACCATAAATGGTCATTATCGGTCCATGTTTGGGTATAGCTCCCATATAGACCTACCTCCCGAATTTACTTCTTGATCTTCTAGAATCCATAGTTTTTATCCAATTTGCCTGAAATTGGATTTTTAGAAGTATTTTAGGGCCACAAATAGATGTGCTGAAAATGGTGTGTATTGGTCCATGTTTTGGTATAGGCCCCGTATAGACCTACCTCCCGAATTTACTTCTTGGTCTTCTAGAATCCATAGTTTTTATCCAATTTGCCGGAAATTGGAAATCTGGAGGTATTTTAGACCCTCAAAATCCTGTATCGGATTTAATTTTTATCGGTCCATTTGGTAAAGCCTCCAAATAGACTGATTTAACTTCTTGAGGGTATAGCAGGCGGGGCTGATCATGAAAATTCCTTGAAACTGAAAGTAAAATTTCCATTTTTTACTTCTCGTAATCATTTAAATAGTGGCGTTAAAAATCTACAGATCTTAGATTTTAAATCAAGACTTTATTTCATCATTTTCTTGCACACTCAAACAAAATTGGTTCTTACAAATCCAGAATCTGACCTAGTCTTCGTAGGTAGAATCTTTAAATTTTTCTTCGGGAAGCGTACTGATTGGACTGATCTGCTTGGGAGAATATCTGTCATCAAACCCATCTGAAATTTGAAAGGAACTATAATATTTGATTCGTGGTGGTGGGTATTTAAGATTCGGCCCGGCCGAACTTACTGTTGTATATACTTGTTTTCTTAAAATGGTGCAGGTGAAAATGTTACATGGTCGCCGCAAAAATAGCGCCTATCATATTATGTTGCTCTTCGAATATGATCGTGACAATCATGTTACTTCTCTGCGTGTACTTAGCAGTGGCGATCAGAGAACTGCAACCGGTGGCTTTTTTTCGTAATGCAATCATACCCACAAAATGTCGGTGGCAGTGAGTAAGACACCAATTACCATGCGATCTTTTCAATTGATACAAATGCGAGAATAAAAACAACATTAGTATATAACAATGTTCGTATGCAGTGTCTTGCAATCTTAAACCAATCGACATCGTAACAACTCTCGGTATACAAAAAACAACAATTACCAGCAATTGGCATTAGCTCAAGAGAATTGAGAGAGTACCAAATAAGAGAATACCAAATTGCTGAGATATGGGTAACCAATTTGTGTGATTGCTTTACTACGGTGTTTTCGAGAGACCAACACTCATACTAACAAACACCGACAGTCGTCGGTTGCATTGGATATTAGTGGTTGAATTTTTTTTTACCAATTGGTGTTTTAAGATTGCAAATATTGGTGTTTACTAAATACACTGGTCGGTTGCGGTAGATCGCAGCCGTTCTCTGGTGGCGATATGGGCTAGATCTCGCCAATATAACAGGTTGGCTGATAAGTCCCCGGTCTGACACATAGATGGCGTCGCTAGTATTAAATGTATATTATTTTTATACAGTACCAACCTTCAAATGATTCGTGTCAAAATTTGACGTCTGTAAGTCAATTAGTTTGTGAGATAGAGCGTCTTTTGTGAAGCAACTTTTGTTATTGTGAAAAAAATGGAAAAAAGGAATTTCGTGTTTTGATAAAACACTGTTTTCTGAAGGGCAAAAATACGGTGGAAAAACTTGGCTTGATAATGAGTTTCCGGGCTCTGTCCCAGGGAAATCAACAATAATTGATTGGTATGCAAAATTCAAGCGTGGTAAAATGAGCACGGAGGACGGTGAACGCAGTGGACGCCCGAAAGAGGTGGTTACCGACGAAAACATCAAAAAAATCCACAAAATGATTTTGAATGATCGTAAAATGAAGTTGATCGAGATAGCAGAGGCCTTAAAGATATCAAATGAACGTGTTGGTCATATCATTCATCAATATTTGGATATGCGGAAGCTCTGTGCAAAATGGGTGCCGCGCGAGCGCACATTTGACCAAAAACAACAACGTGTTGATGATTCTGAGTGGTGTTTGCTGCTGTTAACTCGTAATACACCCGAGTTTTTCCGTCTATATGTGACAATGGATTAAACATGGCTCCATCATTACACTCCTGAATCCAATCGACAGTCGGCTGAGTGGACAGCGACCGGTGAACCGTCTCCGAGGCGTGGAAAGACTCAAAAGTCCGCTGGCAAAGTAATGGCCTCTGCTTTTTGAGATGCGCATGGAATAATTTTTATCGATTATCTTGAGAAGGGAAAACCCATCAATATATGGCTTATTGGAGCGTTTGAAGGTCGAAATCGCGGCAAAACGGTCCCATATGAAGAAGAAAAAAGTGTTGTTCCACCAAGACAACGCACCGTGCCACAAGTCATTCAGAACGATGGCAAAAATTCATGATTTGGGCTTCGAATTGCTTCGCCACCCACCGTATTCTCCAGCGACTTTTTCTTGTTCTCAGACCCCAAAAGGATGCTCGCAGGGAAAAAAATTGGCTGCAATGAAGAGGTGATCGCCGAAACTGAGGCCTATTTTGAGGCAAAACCGAAGGAGTACTACCAAAATGGTATCAAAAAATTAGAAGGTCGTTATAATCGTTGTATCGCTCTTGAAGGGAACTATGTTGAATAATAAAAACGAATTTTGACAAAAAAATGTGTTTTTCTTTGTTAGACCGTGGACTTATCAGCCAACCTGTTAAAAACAAATTCCTTTAAAATAATGCTATTTTAATTAAAAGAAAGTTTATAATCTTTGTTTCAAAAAATTGTTTCATTAAATTTAGGACACAATTTGCTTTCTTAATTCCAAAAATGATTTCTTAATTCCCAAAAGACTTTACACCGAAGATGAAAACTTCTCAAAATATGCCTTAGCCTATATTTGAAGCGTTATTATCTTAAATCTAAAGATTCAATCTTTCAGTTAATTTAAGGTGATGATTTGGCTTGGTTGAACTTTTGACCACATATACATACATACTTGTTTACTATTAGGTTTATGAAATCCTTAGGGGAATTCCAAATGCCACTTTTGAGCTTATAAATTAAAGCATATTTGATGTTCAAACTGCTGGCTACATTCGCCCATGTCATAAACTAGTATGTGACATCTGCATGAATACCCCGGAGGCAACCAAAAATGTCATGTACCATGACCACCACTCAACCTCAAAAAATCTAAAAAAAAGATTCTCAGTTTTCATTAGCAGAAGATTTCATCAAGAAATACATACATACAAATCGATGATTTAAATTTGTTTTATTTAATATTATTCAACCGACCGACCGACTTATAGTCCAAATACACTCTCGTTATAATTCAAATTCTTATTTCGTTATTCAAACAGAAACAGATGTCTACACATGCCTGCAGTGTCCCATTTGAGAAAGGGACACATTCGGAAAAAAAGGTTCATATCTATTTTGTTGACACATTGTTCAATCATAACTAGATTTGGGATGACACTGTTGCTCGCTCATGTATATGACACTACCCAAACTCCTTGGGCTTTGTCTTGAAAGAAGTTCTAGAAAACAAAAAACAGCTGGATACCAGATACTTACTTGGATAAAAGAACAACAATCAGCAACAACAACAAAAACAACAACAACATCCATATGTCATCTAGGGATTGCTATGAAAAGGATTTCTCTTCAATGGCAGACACATAGAGTGGCAAAATTCTTCAATTGGCAAAAAACGATATCTATTTGCTAAAATAATAGCTAAACAAATGGAAATGTGACTATGGGGAATTTAAAATGTTCTCCGTTTGCCAGTTCATAAAGGAAATTCATACAATGGTGCATTATCGATTCATCCATTCATTCATTCATCATGAGCCATATGTGAGTGATTATATATGGTAAAGTTGTTTCTTTTTCTGTTTTTTTTTTTTTTTTTTTGTGAAGAAAATTGCAAAAGATTTGTGTAATATATCACGTTGCTTTGCATAAGATTAGCGGATTAGACATGTCGTAATTTCATTGAAAAGGAAAAATATGTATCCCTAAAGACTAAATTTAAGTCTACTATTCACATGCTATTAAACCTACACTGAAAAAACAAAATTTGTCGTGAGGCCAAGGATTTCATGTTCTTCTAATACGAATGCGAATTTTACTTGAGATAGAAGACACATTTCTTTGATATAAAATTTTTTTCTTTGTCCAAAAATCTATAAACTTTTCATAGAGATCGTTCTGTCCTTATAGCTAAGTGCACACTCAATTTTTCTGATTCAATCACGAAATTTTTTGATTCAATTAATTTTTTAATTGAAATTTCTTCAATCACGAAAATGATAGTATCCATCACAGTTTTAATTGGCCATAAAAAATACTTGAGTAAAAAATTTATTACAATAGCAAATTAAAAAATTAATTGATTCAATTAAAAATTTAATTGATGTTGATTGCAAAACGCAATTAATGTTTTAAATAACAACTAAGTAAAGTAGAAAGTCGGGCGGGGCCTACTATATCATACCCTACAGCACCTACACCCTCACAAAAAATCGCTTCTGTAACATATACTTCCAAACATTTTTTGCTTCAAGCATATACATTTTTGGGTATTACCCAAACATTTATATGTTTGATCTCTACCAATATATAATATGTTTGAAAGCATATTGGTCTAAACAATATATGTTTGGGTAGTCTAAGTTCCAAACATTTTGTATTTTTGCATCCAAATTCAATAATGTTGTCTTCCAAAAAACAATATGTTATTATGTGACCATATAATATGTTTGGAAGCATTTTGCACCCAAAAATATTATATGCTTAAAAAAATCTCCCAAACAATATTTTGCTCAAAATTTTATTTATTTATTTATATATTTACAATCATTATAAATTATGAAAATAAACAGGAAATATAGGTGATAACAACATAGGTTTTCGACCTGAATGCTCAAAATTTTGTTTCTGCCCAATTGTATATTCCCTGACATCTTTCTCACTTCCACGAGATTTTTTAGTTCTTAGCACCTTTTTCTGTAATACAAACATTGTAGAAGAAATTATTCAATTTTATGATTTTTTTTATTTTAATTTTACCTTTTGCCGGACGGGGATTCGAACAGCGGACCACACAGTTTGTAAGGATCAAAGAAGTAGCTGATCAATTGACCAAGGAAAAATAAAATGTTAATTTTGTAATAACAAGCAACAACCACCAACTTAATTCAATATCGCTCCCTGTTAAATAGCGCTCCAAGCTACTAAACACATATATGTTTATAGGCTATTTCTAAATTAATATATGTTTGCATTCAAGCATATTATATTTACAAACATTTTATGTCCCAAACATAATATGTTCTAACATATTAACATATATGTCCCAAACATGCTATGCTAGTTTATGAACATTATATGCTTGCACTCAAAAATATTGTGTTTAAAAATTTGTGTTCCAAACATATAATGTTTATAGCCAAACATATGAAAAACAGTCTTTTTCAACCGTGTACTGAATTAGTAAACATTATTTGTGGGATATCAATGGTATAGGTTTGGGGAAAACCCGCATTTGCATATTTAAGAACATTAAGGTGTACATTGTTATGGGACTTTTATCACAATCTGAACAGAAATGTCTGATATTAGGAGCTATAGTTGATTCTGAAACTGTAGAGTTAGTATGCCACTAATATTGAATCCATTATTAAAAAAGAGGAAATCGCTCAATTAGTGTGGGTAATAAATCCAAATTTCTGAAAATAGGGCAATAGATTTATGTAAGAGCTACATGTAAATCTAAATACGATCGGCTAATACATCTAAATTTGAAACTTGACCAACATTGGTTATTAATTAGAGTATTATGGCCAAATTTGGGAAAATCGATCGATGAAAATATACGAGTATAATGACAAACAAGTATATACGGCCGTAAGTTCGGCCAGGCCGAAGCTTATTTACCCTTCACCATGGATTGCGTAGAAACTTCTACTGAAGACTGTCATCCACAATCGAATTACTTGGGTTGCGGTAACACTTGCGGATGGCAAGGTATCTTAAAACTTCCTAACACCGTCTTCTAAATTACAAGGTAGTCCATACATAGTATATATTAAACTAAAAAAGGCCGATTAAATACGTATATAATTAAGTTTAAATTTTCTATAGAAATAAAATTTTGACAAAATTTGGAAAAAATTTTCTATAGAAATAAAATGTGGAAAAAATTTTCTATAGAAATAAAATTTTGACAAAATTTTCTATAGAAATACAATTTTTACAAAATTTTCTATAGAAATAAAATTTTGACAAAATGTTTTCCATAAAAATAAAATTTTGGTAGATTATTTTTGGCTCGAGTGGCAACAATGAATATGAACCGATATGGACCAATTTTTGTGTGATTGGGGATCGGCTATATATAACTATAGACCGGCTATATAGAACTATAGATCGGCTATATATAACTATATATGATTGGGGATCGGCTATATATAACTATGGACATATTTTGGCATGGATATTAGCGGCCTTATGCTAACTCCACGTTGCAAATTTCAACCGGATCGGATGAATTTTGCTCCTCCAAGAGGCTCCGGAGGACAAATCTGGGAATCGATTTATATGGGGTCTATATATAATTATGGACCGCTATGGACCAATTTTTGCACGGTCATTAGAGAACATATACCAACACCATGTACCAAATTTCAGCTAGGTCGAATGAAATTTTCGTTTCTTAGAGGCTCAGCAAGCCAAATCGGGGGATCGGTTTATATGGGGGCTATATTAATTATGGACCGATGTGGACCAATTTTTGCATGGTCAGTAGAGAACATATACCAATACCATGTACCAAATTTCAGCCGGATCGGATGAAATTTGCTTCTCTTAGAGGCTCCGCAAGCCAAATCGGGGGATCGGTTTATATGGGGGCTATATATAATTATGGACCAATGTGGACCAATTTTTGCATGGTTGTTAGAGACCATATACTAACACCATGTACCAAATTTCAGCCGGATCGGATGAAATTTGGTTCTCTTAGAGGCTCCGCAAGCCAAATCGGGGGATCGGTTTATATGGGGGCAATATGTAATTATGGACCGATATGGACCAATTTTTGCATGGTTGTTAGAGACCATATACTAAAACCATGTACCAAATTTCAGCCGGATCGGATGAAATTTGCTTCTCTTAGAGCGATCGCAAGCCAAATTTGGGGGTCCGTTTATATGGGGGCTATACGTAAAAGTTGACCGATATGGCCCATTTGCAATACCATCCGACCTACATTAATAACAACTACTTTTGCCAAGTTTCAAGTCGATAACTTGTTTCATTCGGAAGTTAGCGTGATTTCAACAGACGGACGGACATGCTTTGATCGACCCAGAATATATATATATATACTTTATGGGGTCTTAGAGCAATATATCGATATGTTACAAACGGAATGACAAAGTTAATATAGCCCCCATCCTATGGTGGAGGGTGTAAAAACAAAAGACTATCACTCTAGAACGTGTAAAACTCCCGAATGTGGCTATGTTTCGTTCTGAACTGCACAGATTTGAAATCCGTATTTTCTTGGATTAGCAAATTTCATCCGATTCGATTTAAATTTTGTACGTTGAGTTAGTATATGGCCACTAACAACCATGCAAAAATTTGTTCATATCGGTTCATAATTATATATAGCCCCCATATAAACCGATCCCCAGATTTGACCTCTGGAGCCTCTTGGAGGAGCAAATTTCATTCGATCAGGTTTAAGTTTTTTTACGTTGAGTTATATATTGCCTGCAACAACCATGCATAATTATATATAGCTTCCATATAAACCGATCCCCAGATTTGATCTCAAGAACCTCTTGGAAGAGCTAATTTCATCCGAATCGATTACATTTTTGTACGTTGAGTTAGATTTCGTTAATATCGGTCCGTAATTATTTATAGACTTCCTTATACATACCGGTCAAGAACTGAAATTATATAGGTGTGTATTCTGCCTTGTTTGTCTAACATATACCACGAATGGACTAACACACAATTTAGAAGACAATGTTAGGAATCTTAAATATACGTTGCCATCGGCAAGTGTTACCACAACCCAAGTAATTCGATTGTGGATTTCAGCCTTTAGTATCAGTTTTTATGCAATCCATGGTGGAGGGTACTAGAGCTCGACCGAAGCGGGTTTTTTGGCCGAAGCCGATGTTCGGCTAAAAAGCAATAAAAGCCGAAAAGCAAAAAAGCAATAAAAGCCGATTATTTTCCTCAAATTTGTACTTAAAGAAATTTGGTGTGTTTTAGTTCAATATTAGTTTTTTTTTTTTTTAGCAAATGCATAAATTCAACAATAAAAGGTAATTCACTCCAGCAGTTTGATATTATGAGTATAATGAAAAAAAAAAATTTTTTATAATTTTTTTTACGTTTTATTTGTTCAATCAAATCATCAATCAATATCAAATAAATTATTCAAAAAGCTTCGGTTGATCGGCATCTGGACGCCGAAGGCCGATTCGTGGCCGATTATCGATTTTTGGCCGAATGCCGAAGCCAATTCTTCGGTCGAGCTCTAGAGGGTACATAAGATTCGGCCCGGCCAAACTTACGGCCCTATATACTTGTTTTTGTTTGTGTTTTTTTTTTTTTTGTTTTTGTTTTTAAGTACCAAAATTTTATTGTTGAGGCTCATTTGCATTATGAAAATAAACCCCAATTTACTTTATGGAATTGTGCTTCGTTTTCAATGGCATTCAAAACAAGTGAACCTACACTAAAAACAAATTACTTGGATCCAAAGATTTTGACCTTCCCTTAAGGAATAATAAAGACATTTTTAAAGTAAAGACATTTTCTCGAGACCTATCTGGCTTCAAATCTCGGATCAATAAAATTAAAATTAGGATATTGATCTCATCGCCTTTTCATTCTCTTTCAGAGGTACTTTAATAAAGCTATTCACGTATAAACAAATGTTAGCTTAAAAATCCAAATTATACACAAGTAAACCCCTTATTTCACTAAAGTCAGTTTAACGTGATTTTAGTTAATGGAATTGTTATGTTTAGAGAAAGTTTCCTTTATTCTAATAATTGTTTGTTTACGTTAGTTAAATGCGCTAAAAATACGAATGCCAATTTTGCTTAGCATAGAAGACGCATTTCTCTAATATACAGTTTTTTTCCTTGTCCAAAAGTCAATAAACTTTTCAATGAAGTCGTATTGTCCTTATAATTAAGTGATTGTACTTAAAAATGGCTATCATAACATGAAAGAAAAAATGTTTGGGCTAAGGTCAACTTGACTTTAATAATTCAGAAAAATTCTTTGAATTTAATGAAATTTGTTGTCTTTTTGCATCTTGACTACAAAGCAAAAAATCGTTAAAATATAGGACATGTTTTTCAACTCTTTATTTTAAAGACGTTTTTACTTGAAACATAGCATAATTTCTACTGGAAGTCTAGTCTGAATTTAGAAAATAAAGTTGTCGTTAACTCGTTTTTAATTGTCTTTGATAGCATATGAAGAAAAAAGGTAAAAAAGTGAAAAATTAAAATTTGCTTCCTAGAATCAAGTACACAAAACTTAAATTTACAAGAGAATTGTGTCTTAAAAGTATCCTTACTTGTTAAAGTAAAGACAAAATCATTAGAACCGGACATGATTTTTTTTTTCAGTGTTATTTCTATAATTTTAGAAATTTTACCACAAATGCGCTTATCTTGATCTTCGTATGGCACTAAAAACATTCTTGTAATTTTGAACTCCAATTTTTTCCTTCAAACTACAAAATTTTCTTTAACAAGTGAAACAAATTAATTATGTCTAATAAATTTTCTTGATTTTATAGAAAACTATTTACTTATATTTGTGATCTCGGCGTGATGTCAGCGTTTGTAATACTGTTTTAGTTAAAATTTTCTAAAAATTATCAAAATTTTCTACAATTAACCAAAATTTTTCCACTGTTTTTTCAGTGTAACGGGGGATATTTCAAAGTAAAAAATGTTTCATCTATTCCAAAACAATTTAAAAATGCTAAATACTCACATTAAGTCTTAGCCTATATTTGAAGACTTTTCTATTTTAAATCATTAGTGTAAAGACAAAATCTTTGGAACCGGGTATGTGTTTTTTTCAGTGCAATCCATGGTGTCGCATTTTCTCCAATAATCCGATTCTATTACTTGACAATCTAGAAGTCCCTACTTTTATGTGAAATTTTGAAATATTATAAAAAAAAAAAAAAACTGAGAAAAAATTCGAAATATTTATTTTTCAATAAATATTAAATTTAAATATCATTTTATAAAAAATGTATTAAAGCTCCTAGCAAAAGTCGAAAGCAGAATTTGTTTTCGAAATGTGGAATAAGGCGACATTTAATGTTTCCTAAATCTTAAAATTTCGAAAACCCGTATTTAGAAATAACTTTTCACTCAGCAAAAAACTTTTACGTCGTTCTAATTCTTTGGTTCTGCGGTCGGTCATACGAATACATTTAAAAATTAAATGAATAATACCTAGAAAAGAATCAAATGCTTCATTAATACACACTTAATTATTATACGACCCTGACTTTTTTATTTTATTTTTTTTTCAAATTTTGCTGTTGGTATTTTTTATTCAACCTTTTATTCAACATGCCAATACTTTGACGCTGTAATGCAATATTAAAATACCAAGTATTATTCAGGGTTGTAGAGTTAGTCGACATCGACATATGTACATAAAAGCAACATTGCACTGTATTTAGATGAGCGAAGATTTCTTAGGGGTCGTATACAAAAAATTGTCATATATCTCATGTTATGAATTCATGCGAAATCATTAATTTGGGTTTTTACGAAAGATAAATGAAAATAACAGGTTGGCTGATAAGTCCCCCGTCTAACAAAGAAAAACACATTTTTTTGTCAAAATTCGTTTTTATTATTAAACATAGTTCACTTCAAGAACGATACAACGATTATAACGACCTTCCACCTTTTGATACCATTTTGGTAGTACTCTTTCGGTTTTGCCTCAAAATATGCCCCAGTTTCGGCGATCACCTCTTCATTACAGCCAAATTTTTTTCCGTGCGAGCATCCTTTTGAGGTCTGAGAACAAGAAAAAGTCGCTGGGGGCCAGATCTGGAGAATACGGTGGGTGGGGAAGCAATTCGAAGCCCAATTCCTGAATTTTTGGCATCGTTCTCAATGACTTTTGGCACGGTGCGTTGTTTTGGTGGAACAACACTTGTTTCTTCTTCATATGGGACCGTTTTGCCGCGATTTCGACCTTCAAACGCTCCAATAACGCCATATAATAGTCACTGTTGATGGTTTTTCCCTTCTCAAGTTAATCGATAAAAATTATTCCATGCGCATCCCAAAAAACAGAGGCCATTACTTTGCCAGCAGACTTTTGAGTCTTTCCACGCTTCGGAGACGGTTCACCGGTGGCTCTCCACTCAGCCGACTGTCGATTGGACTCAGGAGTGTAGTGATGGAGCCATGTTTCATCCATTGTCACATAACGACGGAAAAACTCGGGTGTATTACGAGTTTAGAGCTGCAAACACCGCTCAGAATCATCAACACGTTGTTGTTTTTGGTCAAATGTGAGCTCGCGCGGCACCCATTTTGCACAGAGCTTCCGCATATCCAAATATTGATGAATGATATGACCAACACGTTCCTTTGATATCTTTAAGGCCTCTGTTATCTCGATCAACTTCATTTTACGGTCATTCAAAATCATTTTGTGCATTTTTGTGATGTATTCGTCGGTAACCACCTCTTTCGGACGTCCACTGCGTTCACCGTCCTCCGTGCTCATTTCACCACGTTTGAATTTTGCATACCAATCAATTATTGTTGATTTCCCTGGGGCAGAGCCCGGAAACTCATTATCAAGCCAAGTTTTTGCTTCCACCGTATATTTTCCCTTCAGAAAACAGTATTTTATCAAAACATGAAATTCCTTTTTTCCATTTTTTTTTTTTCACAATAACAAAAGTTGCTTCACAAAAGACGCTTTATCTCACAAACTAATTGACTTGCAGACATCAAATTTTGACACGAATCATTTGAAGGTTGGTACTATATAAAAATAATATGCATTTAATACTAGCGACGCCATCTATGTGTCAGACCGGGGACTTATCAGGCAACCTGTTATGTTATATATTGTAAGAAGATATTTCGAAGAAGCTCTCGACTATCAATTGGGGTTTAGTATAAAATACTAACATCTCATTTGTAGAAAATTTCGTTTTCTTTTGGAGCTTCCCATCGCTTCAGCTACAAAATCCTCATGAATCCTGTTCAGACCTGTCTGGAATGCTGCCTGATCTAGAGGCTCTCTTTTATAATGCTGGATCTGTCGTTCTAGAAGGTGAAGATCAACCCTTACATTCCTGGGTGGAGGTTGTCTATCCACAAGATGGTGATTTGGATGACTGCTTCGATAGCAACCCAAGAGGTACTGCTTTGACAACATTTTATTGGGATGATCTTGGTCTCCTCATAAATGTGATCCAGGAGTGTACTGCAAAGACATCCTGTTGCAGTTCTAAGGGCAGCCTTGTGACAGGTCTGTATGTTATTCCACTGCGTGTCCACATTGGCGCTGCAAAGTTTACCACTGACCGGCCAATTGTCTTATATGTAGTCAACAAAGTTTCTTTGTCCGCACCCCAAGTGCTGCCGACAAGCGACTTGAGGGCCTTGTTTATCACAAATTGCAGTGGCATGGGCGAACGACTTAAAAAACCTGTCGAATGTGACCCCGAGAATCTTGGGTAATATGTGGTCTGAATTATTTCGCCGTCGACGATGACATTCAACTGCCTGCGTACTTCCGTCGTCCATGTAGTGAATAGTGTGGCTGAGGATTTGGTGAGAGCTATCCTCAAATTTCTTGCAGTGAAATAACTGGTAAGATCAGCGAGGTAGACGTTCAATCGATCGCATATGTCATCAGCAAAGGGCCCGGATGCCATGATTGTACAATCGTCCGCATATGATACAATTTCGACGCCGTCAGGAGGGGGTGGAATCGAGAACCGCTAGAGATTAAACAGTGCCGGAGATATCACCCCAGCCTGGGGAACTGCCTGTTTAACTCTATGTTCCCCTCTTGTATAAGCGCCTTTATCAAATCTTAGCTTACGGTTACCGTGAAAATGTATCCAGTTAAAATATTTTTTCCTCAAAATATATTCTTCATAGGAATATTTCCCCCGCTTTTATATATCTGCAAAAAAACAATAAAATGAAATCTTGACATATCTCGGAAAAAGTCATTTGAACCACTGTCTTTGAGTGCAATGAAATAACTGGTAAGATCAGCGAGGTAGACGTTCAATCGATCGCATATGTCATCAGCAAAGGGCCCGGATGCCATGATTGTACAATCGTCCGCATATGATACAATTTCGACGCCGTCAGGAGGGGGTGGAATCGAGAACCGCTAGAGATTAAACAGTGCCGGAGATATCACCCCAGCCTGGGGAACTGCCTGTTTAACTCTATGTTCCCCTCTTGTATAAGCGCCTTTATCAAATCTTAGCTTACGGTTACCGTGAAAATGTATCCAGTTAAAATATTTTTTCCTCAACATATATTCTTCATAGGAATATTTCCCCCGCTTTTATATATCTGCAAAAAAACAATAAAATGAAATCTTGACATATCTCGGAAAAAGTCATTTGAACCACTGTCTTTGAGTGCAATGCAATAATGACACCCTAATTTAAAAGAAGTACCCCAAATTACTTTTGCCTTGGCGAATTGTTTCACTCGCTGGATAGTCAACGGTTGTTGGCGTAAACAATGGCAGTTCCTTTGCGAGCGATTGAGGTTAGGGTTACCTAGTGCTTATGCTGCTTGCGCGATCTCAAGACAAGGGCATTTTTATGCATTCGATTGAAATAGGCTTGGAAATTTAATAGCTCTCGTTTTCGCCAGCCATCATTGACTGTGGATATTGCGCATTAGTGCAGTTTGTTGACTTCTTTTATTTCAGTTTTTTTTTTTAGTTTCGATTTAAACAACGAGCATTGCCCTTACTTGGGTTTGGTTTTTTTTTTGTTTTGTTCCTGAAAAAGCTGTTGTTGTAAAAATTTGCAAGAAGCAAGAAGCATGGAAGTTATGGCAAAGTAACACAGTAAGACACAGCTAAGAAGGGTTTCATTTTAGGGGTTACGACGTTGCATTGCGACGCTTAAGGGTTGAACCATAATTACAATTCTAAGTTTCCTATGATGATATCCTTGTTCGCTAAGAAGGGAATTCTCCCCCTTTTGTTTTTTGCTTAGCTATTATTTTGGCAAACTGTTGCAAATGTCCACATATTCCTAAGGATCACCTTAGAGACCAAAAGGAATAGTTCCTTCCAGGTGTGTTAAATGTTAGCAAGTATTCCATGGCACATGTCAATCTATGTACGGGAATGTCTGCTTTACAACATGATAATAGCAAAACAAGGGGGGGAAATGTCAACTTTGGTAAGGCGTTGTTGTAAATGTCAGCTGCATCTATTACGACTAAAGACGGACAGATGTAATTGTAGAGCATTCCAGGACACGTACTTACGTGCTAGTCCTTACTTCGGTGAGTGAATATTTATAACGTTTATAAATCATATACAAACTGTAAGAGGGGTGGGGGAATACATAGTATGGATAGTTTCTAGTCTTGCTAACTTGTGTGTTCCTAAAGGCAGGCACCATCCATATTAAGTGAATATTGAACTGTTCAGTTATCTCATTGAGAGATTTGCAGTAGTCAATAGCCGTTTTCGTGTTGATTGCAGACAAAACCACAAATCAGTCGGCCAAAACGATATGTTAGACTCACGAAGTTTTCTTATATCAATAACGTCCCGTCTTGTCTTTAAAGACAAATAATTTCTTGTTTATTGTACCCTTTTCCACATATGTTTAGAACAACAGAAAAAACTTTAACATCAAAAGAAAACTTACTTCGTACTTTATATCATTTCTTTCAGGCCAAAGTACCTCGTCCCGTGACCATGGATATCATAAATAAAGATTTATTTGGCTTTGAGAAGACCACTTTAACAAGAATATAAAACTTGATTGGTTCTACAATTTCTATTGGAATAAAACAATTATTTTTGAAGAAAATTCAGTGATTTTGGAAAAAAACGTGTTTGGTGTTGTTTCTACTATTCTAGCTCTTGTCACCAAAAATCTTCAATTTGAATCGAAATTCACAAAAAAATCTATAGGAAATTTTGTCAAAAATTTATTTCTATAGAAAGCTTTATCAAAATTGAATTTCTTTACAAGTTTTGTCAATTTTTTTTTCTATAGAAAATTTTCTAAAAATTTTATTTCTATAGAAAATTTTCTCAAAATTTTATTTCTATAGAAAATTTTCTCAAAATTTTATTTCTATAGAAAATTTTCTCAAAATGTTTTTCTATAGAAAATTTTATTTCTATAGAAAATTTTCTCAAAATTTCATTTCTATAGAAAATTTTCTCAAAATTTTATTTCTAAGAAAATTTTCTCAAAATTTTATTTCTATAGAAAGTTTTATCAAAATTTAATTTCTTTAGAAAATTTTGTCAAAATTTTATTTCTATAGAATATCTTGTCAAAATTGTATTTCTATAGAAAATCATGTCAAAATTTTATTTCTATAGAAAATTTTCTCAAAATTTTATTTCTAAGAAAATTTTCTCAAAATTTTATTTCTATAGAAAATTTTCTCAAAATGTTTTTCTATGGAAAATTTTATTTCTATAGAAAATTTTCTCAAAATTTCATTTCTATAGACAATTTTCTCAAAATTTTATTTCTATAGAAAATTTTGTCAAAATTTTATTTCTATAGAAAGTTTTATCAAAATTTTATTTCTATAGAAAATGTTGTCAAAATTTTATTTCTATAGAAAGTTTTATCAAAATTTAATTTCTTTAGAAAATTTTGTCAAAATTTTATTTCTATTGAATATCTTGTCAAAATTGTATTTCTATAGAAAATCATGTCAAAATTTTATTTCTATAGAAAATTTTCTCAAAATTTTATTTCTATAGAAAATTTTCTCAAAATTTTAATTCTATAGAAAATTTTGTCTAATTTTTATTTCTTTAGAAAATTTTGTCAAAATTTTATTTCTATAGAAAATCTTGTCAAAATTTTATTTCTATAGAAAATTTCCTCAAAATTTTATTTCTATAGAAAATTTTCTCAAAATTTTATTTCTATAGAAAATTTTCTCAAAATTTTATTTCTATAGAAATTTTTCTCAAAATTTTATTTCTATAGACAATTTTCTCAAAATTTTATTTCTATAGAAAATTTTGTAAAAATTTTATTTCTATAGAAAGTTTTATCAAAATTTAATTTCTTTACAATGTTTTGTAAAAATTTTATTTCTATAGAAAATTTTGTCAAAATTTTATTTCTACAGAAATTGTTGTCAACATTTTATTTCATTAGAAAATTTGGCAAAATTTTATTTCTATAGTAATTTTTTCAAAATTTTAGTTCTCTTGCCACTAGAGCCAAAAATAATCTACCAAAATTTGTAGAAAATTTTCCAAAGGAAATACCAAACAAACAAAAATCGTATTTTGTAAAAAATTTATGTCTATAGAAAATTTTGTTAAAATTTTATTTTTATAAAAAAATTTGTTAAATTTTTTTAGAAACTTTTTTTAAAATTTTATTTTGTTAGAAACTGTTGTCAAAATGTTATTTCTATAGAAAATTTTATCAAATTTCTATTTCTATAGAATATTTTGTCAAAATTGTATTTCTATAGAAAATTTTGTCAAAATTTTAATATCTATAGAAATTGTTGTCAAAATTTTATTTCATTAGAAAATTTGGCAAAATTTTATTTCATTAGAAAATTTGGCACAATTTGATTTCAATAGAAAATTTTCTCGAAATTTTATTTCTGAAGAAATTTTTCTCAAAAGTTTATTTCTATAGAAAATTTTGTCAAAATTTTATTTCTATAGAAAGTTTTATCAAAATTTAATTTCTTTACAAAGTTTTGTCAATATTTTATTCCTATAGATCATTTTGTCACAATTTTATTTCTATAGAAAATTTTCTCAAAATTTTATTTCTATACACGCTCACAAAAAATCGCTTCTGTAACATATACTCCCAAACATATTTTGCTTCAAGCATATACATTTTTGGGTATTGCCCAAACATTTATATGTTTGATCTCTACCAATATATAATATGTTTGAAAGCATATTGGTCTAAACAATATATGTTTGGGTAGTCTAAGTTCCAAACATTTTGTATTTTTGCATCCAAATTCAATAATGTTGTCTTCCAAAAAAAAAATATGTTATTTATTTTTTGGGTGCATTTTGCACCCAAAAATATTATATGCTTAAAAAAATTCTCCCAAACAATATTGTGCTCAAAATTTTATTTATTTATTTATATATTTACAATCATAGTGAATTATGAAAATAAACAGGTAATATAGGTGCTAACAACATAGGTTTTCGACCTGAATGCTCAAAATTTTGTTTCTGCCTAATTGTATATTCCCCCACATCTTTCTCACTTCCAAGACATTTTTTAGTTCTTAGCACCTTTTTCTGTAATACAAACATTGTAGAAGAAATTATTCATTTTTTTTATTTTAATTTTACCTTTTGCCGAACGGGGATTCGAACAGCGGACCACACAGTTTGTAAGGATCAAAGAAGAAGCTGATCAATTGCCTAAGGAAAAATAAAATGTAAATTTTGTAATAACAAGCAACAACCACCAACTTAATTCAATATCGCTCCCTGTTAAATAGCGCTCCAAGCTACTAAACACATATATGTTTATAGACTATTTCTAAATTAATATATGTTTGCATCCAAGCATATTATATTTACAAACATTTTATGTCCCAAACATAATATGTTCTAACATATTAACATATATGTCCCAAACATGTTATGCTAGTTTATGAACATTATATGCTTGCACTCAAAAATATTGTGTTTAAAAATTTGTGTTCCAAACATATAATGTTTATAGCCAAACATATGAAAAACAGTCTTTTTCATCCGTGTAGAAAATTTCCTCGAAATTTTATTTCTACATAAAATTTTGGCACTCAAAAATATTGTGTTTAAAAATTTGTGTTCCAAACATATAATGTTTATAGCCAAACATATGAAAAACAGTCTTTTTCATCCGTGTAGAAAATTTCCTCGAAATTTTATTTCTACATAAAATTTTGGCAAAATTTTATTTCTATAGAAAATCTTGTCAAAATTTTATTTCTATAGAAAGTTTTGTCAAAATTTTATTTCATTAGAAAATTTGGCAAAATTTTATTTCATTAGAAAATTTGGCAAAATTTTATTTCAATAGAAAATTTTCTCAATATTTTATTTCAATAGAAAATTTTCTCAAAATTTTATTTCTATAGAAAATGTTCTTAAAATTTTACTCTGTAGAAAATTTTGTCAAAATGTTATTTCTGTAGAAATTTTTTTCAAAATTTTATTTCTATAGAAAATTTTGTCAAAATTTTATGTCTATAGAAAGTTTTATCAAATATTAATTCCATTACAAAGTTTTGTCAAAATTTTATTCCTATAGAAAATTTTGTCAAAATTTTATTTCGGTAGTAAATTTTCTCAAAATTTTATTTCTATAGAAAATTTACTCAAAATTTTATTTTTATAGAAAATTTTGTTTCTATAGAAAAAATCTTATTTCTATAGAAAAAATTCTCAAAATTTTATTTCAATAGAAAATTTTGTCAAAATTTTATTTCTATAGAAAATTTTCTCAAAATTTTATTTCAATAGAAAATTTTCTCAAAATTTTATTTCTATGACCCCATTCCTGACCCCATTAGACAAAATTTCTCTAAATGGGGTTTCAACAATAAATTTTTAATCAAGAGAAATAAACTCTTATGTTCCTATTTAGAAAGGTCCTTACAAAGTCTTTGGAGATGACTGAACTTACCTCAACCGACGAGAAAACCATATTACACTACCTTATGAACAAAACGTAGATGTTCAGATTGACTCAAAAGCCAGCTACACTCTATCAGGTGAGGCGTAACACTCCTCATTTCAAATCTCATGCAAATCGATTTTATTATATCCTGTAGAGTTCAACAAATCCGCTCTTGTTCGTCATAAACGATCAACCTCATTGCTGCCTGCACCAATGATGTTTTACTATGACGGAAGGCCTATTTCAATTTTCCACTTTTATTGTTGCATAAACACATCGTCAGTGTTCAGTAGAACTAATCGCATGTGAAGGATTGCAGAGCTGTTTTGAACGTGTGTTTGATGGCTATTGTGGTAGTGGTGTTGTTGTTGTTGCGCCTGCGCAAACAGCAGATGTCACATTCAATGCGAGGTAAAATAAACAAAAGAGCTTCATCGCAGCAATCCTTACTCCCCGCTTGCGATCCCTCGAATCAATTACCTTATGTGCAGTTCTTAATTGTTGCTGTCGCTGTTATTTTGTTCAAACAAAGCCGGTGAAGGGACAATTGTTTTTTCTTGGTTTTGTTTTCCTAGGTAAAGCTGCAACCATTGTTAGAATATCACCTCGCACTAATCATGGTGACAGCAAGTTATAGTGCCTGTGACTATGAATCGTGGGCTAACGATTGCTACACGTAGGGTATTTTAAATATTATCCTCGTTTATTCGTCGTGGTCATAAAATGGTGACCATATCTGGTAATAAATGGATTTTCATCATGTAAAGGGAAAATATTATTGTGCCATGGAATCCTGGGTGGATGATTTGGTGGTGTCATATGCATACAACTATACAGCTAAATTTATGCATCGAACCAGTACCAGATGAACTCAAGTCACGTGTCATTGATTGTTTGGTTTGTCAGTTGACATGTTTCCTGTCGTCATCGTCGTCGTCGTCGTAGTTGTAGTTCATTCACTTATCAAAAATAAATCTCTACGAATGTATTCCACCCTACTTCTCTCCTAATCTATGCAGCAAGAATCTTTCCTCCTTTGCATCAACAATGCTATGATTAGGCCAAATGGCAAAGGTGTCAATTGAATTGGAAAATTCGTTTCAAATAACATGAGATTGAGTGATCGCTAATCTGGAAAATTTGCATTTCAATTAGGGGCAAGGTGTGATGTATTTTCTTTCCGAGTTGCGAGAAGCAAAGAAGTCGTGTTTCAGTTATGCATGTGTAATTATCGATAAAGGGAAATGCCCTATGATTCGTCCCTTAAACTCGAACAATGACACCAGCAAAAAGTTTCTATGTAATGTAAGGGGCGAGACATGCATAGCGATGGGACTAATAAGATTGTGGTGAGCTACCATGTAGAAAACGTAGCAACCTAGAGCAAATTACTTTTCTTTTCAGTTTTTTTTTTTTGTTTTACTAAAATCGTCATCCCAAAACATGTCGAAGGTTAGGTAGAGTGGCTGACTGTTTCTTACAGACACAAGTTCAATTTTATACTACTGATGGTAAACTTGTCTCATATTTGTCTTCGGACTTTCCGGTAGCCTCATATTATGCTCCAATCAGCTTTCCTCTCATTTGACAGAAATCTGAACGAACAGAAGACATGAAAATGATTTAGCGATGATCAAAATGATTTAGCGTAAAACCAGCGACTCGGTGATCTTATAATTAAGGTCCTTCGACGAAGGTTGCATCTCCATATTAATATTAACTTCGTCATTCCGTTTGTAACACATCGAAATATTGCTCTAAGACCCCATAAAGCGTGATATGGTCAAAATTTGGTCAAGGGAAAACGCGTGTAAATCGGTGAAATCGTTTATTTAAAAAATCAAATTAAATTTCCTTTTCAAGTTCAATTAGTATAAAATTCAGGAAAAATATTCAGTTAGGCTTCGCTTTTCCAAATCCGAATTGCCGGGCCTCACGCTTGACACCTGCCATCAGATTTTTTACAGCCACCTTGTCCACCTTCTTCGCCGCAGAAAGCCAGTTTGCCTGGCAGTTTTTTTTGGCCTTCTTTAGGTTCCGCTTGACAATAGCCCAGTATTTCTCAATTGGGCGGAGCTCTGGCGTGTTGGGAGGGTTCTTGTCCTTGGGAACCACCTGCACGTTGTTGGCGGCGTACCACTCCATGGCCTTTTTACCGTAATGGCAAGATGTCAAATCCGGCCAAAACAGTACGGAACAACCGTGTTTCTTCAGGAAAGGCAGCAAACGTTTATTCAAACACTCTTTCACGTAAATTTCTTGGTTAACAGTCCCGGAAGCTATGAAAATGCTGCTTTTCAAGCCACAGGTACAGATGGCTTGCCAAACCAGATATTTCTTTGCGAACTTTGACACTTTTATGTGCTTGAAAATATCTGCTACCTTTCCCCTTCCTTTTGCCGTATAAAACTCCTGTCCCGGAAGCTGCCTGTAGTCGGCTTTGACGTAGGTTTCGTCGTCCATTACCACGCAGTCAAACTTCGTCAGCATCGTCGTGTACAGCCTCCGGGATCGCGCTTTGGCCGTCGTATTTTGTTTATCATCGCGATTTGGAGTCACTACCTTCTTGTAAGTCGATAGTCCGGCTCGTTTTTTGGCTCGATGCACGGTTGTAGACGATACACCCAGCTTATTTGCGACATCTCGGAGAGAGAGGTTAGGGTTTCGCTTGAAACTACCGGCAACTCTCTTTGTCGTCTCAGCGGCTTCCGGTTTTCGATTTCCCCCCGATCCAGACTTCCTGGCTGTCGACAAACGTTCCCCAAACACTTTAATTACATTTGTAACGGTTGATTTGGCAACTTTTAGCGATTTTGCCAGCTTTGCGTGCGAGTAGCTCGGATTTTCGCGATGCGCGAGCAAAATTTTGATACGCTGCTCTTCTTGCTTGGACGGCATTTTGACAACTGAAGAGTGACTTCCAAAATCAAAATAGGAGCAACAATCTACACACACACACCTTCAAAATGAGGGGTGTTCAGGTTTTTTAAATGCAAAATTGAAATAAATACTTCAAGTTTATATTGACCAAATTTTGACCGTATCACCCTTTAGCCAAAATTGGTCCATATCGGTCTATAGTAATATATAGCCCCCACGAGAGCCACCGTGGTGCAATGGTTAGCATGCCCGCCTTGCATACACAAGGTCGTGGGTTCGATTCCTGCTACGACCGAACACAAAAAGTTTTTCAGCGGTGGATTATCCCACCTCAGTAATGCTGGTGACATTTCTGAGGGTTTCGAAGCTTCTTTAAGTGGTTTCACTGGAATGTGGAATGCCGTTCGGACTCGGCTATAAAAAGGAGGTTCCTTGTCATTGAGCTTAACATGGAATCGGGCAGCACTCAGTTATAAGAGAGAAGTTCACCACTGTGGTATCACAATGGACTGAATAGTCTAAGTGAGCCTGATACATCGGGCTGCCACATAACCTAACCTAACCTACCCCCAATCACACAAAAACTGGTCCATATCGGATCATAGTCACGGTTGCCACTCGAGCCAAAAATAATCTATCAAAATTTTGTTTCTATAGAAAATTTTGTCAAAATTTTATTTTTATAAAAAATTTTGTCAAAAATTTTATTTTTATAGAAAATCTTGTCGAAATTTTAATTTATAGAAAATATTGTCAAATTTTTATTTCTATTGAAAATGTTATTTCTAGAGAAAGTTGTGTCAAAATTTTATGCCTATAGAAAATTGTGTCAAAATTTTATTTCTTTAGAAAATCTTGTCAAAATTTTATTTTTATAGAAAATTTTGTCAAATTTTTATTTCTGTAGCATTTTTTTTTTTGTCAAAATATTATTTCTATAGAAAATTTTGTCAAAATTTTATTTCTATAGAAAATTTTGTCAAAATTTTATTTTTATAAAAAATTTTGTCAATATTTTATTTCTATAGAAAATTTTGTCAATTTTTTTTTATAGAAAAGTTTGTCAAAATTTTATTTCTGTGAAAAATTTTGTCAAAATTTTATTTCTGTAGAAAATGTATGAAGTACCTCTTAGTTGGAGAGGAATATTTTGCAAAATCTACCAAACAGTAAAAATCTGCCATTTTTGGTAGAATTCTACCAACTGTGACAACCGTATTCATAATTGTACTCGAACATCTTGTTAATGCTCTTCGCTATTTTATTATTTTTGCTCGATTTATTTGGATGCCACAAGAAGAATGCACAACTAAATGTGTAAATAATGTTTAGATTTAAACATTTAAAATTTTTGGGGTGCCTCGTTCATGTGCCAGCCGCATACCAAAATTAATGCAAGCCTATTTATTCACCATTTGCTCTCATTTGATTCTCTCACTGGGTTGTATAATTTTTACACCGAAACATATGAAAAACAGTCTTTTTTGTCCATGCATATTATCCCTAAATATACCATCTATTCCATTCATTTTATTATACAATCTCGCAATAGATAGATCAATAGATGAAGGGAAAAATGTCATCCTACCCCCTAAGGTAAAGGGAAACTCCCTACCGATAAAAACAAAACGGCAAAGAATATTTATTTAAGAAAAGATCATAATAACAAAAACTCTGAAAGGAATTTGAATTTGGATCATTTCAAATGATACTCAAGTCTGACTACCTGTGCCGTGCCACTAAGCAAAAAACTATGGACAAAAAGGTAACAAACGCTATCACTGGATACTGCTAAGAATAAATCCTCTTGGTACCAACGATCAATACCAGTTTTCTAAATTTGGGACAAACAGGCATCGCCAAGTAAAAATATGAAAAAAAGACAACAATATTAGCAGCATACCACCACAAAGCATGTCCCGGCGCTTGCCTCTCAGCTATACCCGTTGCCATTTATTCAACAGATTAACTATTTTCCACATTTCAATGTTTGCTCCTTTGTTAGTGGCTCTCATGTGTTTTTCTTTTGAATTCCTTAATGATTCGTTCTCTCTATATCTCTCTCCGACTCTCTCCCACTTTTTAGTTTTGCGAAAACAAAAGAATCTTCTTCCAGCGGAAGACATTGAGATTCAACAGGAATCTCACCGTCAATCTCAGTCTTCTTGTACACAACATTCATTCATTCTCAACCGTATTGTTTTTGTTTTTGAAGAGCATTTATCTTTTTCAATTTTGTTCTGCTCTAGAGGATGGCGGCTTTTTGTTTGAAATTCCAGGAATTACCTTAGGCAAGTTAGTCGTGGTCGTCTTCGTTATCGTCCCGCAAAAGGACAAGTAGACAGAGTGTTGCAATCCAAAAAGCGAAAACATAATGTAAACTCCCATATCAGGGGTGGCCAAACGATGCAGTGTGGCGAGGGCCTTTAAGCAATACCAAATGAGAATGGTTCAAGGTTTGTTAGCAAATCTATTTCCTTTTCCTACTTATTGTGACCACGATTGCCACTCGAGCCAAAAATAATCTACCACAATTTGGAGAAGTTTTTTCTAAAAAAAATTTGCAAAATTTATTTTGCAAAAAAAAATTATTTTGCAAAATTTTATTTCTATAGAAAATTTTGACAAAGTTTTATTTCTAGAGAACATTTTGTCAAAATTTTATTTCTATAGAAAAATTTGTCAAAATTTTATTTCTATAGAAAATTTTGACAACATTTTATTTCTAGAGAAAATTTTGTCAAAATTTTATTTCTATAGAAAATTTTGTCAAAATTTTATTTCTATAGAAATTTTTGTAAAAATTGTATTCGCATAGAAAATTTTGTCAAAATTTTATTCGCATAGAAAATTTTGTCAAAATTTTATTCGTATAGAAAATTTTATCAAAATTTTAATTCTATAGAAAATATTATCAAAATTTTATTTCTATAGAAGATTTTATCAAAATTTTGTCAACATTTTATCTCTATAGATAATTTTATCAAATTTTTATCTCTATAGATAATTTTGTCAAAATTTGATTTCTATAGATAATTTTATCAAAATTTTATTTCAATAGAAAATTTTATCTACATTTTATTTCTATTGAAATGTTGCCAAAATTTTATTTCTATAGAAAATTTTATCAAAATTTTATTTCTAGAGGATTTTATCAAAATTTTATTTCTATAGAAGATTTTATCAAAATTTTTTCTCTATAGAAGATTTGATCAAAATTTTATCTCTGTAGATAATTTTGTCAAAATTTTATCTCTATAGATAATTTTATCAAAATTGTATTTCTGTAAAAAAATGTATCAAAATTTTATTTCTGTAGAAAATTTTGTCAAAACTTTATTTCTGTAGAAAATTTTGTCAAAATTTTATTTCTATAGAAAATTTTATCAAAATTGTATTTCTATAGAAAATTTTATTTCTATTGAAAATGTTGCCAAAATTTTATTTCTATAGAAAATTTTATCAAAATTTTATTTCTATAGAAGATTTTATCAAAATTTTTTCTCTATAGAAGATTTGATCAAAATTTTATCTCTATAGATAATTTTGTCAAAATTTTATCTCTATAGATAATTTTATCAAAATTGTATTTCTGTAAAAAATTTTATCAAAATTTTATTTCTGTAGAAAATTTTGTCAAAACTTCATTTCTGTAGAAAATTTTGTCAAAATTTTATTTCTATAGAAATTTTTATCAAAATTGTATTTCTATAGAAAATTTTATCAAAATTTTATTTCTATAGAAAGTTTTGTCAAAATTTTACTTATATAGAAAATTTTATCAAAATTGAATTTCTATAGAAAATATTATCAAAATTTTATCTCTATAGAAGATTTGATCAAAATTTTATCGCTATAGATAATTTTGTGAAAATTTTATCTCTATAGATAATTTTATCAAAATTGTATTTCAATAGAATATTTTATCAAAATTTTATTTCTATAGAAAATTTTATCAAAATTTTATTTCTATTGAAAATTTTGCCAAAATTTTATTTTTATAGACAATTTTATCAAAATTTTATTTCTACAGAAAATTTTGTCAAAATTTTATTTCTATAGAAAATTTTATCAACATTTTATTTCTATAGAAAATTTTCTCAAAATTTCATTTCTATAGAAAATTTTATTAAAATTTTATTTCTATTGAAAATTTTCTCAAAATTTCATTTCTATAGAAAATGTTATCAAAATTTTATTTCTGTAGAAGATTTGATCAAAATTTTATCTCTAGATATTTTTGTCAAAATTTTATCTCTATAGATAATTTTATCAAAATTTTATTTCTGTAGAAAATTTTCTCAAAATTGTATTTCAATAGATAATTTTATCAAAATTGTATTTCAATAGAAAATTTTGTCAAAATTTTATTTCTATAGAAAATTTTGCCAAAATTTTATTTTATAGAATATTTTATCAAAATTTTATTTCTATAAAAAATTTTATCAACATTTTATTTCCATAGAAAGTTTTGTCAAAATTTTATCAAAATTGTATTTCTATAGAAAATATTATCAAAATTTTATCTCAATAGAAAATTTGTTATCTCTATCGAATATTTGGTCAACATTTTATTTCTATAGAAAATTTGTGAAGTACTTCTTCGTTGGAGAGGAATATTTTGCAAAATATACAAAAACATGTACAATTCTACCAATCTACGAAACAGTAAAAAATCTACCATTTTTGGTAGAATTCTACAACTGTGGCAACCGTGATCGTGACACTTTAGAAATATATATTATAGTTTCCCATGGGTTATATACGAGGGTGGTACAATAATTACTTGGTTTTACCGCCAGAAGGAATTTAAAATCGTACTCTCTTAAATGGATATGGTAACAATTTTAACCATTTAACTTTTATTTTTGCTGCGTGTGGAAGCGGAAAAGTCTGTTAGTTTCGGAATAATGAAAAAAAAAAACTAATATTGCTTCGAGATCAGATTCATTGCCTTGAAAAGACACATCCGAAAACGACTACCAGGAGAAAAAGATGGAAAAAATACAATCTCGTTTGACAGAGCGATATTGAAAAATATGTGGTACACAGAAAAAAATTTCACGAAAATTTTTCCAATTAAAATCTTAATTGAGTTTTAAAAAATATTCAAATAAAAATTTAATTGAATCAACAAATTTTTTAATTGAAATAAAAATCAATCACACAAATTAATAGTATCAATTAATTTTTTAATTGGATCAATTAATTTTTTAATTGACTGTCAATTAATTTTTTAATTGATACTATCATTTCTGTGATTGAAGACATTTAAATTAAAAAATTAATTGGATCAATTAATTTCGTGATTGCCATCTATACACACATAGTATGTGTGTACAGATGGCATACTATGCACTTAAAAACAATTCTAATGGCCACTGGAGGCAGAAATGTCCTCAAAAGTGCATGCATGTGATTGAATATAGCTAGACAATGCCACGAGCTAAAGGTTTAAGCCGATATATACTTAAGAACTTTCTTTTTTTTTTGAGATTCTCCAAACGGACGGAAAAGCGATGGCCACAGTTACAATAAAAATATTTAAATAAAAAACTGAAATTTTTAGAAAAAAGGCTGTCCCCATGTGAGGACATTGGGCAGATTAAGTATGAAATTCTCCAAAAGTGCACTGAAAAAAAAAATATTTTAATGATAGTAAAGATTACGCAAACTAAATTTTAGGATGCGCAATTTACAAAATATTAAGGATAAATTTCTTAAAATAATGAATTTTTAATTAAAATAAATTTTATAATCTTCACGCAGAGAAGAAACATGATTGTCACAATCATATTCGAAGAGCAAAATAATATGATAGGAGCTATTTTTGTGGCGATGTAACATTTTAACCTGCAACCATGTTGGCTCAGTGAACATGGTTCTAAGAAAAATATAATTGTCCTCATCTAAAATGTTATTATGTTGATAAAAAGAATTTTGTTTGAATGAAAAGATTAAAAATGCTTTTCTCCTAGTTAAAAGAACATGGTCACAACCTAAAATGTTTTGATCTTTATGAAAAAAACTTTTTTCATCGTCGAAAAAAGGACGCCAGTTGAGAAAAGAAAACACAAAATTAACTTTATTTATTTGTTTTTATTTATTTATAAACTAATTCATTGTTTATTTGTATTTATATTGCCGTTCAAGCAAACATCATATATTTTTACACACTCTATGTTATTTCAATTTCAACAATAAGTAATCATTCCATATTTAATTGGTGTCCATCAAATGTACAGACATCATGTAACTGCAAATAAAAATAAATGATCCATATAGCAAAATGCAGAACAAAAAACAGGTACATTTTTCAATTACACTTTCCTTTTTTGTGTTCACATAAAACCACGTGCCACTTCTGAATAAATAAATTAACACAAAACACAGTAAATCCGTATTCTCCGTCCATTCCAAGAAACAATCAACACAGGACTGACGCACAAAATGAAAATCGTGTGTACCTGCTCAATGTTTTTATAAAATTCTTTTCACTGCAAAAAAGTTAAAAAATTAAATGGTCACGAAAAAAATGTAAATTGTCTTTATGGCCATGTAATGGTTCTGGACATGTCTATAACATACTTGACCTACAAAAACACTTTTTCCCTGTAAAAAAGTAAAACAATTGAATGGTCAGGTACATGATTTTTCCGACCATTTAATGGTCTCAAATTCTATCATTTAAATGATAGAACATGTTTGCGGTATTTGAGAACCATTCAAATGCATATTGCCACCATACATTTTTCTCCGCTCGAAAACTATTTTTACAAAGACAAAATACATGGTTTTCGCGGCAATTACATGCTCTAGATAAGCATTAAACGAATGGCGCAACCATGTCTAAACATGGCTTGTCTGTGCGTGTTTGCTTCAAAAATTGTTTTCATTAAATTTAGGACAAACATTTTCAAATTTGCGTCCCTCCGTTAGGTTAGCTTAAAGTGGCAGCCCGATTAAGTTTCAGGCTCACTTAGACTATTCAGTTCATTGTGATACCACATTTACTAAAAGTACCTATTATATATGGGCACTTCTAGTTTTAACCGCTGAACCTTCTCGATTATTTTCTTCTGTTGAACCAACCAGATTGTTCCAAAAACATAACAGACTGCTTAAATAAGTTAACGTTTTTCAGGTCCGCCAGTAATCTAAAGCTATATGCCCCTAAAATTTGCCTACGCCTTACACAAAATGCAGGACACTCACACAAGAGGTGTTTAATTGATTTCTTTTCCTCCGCATCATGACGGCTCATAACATACAATAGTCATTATACTTCGCGCTAATAGTTTTTGCAAAATCGCATACCAGGCAGCGACCCGTTATAGCAGATATCAGGTGTGGTATCTGACGTCTTGAGAACACTAGCATATCTAGTGTGCGGTTTAAGTTTAAATGGGGCCATATTTGTTTGTCGTTAAACCCCTTGCAATTCTCCCACCGAACATTTGCCATCATAACAGCCTTCTCACGCATTAAGAGCTTGCAGGTAGCCAGAGGCATACCAACAGATTCTAGTTCCCCTGGAATATGTAAGGTAGTTTCTAGCCTTGCTAACTCAACCGCTTCGCAGTTCCCCGGTATGTTCTTATGGCCAGACACCCATATTAGGTGAATATTGTACTGCTCAGCCATCTCGTTGAGGGATTTGCGGCAGTCGATGGCCGTTTTCGAGTTAAGGAACACAGAGTCCAAGGATTTTATTGCAAGTTGATTGTCTGAGTATATATTAATGCCAACATTTTTTGGAACATTACTTCTCAGCCAATTCGCTACCTATCTTTTTGCTAATATTTCGGACTGATACACACTACAGTGATTAGGTAATCTTTTCGCTATTCAAAGTTCCAGATCTTTATAATATACTCCGAAACCCACTTGCCCGTCCATTTTGGAGCCATCAGTCGCATGTTTTTGAACTAAGGCAAATTTTTCTTAAAGTAAAGAAACACATTTTTGATTTAAAGAAATCGTCCTTAAATTAACTGATATAGAGAATCATTCGATTTAAGATAAAATGCTTCAAATATAGGCTATGAGCCACGGTGACATCGTGGGTTCGATTCCTGCTTCGACCGAACACCAAAAAGTTTTTCAGCGGTGGATTATCCCACCTCAGTAATGCAGGTGACATTTCTGGGGTTTCAAAGCTTCTCTAAGTGGTTTCATAAAAAGAAGGTCTCTTGTCATTGAGCTTAACATGGAATCGGACAGCACTCAGTGATATGAGAGAAGTTCACCAATGTGGTATCACAATGGACTGAATAGTCTAAATGAGCCTGATACATCGGGCTGCCACCTAACCTAACCTAGGCTATGATTTATTTTGAGGATATAGCATCTTTGGTTTAAATTTTTTGTTTGTTTTGTAATTAAGAAAACATTTATTTTTAGTTTTATTGATCCTAGATTTAAAGCCAGATAGGTTGCTAAAAAATGTCTTTATTTTAAGGAAGCTGCATCTTTGGCTCGGAATCAATACCAAAATCTTAAAGGTAAGGCCAAATCTTTGAATCTAAATAAACTTTTTTTGAGTGTAGTACAATTTTAAACAATTTTTAAACAATAAACAGTTTTATCTACATATTCGTACAGTCGAGATATTATATGCGAAGAATTATAGATTTTAGATCATTTGGTACAAACATTTTTTCAAATGCGACCAAATGTCTTTGTTTATAGATCAGATGCAGTATAAAGCTTTCATACGTGTGTTTAGAATTACAAAAATAACGGGTAGCTCATAGTAGTTTGACTTGTCCTCATATGGGGACAGAGGGCGGTAATGGGTTAAGGGACACATACTAACATCGCGCACCAATATTCTTCAACCTGATCAGATGAAATTTGCAAGACAAATCTGGGGTCGGTTTATATGATCCAGTGGTCCAATATGACCGGTTTTCAATAATATCTGACCTACATTAATAACAGCTACTTATACCAAGTTTCAATCAAATAGCTTGTTTCGTTCGCATGTTAGCATGATTTCCACAGACGGACGGATGGGCGGACATACTCCGAATTTCACCACACGGATGAAAAAGACTGTTTTTCATATGTTTGGCTATAAACATTATATGTTTGGAACACAAATTTTTAAACACAATATTTTTGAGTGCAAGCATATAACGTTCATAAACTAGCATAACATGTTTGGGACATATATGTTAATATGTTAGAACATATTATGTTTGGGACATAAAATGTTTGTAAATATAATATGCTTGGATGCAAACATATATTAATTTAGAAATAGCCTATAAACATATATGTGTTTAGTAGCTTGGAGCGCTATTTAACAGGGAGCGATATTGAATTAAGTTGGTGGTTGTTGCTTGTTATTACAAAATTAACATTTTATTTTTCCTTGGGCAATTGATCAGCTACTTCTTTGATCCTTACAAACTGTGTGGTCCGCTGTTCGAATCCCCGTCCGGCAAAAGGTAAAATTAAAATAAAAAAAATCATAAAATTGAATAATTTCTTCTACAATGTTTGTATTACAGAAAAAGGTGCTAAGAACTAAAAAATCTCGTGGAAGTGAGAAAGATGTCGGGGAATATACAATTGGGCAGAAACAAAATTTTGAGCATTCAGGTCGAAAACCTATGTTGTTAGCACCTATATTACCTGTTTATTGTCATAATTCATTATGATTGTAAATATATAAATAAATAAATAAAATTTTGAGCACAATATTGTTTGGGAGAATTTTTTTTAAGCATATAATATTTTTGGGTGCAAAATGCTTCCAAACATATTATATGGTCACAGAATAACATATTGTTTTTTGGAAGACAACATTATTGAATTTGGATGCAAAAATACAAAATGTTTGGAACTTAGACTACCCAAACATATATTGTTTAGACCAATATGCTTTCAAACATATTATATATTGGTAGAGATCAAACATATAAATGTTTGGGCAATACCCAAAAATGTATATGCTTGAAGCAAAATATGTTTGGGAGTATATGTTACAGAAGCGATTTTTTGTGAGGGTGCACTACCCAAAATATATATATTTTATGGGGTTTGAGATCAATATTTGCTTACAAACGGAACAACAAAATTAGTATGTCCCCGTTCTATCCCTCCAAGAAAGCGTCACCAAAAAAGTAGTAAAAATTTTCTTTTTGGGTCTGGAAGTTGGCACAGAAGCGAAGAATTTAACATAGCCATGTCATAGAACGGATGTCCACCATTTCAACAGCCGTTGCACTGAATTTGCATCACTTATTAAGATGTGATCCGAACTCTGTGATATTTTGCCAAATAAATAATTTTTATATTTTTTTTATGATTTTTAATGCATTCTGCCCCTTGTCTGAAACGTTTGACCTCGAATATTTTCAAAAGTTATCGATTTTTTCTAGAATGGATTTAGAATTTGTGTGGGAAAAAATTTTGTTTTTAACCTATCTGAAACAAAAAGAGTTATAATAACCCACTAAAGTATGAAAAAGAGTGTTGACAAAAATTGAAGTGGAAAAAATATATAGTATAGTTAAAATAAAGAACAATTTTGGGAGGACATTTTTAGAAGTATTTTTAAAGTTGTGCCTTTAGAACAACTACCAAATATTTTTCTAGGACACTAAAACACATTCCTCTCAGAGCATAAACTCATGTAATATTTTTTCCATTTTCAGGTCTATTCCAATTCCGAAACTTCTTAAAAAATCAAGGTAAGTTTAATATCATATCTCTCGGAAATGATAAGATCAATATCTCGTCAAACACCAAGGTATTCTCATTGCTATTAAGCCCCCCATCAGAATTATCAAGACTCGTCCTGAGTCAGATCTAAAACCTCTCCCTATTTATGATATTTAGATTTATTGAAAATATTGTTGGCCATCTCCGGATACCATTGTCGTCTTGCTTCTAGGCAATGAACTGTAACAACCTTAAAAGCGCTGAGAGTAAGAACGTAAGATATTATTTAATAGAAATCATCGAAGGATTGTTTTCATTTCGGGCATCTTTTGAGGCTGAGCTAATGGAGGTTTACATTTTTGTTATTCTCTGGTGTTGCTTGGTTGGTTAGTTGTTATTATGTATTGAATATTTTTGTTGCTCTCACATCCCAAAGAGGAAGAGGAAGGTAACAACAAAAAGGAATCTTCTTTCCAACACCCAACCTCTTCAAGATCATACCATTACTTGCAAAAAATTTATGTATATACATTGGAAGTAGATAAAAATGGGACAAAGGTGAAACAAAGATTAGGAGAGTAGTAGTAACAATGAATATTATGATGATTGTTGTGAGAAAAGTGGAAGACAACCACAAAAAGGAAACAACCTAGAACTAAACTCAATGAGCTGTCTTTTTCGTCTTCCTTTATTCCTTTATACTTCAGAGATCAGGTCAGATCTTTGTGCTTTATATGCTTATTGTTGAATACTACTAATCATGATGGAAGATTATGAGAATTATTACTCTTAAAGTAAAGCAGGATATCTTGAAATTATTTACCATTCCTACCATTTGATTTTAGATCCTTTTTACTATAGCGGTCACAAGTGATTTTAATATGGTGTTCATGGGTAGAAGGATGTGAACTTTTAAATTTGATATTAGTAGATGGAAGGAAGTTTATTTCGAAGAAAAGTATATACTTTTTGTGATAAACCTTTATGTAAAACAATTTCATAAAGATTAACTAAAAAAAATCTTTTCTGGCTAATTGAATTCTCCCTCAGATCATTCTCACTTCCACGAGTTTTTTTTAGTTCTTAGCACGTTTTTCTGTAATACAAACAATGTAGAAAAAATTATTAGATTTTATAATTCTTTTTTAAATTTTACCTTTCGACTCACTCAAAAAAAAGTGAACTCTCTATTTCACTAAAGCCAATTTAACTTTCGTTTAGTTCATGGAATTATTATGTTTGGAGAAAGTTTCCTCTACTCTAATAATTTTTTGTGCACGTTAGTTAAATTAACTAAAACCGAGGAGAAAAATATACACAAATGAAGGATAAAGATTAACTAAATTCATGTCTTCCACAAAATAGTTCAATATTTCTTTAAATTTGTAAATTTTACTACAAATCCGTTCATCATGAACTTCGTATGTCACTAAAGACATTCTTGCAATTTTGAACTCCAATTTTTTCCTTCAAACTACAAAATTTTCTTTAACAAGTGAAAAGACTTAATTATGTCAAATAAATTTTCTTGAATTTGTCGAAAAATATTAACTTATTTTTATGACATCGGCGTGATGCCAGCGTTTGTTATACTGTTTAGTTAAAATTTTCTAAAAATATTCAAAATTTTCTAAAATTAACCGAAATTTTTCTTCCTGTTGGGTTCAGTGTTTTTTCAGTGCTGAACGGAGTATCGAACCGCGTATCATACAGTTTGTGAGCCAACACACTATCCACTGGGCTACGTAGCTGTTATTGTCATCAAGAGACAATTATCGCTATAGCCATCAACGCACAAGCAACGCAAACAGTCAAACATTATATTTATATAGCATAGGTTTCGGCGCCCAGGAGCCAATTAAAGAAACTTTATTTAAAAGAAACATACCTTTAGTTGGGCACCTGGAGCAATAATTAGCATGCCCGCCTTGCATACCAACCCCCATATAAACCGATGGCTTGCGGAGCCTCAAATCGGAGAAGCAAATTTCATCCGATCTGTCTGAAATTTGGTACCTGGTGTTAATATATGGTCTTTAACAACCATGTCAAAATTGGTCCATATCGGTCTATAATCATAGGTTAGGTTAGATGGCAGCCCGATGTATCAGGCTCACTTAGACTATTCAGTCCATTGTGATACCACAGTGGTGAACTTCTCTCTTATCACTGAGTGCTGCCCGATTCCATGTTAAGCTCAATGACAAGGGACCTCCTTTTTATAGCCGAGTCCGAACGGCGTTCCACATTCCAGTGAAACCACTTAGAGAAGCTTTGAAACCCTCAGAAATGTCACCAGCATTACTGAGGTGGTATAATCCACCGCTGAAAAACTTTTTGGTGTTCGGTCGTAGCAGGAATCGAACCCACGACCTTGTGTATGCAAGGCCGGCATGCTAACCATTGCACCACGGTGGCTCCCAAAATATGGACCGATACTCACCATTTTCGGCACACCTATTTATGGTCCTAAAATACATCTAGATTTCCAATTTCAGGCAAATTGGATAAAAACTACGGTTTCTATAAGCCAAAGACCCCAAATCGGGAGGTCGGTTTATATGGGCACCATACCGAAACATGGACCGATGCTCACCATTTTTGGCACACCTCTTTACGGTTCTAAAGTACCTCTTGATTTCCAAATTCAGATAAATTGGATAAAAACTGCGGTTTCTATAAGTCCAAGAAGTAAAATCGGGAGATCGGTCTATATGGGGGCTATACCAAAACATGGACCGATACTCACCATTTTTGGCACACCTCTTTATGGTCATAAAATACCTCTAGATTTCAAATTTCAAGCAAATTGGATAAAAACTACGATTTCTATAAGCCCAAGAAGTAAAATCGGGAGATCGGTCTATATGGGGGCTATACCAAAATATGGATCGACACTCACAATTTTTGGCACACGTATTTGTGGTCCTACAATACCTCTAGATTTACAATTTCAGATAAATTGAATAAAAACTGCGGTTTCTATAAGCCCAAAAAGTGAAATCGGGAGATCGGTCTATATGGGGGCTATACCAAAACATGGACCGATACTCACCATTTTTGGCACACCACTTTATGGTCATAAAATACCTCTAGATTTCAAATTTGAGGCAAATTGAATAAAAACTGCGGTTTCTATAAGCCCAAGAAGTAAAATCGGGAGATCGGTCTATATGGGGGCTACACCAAAACATGGACCGATACTCACCATTTTTGGCACACCTCTTTATGGTCATAAAATACCTCTAGATGTCAAATTTCAGGCAAATTGGATAAAAACTACGATTTCTATAAGCCCAAGACCCCAAATCGGGAGATCGGTTTATATGGGGACTATATCAAAACCTGGACCGATATAGCCCATCTTCGAACTTGACCTGCCTGCAGACAAAGGACGGGTTTGTGCAAAATTTCAGCACGATTGCTTCATTATTGATGACTGTAGCGTGATTACAACAGACAGACAGACGGACATCGTTATATCGTCTTAGAACTTCTCCCTGATCAAGAATATATATACTTTATGTAGTCGATATTTCGATGTGTTACAAACGGAATGACAAACTTATTATATCCCCGTCACCATTCTATGGTGGTGGGTATTAAAAAAAACGGACATTTCAAAAATCATCAAGAGCAAAATGTTATTTTTGTATGAGGAACCTGGAACTTTTTGCCGCAAAAATTTTGTTTTCTCGCCAAAAAAACCCTTAACGAAATCAGATTCATAATTTCCGAGAAAAAACACGGTTGCGACAAACATGTTATAGGTTCCTCATCAAAAAATAACATTTTGCTCTTGAAACATATGTGAGGTGATCATATTCATTCTCTAAGGGCACATCTTTGGCTCGGAATCAACACACAGGAAAAAACAAGTTTTGTCTTCAATCACTGGAATTATAGTAGCAATCCCCAAAGTCAATTAAAATTTTAATTGTTCCAATTAAAAAATTAATTGTTACAATTAATTTTTATGATTCAAAATTCAGTCCATCAAAGGCCAAGTTGTCATATATCAATTTTATGGTATTCTCTTGGACAAAATTCACCCGTTGGAGAAATAATTAATTTTATTAATTAATTGTTCAATTAATTTTTTAATTGTTCCAATTAAAAAATTACTTGTTACAATTAATTTTGATGATTCAAAATTCAGTCCATCAAAGGCCAAGTTGTCATATATCGATTTTATAGTATTCTCTTGGATAAAATTCACCCGTTGGAAAAATTTCCCATAAACCGGTACTTGTTAAATTGTTAACATTAACATTGTTAACATATGGTCTGGATACGATACGAAATTCTATCACAAAAAAATCGTCAATATTTCGTCAGACTTGCTATCCGACCAATTGTATTGTGAATTCAAACCCAAAACAAAACAAACTCATTTGCAGCTGTCCTGTCTTACACTCCGAATCGGTCATCGCTCGCATACCATCGATAGAGAATTGGAAATTTCATTGTTATTTGGCTGTTCAACTCGTGTGAGTAACCAAAGGTTGTTTGGCTTTATTTTGAAGAAGATAAAAAGTAGACTTGCCGTTGATGCATTCACGGACGACCCATCGATCGCGCATACATTCTCATTTACTGGTCTACAAAATAAATGAGTGGCTCAAGTGACTAGCAGTCAATTCCAAGGGTGACTTGTTGGTTGTTTGCCCTCTTATATGTGACTTGGAATACCAAGTAAATTTCCTCCCTTTTCCAATCTAAAAAAAGAAAAAAAAATATAAGCGTTTACATTGTGATACATCCAACGGAGCCGATAGCACGTACCACAAATACGATCGATTTCTTACATTTCAGGCGAGATCAAAAAGCCCAAAATGACTATGCAGAGGTATTGAGCAAATGATTGATCTTTTGTAAATTTGTGAAGAAAAAAACCATGATCTTCCCCACTTTCACGTCTTCGTAACTGCACGTAGCGAATTTTTCCTAATGAGTTTTCAATTTAAATTTTTATTTTTTTCGACATAGTCAATTCCTTTGATGTTTACTCCTTTATTTATGTTTCTCCACTTTTATGAATGTGGACAAAGTCGGCCTCATTCTCACAAAATTGATTAACCATAAAATTCAATACAAAATGGCAAGAAGAAAAAAATGCAAAAAACCCGGATTTCTATGGAAATGTTATATTAGGAGCCACCGTTGTGCAATGGTTAGCATGCCCGCCTTGCATACACAAGGTCGTGGGTTCGATTCCTGCTTCGACCGAACACCAAAAAGTTTTTCAGCGGTGGATTATCCCACCTCAGTAATGCTGGTGACATTTCTGAGGGGTTCAAAGCTTCTCTAAGTGGTTTCACTGCAATGTGGAACGCCGTTCGGACTCGGCTATAAAAAGGAGGTCCCTTGTCATTGATCTTAACATGGAATCGGGCAGCACTCAGTGATAAGAGAGAAGTTCACCAATGTGGTACCACAATGGACTGAATAGTCTAAGTGAGCCTGATACGTCGGGCTGCCACTATACCCAACCTAACCTAATACCCTTTACCATAGGATGGGGGCTATATTAACTATGTCATTCCGTTTGTAACACATCGAAATATTGCTCTAAGACCCCATAAAGTACATATATATTATAGGTCGTGGTGAAATTCTGAGTCGATCTAGCCATGTCCGTCCGTCAAATCACGCTAACTTCCGAACGAAATGAACTATCGACTTGAAAGTTGCCACAAGTAGTTGTTATTGATGCAGGTCGGATGGTATTGCAATTGAGCTTAACGTGGAATCGTGCAGTACTCAGTGATAAGAGAGAAGTTCATCACTGTGATATTACAGTGGAATGAATAGTCTAAGTGAGCCTGATAGATCGGGCTGCCATCTAACCTAACCTATGGTATTGCAAATGGGCCATATCGGACCACTTTTAAGTATAGCCCAATCCGTTTGAAATTTGGTACGTGGTCTAAGTATATAGACTTTAACAACCATGCAAAAATTTGTCCATATAGGTCCATAATTATTTATAGCCCCCATATAAACCGATCCCAGATTTGACCTCCGGAGCCTCTTGGAGGAGCAAAATTCATCCAATTCGGTTGAAATTTGGTACATTGTGCTAGTATATGGCCATGCCAAATTTGGTATATAGTTATACATAGCCCCCCATTGTTATTTCAACCGTCGAACGGAACGGACGTGTTTTTTAATAGCGGATAAAATCATCGTAATAAGTACCTACTACGAATTTCAAGTGTGGTGGGATATTAGGCCACCATGCAGAGAAATTCAAAGACATCCACTGGGTTGCTAACTTCAGGGCCCAGTGGACGGGTATCGACTGGAGTTATAAATTTGGGCAATGACCAAGAGTTAGGCCCAATTAGTCGACCTGTAGACGGGTCGACAGGTGGCGACAATTTGACAAGTCGGACCTTTTCCAAGGTAACGGCATCAAAAGGAGGTAATCCCTCACGAAAGAGATTCAAAGAACGCAGAAATGCTTTGTTTATCCTAAAGAAATTAGGATCAGTCGACCCAAGCACGTTGTCGGCTAAACAAAGCGATTCCTTAAAATGGGCTCAAGGAATTCTTGAGGCTGGAAAAAGGGAACGATCACCGGATGAGCTGCCATCCTCCAAAAGGGATCAACGATCGTTTGCCTCAGTTGCTAAAGACAGCCTTGTGATGGCTATCATAAATAAAAGAGCATTGGACGGTATGGTTCCAAAGCAAAAATGGGGGGAAATTGAGAATGCTTTGTCTGGCGTCTACACACAGGTGCTGGAAAAGTTTCCCGGCCCAGATCCTCGACACCAAGAGGCTGGTTGGTATCAAGGACGCTTTAAGCTAGTCGCATTTGAGGACCAGAGGTCTATAGAATGTTTTAAAGCTGCTCTGATACTAATTGGTGAAGTTTGGGAAGGAGCTGCTCTAGAGTTAGTCGAGAAGAAAGACATACCGGCTAGACCAAGAGCACATGCGTGGATACCTGCAAACCCTCCTGACCCTGAATCTATTTTAAATAGACTGAAACAATGCAATACAGATCTTCCAACAGCTGATTGGAAGGTTGGCTGTTTGGATGAAGTGGATGGGCCAAGACGGCATGCAGTGTTTATATTGAACACTCAGTCTTTGTCACATCTAGCAAAGTCCCAGGGCCGTGTATGTTATGGCTTTCATTATATCCAAATGAAGGTGTATAAAAACGATCAGCTAAAGGATTCAGAAATGGACAAGCCTCTGTCTGAATCAGAAGTAAGCGGATCCTCTTGCGAAGTCGAGGGGGATACCAAGACATTTGAAGACATGGATAGATACCGTATGCGTGAGGAGGCTTCTACTGCCTCAGAACTCACCAAAGTTGAACCTATGGTTATTGCGAGAGTCACCGATATCTCTGAAGAGGACATTCTTGATGACACGATTGAAGCGGCTGATGTGACGGTTGTTGAAAATCTCGATGGTCCTACGGATCCTCCAGATAAATCTTCATCATTGTAAGGCTGCATGTGCTGCCTTAAAAGTTCTCCTGATGAAAGGGGACATAGATATAGTTCTTATTCAAGAACCATATGTTTATAAAAACAAAATATGTGAATTAAGTACTCCGGGGTTCAAACTATTGCAGTACACTGGTAATGATGTAAATCGAGCCTGTATAATTGCTAAAAACGAGCTCAACTTGTTTCTGCTTCCTTCAATGTGCAATACAGTCACTGTCGTTGCAAGTTTAGAAATAGCCAAATGCAAAATGCAAGAACTGAATGAAATGATATCTGAGTGGCAGGTTTTAAGTGAACACAGCTTCTCAGATAATCGCTACATCAGTTTCAAATTTGATGTTCATATCACCAAGATCATATTTCCGCCAAATGTTAGGAAAGCTGACTGGAATAGGTATAGGGAATCGTTCAATATGATGATACCGGAAATAACAGAGACAAATATGAGAAATGTACAAGATATCGAACACGCAGTGGAGCGGATTACTAAGGCCTTCAACATCTCACTGAAAGCTGCATGCCCTAGAGGAAAGCCAAGGGGGAAACATCGACCACCATGGTGGTCTACGGAATTAAGTAATATGAGGAAATCCTGCAGGAAGCTCTTTAACAAGGCAAAGTCCACCAGAGCCCCTGAGGACTGGGACGCTTACAAGAAGAATCTGAGAGAATACAAGCGAGAACTGAGAAAGGCTCAGCATAACTCTTGGAATGCTTACTGCAGCAGTATTGAGAATACGTCCGAGGCTTCCAGACTACGGAAGGTTCTAGCATCCACCAACTTCGCTCCAGGTTTCATCAAAACATCGGAGGGCAATTGGACAACGTCCAGTGAGGAGACGCTGGAGGTACTATTGGACACACATTTTCCTGGAAATCAGACGGTTGAACCATGTACTGGCGGTGCCACAGTTGCTCAGCGGTCGTTTCCTGTCGAGGAAATTGTATCGGAAACTAGAATAAGATGGGCGCTAAATAGCTTTGGACCATTCAAATCCCCTGGACCTGATGGAATTACTCCGGCGGAGTTACAAGCTGTAACTGACAAAATTATCCCCTGGTTGTCGGTGATATATAAAGGATGTATCAACTTATCATATATCCCAGGAAAGTGGAGGGAAACAAAAGTCGTTTTCATACCTAAAGCGGGAAAAGCCTCTCACTCGAGGGCGAAGGATTTCCGACCAATCAGCTTATCCTCATTCCTACTTAAGACTCTGGAGAGGATGATAGATATTTATCTTAGAACTAGCATCGATTCAAGTTTGTTCTCGAAACGACAGCATGCATACTCGAAGGGCAGGTCTACTGAGACCGCACTACATGAACTAGTCAGCTTTATTGAAAGCTCACTATCTGTCAAAGAATACACAATCGTGGCGTTTCTAGACATCGAGGGGGCGTTCAATAATGTCCATCCGAGCTCGATATTAAATGGACTGACAACTCTGAATGTTGATCAATGTATACTCAGGCTGTTAGACGAACTGCTAATGAAGAGACGTATTTCAGCCACACTAGGACAAGCAAACATACAAAAGTATGTGAACAGAGGCACTCCCCAAGGAGGAGTTCTATCACCTCTTCTTTGGAATGTTGCTATAAATAGCCTTCTGGTTACTCTAGAAAAAGAAAGGATAAAAGTGGTGACATACGCAGATGATGTAGCTCTGGCAGTCAGGGGAAAATTCCCATCCACAATCAGAGATATTATTCAGAGGGCCCTCCGGATGACTGAACAATGGGCGAAAGACAATGGTCTTGGGGTAAATCCTGCAAAGACAGAATTAGTCATGTACTGCAAAGATCGCACGGTTAGGCCTATTTCCTTAGGGGGTATTGAAATTCCCTTTGGTGATTGTGCAAAATACCTTGGCGTTATTTTGGACAGGAAGCTGAACTTTAAGCTTAATATTGAAGAAAGGGCGAGGAAGGCAACTATAGCTTTGTACTCGTGCAAAACGGCAATAGGAAAAAAGTGGGGACTAAAACCAAAAATTGTGCATTGGCTATACACGGCAGTGGTTAGACCTATAATGCTATATGGTGTTGTAGTCTGGTGGCCGGCACTTCAGAAACCGACTGGTTTAGATAAAGTTCAGCGTATGGCGTGTTTGTGTATTTCAGGCGCATTCAGCAAGACAGGAACAAATTCCCTTAATGTCATGCTGCATCTATTGCCTTTAGACATTTTGGCCAAACAGTCAGCTGCAACAACGGCTGTGCGGTTGCGCGAACTATCGCTGTGGTCGGAAAATGGTTACGGTCACAGTTCTGTCCTCAAAATAATGTCAGATGTGCCTAACGTAGTGGATTACACTTTGGCGAGTCCACTTTTCGACAAAAAGTTTGAGACTCTAATCCCCAACAGTGAGGCGTGGTGCACACAGACCCCGGGGAATAAAGAATATATAGATTTCTACACTGATGGCTCCAAATTGGATGGACAAGTGGTTTTCGGAGTATATTCTAATGATCTGGAACTTCAAATAGCGAAAAGATTACCTAATCACTGTAGTGTTTTTCAGGCTGAAATATTAGCAATAAGAGAGGTGGCGAATTGGCTGAGAAGTAATGTTCCAAAAAATGTGGGCATTAATATATACTCAGACAGTCAACCTGCAATAAAATCCTTGGACTCTGTGTTCCTCAACTCGAAAACGGCCATCGATTGCCGCAAATCTCTCAATGAGATGGCTGAGCAGTACAATATTCACCTAATATGGGTGCCTGGCCATAGGAACATACCGGGGAACTGCGAAGCGGATGAGTTGGCAAGGCTAGGGACTACCTTACATATTCCAGGGGAACTAGAATTTGTTGGTATGCCCCTAGCTACCTGCAAGCTCATGCTGCGTGAGAAGGCTGTTATGATGGCAAATGTTCGATGGGAGAATTGCAAGGGTTGTAACGACACCAAGCAAATATGGCCCCATTTCAACTTAAACCGCACACTAGATATGCTAATGTTCTCGAGACGTCAGATATCACTCCTGATATCTGCTATAACGGGTCGCTGCCTGATAGGAGATTTTGCAAAAACTATTGGCGCGAAGTATAATGACTATTGTATGAGCTGTCATGATGCGGAGGAAAAAGAATCAATTAAACACCTCTTGTGTGAGTGTCCTGCATTTTGTGTAAAGCGCAAGCAACTTTTAGGAGCATATAGCTTCAGATTACTGGCGGATCTGGAAAACGTTAACTTAAGCAGTCTGCTAATATTTTTGGAACAATCTGGTTGGTTCAACAAAGAAAAATAATCAAGAAGGTTCAGCGGTTAAAACTAGAAGTGCCCATATGTAATAGGTACTTTTAGTTAATGTGGTATCACAATGGACTGAATAGTCTAAGTGAGCCTGAATCTTAATCGGGCTGCCACTTTAACCTAACCTAACCTAGCCCCCCATATTTCATTCTGGCTCTAGACTCTAGATTAACTTCCAATTTAGAAGACGATGTTAAGAAGTTTTAAGATACCTTGCCATCGTTAAGTATCACCACAACACAAGTAATTCGATTGTGGGTGACAGTCTTTAGTAGAAGTTTCTACGCAATCCATATTATGGTGATATTTTGTTCTGTGTATCATCCGCCTTAGCGAGAATTTCTTCAAACTGATTTACATAAGACATCCCTTGGAAATAGTTTAGCTCTTTATTAGAGGTGATTACATAAAGAAATTTTCCAAATCATTTGGATGGATGATAAAATTTACCTTAGGGCTTTCTCCGTCCTAGGTAAAAACATTTTCTTCTTAATCGACCATAATTATGTTAAGGTCGCTCAAGTGTGGTTTCTCATATGTGTGGCAGCCAGGTAGTTTTCTCACCTCAAGGATATCCATACGAAGAGGTGTTTAACCAAATAGTAAACTGGAACAATTCTCTCATCTCACCTTGTTGAGTATTGGTTACACCTGTTTTCTTTACCACCTACTATCGATTAAAAATACACGACTGTCTTGGCTTGTGCCATTAAGAAGAGACAAGGAAACAAATTTCGTAACGCTTCAGGACAAACAATACAAGGAAAATTAATATTCCATAAATCGTGATTGTTTCTCTTTGAAATTTATTTTTGAGAGTTGTAGCCTGATCATGGTGGTAGTGGTGGTGTGACTTTAATCCTTTGATAAATTTTGAACTCAACAATCAATGGATAGAGTTTACAAAAGCTGGCTGGCTGGCTGTATGAATGAGTGTGGTTAAATAAAGCAATGAATAACCTAGCCAGTCACCAGTTTTAGGTTTTGGTCATGTCATGGTTTTCCAAAAAGGGTGCATCAATGAGAACCATAGCCATTTAAAATGTTCATCAAATATATCCTGAAGTCCTGCCACATTGTTGGTTTTTTGGCTTGAGAGCAATTGTCGACAAGGTTGAAAAAACGCGACATGTATGCCATTTCGAAAGCTTTGCCTTTCACTAACTTTGGCCTCCCATTATTCCTTTTTATCGTCATCGTCGCAATAGACATGCTGCTGCAAACTGCTCGTGTTGGTTGGATTTATTCCGGCTTTGCCTGCTGACTCAGATGAATGCAACTGGCGGTCGGCACTGGTCCAGACACTATTGTTGTGAAGTGGTAGTTTAGAAGTTTAACCTTGTACGGTTTATTTGCCTACTACGCTTCAACGTTTGGCGTGTTTTGTTCTCGCTTCTTCTTCTCCGGTCTTACCAGGGATGTTGTAAAAATTTGTTTCTTTGGTTTGTCCCTGGGTTTTTGCATCCCTTAAATTCTATGCCGATTGTTTTTGGTAGGATTTCATTGGAAATCTTTTTGGGGTGGTTGAGTGTAGTGTGCAAAAAAAAGCAGGCTGCAGGCTTCATGGTAAAAGTGCTAGTATTGCGATTTACTGGGATTTATTTTTACCCTCTGTGATTTAACGGTGAGATAGAGAAAGAGAGTGAGAAAGAGAAGGAGAGAAAAGAACATAGCAAATTGCATCTTTTAATTTTTTAAAATAATATTGAACAATTGCTCTTTGTTCTCTACCTATTATTACCTGTGTACGAGACCGCTTTTGCTGATTTTTTTTTGAGGTAAATGCACTTAAGGAATTTTGTTGGGAATCTTAAACGAAGAGAAACTACCATAAATCCAGGTTGTTTTTGATGTATGAATACTGAGAATGTACATTTCTCATAGCAAGAACGATCGCAATATATTTCTCTTGCTTAATATATACCAAAAAATATATTGTCGTGAGGCGAAAGAGTTACATGTCCTTAAAATACGTGTGCGAATTTTGCTTAGCAAAGAAGACGCATTTGATATAAAGTTTTTTTCTTGTCCAAAATTCGATCAACTTTTCAATGAAATCTTTCGACTTAAAACTTGGTATCTTAACATGAAAGAAAATATTGTTTGTCTAGAGTAAACTTGGCTTCAATAATTCTAAAAAATTCTTTAATATTGATGAAACCGTTAATAATTTAATTTAATTTAATTTAATTTAATTTAATTTAATTTAATTTAATTTAATTTAATTTAATTTAATTTAATTTAATTTAATTTAATTTAATTTAATTTAATTTAATTTAATTTAATTTAATTTAATTTAATTTAATTTAATTTAATTTAATTTAATTTAATTTAATTTAATTTAATTTAATTTAATTTAATTTAATTTAATTTAATTTAATTTAATTTAATTTAATTTAATTTAATTTAATTTAATTTAATTTAATTTAATTTTAATTTAATTTAATTTAATTTAATTTAATTTAATTTATTTTATTTTATTTTAATTTAATTTATTTTAATTTAATTTAATTTAATTTAATTTAATTTAATTTAATTTAATTTAATTTAATTTAATTTAATTTAATTTAATTTAATTTAATTTAATTTAATTTAATTTAATTTAATTTAATTTAATTTAATTTAATTTAATTTAATTTAATTTAATTTAATTTAATTTTAATTTAATTTAATTTAATTTAATTTAATTTAATTTAATTTTAATTTAATTTAATTTAATTTAATTTAATTTAATTTAATTTAATTTATTTTATTTTAATTTAATTTATTTTAATTTAATTTAATTTAATTTAATTTAATTTAATTTAATTTAATTTAATTTAATTTAATTTAATTTAATTTAATTTAATTTAATTTAATTTAATTTAATTTAATTTAATTTAATTTAATTTAATTTAATTTAATTTAATTTAATTTAATTTAATTTAATTTAATTTAATTTAATTTAATTTAATTTAATTTAATTTAATTTAATTTAATTTAATTTAATTTAATTTAATTTAATTTAATTTAATTTAATTTAATTTAATTTAATTTAATTTAATTTAATTTAATTTAATTTAATTTAATTTAATTTAATTTAATTTAATTTAATTTAATTTAATTTAATTTAATTTAATTTAATTTAATTTAATTTAATTTAATTTAATTTAATTTAATTTAATTTAATTTAATTTAATTTAATTTAATTTAATTTAATTTAATTTAATTTAATTTAATTTAATTTAATTTAATTTAATTTAATTTAATTTAATTTAATTTAATTTAATTTAATTTAATTTAATTTAATTTAATTTAATTTAATTTAATTTAATTTAATTTAATTTAATTTAATTTAATTTAATTTAATTTAATTTAATTTAATTTAATTTAATTTAATTTAATTTAATTTAATTTAATTTAATTTAATTTAATTTAATTTAATTTAATTTAATTTAATTTAATTTAATTTAATTTAATTTAATTTAATTTAATTTAATTTAATTTAATTTAATTTAATTTAATTTAATTTAATTTAATTTAATTTAATTTAATTTAATTTAATTTAATTTAATTTAATTTAATTTAATTTAATTTAATTTAATTTAATTTAATTTAATTTAATTTAATTTAATTTAATTTAATTTAATTTAATTTAATTTAATTTAATTTAATTTAATTTAATTTAATTTAATTTAATTTAATTTAATTTAATTTAATTTAATTTAATTTAATTTAATTTAATTTAATTTAATTTAATTTAATTTAATTTAATTTAATTTAATTTAATTTAATTTAATTTAATTTAATTTAATTTAATTTAATTTAATTTAATTTAATTTAATTTAATTTAATTTAATTTAATTTAATTTAATTTAATTTAATTTAATTTAATTTAATTTAATTTAATTTAATTTAATGTAATTTAATTTAATTTAATTTAATTTTAATTTAATTTAATTTAATTTAATTTAATTTAATTTGATTTAATTTAATTTAATTTAATTTAATTTAATTTAATTTAATTTAATTTAATTTAATTTAATTTAATTTAATATGACGCAATTAAAATTTTAATAAAAATTAAATACTACTAATAAAGTTTAAATACTTTTCCAATTTATAATTTGATTCTCACTAAAAAAAATTAACTAATTCAACTAACTTTTATATCAAGGTACGATAAACTTGCTATTCAATATTAAGTCTAGTAAATCACCAGCAGGTAACGATTTGGGTTCTAAAATGGGATTCTTCAAATTCAGAATTTTGAATTATATATATTCCGCTTCCAGAGAAACAAAGTAGAGAACATACAGGAGTTTGTTTTATTTTATTTATTTATCGATTAATTACATTTATAACAAAATTATAAATATAATTTTAATCTTTGACTGCTAGGGTCTTAAGCTTATTTTTATAACCTGCGCCGCACTGTGGAACAGGGTATTAGAAGTTAGTGCATATGTTTGCAACACCCAGAAGGCGACAAGATAGACACTTAGTGTCTTTGGCAATAATGCTCAGGGTGGGTCCCTGAGTCGATCTAGTCATGTCCTATTGATTTTGGAAGAAATCGGATCAGATTTAGATATAGCTCTCATATATATATTTCGTCCGATATTATATGGCCCCAGAAGCCAGAGTTTTACGCCAATTTGGTTGAAATTTTGCACAAGGAGAAAAATAAGTACTATAGTCAAGTATGAAATCGGTTCAGATTTAGATATAGCTCCCATATATATCTTTCGCCCGATTTAGACACATGCAACCACAGAGACCAAAGTTTTATTCAGATTTACTTGAAACTTTGCACAGGGAGTAGAATTATGGTTCTTGATATGCATGCTAATTTTCGTTGAAATCGGTTCAAATTTAGGTATAGCTCCCATATATATTTCGCCCGATTTTCCGTAATATGACCACAGAGGTTAATGTTGTAATCCGATTTACGTGAAGTTTTGCCCAGGGAGTAGAATTAACATTGTAGCTCTGCATGTCAAATTCGCTTCAGATTTAGATATACGAGTAGCTTCCATATATATAGTTTTCCGATTTGGGTAGAAATGGCCAAAATACCCACATGTACCTTATAAAATCGCCACTGCTAAGTCGAAAACTTGTAAAAATAACTCCAATTTTCCTATAATTCTAATACATATCTATCGACCGATAAATCATAAATACACCTTTCCTAAAATTTGGTGTAGGTTCCTGTTTCGGCTCAAAGACGATCCCTATTGATTTTGGAAAAAATCGGTTCAGATTTAGATATAGCTGCCATATATATTTTTCACCGATCTGGTCATAATTGGCGTGTATATCAACCGATCTTCCTCAAATTCCGTACATCCGAATATTTTATGAGTCTCGAAAAACTTGCAAAATATCAGCCAAATCGGTTCAGATTTAGATATAGCTCTCATATATAGCTTTCGCCCCATTTACACGCATTTGCCCACAGAGGCCAAGTTTTTGCTCCGATTTAGTTGAAATTTTGCACAGGGAGTAGAATTAGCATTATAGCTATGCGTGCCAAATTTGGTTGAAATCCGTTCAGATTTAGATATAGCTCCCATATATAGCTTTCGCCCGATTTACACTCAAATGACCACAGAGGCCAATTTTTTGCTCCGATTTAGTTGAAATTTTGCACAGGGAGTATAATTAGCATTGTAGCTATGCGTGCCAAATTTGGTTGAAATCGGTTCAGATTTAAATATAGCTCCCATATATAGCTTTCGCCCGATTTACATTCATATGACCACAGAGGTCAATTTTTAACTCCGATTTAGTTGAAATTTTGCACAGGGAGTAGAATTATCATTATAGCTATACGTGCCAAATTTGGTTGAAATCGGTTCAGATTTAGATATATATCCCATATATAGCTTTCGCCCGATTTACACTCATATGACCACAGAGGCCAATTTTTAACTCCGATTTAGTTCAAATTTTGCACAGGGAGTAGAATTAGCATTGTAGCTATGCGTGCCAAATTTGGTTGACATCGGTTCAGATTTAGATTTAGCTCCCATATATATGTTTTTCTGATTTCGACCAACATTTTCCTTGTAAAATCGCCACTGCTTATTCTAAAAGTTGTAAAAATGACTCTAATTTTCCAAAACTTCTAATACATATATATCGTGCGATAAATCATAAATAAACTTTTGCGAAGTTTCCTTAAAATTGCTTCAGATTTAAATATTTCCCATATTTATTTTTTACTAAAATTGTGTTCCACCCTAGTGCATTAGCCATCTTAAATTTTGAGTCTATAGATTTTGTAGAAGTCTATCAAATTCTGTCCAAATCGAGTGATATTTAATTGTATGTATTTGGGACAAACCTTTATATATAGCCCCCAACACATTTGACGGATGTGATATGGTATCGAAAATTTAGATCTACAAAGTGGTGCAGGGTATAATATAGTCGGCCCCGCCCGACTTTAGACTTTCCTTACTTGTTTTGTACTAACATTGTGTTCCATCCCTGGACATTAGCCGACTAAAGTTTTAGGTGTATAGATTTTGTACAAGTCTAGATCGGGTCAGATTTAAATATATGTATATGGGAACATACGCACTTATATATAGCACATAACATAGTTGACGGATTTGATATAGTATCGAAAATGTGGATCTACAAAGTGGTGTATAGTCGGCCCCGCCCAACTTTAGATTTTTCTTACTTGTTTTTTTTTTTTTTTTTTTTATTGTATTATTTATTTTAAAAACTATAATTAACAAATCACTAAGGAGCCACTGTGGTGCATAGCATGCCCGCCTTGCAGGGTCGTGGATTCAAACACATTTTCGACCAAACACCAAAAAGTTTTTCGGGGGTGGATTATCCCACATCAGTAATGCTGGTGACATTTCTGAGTGTTTCACAACTGCAATGTGGAACGCCGTTCGGACTCGGTTATAAAAAGGAGATCCCTTGTCATTGAACTTTTTTTTTTTCTCTTTATATCTTTATTTGCAATCTATTTACAATACACAAATATTAAGCAAATTGGTTGGATGAATTTACAATACATGACAAGTTATGTTAAGCTCCATTAAACTTAAATCATTAGATGAAATTGTTCAAAAACAAAATTAATATCATAAAAACATAACTTTTATACCATGAAATTTGCAGACTATATACATATAATTTTGACTTATGTTAAAAAGGGCAAGCCGAGAACACTAAGTCTTTTCAGTCTTTTTAATTCATTTCATTCGAGTGGTTACTTGGTCTATTGAGGTAATTTGTACTACTTTTTCGTATTACATCTCGAACCATTGGGACATCAAGATCTTTGTGTATATTTTTGTTGGTTATAAACCACGGTGCACTTGTAATCATCCTTAACGTTTTGGATTGATATCTTTGCAGTATCTCAACGTTTGAGTTGCTTGCTGTACCCCAAAGTTCAATTCCATATGTCCAAATTGGTTTTAATGTTGTTTTGTATAGCAATAATTTATTTTCTAATCTCAACTGTGATCTTGGACCTAGAAGCCAGTACATTCGCTTTGTTTTAATTTCAAGCTGTTGTCGTTTAGATTTTATATGCTTCTTCCACGTCAATCGTTTGTCAATATTTAGTCCTAAGTACCACTGTGGTAGCACAATGGACTGAATAGTCTAAGTGAGCCTGAAATATCGGTTGCCACACACAGAAAACAGATTGGTTGGAAAACCTTTGCAGTAATAAATATTCGCCACTCAGAACATAATATAAGTTGTCTCAATAGTTTTCCAGTATTGTTGAATATTATTTGTCCCCTACAACCATTTGGTGAAAATTGCAATAAGTTTTCTTGTGTGTTGAAAGATAAATAGTTGTGACAACCAAATGTCAGTTCTATGAAAAATATTTCCTGACATCGGTACATACGACCTACCGTAAAGAAATTTCTCAACTGTTATTTAGCAATCATCACTCACATTTGGTAACCACAGCCGAATTCGATTTGAATAATTTTTCAAATGTCAATGTCATTATTGTTAAATTCATTATATTTTATATTATTAAATCCATAACATGTGAACATGGATTTCAACTCAAAACGAGTACATACACGCAAAAAAATAATTCTTTCCTCCCAAACGAAATTTTAGACAAACAAAGTTCGTTTCTCATTTGCTTTTCGCTGTAATGATGTGTATTTGGGAGAAAAGTATATACTTTTTGTGATAAACGTTTATTCTTTTCCAGGATGTAAAAACAATTTCATAAGGACAAACTCAAAAAAATTGCATTTCCCTCTAATTGCATTTTCCCTCACATCTTTCTCACATCCACGATGTTTTTTAGTTCTTAACACCTTTTCCTTTAATACCAACAATGTAGAAGAAATTATACGATTTTATAAATTTTAAAATTTTTTTTTTACCTTTCGCCTGGACGGAGAATCGAACCGCCGACCATGCACTTTCTAAGCCAACACACTAACCACTGACCTATGTACCTGTTATGGTCATCAATGGCACCGTGGTGCAGTGGTTCCGACTTGCATGCCAAGGGTCGTGGGTTCGATCCCTGCTTCGACCAAAGTTTTTATACCCACCACCATAGGATGGGGGGTATATTAACTTTGTCATTCCGTTTGTAACACATCGAAATATTGCTCTAAGACCCCATAAAGTATATATATTCTGGGTCGTGGTGAAATTCTGAGTCGATCTGAGCATGTCCGTCCGTCCGTCCGTCCGTCCGTCCGTCCGTCCGTCTGTTGAAATCACGCTAACTTCCGAACGAAACAAGCTATCGACTTGAAACTTGGCACAAGTAGTTGTTATTGATGTAGGTCGGATGGTATTGCAAATGGGCCATATCGGTCCACTTTTACGTATAGCCCCCATATAAACGGACCCCAAAATTTGGCTTGCGAGGCCTCTAAGAGAAGCAAATTTCATCCGATCCGGCTGAAATTTGGTACAAGGGGTTAGTATATGGTCTCTAACAACCATGCAAAAATTGGTCCACATCGGTCCATAATTATATATAGCCCCCATATAAACCGATCCCCCGATTTGGCTTGCGAGGCCCCTAAGAGAAGCAAATTTCATCCGATCCGGCTGAAATTTGGTACATGGTGTTAGTGTATGGTCTCTAACAACCATGCAAAAATTGGTCCACATCGGTCCATAATTATATATGGCCCCCATATAAACCGATCCCCCGATTTGGCTTGCGAGGCCCCTAAGAGAAGCAAATTTCATCCGATCCGGCTGAAATTTGGTACATGGTGTCAGTATATGGTCTCTAACAACCATGCAAAAATTGGTCCACATCGGTCCATAATTATATATAGCCCCCATATAAACCGATCCCCCGATTTGGCTTGCGAGACCTCTAAGAGAAGCAAATTTCATCCGATCCGGCTGAAATTTGGTACATGGTGTTAGTATATGGTCTCGAACAACCATGCAAAAATTGGTCCACATCGGTCCATAATAATATATAGCCCCCATATAAACCGATCCCCCGATTTGGCTTGCGAGGCGTCTAAGAGAAGCAAATTTTATCCGATATGGCTGAAATTTGGTACGTGATGTTAGTATATGGTCTCTAACAACCATGCAAAAATTGGTCCACATCGGCTCATAATTATATATAGCCCCCATATAAACCGATCACCAGATTTGACCTCCGGAACCTCTTGGAAGACCAAAATTCATCTGATTCAGTTGAAATTTGGTACGTGGTGTTAATATATGGCCTCAAACTCCCATGCAAAAATTGGTCGATATCGGTCCATAATTATATATAGGCCACATATAAACCGATCCCCAGATTTGACCTCCAGAGCCCCTTGGAAGAGCAAAATACTTCCCATTCGGTTGAAATTTGGTACGTGATGTTAGTATATGGTATCCAACAACCATGCAGGAATAAGAAGTTTTAAGATACCACAACCCAAGTAATTCGATTGTGGATGACAGTCTTTCGTAGAAGTTTCTACGCAATCCATGGTGGTGGGTACATAAGATTCGGCCTGGCCGAACTTGCGGCCGTATATACTTGTTTTTTCTTTACATATATTCGAGATATGTTCGGAAGATTCCGAAAAAATGTTCAACATTACATTGTAGTATATTAAATTTTGAACTGTAAAATGTGTCTTATTAAAGACCTAAAGTCAGAAAAGAACAGTGTTTGATATAAACGAAATGGACTGTGTTGTTGTTTCAAAAATAACTTTTTTTATTGGAAAAATAAAAATTTTGTAACAAACGAATTTTTTTGGTGATAAAAGTTTAACATTTTCGAAGCAATTCAAAAAACTCTAACAAAAGAAAAACGTTTTCGGTACACGTTTTCCAAACGTGTTTTTCTTTGCGTGTATGATGGAAAATACTGCCAAGATGTAAAACCTCCATGGGCCGCATACAAGGTATTATCTTCAAAAGCTTGCAATAGACTGAAACCGAATAAAAAACAATGGTTTGTAGCTGAACTGTTTATGCTTAAGGACACAAAATAAAATTTCGAATTTCAGGGATCAATGAAATCATCAAATGCGGCCTGGGGAAATCAAGTTTAGTTTTTGGACCGTAAAGCATACTACGGTGGGTTATGGGCGCTAACGTTGTCTGTTGATTCGGATTTTATTTTGAGGGCGTTTTAAGGGCTATATCATTCGTTGAACTGTTCATAAAATTTTTCATTGAGGAGGTGTTTGTGTCATGGGTAATGATGAAAAGTCAAAGATTTTCGTTCGTAAATTTCAATCTCTTGTGGCATATGTACTTCCCTTGTGCCGGGTATGCCGTCTATAATCATTTTTTGTGCTTCTGTATTTTGCTCTAAATAATATTTAAATAACAATAAACTTATAATTTGTAATTTAATAAAATATACAGTCTGTCAAGAAAGTCTTTTGACATTGCCAACTATTTCAACTTCTAGAAATAATTGAAATATTAAATATTTTATTAAATTTTTAATTCTGTGTACGTATGTATACTTTCCAAAATACATAATAAAATTTTTTTTTTTTAAATTTCATTATATTTAATTTTGGAACAAAACATAATTTTTATCCCATTTCTTGACAAACTGTATGTATCTACTTTTCAATTCGATTGGGGATATTAATATGGTTTCGGCTGAAGTTGTTATTTAAATGATATAGCTCCCACGTTTTTATTTTTTTTTTTTTTCAAAGTTCGGCAAAATATCCTGCATTATTGAGGAAAATTTATTCTTGTTTATTTCTCCAACTTAAAATTCAGTTTGTAAATTCAAAATTGCCATTCTCCCATCCATCCACCAAAAAAAAACTCTTTGTTTACAATCTCACTGACAAGAATTTTAAGAGAGTTTCATAGAAGAGCATATAGAGAGTAAGCACGAGTGCAATAAACTGCACATTGCTTATGTGAGTGATGGCACATACACACACATGTATTGGGCTTGTGTGAGAAGCATATCTGTGTGACCGGCTTAATGCACAACCACCAAATACACAACAAGGTTGATATGCAAGCCCAGCTGTTGTTGTTATTGTTTTTACGGCTACTTTACTTTAGGGCTGGCTGAATATGTTATGTGGTGGCTTCATGAGTGTATGAATGACATTTTATGATTGCGGTGTGTGTTTGTATGCGTGAGTGTGTATCGTATCTGTCTCTTTTCCCGTAAAGGGATATTTCGAGTGGCAGTCGTTCTTTGCTATTGAACGCACGCAACATTTACGAAACGTACGCTGCAGGAAATAGTGCTAGTACACAATCAAAAGAGAAGAAAAACAATGAGAAAACAATTGCAAACAAATTTAATTTGATGGCAATTTGTTTTTTTTTAATTAGGATTTATAAAATTCATACAAAAATTAATTGAATTAAGTGAAAATTTTAAAAGAAAAGGCAGATACGGATAAAAAACAACAACCATTCAACCACCCACCAACTAACTTATCTGGATTACTTAATTTTTTTTATTAAAAAAAAATTAAAATAAACATCATCAATGAAAATGGAATATGACTAAACTAAGAGAAATATCAAAAAGTAATGCAAACATGATGATATAAAAAGAAGAAAAAAAGCAAAACAGTGTTGATATGTGAGAAATGAATTTCGCAAAACAAAATGCAATCTAAATTCCAAGTGGCATAGAAAAACAACAGAAGTCACAAGAAAACCACATTGAAATTATGTTTCGGTCTCTACAAGAAAACCTATACAAAACAAAACATTGTTCCATATTTTGTTTTTGTTAAATGGAAATTTTGTGCTAATTAATTTTTTTTTTATTATTTGTTAAAATTGTTATCGTTTTGTGGTAAAATGTGGTGGTAAAGTGAAGACCTTTTTGTGTTTGTTTAAGTTTAATATTATGCCATATCTACAATTTTATTAATTGCATTTTTTCGCAAATAAATCAACATAAATTGCTATTGCAAGAAAAAAAATTGTTAATAACACCACCAAAAACCCCCAACAAATAAAGCAAAACAAAAAACCAAAAAAAGATTTTTACGCTTATTTTTTAATGTTTGTTTAAAATTTAATGATAAGAAAACTAACAACAAATTAAAAACGGAATATACTGGATAATATTTATCATAAATCAGAATCTCCGGCAAACTATTTCTTAGTCCATTGTCAAGGTTTACAGCATGACATTTATCTACAACCTAGAATAGAAATCGTAAGTAAATTAAAAAAAATAATTAATATTTTGCCAACAAAATCTAACAAAGCTTTCAGAAATTGCATTCTATTAAAAATGGTTTCATATAAAATTGTATATTTTTGAAATTTGTGTAGGTATTATAAAACAATAAATATTGTAGAAAATCTGCATTAATAAAAAGATCGGTTTGCAAATCCATACGCCAAAACAAAACTATTTGTTAATTACTTAAACTTAATTGAAATAGCTTCAATAATCGAAATGAAAATATCAACCAATGGCATATGAATAGTGAATTAAACCAATTAAATAATATATATTTTTTAAAATTAATTTGTTTGATTAAATTAAAAGTTGCAAATCCGCACTTTGCACTCATGAAATTATTTAATTCAATTAATTTGTGTTTTTATTAAACAATTAATTATATCAATTAGTTTTTTCTTTAAAATTAAATTAATTAATTTGTGTCGGTGTATTTTTATCACTCAAGATGTAAAACGAAAAAATGTATGTATTTAGTAGCATAAAAATATGATCCGGTTTTAACATTCTTCGAAATATAAATATACTGGTCAAAAAATAAATATTAAATGCTGAATTCGAGTAGATTAGATGGACGACTACCCAGAAAAACTCGGAAGTTCTAAAGGCGATTCCATTTTAATATAACTTGCCTTTTTCATATTTTTAATGGCCAAATTTTATTATTATTATTATTATTTTTTTCATTTCAAATAGGTTAAAAACAATGTAAGAATTAATAAAATGCCACAACTTATTTAAATTTTTTTCGAAAAAATGCTAATGCTATGATCCTTCAGATGTGAAGGTCGAATTTTACATGTTTAAGCTTATACCAGCAAGGGAAAGTTACTACTTCATTAAAACGGAAGAACATATGCACAATGGACTTTGAGGATATGACCCAACTCGAAAATTAAAAATTTTAATAATATTGAATTTTGAGAAAATTTTCTCAAAATTTTATTTGTATAGAAAATTTTCTAAAAATTTTATTTCTATAGAAAATTTTCTCAAAATTTAATTCTTATAGAAAATTTTCTCAAATTTTATTTCTATAGAATATATTCTCAAAATTTTATTCTTATAGAAAATTTTCTCAAAATTTTATTTCTATAGAAAATTTGTTCAAAATTTTATTTCTATAGAAAATTTTCTCAAAATTTTATTTTTATAGAAAATTTTGTCAAAATTTTATTTCTATAGAAAATTTTCTAAAAATTTTATTTCTATTGTAAATTTTCTCAAAATTTTATTTCTATAGAAAATTTTCTCAAAATTTTATTTCTATAGAAAATTTTCTCAAAATTTTATTTCTATAGAAAATTTTCTAAAAATTTTATTTCTATAGTAAATTTTCTCAAAATTTTATTCTTATAGAAAATTTTTTCAAAATTTTATTTCTATAGAAAATTTTGTCAAAATTTTAATAATCTGAAAAATTTTATTTCTATAGAAAATTTTGTCAAAATTTAATTTTTATAGAAAAAATTTTCATTGTTTTCCGTAGAAAATTTGGTCAAAATTGTATTTCTATAGAAAATTGATATAAGGAGAGGTATACCAAAACATCAAGAATTCTACCAATCTTCCAAAAAGTAAAAAATCTAGTATTTTTGGTAGAATTCTACCAACCGTGGTTAGAATGCTTTAAAAGTCATAAAATGTTTATTTGGCAAGATATCACAAAATTCTTTAATACACATCCAAAACACTGAATTCGGATCACACCTTAAGAAGCGATGCAAATTCAGTTCAACGGCTCTTGAAATTGTGAAAATCCGTTCTATGACAAACCCATGTCATAGAATTCATCACTTCTGCGTCAATTTGGCACCACTTTCGGATTTTTTTGGCGAAGCTTCTTTGATGGGTATCTTTACTATAAATGTTATGATAGAAATTTATTAAAACTCTAAGTGCTCGAAAACAAACATTGGGGAAACAGTTATCCATTAGGTTTAGCATGATTGAAAAATTATGGTCTCTAACCAGAATTTTACCAAAATCTTAAACTGTTATTGGTCTTTTTAATAACCATACAGCTATGGTTCACCCTTTTCTATACTCGACCTTAATGTCTCTCTCTCCCGTTCCTATGTTGTTATGCTGTACCTTGTGATGGCAGAAAACTATTTTCTTTTGTTTTTGTTTTCCAATACACATTCTTGGTTGTTCGCCCTAACCAAATCATATTACAGAAAGTGCATTCTTTGGTTACTGTTTTCGGTGTAAACACTATCTATTTACCTATCTCCAACAGTCTCTCATCGAATAGAATGTTACGCCTCCTCCCACGTTTTTTTTCTCTTCGAAATATTATTTTAATTGTTTTTGATTTTTCATTCGTATTTTGTTACGGGTTTCTCTTCTTAACTATTTGGATTTTGGTTTTCTCTTTTTGTGTAGACCCATTTCTCATGAAATTCTTTTGTTGTGCTCGCATTTATTTTCCACCTCTTTTATACGTTTCTACTGATTTATATTTTGGTAGCGTAACCAGCGTTGTAGTTCTTCTGGTTGATATTTTTTGATTGCCTCTTATACCATCCACCGTCCACCGCCACCACAATGCAAAGAAATTTCTTCTTTTTCTTCATTTTGTATCATCATACATCTGTTTTACTTTGCGGTGTATGTAGCTTACGTTGTTGTTGTTATTATAGTTATTTTGTTGTTTGTTTATTGTTTGCTTTCAGTGTCAATATGTGACAGAGTTGCCACAGCGTAAGAAGCCTATAGAAGCTCACTCTGTGAAATGGCGCGTCATTCATTGCACTTGTTTTTTTGGTGGGCGAGAAAAAGTATACTAGGATGTCTCGGACATTATACATTGTAAAGAGAAAATATAAATATATGTTTTTTTTTTTATTTTATGTAACCCTAACCCTATATTATTATGGGATTAAACCATTACACTCAAAATCGAAAATGTTCGAGACAGTTCAAATCTAGTTAAAGTAGATTTTAAAATTGTAATGTGAATGCCGCATTAGAGGCGAATGATGGATGGATGGGTAGATTTTTTGTAATCTTCCGATGAAGGAACATCTCTCAAACTTGGACACTATGAAAATCGAACCTTTCAAAAGTTGCCAGTATTGGGGACTTTTTCTCCAATTTGGTGATATTTTTTCTTGGATGGGGGGCGAAAGTTTTGAGTTGGGGACTTGGGGGTTTGGTGGGATTTTGCTAATTTTTGTGGCGACTTTTTTTGCTCAAAACTGATCCAATATAATAAATCAGATTTACATACACTCAAAAAAATATCCTTCATTAAATTTGATGAAGCGTGTTCATCAACCCAGTTTCATCAAATTGGATGAAAAATTTCATCATATGTTATATATGAAATTTTCATTGGTTTGAAGAAATTTTTGAAAAAATGGTTTGATGGAAATGGTTCATAAACATTTCATCGCTTCATAAAAAACGAGTCATCACTTCTTCACCACTTCATCAAATTTGATGAAAAATTTCATCAGATGAATGAAATTTTCATAGATTTGGAGAAATTTTTTAGAAAACATGATGAAAAAGCTTCATAAACACTTCATCTCATCTTAAAAACATTTCATCACTTCTTCAACACTTCATGGAACTGTTTCATCAACTCAATTTCAACAAATGTGATGAAAATCTTCATCATTTATATGAAATTTTCATATATTTGAAGAAAATTTTGGGGAAACAATTGATGAAAATATTTCATATAATCAGATCTTTACATCACATCTTCAAAATTTGAAATAGAAAACTTAGCTCCTCTTTATTTTACAGCAGATAATAGGGTTCAAATGCATCATTTGGGTTATAAACGGACTGAGGATTTTATTGTGGTGACCCAAGGGCTAATTTATAATTTTGACTAGGTGGTATCTTTGTTCATTTTACTTTTTCTGCGAAAAGATGTTACCCAAGCATTATTAACGTTGTGCCACTTCAGAGGTTGACACTTTTTTTGTCATTTACGTTACATTTTACTTTTTTGTGCCACCTTTTTACTATGATGTGCCACTTTTTAAATAATCCCTTTTCTAATGCAAACATTTTCGTAGATATTGATTCTATATCCAATAAATATTACGGATGTGATTGGTCCCTTAACATAAAATCGTCCAGACCTATAATTTTGAGCACTTTTTCCGTCTCATAACATAGAGTTATCAATCGGACAATTGTGACGCCTAAAAATATGCAAGGGAAATTTTCTGGTTGAACAAGATTCTCCTCTGACCTTCAGTTCAGAGGAGAATCTAGTTATTCAATGGAATAACGGTCAAATTTTTGTTGGGTGATTAAGATCTAGCAAAAAAGTGGTGAAAATGTTCTTTTTGGACAAAGTGTCTCATATCACGGATGTCCTCCATTATTGCAATGTTGCAAGCTGTGGCATTGAATATGCATTACTTCTTAAAGTTTGATACGAATTCAGTGTTTTGGATGTGAATTAAACATTTTTGTAATATTTTGCTAAATAAATAATTTTTAAATTTTCTATGCTTTTTAATACATTCTAACGTTTGACCTCAAATATTTTCAAAAATTCGCAATTTTTCTAGAATGGATTTAGCATTTTTTTTTCGACAAAATTTATTTTTCGATAAATTTAAAATTACACTTTAAAATTATGAAAAAAGCGATTTATAAAAAATTGAATTAAAAAAACTTCCTGAGTAATTAAAATCAAGAACATCTTTGGGAGGACATTTTTTGGAAGTGCTTTTAAAGTTGTGCCTTTAGAAGCACTTCCAATTTTTTTTTTTTGCTGGGTATTTAACCTTTTAGTCAAATCAAAATTCAATTACAAAAATTGTTTGAATTATATTACATTTTTGATCTGGTCAATTAAGTTTTTAATTGTAGGCGTTAATTGATGTTATTTCCGTGATTAAAGCAATTGCATTGGAAAATCAATTGGATCAAACATTTTTTATACAAATTTTCTCCAAAATAAAAAATTTGTGGTAATTGTTGATCAAAAATTGTATATTAGCAGTGTATGGTAATTGTTAAACAAATAAAAAAATTAATATAGAGAAAAAAAGATTTTTTTTATATATGTAACACTACCTACCAGAGAACGGCTGCGATCTACCGCAACCGACCAGTGTATTTAGTAAACATCAACATTTGCAATCTTAAAACATCAATTGGTAAAAAAATTTTCAACCACCAATATCCAAGGCAACCGACGATTGTCGGTGTTTGTTAGTATGAGTGTTGGTCTCTCGAAAACACCGTAGTAAAGCAATCATATTTGGCACTCTCTCAATTCTCTTGAGCTAATGCCAACTGCTAGTAATTGTTGTTGTTGAGTGCAATCACACTTAAGTACCAACCTCGTTTTTAGTTTACCGAGCGTTGTTATGATGTCGATTGGTTTAAGATTGCAAGACACTGCATACGAACATTGTTATATACTATTGGTGTTTTTATTCTCACATTTGTATCAATGTAAAAGATCGCATGGCAATTGGTGTCTTACTCACTGCCACCGACATTTTGTGGGTAAGATTGTAATACGAAAAAAAACCACCGGTTGCAGTTCTCTGCTACCTACCATCTTTTATCAATGTTGTGCACTCATTTAAAAGATCACAGAGTATTAAGAAAACAAGAGGACGAAAATTTCTCTTCTACAAAAACAACAAATGTCAACCATATAGATGTCGCACAATGCCTGCAGCTTTGGTATAACCGACGTTGCGGTCGAAGCGCTGTTTTGATAAATTCTTTATTAAGGCATCGCACAGTGGGGTTTTTGATGTCAAAAGTGGGAATTAATTCGAAGTAGCTTTCCCTGTTTATAGTTTTAACTTTTTTTCGGCCAAATTCACTAAAAGACATAAAACCAATCAAATTTTAAATATTTTTTAGTCCACATTTTATTTGTTTTCCATAAGTTAATTTGCAACAAAAAAAAGAGAATGAATATCTGCTTTTTGATCTGATTCTTAACAATTATTATCATCATCGTCAGTAAAATTACTATATGTATCATTATCATCAACACTGGCATTTTGATCACCATCAAGATTTGACTCAAATATCAACATTTGAATTGCTTCCATAGGCAAATTGTGGGGTTTCTTCTCTTTTAATTTCTCATTTCTGATATAACTGGATCCGAAGTATGTTAATTAACAGTCTTTTAAATATCTCTTCATTTGACTTTTCCATAGAACATTTTCGCAAAAAATGCTCTCTAAAATTTTTAAAATCTTTGTTTCTAGCTTCTTGCGCTTCTTCCGACAACTGTCCAATTGGAAGTAAAGCGTGGTTAATTATTTCTGCTCCAAGTAATAAATATTTGTGAACAGTTGGGGACATATAGTACCAGGGGTTGAAAAATGTATTTCCATTTAATTTCAAAATGTGCAAAAAAGTGCAGACAACTTTTTCATCTATGCTTTCAAAAGAGTTTATTGTTTTAGAAAAAATAAACTTTTTTACTTAATTTGGCTTTATTCACAACTATTTGTCGACATATTTCTCGAAATCCTCTAATTTAAAGACTTACGAGCGAAACTAAATTTCATATAATAACACAAGTCAAATATAAAAATAAAAAACACAAAAATAATCTTATTAACCTGAGGATGAAGGTTCCATTATTATTTTTTTAATTATCGCTTTAGAAAACAATCAAAACTAATTTTTAAGACACCAATAATTTACATTTATATCGCACGCAAGGAAAACGTAAAATAACTCCAACTTCAAACATATATAGTGACACAACGGTACTTGTCAAAGACACAATTTTTGCGCTAGTGATGTGGAATTTTGTGTACTTTTACCGACTATAAAAATTTTTTCGGTTCTCCTAAATTTCATTTTTCAATTAATTCCCATTTTTGGTATCAAAAACCCCAATGTGCATCGGCAGTTATAATTTCAAATTGTCTGCCAAAAAAATTAATAGAATGAAAAGATTTATATAAAAGAACATTTGTTACTACAAAGTAGGTTCTAAATCCTATTTTTCTTACGTTTCATAAGGCCAGCAGAGAACTGAACTGGGTGACTCCGACGAAAACTGTATGATATTTCAGACATTAGATAAATGTCCTTATGACTGCCACCTACTGACGCAGTTTCGCTTGACAGTTTCGTTCTCTTGTTATCTTAATACTCTCTGAAAAGATTCTGCACGGAGTTGCCATATATATATTATAATCAAATACGAGATGTGGACCCATTAAGTTATGCATACAACTGAATTAAATACATAAATCAGACATAAGAATTGGCTTTTTTCCATCATTTACTTTTAGTTTGGCATAAAGACTTGATTTTCAAAAATAGCATAACAACAAATATAATAAAAACAAAAACAACACTACAAACACACATACAGTGTCAATAACTATAAGGCGACAGTCTAAATTCGTGAGAAGTTTTCATATCTCATAAGAACTTTAAAGCAGAAAAACTTTTAGCAAACACTTAAACACGTATCAAGATTCCTTGGAGGGTAATAAAATTACCCCTCAAAGGATAGTGCCAATCACACAAATGTATAATTCTACGCCATGATATATATACACATACAAATGGTTATGGAATAAAAACAGCACCCATAGGTTATGACGGAAAAAAAATCGGTCTGTTACTCACATTGTCTGTGACAGATAACGAAATATAAAAAAAAAAAAAAACAAAAACAACAACTAATAAAACTGCAAACTAGAATACAAGGGAAAACGAAATGTATGGGAAGCTCTCTTTTCCATAGTCCTTAAAGGAGCCTTCAAAAATCCTTTAACTTAAGGGTTGTTGTTCGGGTCAATCGAAATTGTGTGACTGACATGGTAAAAATCTATCATGGCTTTAGCACACATCACAATCAGCTTACAGATTAAAGCAGAATTTTGCCCTTTTCATTAGAATCTTTTCGACACACAGTATGTCTCACTCCAGACCAATTCCCATTTACTCGACATTCATCAACAATGATTTGTAGAGCATAATTCATTTAAATTTTGATCTTAACATGATTTCATTTTTGCATCCATATTCACAGCCTACAGGGGAAACCCATGATGATAAGTGAGAATGGAGTGAAAAGAAAAGGATATGAAATTAAAATTCAATTCACTGGAGAAACCAATTATTTTTCTTAAGGACTTTATCCTAAACTAACTAATGTTTGAGTATATAAGCGATTTAATTAAAATTCAAATTATGTATGTATTTAGCCAAATATTCAGCTCATTCATTTATTACAGAGTCAATGAACTTTTGAATGTGGGACCATCTGTTTGGTTCTATCCCTAAACGTTTGGCTAATTGAAATTTACCTTACAAATAGTATGGACATGCATCTCTATGAGATATAAAACTATAGAATAGGGTGGAGTAAAGAAAAAATTGGGGTTGTGGTGTGTGATACTTTCTGAATAAACGATTGCAATTTCGGAAATTAAATGGAAGTTTGACGAAAATCGAAAAAAAAATCGAATTGGTGTGAACAATACTCCGATTCGGTTACTACCAGTTAGGAGAAGTGGTTGCCCATTTTATGGTGATCGACATGCATCACTATAACATACCAATTCGGTCACCAGAAGGTCAACTGGTCAATATTTCTAAAGAAGACTTTAGAAATATTCATTAAACAAACGATCACTTGGATCCAGCGATTTTCACCTTCTTCCCGCTAAAAAAAATTTAGAATTTCTTCCTGTGCCATTACACAAAAATGTTCTTCTAGAGCTGTACTTAATTTTCACTTCAGAAAAAGTTCTTTTGAGGTGTTATTTAACCCTGAAAAGTCATCCTTATTTTTTGTACACTAACGTCATCCTTCGTCATTTTGACTACGGCTTATTTCAAGACATTATAATTTGCATCGTGAGCAAAAATGAGAAGCAATTTCCTTATTCAATTTGTTTTTATTTAGTATAAAACAAAAATTTATAAAATTGTTGAATTTGTATAACTTAATTTTATCATTTCCCAATCATTTTAGTAGATCGAAAATGAATTTAGGCGTCGTCATTTTGACGAAGGATGACTGTCCAGGGTTAAAAATCCTTGGTTTGAAGAAGTTTTACTAAAATATTTAAATTTTACTATGCATAAAATACATACAAAATAATAGAAATTTCCAAAAAAATAATATTTGAAAAGTTTACCGATCCATTAAGAATTTACCGTATTGGCAAGTATTATTTAAAAAATCTTTACGTAGAGATAAAACTCGAAAATTAAAAAAAAAAATACTGAAATAGCATCACATCTGAAAAACTAATACGAAATCAATGCAGTCCTGTAACTTGCCCATGTAAAATTCGTTGTTTCTGAGGCTATTTTGCACCTCTTCCGGATCTAAAAACAAGAACATATTTTGATTGTTTTTTTTGACTACACTTTTTTGCTGGACTCTTAAGAGTTTTGGTATTGTATTGTATTGTTTTTTTTTTTTTTTTTTTGAACAAAGATGAGGCTTTTTAAATAAAGACGTTTTTAGGAAGGTATACACCCTCCGGGAATTGGATCAATTCAGGACAGGACATGTTCATGTTATGTACGGACCACTCCTAGTTCTGGTCAAAACGTATGGGGTTGTCACTGATGCGGTAAATTCAAACTTAGGGAGCCACCGTGGTGCAATGGTTAGCATGCCCGCCTTGCATACACAAGGTCGTGGTTTCGATTCCTGCTTCGACCGAACACCAAAAAGTTTTTCAGCGGTGGATTATCCCACCTCAGTAATGCTGGTGACATTTCTGAGGATTTCAAAGCTTCTCTAAGTGGTTTCACTGCAATGTAGAACGCCGTTCGGACTCGGCTATTAAGAGGGGGTCCCTTGTCATTGAGCTTAACATGGAATCGGGCAGCGCTCAGTGATAAGAGAGAAGGAGAGGACTGAATAGTCTAGGTGAGCCTGATACATCGGGCTGCCACCTATCCTAACCTAACCTGGGCACTTCCTGGAAAAGTTTAATAGCACTACTCCTTAGACAGGTCCCCATGAATCAATCTTGCAAAACGTTAAGAACCTGTTTCATGTTGAGCATGCGAACCGTCAGGAAAGGAAAAATTTACATTATGTGAAACCTCTCAGAAGTGAACACCAACGATTCCCTTAAAATGCAATTCGATAATGCGTTAATTCATTAAAGATAAATGCCCGACAAAATTTGGGACTTCGCTGCAAAAAAATACAATAATTCGAGTCGGCTGTAAGACTTCCAATGTTTTATTTACATTCGGGGTTGAACCAATGTCACTCTGCAAGCAAGCCAAGCTAGCCATTGCACCTATCCAATGTTTTATTTACATTCGGGGTTGAACCAATGTCACTCTGCAAGCAAGCCAAGCTAGCCATTGCACCTATGTATTTGCAATGCTATAACGTAATCAATCACAAAATTGAGGACATCGTTAAAAATTGTAATTGATTGAATTGATACTTAATATTTTTAAACTAAAATAAAACTCATGAAACAAATGCAAACCGTTTTATATCAATTCTCCATCGATTCCCGGATCCCATAACATTTTTCAAATCCCTCAATTCAATATCTCCATTTAATATATCTACAAAGTCTCGAACATGACATCGCCCCACCTTTATATCAACACCACCACCCTTTCACACATATACTCGCACTGAAGTTTCCATATCACCCTGCTATACCATATGTTCAATTCCATTAACAACAACTACAACACAAATAATAAAATGTCACTTCCGATGGCGATTTGCCGACTCTGTTGTTCGGCTTAGGTCTAACATTTTTCGCTCTCTTGCAATAACAAAAAATCGGAAACTCATCGGAAAGCGTCATGTTAACAGCAGCAGATATATAAGTTAAGTTATCAGTCAACATTGCATGTGAGCTGTAGTGCTTAGTCCAACACTTAAACACTCTTTGGTTGGCATTGTTGTTATATTTTCGTCTCTTGCGTTTCCTGTGTTTTGTTTTATGCCATTGAATTTGCAAATACAATTGTTTTTTTTTTTCTATCATAAATGCAAAAACAATTTGTGTTTTATTTCTCTTAGGAGATTCCGAGAGCACATGATGAGAGAGCTTGATTTTCGGTTCGTTGTTGTTGTTGTTGTCAGTGATATACATACATATGTATGAAGGATTGTGTGGTTGGTTTTCTTTCTTTTTTGCCTTTGGAATTCATTGTTTTGTTTTAATTTACAAGTAATTTGCGTGTTTTTTATTTTTTATTTTTTTCTTTTGCTTGTTTCTTATTCCTCTTTTCATAATAATTGACTTTTTCTGTTGTGTTGTTGGTTGGTTGGTTGGAAAAACTTGTTTATGTAAAAGTCATAGGCGGCCCCCATACCCATTTACCTTTAACTTGCTTTGCCGCCGTTTATGGTTTTTGCTTTTATTTTGTATAGAAGTGTGTGTGTTTTTGTTTTTCTAGAAATTAACAGCACTAATTTGCTGTTTTATTCATTTTGTTGCTTTTGCTAGGAATTTTTGCCGCTAGGTTTTTTTTAACAATGTCATTCACCACCAGAAGGGGGGGGCAATACACCATATAAAAAGAAACCGGGAATTTATTTTTAGTCTGTGTGACATATGTGTATAAACTCCAGTGTAAAGAATTTTAAATATATATACACACACATATACATATATCGATATATAAATTATATACCTCTTATACAAGCTTCTTCATTTGTGGGGGATTATTTACAATTTTCTGTTTTCAGTGAATTTTGTTTTTTTTCTTTTGTGAGACCCCAATTTTATGACGGCCTACAACTAAATGTAGAGCAAAAGTGTTTTCGTTTTTTTTTTGTGTTTGTAAATGGCTAATTTTATTTCATGTTATTCAAATGCCTAAACAGATGCGTTTATTTGAAAACCCACAATCCACTTGCGTCATTGGTATTTGTACCTTTCGAAGATGTGATTATTTTTTATAAGTACCCTAATTCCATTTTCCCCTCCATTTAGTTCGTAATAATTTCCTCAATTATTACATGAACCTTTGCCAATTTTAAGCTTTCAATTACAATATAGTCGGTTCTAGCACATTCATTATTGTTATTATTAAGAATAGGTTTTCGCATTATGTTCTGCTATAAAATTCCATAAACATTGTGTTGTAGATAGGCCGAGGGCCCTCTTCACATACTATAGTTTGCATATAGGTAGGTATATCTGCTTCTCATTTTGTACGAGGGATGGTAAAAGGGATACTTTTTGTACTTTTCATAACTCGAAATCATGTAGTAGTAATAAAAAATATACGTACATATATGTACCGAACTGTCAAACTCTGGAATATTGGAAATATTGAACTATTTTGTTGGAAAAATGTTTTTGCTGCAACATTTCAATAGACCAGCATTTCTGGGCATTTATTTAGTGATAAATATTTTTTGGAGAACATTGGCCGTAATTATGGTAGTATATATATTTCTACATTGGCCATGAAAAGTTTAAAAAATATCTATCAAAACATTGTTTCCATGCTTAACCACAAAACAATTATTAGCATTAGTACAAGAACTATGTAGTGAGATATTTTTATTGGGTTTGGGACCTTAACAGCCATTCGATTTGTCATCCCTGTTTAATACTTTGAATGGATACCTCAATATGTTCATTCGACTCTCTCTTTCTTAGTCAGACAAAAATGTAAACAACCAACAACAGTTAAACCCATACATATACAAACACTCTCTTCCATAGATAGCATTCTCCAATTGAGTACACAATGGCCAACACTGAAGAAATGAACTTCATTAAAAACAGCCGACTGTGGGCTGCTACAGCGAATTCTGAATTCAACGCAACGTAGACGCAAAAGCACATGGGCAAGTAATAATACATATGAACGATTTTGGGTGGGGGTCCCGCACTTTAGGTCGCGAATTGTAATAAGCTAGATATACCCAGAGATACAGGCGAACAATTATTATGCATAATTAAAAAGACGAAGTTATTTCCCTCCAACTGTTAGTGTGAAAAAATCATAAAAACCTAATCTAGAACAACAGCATTATTCCAAATTTTATTTCCCAGCTTCTCACGCTTTCACTTAGTTTTCTTTACATACAATTGTTCAGAAGCTGAATAGAATATTATCACTATATTAGTAACCACATTTTTATTATTATTAAGTTGTAAAATTAAATTTTACTTAAATAAATGACGACATTCATTTGTTTTATTTAAGAGTTCAAGAAAAAAAGTTGAACTCATTCATATTTTGCTGCTTACTGTGCTTTATCTTTTGAAGAGAGCAATAAATTTTACTCTCTCATCGGCCTTTTGAATTTGCTTGACAGAGATTTGATTACATTTTTCATATATACACGTGAGTATTGTGAATTTTGCTTTTTTATAGTTTTCATATAATTTAAACTAATAAATTAAAGTTTTTACATTGCTACGGTTATCATTAATGTTTTATCGTTTTGTTAATCATTTAAATTGGTAAGTTTGCAATTACTCATTCACTTTCCCGAAACGAAAAAAAAACTTATTTTGACAACAGTGTGACCAGATTGGTTAATTTTTTGTTAAGTATTTTCAGTTGGCGAAAATTTCGTTTGCATGCCAATAATTCAGTTTTGCCAAGTATTTCTTATGAGAGGAGATTGTAAACATACGGTAATAAAGCCTTACGGAATTTTCGATGGCAAAAATTTCTTATGGGTAGTGGGAATTTCGTTCAAAATGCCTGCCGGACTTTACATTGGAAAATTTCTAATATATAAATAAATTGTGGACGAAATGTCAGAGAAATATATACGAATTTGGTGTCATTTCCTTTTTTGGGGTTTTCCCAGTGAATCCCCGGAATTACCGGCAATTTGCATTATTTTCGCTCCCACTTTCCCGGGAATTAAGTGCTGGCATTCATCGTATTATGTATGACTAGTAGCCCAAGTAAAACCTTCTAAACATCACATTTGCAATTATATAATTTCTAAATATTTAAACATTTATTGCAAATATTAAAATGAATCATTTGTGATGATATCTATTGTTAAATTCAAATTTAAATGATTTCGTAATATTTTGAGGAATATTAATAACAGAGTTCGTATAATTCTATAAAACTAACGCTCATATCTTCACTATATCTAAATCCGTGCTACCGAAATATTTTTTAATATCCAATAATTTTTTAATTGTACAGAAAACCCATGTTAACATAGAGCTCTTTTGAAATACGTCAAAACTCTTAATAGAGTTTTGAGAATGCCTTAAAAAATTGCAAAATTGCAAAAATTTTCTTTTATTACAAAATATTTCGATTTGTATAATTTAATGACATGTACACACACCAAAGGTGTAAGATTTTCAAATAACACACATGTTTAGATTTTCTCATACTGCCTTCTAATGTCAAATGAAAAAATTCGCGGGAATGGAAAAAGTCCGAGAAAAACTACTCTTATCCGTATCCGATGTTTCGGGACCTTAGTGCCGTCGCACTCAGATTGTATACTCGGCGACCGACTCGGCCCAGATGTTAGACAGTTATCAATTAAAAATTCTATGAAATGATATTTCTAATTTATTCCCTCTGCCGGATGTTGCGATATTCAGAAGCGCAAAAATTTCGTTTAGCTATAGTTTCTTAGCACTAAACCATACAAATTTAAATTATGGCTCCTTAGTTCAGTTTGATAAGAAGTTCAAATACAAATCGAATTTACATATGTTCGATAATATTTCAATTTTTTCTAAAAAAAACTAAATTCTTGCGATTCCGAATAGCAGAACATGGGAAATAGACTTTAGTTCCTTCTCCTAAAGTAGTGATTATTAATTCCATATTATCACTTAAATTTAGTTACACTTAATTTTAGTTTGTGTCACTTTATTACCACATTTTCATTTTGAAAATTGTCTGGCAGCCCTCAAATAGGTCAGACATTCTCATATCCATCGCCACTTTTATCGTTCCCCTCTCTATTGTCAAAGAAAAGAATTTATAATAGGGGGAGACTTGTTTGTTTCTCAATACAACTATCTGACAACTGACTCTAACAATCTGAGGTGGCTTCTCTGGCCCTGTTTTCTGTGGGGTTTCGTTTGAGGTTCTGGTGTGTCTACATTGCGTTTTATCACAGCTTGTTGTTGTTGATTTTCTGCTCCTGCTAATACTCACTGTTAGCTATACTCACCGAGTGTAAGTGAGCGTATGTGAGAATTCTGCTGCTACTTTGTTATATCAATACAAGGCATGAAATGACGGATCGACGGAATGCTGCCGCCGCTTTTAACTTGTTGGCGTTATTCGTTTTATTTCCACATTTAGTGCTTCGTTTGCTACACTCATCAGTGGTTGTCTGTGTGTTCTCTTTGAAAAACAACAAGAAAAAAAGCAACAAAACCAAAAAGGAATTGAAAAATATATATTTTTTCATTTAATGTTACGCTGGGCGAACCTTTTTTTCGATACGACGATTGTTATGTGTACAATTGTTTTGGATTTAATTTGAATTGATTTTTTTTTTGTTTGTCTGTGTGTCAGCCTTTGCTTGCGTCGCCACGGGGTTGTATAATTGTTGTACTACTTACGGAAAGCGGGCGCGAAGTTGAAAAATATGCATCGAAGTTACTGAAAACCATCTAGAGAAGGAGAAAGAAAAGCTTTAAGTAAGGAAACAAATTTAACAAAAAATCTATTATAAATATAAAAAGTGTATGAAGAAAAAACAAAAAATAAATATTTCCCCAATACAAGTTTTTAATTAAAATAAAATTTGTTCTGTATGCTCTGAAAGTAATGCAAAAAAAATACACAATAGCAGAAATCGGAAACCTTCGTTAAAAATTGTATCTATAAAAAGAAACCGGCCTTAAAATAGTATCTAGATAAAATTGGACAACAACAACGGTAATAACAACAAGCTTCTTCTTTGAAAGTGCTCAACCATCATTGCCTTCGTTAAAAAAAAATAATAAAAAATCCTATATGTATATAAATTTATTTTCTGCCGGTGCTTCGTGTCATCTCTATCCAATCGTCATCAAACATTATCGCATTAGCATTGTCCCGCTATTGTTTTTGTTGTTACTCATTGTATATTTTCTCCCAAATTTTGGAGAAGCAAAACACAGCCAGTCGTGTCTCTACATGATGGCAAATGGTTGACTAACTGACTGATTGAACAAGTGAGTCTGCATTCATTGAGTGTGAAGTGTGTATTTATATGGAAGTGTGTGCGTGTGTGTGTGAGTGTGTTCTTCAACATGAAACGCATTCGTTGAATTTTTATTAGTGTTTTACCTTAAACTGGGGACTATCGAAACTTATTTTTATATATCCTATACATAATTGTGGCTATAATGGCCCAGTCATGCGACAACAAGGCTTAGCATCAACATTGCCCTCCAGCCAGACTCTACGTTGAAATTCTCCCCTTCAATCAAATACGCCACGACGAACATATTACGCCACGCTACAACGCATTTTAATTTTATGTATTCTACTGCTGCTGCTATCCATTACTCTGGTGGGGGTTTCTAATACTTAATTCCTCCAATGGATGACCGCGACCATAATTTTCTATGTATAGATGGATGTTACGTTAAAGTTTTAACGTTTGTTCTTGATGCCATGATTTGAAAACGTACTGCCTATACCGCAAGTAGCTGGAAAATTATAAAGACGTCATGAATAGCAGCCAACCGTATGGCATATTAATAGCAACAACCACAACAACTATCACATCAAATAGTAATATCAGCACTTTACTAGTATATGATATTCATTGAGAAAAAAAAACATGAAATTTGTAAGGAAAAGATGCTGTCAGACCGAATCGTTTATACCTCCACCATCCACCTTACTTTTTGACCGGCCACCCAGTTTACAATAAAAACAAACAACCCAAAGTCTTACAGTTCTCAATCAGAAATAATAACAACAATAAAATGGGGGGAACATACAAGTACAAGTAACAACAACTGCAAAGTCAACCTCTATAAAAGCAAATAACTCTCTCAACACACATTTATAAGGTGCTGTTAAATAGCAACATAACATACTCAATTCGAGAGAGGATTAAACATTCTCTTTTTGATAGCATTACCCATCAGAATCTGTTAATAACATTGAATTTTTAGCTCTTTTTGTGAAGCCACCTACATAGCACAACAACAAAAGCATACTCATAGGTGTGGATGCATGTAGCCGCATATCATTAGCAACGAATTCTGCTGTTCCATATTCTCATCATCTCAAAACAAAATTATCTGTGATAGAATTTCTTTTCGATTTGCTACTTATTGATTCATCTACAAATACCATTAAAAAGTAGACAAGTGAAGTGTGTTTCCACCTGAAAATGAAAAATAGACGTCTTTTAAAATTAATGAACGTTACTTGTTTGGGGGATGTGAGTCTTCCACAAAAGACCTTAACATTTTGTGCATATTAACTGAGTTTAGTGACGCATTACGATAACAGCAATTGGCTCTGGTTGCTGTAATATCTTATGCTGCTGCGTCTACTAAAACCTCGTCATCAGTGGCAGAGAGCTCACCAAAGAATGTGGTGCTACTAAGTCTCCCCTATAGGAAAACTGTTTGGGAACAGAAGTTAATTCCCCCAAGTATATTGCCACTCACTGTGTCGAGCACTCATGCTTTGAGCTGGAGAACTACACAAAAATACGGCGTACTGTAAATTCAACAAATTAAAAAAGCCCCAAAAAGATAAACTGGCTGACACGCCAATTCTGGTTACCTATTGAACGAAATACAACGCATCCAACAGGCCAAAAACTCAAATGTAAAACCTTCTCTCTCTCTCCCCTAAAGAAAAATAAAATAATTCAGTGACGGCAGCTTAAATTATTCAGGTCCGTTTTAAATGTAAAGAAAAACACAACGGGGGTATAGACAACGACATATCTTCCTAAAATAAGGTGGGCTTGCAATAAAGAAATATTGATTGCTTTTTTAACTTTCTTCATCGTTCACTGAATCGATCATCATTGCTTTAAGGCGGCATTGTTAAACAACTTTTCAATTCAGCATTTATTCAGACTCGTCTTCTTCATTTTCTACTTCGAACCGAATCCGTTGTCGTCGTTAACGTAAAAGCGTATGAAGAAAAACACAAAAAAAAAAGAAATCTAATCGATTAAGAAAGACCAATGAAAAAAAGCTGAATAAACCGTAAGACGTTCAAAACTGTTTGTGATATACACGAATGAAAGAACCAACAAAAAAAGGACGGACAGACGGATGCCGTACACCAGACACAAGAGCAACAAACTCGGTACAAAATTCTTTGCCCAGAAGAGAGCAAGTATAAAAGAATTAAAACACACACACGTACAAAAAAATTAAAATACTTAGTTTGTTTTACTGCTTGGATTGTTCTAAAAAAAATAGTAAAATAAATCTTTCAACTAAACTAAAAAAAAATATACAACGAAGAACAAAAAATGAAATGTGCGGGTACATTATGCTAACAAAAATGTAAGCAAGATAATTAAAAATGCATTAAAAATATAATTCTCTCAAAGAGTTTAAATATACAAAATTAAATTTAAATTACTATGAAAAAAAAACATACTATTGAATTATATGAAAATTCCCTTCCTCAATGTCCCATTTTTAGATCATCAGCTGATTGGAATGTGTTTTAGCTAGTGTGACTTGACAAAAAAAAACATTTGAAAAGAAATATGTAGAAGAGATCCATAGAGATACCTTAAAAATGTGAATGAGTGAGTGAGCAAATGATTCGATCAACGAAAATGAGTGTGAACAAAACCAATGCCTGCAATCTGTGTCAACAACATCGTTTGTAGAGTTTTTTTTTTTATTTGTCCCTAATTAATCTCACAATCTTATTATGTGGTAAAACTTGAAATTGTATATGCTATAACGGAGACAGCTAACTATTGACGACATAATCATCAATGAATGTGTCGTAAAGCATTTAAACATGTATAACACTATGATTCAACGTTACGATTACCACTAATTGTCATACAATCCTTAGTGTTTACACACAACCATATCGGCTAACGATGGGCGGAAGGTTTTTCGCGCGGCCATTGAACACGATAACCACATAATTCCATAACGGTAGCAGAGAGTAGGAAATACAAGAGGATGAATAGGGCTCTTCTGCAAAGCAAAACAAATGTCAACCGTATAGATGTCGCACAATGACCGCAGCGTTTTGGTATTACCCGCGTTACAGTCGAAACGTTATTTTTGATAAAGTTGTTATAGAAGAATAAAAAAATAGAAATCCTATTTACCAGTGCAACGATAGGTTAGGTTAGGTGGCAGCCCGATGTATCAGGCTCACTTAGACTATTCAGTCCATTGTGATACCACAGTGGTGAACTTCTCTTTTATCACTGAGTGCTGCCCGATTTCACGTTAAGCTCAATGACAAGGGACCTCCTTTTTATAGCCGAGTCCGAACGGCGTTCCACATTGCAGTGAAACCACTTAGAGAAGCTTTGAAACCCTTAGAAATGTCACCAGCATTACTGAGGTGGGATAATCCACCGCTGAAGAAACTTTTTGGTGTTTGGTCGAAGCAGGAATCGAACCCACGACCTTGTGTATGCTAGGCGGGCATGCTAACCATTGCACCACGGTGGCTCCAGTGCAACGATACTCTGTTCATATTAACTATTTGATTATTTTGATGATTTATATTCTACATGCAGAGAAGGAGTATGATCGCCTCAAACATGAAACATTTTTGCCGCAAAAATATTGTTTTTTTTTTTTTGTCAAACATAAAATGCTTATAAAAATCAGGTGCAGAATTTGAAAGAATATAATATCGTTGCAACAAAGACGAAACATGTTCAAGGGGATCATATTGCCTTCGTTGGGCCCCAGAAAAAGAAGTGTAGCGAAAATCTTCTTTTTGGACCCGGAAGTGGTGCAAAATTGTCATAAGACGGATGTCCGCCATTTCAACAGCCGATACACTGAATTTGAATCACTTCTTAAGAAATTTTGAGTTATTGTCACAAATAAAAAATTTTTATAATTTTTTACGCAACGTTTGGCATCAAATATTTTCAAAAATTCGCAATTTTTCTAGAATGGATTTATCATGTTTTTCTTCATCTGTTTTTAACCTATTTGAGACAAAAAAAAAAAATTCTAAAGTTCCCATTAAAAATATGAGAAAAACCAGTTTGGGAGGACATTTTTGGAAGTGCTTTTAAAATTATGCCTTAGAAGAACATCCAAATTTTTTTGCTGGGGTGTAATAAAAAATACCACATATTCCAAATGGGCTGCTGGATATAAACGACTTTATCAAAATTTTTAAAAAATCATTTATTATTTAGGTGGAAACACAATGGGGAATAAAGCAGCGTAAAACAAGAACAATTTTTTTTTTCGAAAAACGAAATCGCCCTTCGATTTCGATTTATACAAATGTTGTATCCCGTCCAAGAAAAAAAAAAAAGAAACGGGCTTTTTGTAAAAAAAAAAAAAAAAAGGAAAAACCAAATTATTGAAAATATTCATTTTAAAGCGAAAATGGTTATAAAGAAATCTTTAAGTATAAATAATTTAAACATTTCTTTAATTTTGCATTTTTAACTAAATGAAATGCTTTTTTATGCATAAATGACTTAGGGAATAATCATAAAAATAATATTTAAACCGTTTTCGCATAATTTATTCTGGGGAAGTATATAAAGATAATAGGATTAATAAAAACAATATACGACTACTTTCCATTTCACTAAAATCGCTTTCATAATGAATTTAGTGAATGAGATTAGATCATGGAATGACCACCATTGTGTTGCAATAAAATTACTTTCTACTTCAGTCGGAGAAAGAAAATGATCGATTTTTACCGTCTACTATTGTGGGCAAAAACTAAGCTAAATATTTAAACTTCCTTCAAAACGTCAAAGGGATTTATAAGCAATATTATTCCGCAACCACTGTACTTGCCTTATATGGCTCAGTTTTGTATGTCTTCTGGATATTCCTTATACTCAAGAGAGCATCCTTAAGCAGTCAATGTGGCAACTACCCTAATTTTTCGAAAACCAAAATTGCACAACTGAAGAAAGGCAGTTCACATGCCAGTGACTTATATCAATACATTAAAAAAAATTACTTTGCATATTATTACTAATTTATGGCGAGCTTATTAGATATGAAAATTAAGGAATTGTTATTATTCAGTTATTGAAAAGAAAACACCAGATACCAATATCCACAATCTTAACTAGACATATATTTCTTTGTTGGCTAATACAAGCTTCCATAGTCTTTAGTGTAGATGTGTCGAGGTGAGATTCTTATATGTTAATTTACTATGAAAATTGCATACGAGATTTATTCCTCCGAAATTGAATCATTTTTCACCATCACTGTGCATCATCTTCTCACATAACTACAATTCCTTAATTTTATTTTTTGATTTCGGTTTGTTACTACTTCAAATAGATTTCACTAACACAAACTAATATTAAAAATAAAACCTATTTGCCATTCCTCCCTCAAAGGTCAATGTGGCAACATTTATGGAATTGGCTGAGTTGGCTCCGTATTGTATGACTTCTGGCTATTCCCAAAATTCAAGAGAACACGGAGGGAGCAAACTTAAGTAATTAGTCAATGTGGCAACTACCCTCATGTGTGAGAGCCAGGGTTGATAAAGTTGACACTTTTGTGCTTTTTTTGATACATTTCGACTGCCAAAAGCACCGTGGCACGACCGCGAGTCATTTGGTACTTTTTCATCACAATTACTCTATATATAGTTATTCTGCCCTAAATGTGAACGTTTCTCACATATCAACTAAACTCTAAAAATTATAAAAAGCGGACATTGAAGAAATATACATATTCTCAAATTAGGTATTCCTCTAAACATTTTTGAGAGGAATACTGTCTATATCACATTCGTATGGTAGATTTTGCAAATAGGTACTTCTTTGTGACAAAATTTTTTATAGAAATAACATTTTGAAAAAAATTTCTATAAACATTTTTGACATTTTCAATAGAAATATTATTTTGACAAAATTTTCTTAGAAATAAAATTTTGACAAAATTTTCTATAGAAATTAAATTTTGACAAAATTTTCTGTAGAAATAACAATGACAAAATTTTCTACAGAAATAAAATTTTGTAAATAATCTTTTTTTTCAGAAAAACTAAAAAAAATTGTCAATATCGGACTAGATTTTAATATACGTATACTTTTACAATAGTCTTTTTAATTTGATATTATGTAATTTTAGCACTTTTTGGCTTCGAAAAGTACATTTTTAATACATTTTTAGTACTTTTTCGTCAACATAATTTATCATCCCTGGTGAGATTAAGCCTTGTGCTCTTATAAAGAGAAACCAAATGTCAAAGTGTAGAGGGCTATGAGAAAAAAATTGGTTTAGTTGTCAATTTTTTCCAAGGCAGCTCTACCTAGGAATAAATAAAAACAGCAATATTCATATAAAACCATAATAAATATTCGCTTTAACATAAACATACGTTTTATTTTAATTTTCTATAATCGTTTTGGTATTGCTTTTATGGGGTTTAATTCAGAAATTTATGAAAAACACAAATGTTATGATACTTTCCGACGAAAACGGCAGTACATTTGAGAGACTCGTCGACGCAAACTTCATGATATTTTGTTGGCAGAGTCCTCTGGTGCTTCAGTTTTGCAATGACAAGACTGCGTCTTCTTCTAATTTGTCTATGGTGAGAGTGTAAATTGCAGAACTGAAGAATATACTCAAATGCGGTTCACATGCCAAGATATGTTAACAGTGACTTATTTAATTTAATTTTAATTTATTTATTTTCATATGTAACTAAGCGATGCATTTTCTACATCAAATGAAATATTACTGTAATGAAGGAAGATGAATTGGACACAATTTCACTATTCAATTGGGTTATACCAACACAAAATAATATTAAAAATAAAAACGATTTTCTATTCTTCCACGTTAGTAAAAGTCGAATTAAATGGCCAACTGAAGAAAATGCTAAAGGCGGTGCACGTGCCAAGATTAATTAACAGCGGCTGTTGTATATGCACCAAATGATCAAAAAATACTGTCATGAAGGAAAATGAATACTACACTCAAAAAAAAGTGAACCCTATAATTCACTAAAACCGATTTAACTCTCTTTGAGTTTATGGAATTATTAGAAAGTTTCCATGACTTTAATATTTTTTTTGCGTGCGTTAGTTAAAATAACTAAAACAGAGGAAAAAATTATACACAAATGAAGCATAAAGATTAACTAAATTCGTGTCTCCCACAAAATAGTTCAGAATTTCTTAAAATTTGTACATTTTACCAATAACACAAAAAAAAATTTATGGTTCAATCACGAAATTAATTGATCCAATTAATTTTTTAATTGAAATGTCTTCAATCACAGAAATGATAGTATCAATTAAAAAATTAATTGAAGCCCAATTAAAAAATTAATTGAAGCCCAATTAAAAAATTAATTGATCCAATTAAAAAATTAATTGATATTATTAATTTTTGTGATTGATTTTTGTTTCAATTAAAAAATTTGTTGAATCAATTAAATTTTTAATTGAATATTTTTTAATACTCAATTAAAATTTTAATTGGAAAATTTTTCGTGAAATTTTTTTCTGTGAATGCGCGCATCTTGAATTCGTATGACACTAACTATAAAATTTTCGTTAATAAGTGAAAAATTTAATTATGTCTAATAAATTTTCTTGAACTGGTCGAAAAATATTAAACTCATTTTTGTGATATCGGCGTGATGTCAGCGTTTGTAGTACTGTTTAGTTAAAATTTTCTAAAAATAAAAATAATTCCAAAATTAATCAAAACCAAAAATTTTCTAAAAATAAAAATAATTCCAAAATTAACCAAAATTTTTCTCCCTGGGGGGTTCACTGTTTATTTTTCAGTGTATTAAAGAAAATTATATAATATTCTAGTACTATTAAATTATATTTTAACAATACAATCTAAAAGATTTTCCATTCTTCCCTCAAAAGCCATTTCCAAGCCCTACACTTTTATTCTATATAAACTTAATATAAATTTAATATATTTATATTAAAAAATATATATTTGTATATATTTTCTTAAATTGCACGTGTTTTCTTTTATTTCTATTTTTTCGTAAATATCATCTCAAGTGTTTTTGTGTTTTTTTTTTTTTTTTTTGATAAAATGTTTTATTGTTTGTATTTTTCGGGTATTAAAAAAATTCAATTCTTCTCTGTCGGTTTTACACCACAACCGACAACGCATACAATATTATTCTTTGCCTGCCTATTCTTATTTGCCACCACAACAGTGAGCAAACGACTACTCTTGCTGATACTTCAACGTTCAATGACATTTATAGAATACACTTTGCTCCGATATTCTACGAAAACAACAATAAATACAACACTGTAATGAAATGAAACCAAAAATGGATGGCAAGCCACCAACCAACTGTGATTCCACTTCAGTTCATAAAAAAAAAACGGTGACAAAACTATTTTTTTTTTTCTTCTTATATTTAGCAATATATTTCAAGCTTCTTTTTGTACTTTACTGATAATTTTCGTATAGGTTTTTTTTGCAACAACAGTAATAATTTAACATTGTTGTGAAAACAAAGTTTCAATGAAAAAATATTTAAAATGTGTTGCTCTCTTATACAGACGAAATTGTTTATCAATAGCATTTGAAATATGTATGGACTTTCATGTATCATCTGCACTTTTGAAAATGATAATTTTCAAATTTAATAATTCATACTTCGAATAATTTATTGTGGGTCCTGCATTAGATTTGTGTAAATATTTGTCGTCACTGTCTGAAGCAACCCTTTTAATGGAGGAAAGTAATCATAATTCACGCATAGATGATAGAAATTACCAACTCCTCAAATACATTATATTTAATTTGAAAATAATTTTACGTTTTCTTTTTGTCATTCGATTTCTGTATTTCATGGAACAGGTTTATACTGTTGGTAAATATGAGGTCAAACACTTTCAAAGGTTTTTTTTTTTTGTTGGTTTTTGCTTAGAGAAACCCCAAATTGCGATATCACGATATTTTTGTACTTCAATCCATGAAAGCATTCACTTATTTATCTGTAAAATACTAATTGGAGTTATCGTTTCGCAAACCGCTTGAATACAATACCAAAATTTTTATAATTCTCGTTGTGTTGTTATCAATCGTTAACGCGTGTGAATTACGTCAAATTATTTTACGAAGTAAAAACCTCAACACTAATTAAACTGATTATGGTTTAGCAATGCACTTTGATATCGAGTTTCTTCATAGTTTAACATTTAACAGCTTTAGTACTTATTTTTCAATATAAATTAAATGATGCGGTTTTCACGTTTATGGGGATTTTGGGAAGGGATTTCTAAAAAAAAAAAATTCTCCATGATCCACTATTAAATCTCCAGAACAGAAAATGAGGACGATCCAAAAATCTTCGGCGGCTAAAGCCGACTGTGATGGACTGCATAGTCTAAGTGAGCCTTAGAATAAATCGGGCTGCCAATTTAACCTAAAGTCGAGAGAGTAATTAATAATAAAGTAATTTTAAATTTGTTGTTTAAAAGTAAAAAAATCAAAATAACATCAAATTTTAGAATCTGTTGAGATTCGTTCGAATTATGGCTTCAATCAAACGGCTCATTCGCCTTCAAAATACCCCAATGGATTTGATTGCCACTATGAGATATAAATGAAGCGAGGGACCTCCTTTTTAAGCCATTTTGGTTGACGCGTGCTGAGGCCTCTTGGAATGTCAATGGTCTGCGGCTGAAATGTTTGTCTACCCGAACGCCGTTCGGACTCGGCTATAAAAAGGAGGTCCCTTGTCATTGAGCTTAATCGGGCAGCACTCAGTGGTAAGGGAGAATTTCACCACTGTGGTATCACAATGGACTGAATAGTCTAAGTGAGCCTGATACATCGGGCTGCCACCTAACCTAACCTGTCCTATATCAGGGAGCCACCGTGGCGCAATGGTTAGCATGCCCGCCTTGTATTCACAGGGTCGCGGGTTCAAACCCAGTTTGACCAAACACCAAAAAGTTTTTCAGCGGTGGATTATCCCACCTCAGTAATGCTGGTGACATTTCTGAGTGTTTCATAGCTTCTCTAAGTGGTGTCACTGCAATGTGGAGCGCCGTTCGGACTCGGCTTTAAGAAGGGAGTCCCTTGTCATTGAGGTTAACATTAGGCTGTCCATTACATCTCTTTTAAAGAGAACATGTTCTCTTTTTGTGTTCGTATTTTTTTGTTCACTCTCTTTTTTTGGTGCCGTATTTTTATGTCCAACAGTGCTCTTTATGTACTCTATTTCAAAAAAAAAATCCTAGATTGATGGAATTTTATTTATTTAGTAGGAATTCGCCACAATTGTTCGCCACTGGGTTAAATCTGGGTTCGTTTACTGGGTTAAATCTGTTGACAAATTAAAGGCTGGAACACAATTGCGACGTTTCGACGTTCGGCGTTAAAATTAGTAATATATGTAATTGAACGTACGACGTAAATACGCCAATACGTTGTCGTCGTCAATTGTGGGCGAGATCATAGGAACATGTGTGTTTTATTTTTGACAGCGTATTTTTGAATTTATTTTGTTTATTTTTTAAGAAAATGTGATTCTTTTTGTTTTTTATTGTTTTATTATATATTTATTTCGTTGTTTCTATCATTAGAAACTATTATTATTTTAATTTTAATATCAATAAAATTATTCATTATTTAATAAATAATTTTTTTATTGTATACTCTTTTTTAGTTAAAATGTTCTCTTTTTTTAAAGCGAAAGTTCTCTTTTGAAAATTATCCATATGGAAACCCTACTTAACATAGAATCGGGCAGCACTCAGTGATAAGAGAGAAGTTCACAACTGTGCACACAAAAAAATATTTTTCTGATTCAATCACGAAATTAATTGATCCAATTAATTTTTTAATTGAAATGTCTTCAATCACAGAAATGATATTATCAATTAAAAAATTAATTGACAGTCAATTAAAAAATTAATTGATCCAATTGATGAAAGTAATTGATACTATTAATTTGTGTGATTGATTTTTATTTCAATTAAAAAAATTGTTGATTCAATTAAATTTTTAATTGAATATTTTTTAAAACTCAATTAAAATTTTAATTGGAAAAATTTTCGTGAAATTTTTTTCTGTGTGGTATCACAATGGACTGAATAGTCTAAGTGGGCCTGATACATCGTACTGCTACCTAACCTAACATATCATATATCAGCCTTACTCTAAAAAATGCCCCAGGCCAAAAGGTCCAACGGATTGAAATCCAGAGATAATGGTGACCATTGTGCGGCAGAAATGAAGCTAGGGACATCCTTTTTAAGCTATTCTTGGTTGTCGCGTGCTGAGTGCGATGGGGCTGAGCCCTGTCGGAATGTCATTGGTCGGCGGTCGAAATGTTTGCCAGAGCTTCAATACTGTCATTAGGTCATTTTCCCGATAATTCATTAGGTATTTATTTTGACCTCACAGTCGATAAATACGAAAGGATGAGCGACCATCGGTCGTTACGGCGGCTCACACCGTTAACATCGGCGGCGCTTGAGTTCTGGTTGCTAATGGAAGATGTACCTTTTCAGCTGACCTCTTTGGCAAGAAACCTCGATCATTTTCTTTGTTCACAAACTTCTCAATTTGAAATGAATTCTCATCTGAGAATAGCAAATTTGGTCACTTTTGTGCAAGCGAAGCAACTCCTTGGATCTTTCCAGTCCAACTGTTTTGTGATTCGGTGACCTCTTGCTCTTTTTGGAACTTCAATGATTTTGGACTAATGTCATTTTCAAATAATTTGTGGTATTATTGCCGATTTTTTGTCACACTACTAGTGTCACGATAGCGAGCAATGGTACGTGAAACAAAAAAATTATTAACACTTAATTGCCTAAAAGTTCTAAATATAGCCATTTGTGTCTTACAAGCCAAATATAATTATTTGTGAGAGAAAACATTAAAACTCGGATTTTTGTATCCACATTTTTTTACCGGATGCAGGGCGATCATTTATGACACCTTACTACTTTTAACTTCATCTCATTGGATAAATTAATCATTATCACAACTCAACCTGACAATACTGGCGACATTTTCGCTGATGAGATTTTCTAAGTAAAAAAACCAAGGCAACGATGTTCTGGGATAGCTCGTACAAATGTTGCATATAGTACTAAAAGAAGACAGGTCCAATAAAAACCAGAAACACACCATAATAAATTTATAAATTCCACGCTGTTATTTAGGCTAGTACCTTTACGATTGCGTTAATTTTAGATGAAAGTGATAGTACTCGTTTGCAATAGGAAAATTCGTTTCTTGGTCTACAAATGTTTAACACATTTTGAGACCGTTTATCAGCCCAGACGTTTACAAACTGGGCTAACAATTTTTAAGTTAGGATACATAATAAACCTAGTTGGAAATATTTCTTATAATAATTAACGAATATGTAATAATGTAGTAATGATTTTAAGCTATGCCTAACTAGGTTGGGCTGGATGTTGTCACGCCTTCTGATGAGCATCTCTGCTTGACCTTCTGTAAATGTTGCTGTAAGCCACGAAACATCTTATGTAGTGAACTTTATAATGCTTATTGTAAATGGTTTAACCCATTACACTTTGTGTATATCATTACATTTTACAACATCTTACGGTTACATCAAAATTAGTTTTTGTTCAAAATATCTGTGCAATTGCAAGGAACCCAGCAAAAACTTTAAACATTTGTTTTATGATAAAAATATCCTAAAGTGAAAACAAAAATCTTTAAAAAAATCCTATTTTCGTTTTTTTTTTTATCTTCTACTCCAGTTCCTAAATGTCATTGGGGTTGATAAATGCGTGGGGGATGAGAAGGGGAGACAAAGTAACAAAGACACAAATAACATAAAATACAATTTTGTCATGTTTTCTGGTTTGGTATCAAAATACATAGTATTATTCCTCATGCACATACATATACCCATCGTTCATATGTACTGGGTATGTACATATATTTAAATTCCTGCAGCTCTTGTTACTGTTGTTACAGGGCAACGCATAATTTTTTCTTCTTGTTTTTTTGTAATTTACTAATAAGACAATTTTATTTGCTGTTTTCTTTTTCTTGTTGATAATGGCGGGGTTGGTGTTTTTCTCTCTATTTACACACTTTCATACGATTTGTGTGCTGATATTCATATACCGTTTTGGGTTCTTAATGTAGTGGAATCACAGCCCTGACTCCTCTCTTTTTCTTGTCTTTCATGGTCTAAATCTTTATTTAGCTTGTACTCTCTTTAGGCACATATATCTATTTGCACACACAGACAGAAAAGAAGATATCCCACCAACTTCACTCTATTGCATTCCACTTCTATGAAAAAAAAAAAAAACAACACGAAACAAAACCAAAAATCCTTCGCTTATGATTTGATGTGGATGGTTATTCGAGGCTCTGGATGTAGTTATGTTGTACCCTCCTGATTCTTCTGTATATTAATGTATTACTTGCTTGCTGTGTTCACTTTTACGTTTGTCTGAATATTTGCCTCTTTTAAAGTCTTGTAGTATGATTTGTGCTACTTGTTGTTTTTGTTATTGTAAGATGCCGGTTATTGTGTGAATGTGTATGTGTACCGGTGTTTACTTCCATGCCAATATCTCTCTAAATTCTATTTGCTTTACGTAAGAGCATTTTAGAGATTCAAAATATAAAACAAATGCAAAGTTAGAAATGAGCAAGTATTTGTTTTTTTATAATTTGTTTTTTTACTAAAAATATTTCTTCATTATATAAAATGGGTATTATAAAATTAATAAAAGATCTAGTTTTTCATCTCTAACGGATTCAAAGTTTATATGGGATATCCACAGCAAATGAAGCCTCCGGTATTGCCAGATTGGATTTTCATAAACTTTTGTTTGCTCAACGTCGATATTAAGTTATTGTGAATAACTTGTAGAATAAAATGATAATAAACCTAGTAAAGTGATATAAGAGCCTTATTTTGCCATAAATGGATTAAAATCATTTTTTTTTCAATAAAAAACTGAAAGAAAATCATAATATACTTACTAAAGTCATGCATACCGATTTATTTTGTGATAATTCGTGATTTGTTCGTAAAAAAATGTAATATTTCACTTTTCATACAAACATTATTAATTTACATCTTCGTTATACAAAAAAAAAATCAGGGGAATGCATATAATATCCCAGTTTTTTACGAAATATTAATGACAGTAATATTTTCAGTAATAACTTCAGTAATATTTTGGGGCCAGATTTTCAGGACTAAAGGAAAAAGTTGTACACACAGGCTCCATATACGTGTAAATACTGGAAATGGAAATAAACTTCTCTTCTACAAATGGCATCATCATTAAAATCCAGTGAAATAACAGGTTGACTGTTAAGTCCCCGGTCTAACAATTTTTTTGTCAAAATTCGTTTTTATTATTCAACATAGTTCCCTTCAAGAGCGATACAACGATCCAATTTTTTGATACAATTTTGTTGGTACTCCTTCGGTTTTGCCTCAAAATAGGACTCAGTTTCGGCGATCACCTCTTCATTGCAGCCAAATTTTTTCCTGCGAGCATCCTTTTGAGGTCTGAGAACAAGAAAAAGTTGCTGGGGCCAGATCTGGAGAATACGGTGGGTGGGGAAACAATTCGAAGCCCAATTCATGAATTTTTGCCATCGTTCTCAATGACTTGTGGCACGGTGCGTTGTCTTGGTGGAACGACACTTTTTTCTTCTTCATATGGGGCCGTTTTGCCGCGATTTCGACCTTCAAACGCTCCAATAACGCCATATAATAGTCACTGTTTATGGTTTTTCCCTTCTCAAGATAATCGATAAAAATTATTCCATGCGCATCCCAAAAAACAAGAGGCCATTACTTTGCCAGCGGACTTTTGAGTCTTTCTACGCTTCGGAGACGGTTCACCGGTCGCTGTCCACTCAGCCGACTGTCGATTGGACTCAGGAGTGTAGTGATGGAGCCATGTTTCATCCATTATCACATATCGATGGAAAAACTCGGGTGTATTACAAGTTGACAGCTGCAAACACCGCTCAGAATCATCAACACGTTGTTGTTTTTGGTCAAATATGAGATCGCGCGGCACCCATTTTGCACAGAGCTTTCGCATATCCAAATATTGATGAATGATATGACCAACACGTTCCTTTGATATCTTTAAGGCCTCTGCTATCTCGGTCAACTTCATTTTACGGTCATTCAAAATCATTTTGTGGATTTTTTGATGTTTTCGTCGGTAACCACCTCTTTCGGGCGCCCACTGCGTTCACCGTCCTCCATGCTTATTTCACCACGCTTGCATTTTGCATACCAATCAATTATTGTTGATTTCCATGGGGCAGAGTCCGGAAACTCATTATCAAGCCAAGTTTTTGCTACCACCGTATTTTTTCCCTTCAGAAAACATTATTTTATCAAAACACGAAATTCCTTTTTTTCCATTTTTTTCACAATAACAAAAGTTGCTTCACAAAAGACGATCTATCTCACAAACTAAATGACTTACAGTCGTGAAATTTTGACACGAATCATTTGAAGGTATATAAAAATAATATGCATTTAATACTAGCGACGCCATCTATGTGTCAGACCGGGGACTTATCAGCCAACCTGTTATTACGAGGCAGCTTTGAATGTAAAAAAATATCATTGGTATATATGTATATAAATTTACAATTATATGCATATATAATTGTAGTACGTAAATAAATCAAATCAATGCAACATTTGTATGAGCTATCCAGAACATCTCCTCATCTACTTTACTATTTGAAAAAAAAAATTTACATTAAAAATGTAGGATTCCAATTATTTTTTGTCGTTGTATTTGAACAGTTGATGCCAGAGTTGTGCAATTTTGTTCATGGTCTGTATAAACGAGTAGAGTATTTTCTTTCAGTCCTTCACTGTTATCCAGTACTAAAAGAAAACAAGCCTAAAGATGGCTTATGTTTCTTATTGGAAGAACATGTAAACAATCGACAACAACGACTCGGCGAATTATCGTTAGCAAGTAGCAATGTATTTTCTATGGGTAGCATACCGTGCAATTACATGACAAAACAAATATTAAAAAAAATAGGTTTGTAACCAAATTGAAATATTTTGCAAAATTAATTATATATTCTTGAAAATAGTATAAATAGGTATATTGGGCTCTGCCGAAATTTCAATGAGATACTTGCTTCACCCCTATTGTATGTGTACGACAATGTCACGTTACACATTTTTTCATTGTTTTTTTCCATAACCCAAATTCATACCATTTAAGCTTCTCCATGAGGGCCATTAGACAACTGTTCAAATTTTCTAAATTTGAGCATATAATTTTTTATATATTCTTTGATGTGCACAACTACATGTACATATATGTACTTTTTTATTTTGGTTTTGCTTCTGTTTTCTTTTTTTTCTACTTTTATATTTTTATTACACGACTGCACATACTCCAATATATGTTTGTATGTAGCACAATACCTTACATACAAACAATTCTCTGATCTCTTCTCTATATTTAGCTCTCATTTCAACGGCAGAGTATATTCTCCATTACTGTTATATTTTGCGCAATGCATGAGTAAATAACATTTTGCGCCATTTTTCAGTTGTTTTGTTTTACGATAACTGTTCATTAGCATTTCGGTGTTGTGTTGGCTTTTTCTATTCCCATATCAAATGGAATCAACCATGTATGTGTATGGATAAAATATTGGATTTAATTTTTTCGGTCGTCTTGTCTTTATTTGTATCGTATGTGAAGATAGATTTATTAGTATTTCATTAATTATAATTGCGATAATATATAAATATGACAAAAGAAATTGAAAAACAACAAATCACTGAAAAATCATTGAGACTCTTTATTAGTACATGTTACAAAGTGTGGGTTATCCAGAACACGTACCATCTTATCAGTAGCTACATCCGAGGTATTACCAGATTGAATTTTGATAAAGTGCCATTTGGTCAATTCACGAAAGCTGTCTTTTGTGAATAAATTGTTTAATAATATAAACCTAACCTAAATCTACAGAAACATGTCATCTGGACAATTCAATATGACAAAACTCATGAGTTTGTACTGATGAATTATGTTAAAAATGATATTCTTTAAACGGTCGAATAAATAGTTATCGAGGCCCCTTCCCTTTGATGTCGATTAAGTGATTTATCGATTTACCTTTACTTTTTATTATATTTCCATTCAAGAGCTTTTTGACCTTAGTCACATTCAATTTGTTTGCTTTGATGTATTCAATAAAGCACGTGGCTTCTGTATGAACAAGAACACTCATTTTAATATTTTTGTCATAGTATATACACGGGTTGTCCCATCTCCATGACCATGGTTGGTATTATTACAATTCCATCTAGATATTTTTTCAAGGGGATTTTTTTTTTAGATTTTATAGTTCTATTCTTCCTGCTTGTATGTTGCCATATAGCTTCTTTGTTTTAATAAAATAATTTATTTTATTCTTCGTTTGCAATATAAAAATTTGCAAAAAATAAAAAAACAAAAAAAAAAAATCAAAAGCGACCTCGTTTTATTTATACAACTGTATATACATACACCTCATATATGTATGTGCATACAGAAATTTATTATAATGATATTATTTGTCTTTCTTCGCACTTTACTTTCGGGATTTAGTTTCATTTGCTAAAGCAGCAAATCGATTATTATGAAAGTAAATACAATACAAAAATCATATGTGCATATTTTATATGTATATTGTTTAAGAAAAAAGAAGGTTTTTTTAAAGCAAAAAAAAAAGAGAAAGTAAAGATTGTTCACAAATCTCAAAAAATCGCATATGCCATCATTGATATTGGAATGAAAGTGAAGTAGAGTAAATATTTGTTGTTGATAGATTTTTTTTTTAAATAAATATGTACCAACAAAATGTCAATGGGAGGTATGAAAAGCACTCGGCAACACTTTTTCCACTTTCGGCAAAATACATATTTCTGCGTATTCGTCTTCTTCTTTCTATTGCTCCTCCTTTTGTTGACGCCTCTTCAGTTTCGTGTATCTTTTAGGTCATACAACAATAATGTCACGTTAAACAAATAATAAAGAAATAGCTAACAAGAAATAGAAACCATGCCGATGATACGATGATGATGATGGTGGGTTAGAAACACAAAAAAAAAACAAGAAGAAGAAGAAGAAGTAAAGACGAAATCTCCACGCCGCCATAATACAACATAGCCGATACAAACCCGAGCGCAAGCATTCATTGTCGTCATCACATTCCAACAAACAATTAGCATTTTAACACCACACTAGTTTACTGTTATCTATCAGCTTGTAGTTGTAGTACTTCTTCTATTCACCACCCTTCGCCCACCACTCAATGCTCTGCACAGCAACGTCACCACCTACCTGTCTGTCTCTTCCATCTGTATCATTTTATCTTTTGGGGTTCTGCGCTTATTGACATTCAAGTTGCCGAAAGTAAAAATATTTTCTTGTATTATTTTTTTGTTGTTAACTTTGGTTGTTGGTTATTACACAGCCAACCCTGTTTTAGGTTGGATATTACACAATAATTAATTAAGTTAGAAAATCAAGAAATATTGGCGGACTTTTTCTTAATACAATAGGGAATTGTGTGGTTCACCCATGCGGGTGATTAATAAAAAAGAAACCATATCAATCATACGACGTTTAGTTTTTTTTTTACATTATTAATTTGATTACATTATTCTGTTGTGATTCCGCTTAAGCATTGCTTCACTTTGTATTTATATCTCATTACATTTTTAAATAAAAAAAAACTTTCTTATTCTCTTTTTCCTACTTTTATTTCTTTTATTTTCAAAATCAATAGAGTATTCACAATGTATGCCAGTTTTCTTATTAATTTATTTTATTTTATTACCTCAATGTCATTCTTTATAACACTACTACAACAAACACAACGTAAAAAATAACAACAACCACTCAACCAAATTCAATGAAAAAGCACAAACAATAACAAACAGCTGTAGTAGTCTCTTTTTGTTATTGTTTCCTTATCTCGACCATATGTTTGCTGCTATTGTTGTTATTGTTGTCGTTTCGTTTTTTTTCTTCTGTTACTACTGCTGTTAACATTCGTGTTCGTATGTCATTAACAGATGTCTCCATGGATGTTTATTCAAAATGAGAATCTATTTTTGTACTGTTAACGATAACATTGTCGCTCTCCGCTCTTGCAATGTCTCTCTTGAATAATTTCTCTCTCTCTCTATCTCTCTTTTAATACCACCACAAAATATAACATAAAAGGGATATTGTATTAGAACTTACGAAATTAGCTAAACACAATCAGTAGAGAACGATTGCGACCCCCTTTAATCGGCATAGGTTGATAGCAAAATTATTAACCTTAAAAGTTGTAAACTAAATCATAGTTATTAGTTAATGAATAATTTTCTTATTCTTATCTCCTATTGTGACTATAGAAGAATTAATAGCACATATTTTCATAGATTCAATAATTTAACATTATTGTGATGGCTATAATTTTTTGACTAATTGAATTTGAATTCAAAGTTTTTTGTTAACTACAATATGAATGTATTTGTTTGAGAAATTGAAACATATTTTTCGTAAGGTCTTTTTTTTTAAATAAAAATTATACAAAGGAATCTAATGATTAATGCAAAACGAAACACATACAAATCTAAACGTAATTTTAGGCCAACGAAAAGCTATTTCCAAAATCCTATATAAACAACTTTATTTGCAACAAAGGTCTTAATGTAATCGCCGTTTTTTTTTTTGAGTGTATATATGGATGCAAGCCAATGTTTTACGTAATTTTAGACGAAAAATGTAATTTCATACTTTTTACAGCTACTTTTTTATGTCTATATAACAAACCAATTCATTAACATTGTCAACCGGTCATCATTTATAAGAACACCTACCTGATTGAGTTCATTGCATATGGTTTTTTTTTTTTAGCTTGGTGTACCCTTATATGAAAGTCTAAAGATCTCAGACATTGAATGGCGACATTCATCTACAACATTTAAAACCTTGGGTTATTACTGCTCAACAGAAGAGAAAAAATGTCAACTAAAAAATTTCCTTTTCTTCCGAGGTTGGCTGGAGCTGGGCAATGGAATCGCCTTAAAACCTTCTAGAGTTTCCTTGTAGACAACTCCAATTACATTAAAGAAGAGAATAAATTGGACTTAGTTTTATGTTGACATTGCCAACATCATCGCAACGGTAGACTTAACTGAAAACTGATATGACAATGGACAACAATATCCCCTAAACTGATGATGGTGGGTGATCACAGAGTATCAAGACAAAAAGGGTTAGAAGTGAGATGGTAGACTACAGCAACAATACATTACGGAGATTTAATACTTCATATTTTGTTTCCAAAATCGTTCTTGCCATTTAGGATTTTTTTCTCATCATGTTGTTATGATCCTCTTCTTTGAATTTATGTATGGTCAGCGCATTCCTTTAAAAATGTCAGTTTCTATCTCATTTACGTATCATGATGCTCTTTACCCAAGTCGCTCTCACTCTCTTTATTAAATAGGCTTTTTCATTGGAGAGGCCTAAAACAGAGATTTTCAATAGCTTTACTCTGTCTCCGCCAATACAAGAGTTAACGTCACCAAAACATCTGGTAGAGAAAGGAATAAGTTTGGGGATTTATTTAAATTGAAACAATAGTGAATTTCCCAAATTTAGATTCAATTTAAAAAGAGAGATTTGTGTAAATATATAATTATAATTCTCAGAATAAAAGAAACAACAACTGCAATATATTAAAAATATTGGGAGATTACGAACAACAATTGAATTGAATTTATGCATAAATTAATATTTGCCGTTAAAGTGCTATTCCTATATATATATAAAAAAAAGTAGACAACAAGTGATCTAGAATAATTCAACACGGAATTATTCTTTGCATTGTATTATCCCAAATGTTACTCTAGTTTTCATGTGCGTGATTATCATCTTGCGTGTTGTGTCTGAAATATAGCACTTCCCCAAATGCAATTACTCCAGGTGGTGTTTGTGTAAGTCTTAAGTCAAATTTAATTAATGCATAATCTAAATATATAAAAGTTGGCTGTTCGTTGCGAACTTTTTTTATATAAAATGGAGCCACATTTAAGAATTACTACGCTGCTAGTCTTCCTTTTTATTAATGCTCCACTAGAAATAGATCACCATGTTAATATACCAGAGATTTTTCGATCTGATAGGAAAATACTAAAGCTTTAAACAAAATTAAAAAAGAATAATCAATGGTCCGTTGAGACACTAAATTTTACACATTATAGTGGATTTCATATAAAATGAGGGCCATCTATAATGACAACTGTGTACTGAAGTCATGTCCCAGCAAAAAAAATTTGGAAGAACTTCTAAAGGCACAACTTTAAAAGCATTTCCAAAAATGTCCTTCCAGAGATGTTCTTTATTTTAACTACTCAGGAAACTGTTTTAATTAAATTTTTTATAACTCGTTTTTTCAAATTATGGATATGGATAGATTCTATCTATTGATTGCGAAACATTTAATATTTCTAAATTATTTGTTTAAAAAAACAATCGTGGAAATAAGCAGGTTTTCAGCTTGACAACTGAACATAGTATCTATATTAAAAGACATCTCTAACTCACTAAAATATTATACTTGGGCTTTATTATTTTTTCATATCACACGGGGTTATATAATTAATATTGGGTGAAAGAATTATTGCATTGCATTTTTCATTTATGGTTCAATAAATCTAATTGTGTGACTTTGTTTCGATTAGTTTTTTTTTATTGCACAATATCGTGAATTGTTATCCAGAGAGTAGGAAATACAAGAGAACGAAACTGTGAAGCGAAACTGCGCTGCTATTACGCGACATCTATACGGTTGACATTTGTTTTCTTTGCAGAAGAGAACTGTTCGCCCTCTTGTATTTCCTATTCTCTGGTTTATCAATTGGCCAACCTGGCCACACCGCTTTCACCCATAAAAAAATCATAAACGGGGTGCAGGTTTCAAAACGATCCGTTCATGAAAGAGAATCAACACACATGTGGTGTCAAACGGAGAACAAACGGTGTCAATCTGACAACGATAAAATGACACCATGCGTTGTCAAAACCAACAACCAGCGTTCATGATGTGAAAACGTAATGGTTACGAATTTGTAAAAACAAATCCGCTACCTTGACTCGAACCTGGATTGTCTGCTTCACAAGCGTCAAATGTGCTTAGGCGACACATTGCACCATAAGAACGGAGCTGCCATAAGAACGTCTAACGAATACTTTAAGAATTTTCATTTCCATGGACGAAACCGTGAACATTCCGTTTTGATTTTTCGTGAACATTTCCGTTTCATTTTGTTACCATCCGTTCACAATTTTGTAACGTAATTTTTTCTATTAGTGTTGGATATAACGCCAATTAATTTTGGAATAGCAAATGCAAAACTTTCTGGTATTGCCAGATTACATTTTTGTTGTATAATGATTGCATTTTTTTTCAGATTAAATTTCTAAATTAATTGAGTCAATTAATTTTTTAATTGAAATTTCTTCAATTATAGTATCAAAATTATAGTATAACTAATAGAAAATGTTAGTATCAATCACAGGAATTTAATATAACAAATATACTTGATTAAAATATTAATAGTGGATTTCTTAAAAAGTTAATTGATTATTGTCCAAACAAGTCAATTAGTTTTTTTTTATTCAGGCAATCAATTATTTATTGTATTAATTAGGTAACTATTTTTACTTTCAATGAATTATTTTTTTTTTTTTCAATTTTATGAGAGTTTATACATTTTTACGATTTTTTCGATTATATTTATAATTTAAATTATTATATATAAAAAAAATATGTATAATAATTTATCTGTATGTTGAGCGACCCTGTTATTCAAAATTGCCGGGGTCCCCATATCCCGCATGGCATCCCTAGTCTTCACTGAATGAATATTTTTCTAAACAAACTACTGAAATATATGTTATAAAGAAAATAGTTCACATTATTTCATAATAATATATTATGGAGCAGGTCTCACGGTAATTCATTAATATAAATTACTTCATTTGAAATAGGCACTGTATACATTGGTTCGCAGAATAATTCATTTGCCATAGTGACCTATATAAACCGTAACAAAATAGAAAAGAATGTAATGGTGTAACACAAAAAAAAATGGGGCATCAATATATCTACCATTAAGTACAAAAACAACTTATTTGAATAATTATATATTACACTGAAAAAAAAATGGCTCATGGGGGCTCAGTTTGATTAAATAAATAAATATGTACTCATCTTTGAAATTTGCTCCTTTACTCGCAAAACACGAAATACTTTGCTCCGGAATGAAATACCACTTTCTTGTATAGGAGAAAAACCCCGAAAGGGTTGTTACGATTGTCCTTAATACTTTTTACTTGCTTTAAACGAAAAATGTTTAGTGTCAAAAAAAAAAAATAATAATAAAATAAAACCATTTCTTTAATAGAAATAAATTTGTTATGATAGTTATGAATTTTCTATTAAATAACTAATTGTTTCATACTATTAATGAAAATTTCAAAAAAAATATATATTCAATTCTTAATATTATTTGTTCAAACTTACGCATATACCATTATTTAATAATTCTCTTTGTACATTTTTCGTTTTGTTGTTGTTTTTGCTATTTTCTTAATTTTGCAGTGAATTAAAACAACCACAAAAAACCATAAATAAACTTAACCTGCTTATGGTATGGTTAAAAAATGTGTACCTACAAATATACTATGTATGTAGTAATTTATTGTAGAGTACCAGTATTGTTGTTGTTACCTTTACTATTTATTGTGTTTTAATTTTCGACCAAAAAAAAAAGAGTTTATTGACATTTTTGCAACAACAACAAAACATAAAAAATAGATTAACAGATTTTCATTTCGTCATTGCTGCCAAGATCTCCCCATATGCTTTTGGCAGCCGGTGTATTCGAACATCACACAGTGGATGGAATGCGCTAGAAATCGAAAATTTTGATTATCAGTATTCGGAAATTATTTTTTATGGTGAGAGAACAATGACATTTCTAATATATTGAAATGGTGAGTAGGTCCGTAAGAGTAAGAATCGATTTTACGCAGCCGGTTAAATACGTAGGCATGTATTCCAACATTGCACAGTGGGCAGAATACGTTGGAAATGGAAGCTTACAATACTTTTGCTGTTGCTTCTGTTCTTTTGTTTTCTTCAAATAATTTATCCAATATCAAAATGGATCTTCCAACAATAGTGATGGCAAAATACATAATTTTAAAATTTTTTGATACCAAAAACCCTTGTTATAGTGTCACTTAAAGGTCTTGGTACTGATAGGGATAAAATGTAACTTTTGAATGTTGACAGGGATTTTATGATTTAAATCATAGTTACGATTTTGGTTTAATGCATTATAATCAAAGGAATAAAATTTTCCATATTGAACTGATAGCAGAGTTATATACAAAGAAAGAATACATTCCTCCGGAGCTAAAAAATTGTAGACAACGTAAATACCCAATCTACACGGTTGACATTTGTTTTCTTTGCAAAAGAGAAATTTTCGTCCTCTTGTATTTCCTACTCTCTGGTTTATCAATTGGCCACTTCGTTTTCACCCATAGAAAAAATCATGAACGGGGTGCAGGTTTCAAAACGATCCCTTCATGAAATTTAATCAACATACATGTGGTGTCAAACGGAGAACAGACAGTGACAATCTGACAGCGATAAAATGACTGAAAATACTTTCCTTCGGAATTAAAATTTTACACAATATTAATATCCCATCCTTATAAAGTATTTTTGTTTTAAACAAATATACTAGACAAGTTATTTAACGACTAACTCTAATATGGTTTATTTTATTTAAAAGAATATTTTTGTAATTTACTATTTCAATGATAACATCTTTATAAAGGGTGATTCTTTTGAGGTTAGGATTTTCATGCATTAGTATTTGACAGATCACGTGGGATTTCAGACATGGTGTTAAAGAGAAAGATGCTCAGTATGCTTTGACATTTCATCATGAATAGACTTACTAACGAGCAACGCTTGCAAATCATTGAATTTTATTACCAAAATCAGTGGCAGAAAATCCGCTTTTTTATCGACAAATTTTGTTCAGCGATGAGGCTCATTTCTGGTTGAATGGCTACGTAAATAAGCAAAATTGCCGCATTTGGAGTGAAGAGCAACCAGAAGCCGTTCAAGAACTGCCCATGCATCCCGAAAAATGCACTGTTTGGTGTGGTTTGTACGCTGGTGGAATCATTGGACCGTATTTTTTCAAAGATGCTGTTGGACGCAACGTTACGGTGAATGGAGATCGCTATCGTTCGATGCTAACAAACTTTTTGTTGCCAAAAATGGAAGAACTGAACTTGGTTGACATGTGGTTTCAACAAGATGGCGCTACATGCCACACAGCTCGCGATTCTATGGCCATTTTGAGGGAAAACTTCGGAGAACAATTCATCTCAAGAAATGGACCGGTAAGTTGGCCACCAAGATCATGCGATTTGACGCCTTTAGACTATTTTTTGTGGGGCTACGTCAAGTCTAAAGTCTACAGAAATAAGCCAGCAACTATTCCAGCTTTGGAAGACAACATTTCCGAAGAAATTCGGGCTATTCCGGCCGAAATGCTCGAAAAAGTTGCCCAAAATTGGACTTTCCGAATGGACCACCTAAGACGCAGCCGCGGTCAACATTTAAATGAAATTATCTTCAAAAAGTAAATGTCATGGACCAATCTAACGTTTCAAATAAAGAACCGATGAGATTTTTCAAATTTTATGCGTTTTTTTTAAAAAAAAAGTTATCAAGCTCTTAACAAATCACCCTTTATATCCAGGAACTTGACAAACATCGCCTAAATAAAAATAGTTTTTAATTCCACAAATTTCTAAAAATGTATTTATCTATTTCGATAAAAAATTGTTTCATGTTATGACAAATTCATAAAAAAAAACAGAATTACTTGGTAGTGACTGTTAACAGGAGATAATAAGTTGTTGGTATATCTATAAAATAATGTGAAAATGTTCTAGGGAAGGTTTTCACCAACAACATATCTTTAAGTATATTTCACCCAAATACCCAAGTAAATGCCGTTTGCCATTTAAATGATTTTGCAAACATACGATACTGTTGCCAACAAGGTGCTGATGTTTTAATACTAGTGGCGATGATAGCGACGTAAACTATTTTTAGAATTTGTTTAATATAAAAATAGATATTGATAAAGTTCAGTTGATCAGTTATGGCCCAATTTTAAATGGTCTGAATGATCTGAGTCTAAAATAAGAGGCTACAATTTCGTTCCTCAGAAAAGCAAAAAAAACCTTCTTTGAGTTAACATTCTCACACTATGCGAAATCTCATCTTTTTTTTCAAGATTTACAAATCGCCTTTCCGTACAAAAAGCCAGATTACATATGTCGAAAAAGGAGAGTGTTTTTGTAGCTCTAATATTTATGACGTTGATCTACTGCTCTCCACGTTATCATCATCACTCACATTTTGTTGTTTATATTACGTTTCCAAAACGTTTTACGTTTTCATAATCACGTCAACAGTGAATAGAGATTGTGTGTATGTGTGTGTACGTTTCTTTTTTGTTTTTCTGTGTTTCACATGATTTACCTACTTCTGCACAAACCGTTATGAGCCTGTCAAATAAATACTCTATTTCCGGTCTGGGTGGTTGTTGTTGTTGTGGCTTCTTTAATACTCATATCTCTTGGCCTGAGACAACAATTGAGGGAGAAAGCTTATTCACAAATAGAGTTGAGAGCCCTTTAAGAGATAAAATATATGTATGTGAAAATTTCTCCCCATTATTATTTTGTATCATAAGTAAATATGAATGACCTCGTTTGATCAATGCTCAACTTCGATTTTAGTTCACTCACCAGAGAACGGAAGTGATGTGGTCTTTTTGTGTGGTTCACCCCTTCTCCCAACAAATGATTTCAATTTTCCAATTAACACATGCATATGTTTTTATGAGGGAGTCGTTTTATTAAAAATAATTTTTCTTTGAGTTCTTTAAATTCCATTTAAATGTAAAAAAAAAATAATATTTAAATTGTAAACAAAAATATTACAATGGGGTGGTAAGTCTTTTGCATGTAGAAACAATGATTGCATTGTTGTATGTAATCAATGCAAATGTCGTCAGCATTGCCAGACAAAAAAATTGGAACAATTCTTATAATAAAATAGACTTTTAGGAATTTTTTCAAAAAAATAAATTAACTTTGAGATATATATTTTATTACCATATATTAATTAATTGAAATTAATTTAGCATACATGAAATTAATAAAATATATTTTTTCTATTTTGTTTTTGCAGATATAATGGAATCATTAGGTGCTAATTTTAGAAATTAGGAATTATTAAAAAAAAAAAAAATAAAAAAAACATCAAGATTAAAACAATAATAATTACAAACTTAAAACAATCTACAAAGTACAAGAAGTTGGAACAGTCAGCACATTTGTAGAACAGCAACAGCGCCCAAGTTAAAAGGATATGCGAGTGAGACTCCAATAAAAACAAAAAAAAAAAAATAAAATTTCAAAAAAAAAATGAAATTTGAGAATTAAGAAACGACTGAAACTGTTAGAGAAAAACAAAAAGTAAAGAAATGTCCAAGAATTGTGGCGACAAGAGCAATTCGAGCGCAAGCGGTAGCCGCAACCTTATCCAAAGTTGGAGTTGATGCAACAGCCAACACTAAAAATTTCTTTCTAACCAACCACACACACACTCACATATACACGTCCTGCAAAATAAACCAGTTCCAAATTTGTATCTTAATCACTCCAATTTATTAGATACACCACACAAGGAAATAATTGTTTTTAAGCCAATAATATTTAATAATAGTTTCAAAAACTAAATATACAACAACAACAATAAATTGTATTATAAAACACCGAAGGATTAGTATTTCTAAGATTAATTGCAAAATCATTAATTTAAAAAATTAAAAAAAATATATATATATCTATGAAAGAAAAACAACACATACACACACGAGTACAAGGGAATGCAGTAACCAGAGGAACTGATAGAGTCAAAACCTATTAAGCTCATATTTGGCGAACAGAAACAAGGAAAAAGTAAAAAAATTATAGCACTAAAATCTAAGGAAATCTGGAGGAAACGAAAAGTGCAAGGTTTCCAAGAAATCTAGAGGGTAACATCAATACATACCCATAAAATGTCAAAATATTTTGTCAGTACTACAACAAGTGCTGCAGCCACCACAAATGCCAATATCTATCAATCGAATAACACAAACAACACGAATGTGGGTCCAACATCGGGTGCGATACGTAAACTATTCGGCGATAATGTTGTGGCAACAGGATCTATTAGTACTGGCAAAAATACAACAAGGTCTGGTATCTCATCAGCAGCGGTGGGGAATACAAAAACCTCTCGGGTTTTTATGACACAAACATCCCAACATCACCAGCAGCTAACAGCAACATCAGCGGCGAATGCCACAAATATGGCTACACATTTGTTGGATCATGGCTATGGTGTCACATTGGCTCCCCAACAAACATCCAATGCCTCGTCGAATGTAGTCGTCGCCGCATCAACGGTGATAACTACGACAACGCCAGCTACAGCAAATAATTCTAATACAACATCACCTGCCTCGCAACAACAGAAATACAAGTCCACAGATATGACACAATATTATAAGGTAAGAATATCCATATAATTTGTCATACATATGTATGTATTTATTGAGAAAATTCTATAAATTAAAAAAATTTCTATATGCGATAGGTGAAACGGCGTATTCCTATGAGTGATAGTCATCCCAAGAAACAAGCCAAACAAAGCATGCAACACCAAACCGCCTATCAACAACAATCGCAACAGCAGTCCCAGCAGCAGCAACAACAGCATCAAACGTCGCATCATCACCACCAACCCCACCATAATGTCACTGTGCGGAGTGGCAAACAGGTGGCAACTCAACAGCAACAACAACAACAAATTGCATTGAATTTTCCCACACCCTCACCACAACCAGCCCGACCTCCTTCATCCGCCTCATCGACTTCTTCATCATCAGCTTTAATGGCCCCCAATTTCCTGTATAAACTTGGAGGAGGTACACCATCTTCGAATTCTCAAAACAATTCCAATTCGGCAGCATCGGCCAAACGTACGCCCGAGGGCAATCGTGCCGATACATCTTTGGGTATTCTAACGAAAAAATTTGTTGATCTCTTGCAAGAGTCACCCGATGGTGTGGTGGATTTAAATGATGCCTCAACGAAATTATCAGTGCAGAAACGCCGTATCTATGACATTACCAACGTACTCGAAGGCATTGGTATATTGGAGAAGAAATCGAAGAATAACATACAATGGAAATGTGGCAATTCATTGTTGACATCGGAACGATCCAATGATATTAAACTGGAAAATGAACGTCTCGAACAGAAGGAGAATGAGTTGAATATGCTAATCGATGAAATACGCAATGAATTACATGGCGAAATATCGCGTAATGATCAATTGGCGTATGTGACGCACAGCGATTTATTGAATGTTGATCTGTTTAAAGATCAAATAATTATAGTTATAAAAGCGCCACCAGAAGCAAAACTTGTGGTAAGTAGAAAATTTCCCAACAATACTGACTAGATAAAGTCATTCAGTCTACATTACTTCGTTATATATCTGTTTTACAAGTTATTGTTAAACTGTTTTTTTTTTCAAGCGATATTTGTATCGTAACTTTTGTAGATGGTATGATATTCGCCATTATCTTATTATAAAAAAATTTGTTTAAATATTTTTTGGCTTAGCATTTTCAAAATAGTGAAAACCCTATAGCAATATTTACTTCGGCAAAAGGACCCCCTTTAGGGAAATTTGATACACTCAAAAATGTCATTGCAAGCATTGCCGAGAGAGAATTTGCACTGCTAAAAATTAGTTTGATGTTCGGTCGAAACTGTGATTGAACCCAGAACACGGTTGCCACTAGAGCCAAAAATAATATACCAAAATTTGTAGAAAATTTTACAAAACAACTACCAAACATATATAGAAACATCTATAGAAAATTTTGTTAACATTTTATTTTTATAAAAAATTTTTATTTTTTTAGAAAATTTTGTCAAAATTTTATTTCTATAGAAAATTTTGTCAAAATTTTATTTCTATAGAAAATTTTGTCAAAGTTTTATTTCTATAAAAAATTTTGTCAAAATTTCATTTCTATAGAAAATTTTGTCAAAATTTCATTTCTATAGAAAATTTTGTCAAAATTTCATTTCTTTAGACAATTTTGTCAAAATTTTATTTCTATAGAAAATTTTGTCAAATTTTTATTTCTATAGAAATTTTTTATAGAAAATTTTGTCAAAATTTTATTTCTATAGAAAGAAAAATTTTGTCAAAATTTTATTTCTATAGAAATATTTGCAAAATTGTTATTTCAAATATTTTTTCTATTTTCTATAGAAATAAAATTTTGTCGACATTTTATTTCTGTACAAAATTTTATCAAAATTTTATTTCTATAAAAAATTTTGTCAACATTTTATTTCTATAAAAAATTTTGTCAACATTTTATTTCTATAAAAAAAATTTTGTCAACATTTTATTTCTAAAAAAAAATTGTCAAAATTTTATTTCTATAAAAAATTTTGTCAAAATTTTATTTCTATAAAAAATTTTGTCAAAATTTTATTTCTATAAAAAATTTTGTCAAAATTTTATTTCTATAGAAAAATTTGTCAAAATTTTAGTTCTATAGAAAATTTTGTCGAAATTTCATTTCTATAGAAAATTTTGTCAAAATGTTATTTCTATAGAAAATTTTGTCAAAATTTTATTTCAAATATTTATTTCTATTTTCTATAGAAATAAAATTTGTCAACATTTTATTTCTGTACAAAATTTTATCAAAATTTTATTTCTATAGAAAATTTTGTCAAAATTTTATTTCAAATATTTTTTTCTATTTTCTATAGAAATAAAATTTTGTCAACATTTTATTTCTGTACAAAATTTTCTTTCTATTGAAAATTTTGTCAAAATTTTATTTGTATAGAAAATTTTGTCAAAATTTCATTTCTATCGAAAATTTTGTCAAAAATTTATTTCTATAGAAAATTTTGTCACAATTTTATTTCTATAGAAAATTTTGTCAAAATTTCATTTCTATAGAAAATTTTGTCAAAAATTTATTTCTATAGAAAATTTTGTCAAAATTTTATTTCTATAGAAAAGGCACTGTATATATGTAGGTTGTATACACCCTTAGCAATGTTTATCTATGACCGGATGTAAATGTGATGAAGGTGATGAAATTAATAATTCACGTTTGTAAATTATTTCCACTCATAGTCACCTATACCCGCAATTGAACCCCTCGCAGACGGACGGTCGTTGTAGTTTCATATTTTATACGCAATTAAAATAGCAGACCCCATTTGGTAGTGTAGGGTATAAAGGAAGTTTATATCTTAATAGACCCTCTGTATATATGGTCAAGAGAAATAACAAAAAACCTGCTCTACATTTTTTTTCTCACAGACACAGTGCTATCACTTTTATAGACGAATTCTTTCCATTTATACAAAACAAAAAACAAAAAAACTGTCTGTCTGTGGGCTTTTACGCAAAATGTATTTTTATAAACTTGACACAAGTTTGCATATCTAAATCATTCATACACACTAAACAAAGCAGTGTTTATTTTCTTCTCATTTCGAATATAAAACATTTGAATTATATTTAGATGAGAGGATAAAGATTTAGATACCACCAAAGCAGCAGAAACTAAGCAAACACCCAAACAGTAGAAAACTTCACACCCAATCCAATTGAGCAATACCAAAATCATCCATCGCATTATAGAATATAGACCCATTAAAATACGTTTAAAAGATTCGCATATAGACAGACATACATATGTATGTATTATATCCGCAGACATAGATTTTTGCCAAATGATGTCCGGTCGGTCATTATTTTGCCGTATATTTTGGTTAATTTCAGGCGAGAATATCTTGCCGCTGTTACTGGCACAGCATATGGTGTCTGTGTTTGATTGTTTTAGTCAAAATTGATGTCTATACGATTTAACATGTATAACATAGAAGGAATTGTGTGGACTGCGTTTCATCGAATACCGTAAAAAATGAAGATAATTTCTAGAATTCGTTGTAATATTCTGATTTATTTTGTATGATTTCAGTTACCTGATTCTTTGAACCCTCGTGAGATCCATGTGAAAGCCGAGAATAATGGAGAAATCAATGTTTTTCTATGCCATGATACATCGCCGGAAAATTCGCCAAATTTTGGTCAAACGGCTATGGGCCAAAGGCAAGCATCGACTGCTGCTGTACAGCAAACACATGATCCCCTTATGGATGAACTTAGCCATTTGACACCACTAATGGAAGCAGAAAAACGGCATCGATTAGGTAAGAGCTAAATAAAGTTGAGTGAAGTTGAATGCCTTGGAATTCAAAGGTTTCACTTTTGTTTCTTCCTTAGGTGTACCTGTTGTACCCTCTTCATCAACATATCCCACAAATGTACGTTCAGCGCAACGTAATCTTAGTAAATCAATTGAGGAAGCTGCCCAAGCAGATTTATCTTTGAGTACTGCCTACAGTAGTCAAGATCAACAAACTCAGCATCATCATCATCTGCATCATCAGGCATTGGTGAATGATGATGATTTTAATATTGTATATCCAACAATAACAAGACCGGTCATAAGCCAAGTTTCCACACAAGACCAACAACAAAGGAGGCAGCAATTAAACTCTGCCATTGAGGATGTTATGGGGTCTTCTTCAGTTGATGGCCTAATGTCTTGCTCCTCAAATGCTCAACAACAGCAGCGACGTCTAACAGGCGACAGCAATGGGGATAGCAATGATTCCAATCAAACACTTACGCTTACACATGGCTCAACAGTGGGCCAAATGGGAACAACCAGTGCGCTGGCCAAGAAATCAGGTTTACGTAACGATGTCAACTTTGTGGATTGTGCAATGGACAACCAACAGAACACAAAGCATACGCAATTGATAACAGGCAGTAGTACATCGTCATCGTCGGCCAATTCGTCGTCGGTGTCATCGCCACAACATGATAGTTTTGAAGCAGCAACCACAACGTCCGCTGGCGGTCAATCTTTGCAAGGGCAACAGCAAACACTACATCATCAAGAGCAGCAGCAACATCTTTTAGCTTCTCATAGCGCTGATGTTACCAACTCACCACAACTCTCCTCTCATATCGTTACAACAAATTCGAATTGTGGCAATAGCTCAACCACAACTGGCGTCCGGAACGCGCTAATTTCGGATACTGTAAATCTAAGTCCCACACCTTATAACTGTAAGTATCGTGAACTGTTTCCCGCCCACATACATGACATTTTTGTGTTTAGGCATTGCCATTTCCCCAAGTGTTTCAAATCGTTCATCGCGTGTTCAAAATTCCACACCATGTAAAATGGAGTCATGCTTGACGGGAGCTCATTCTGTGATTTGCGTTATTTTTCACCACATATGATTATATCACCAAGGAGAATCCTAAAATGAATTTAACTTACATCATTTTAGTGGATCTCTCTACACTCCACCAATTAATCATATTCCATATTCGCATCACAGTCTGAGTTCTTGCTGAGCGTGAAATATTCCAAAGCATCAAAAACAACAAACAAACAAAACCAAAAACCAATTGGTATCGTTTATCAATTATCATGGATCATCATGGAGGAGATTGGTAGTCATACTCAATTTTTAATAAACAAACAAATAAAAAGTGTTTCATACCAAATACCAGCTGTGCATTTTTACATTTTCATTTTGTACAAACAAATATTTAATTATTTTTTAATTATAATTTTATTTTATATATTAAGTTTTGTTTTCCAAAATCAAACAATCCAACCCCAACACGAGATTTCAGTCCAAAATTTGAATTTTATTTTCTTATATATTTTCTTATTTTCAAAATCATTTTGAATACAAAATTTTACGTTCGTCTTATTTGTATTAAGTGAAAATTCTTGTACAATTAAAATATGTTAAAGTTTCGCGAAAAAAAAGATTGTGATTATTGTGTGAAAATGTACGGGAAACATCGAACTAATCGAACTATGTGGTCTAAATTTGAAATGAATCAAACCTTTAGAAAGTATATTTGTTCTCTAAACTATTCGATTTTTTTAATATGATTATTTTGTTATTCTTTTTACTGCAAGGCAGTCATTGTATAGGGCTTGTATCAGAGTGTCTATGATTTTAGTATAATATATTGTTAGGGGCGATGCTATTGGTGTGTTAACCCGTATTCTCCCGTGTTATAAAGTAATCATCCGATTGTAATAATGTTTGATTCACAGCATGTATAGGCTACCTTTAGAATATATATGAAAAAAAATTGTCATATCGGGTTCAGGTTTCCGGAAAATGGGTGTCGCAATTAACAAAGAATACCCTTGTGGTTTTTTTATTTTTTCTATGCAGCGATAACGGTACACTGGTGCATTGAACATGCCAATGTTTCTGTTGTCATATGACGACGCTATGAGAATATGGGTTAATATGTTTCAAAGCTTTTTGTTATTTCAAATATAAAATAGGGCAGCAATTAGAAATTGTATGTTGACTCTTTCACTAAACGGCTTTTACAAATATTAGGTGACCACTTCGGCCTCTGATATTGAGGACTTTTTGAAAATGGCATAAATATTCAGAATGTGTGACATTTGCCCTATCTTTTTAATTCCCACCACCTATTTCCTGTCCCCTACTTTTAGGATATATAAACTTATATCAACCCATCGCTTTTGGTAAATCTTACGTTTGGGTCATAGCATAGTTCCTAAAAATTATACGCATTTTTCGTTAGACCAAGAATTACAAATGCCATTTTTTTCTTTTTTTTATGAATATAAGACTGTAACCTAAGGTGGTATAGTTCAAAGACAATAAACTCTAGAAAGATAGGAAATTGGCTACTGAGGAGATCAAACCATTTACCGTGTTAGTTTCATACTCGAACCAAACGCGTATATGTTACGACAAGTATTGACATAGCATTAAAATGCAAATAAAAAGAAATTAAGAGCACGAAATAAATTTCCTTAAAGGGGAAAATGTAATTTTTTTTGGTGTTGCCTAAAATGTAACATTGTTTCATTAAGAAAATTAAGTTTTTCATTTAAAAAATAAAAATTAAAAACAAATAACAAAAAATACAAACATGTATGGAACTAACATGGTAAATGCATCATTTGGTATGACGCAAGCCAATTTCCTATCTTCCTAGAGTTTATTTAGCCCAGTTCTCAATAACAACTCTCTGGGAATTTTTTCCCTCTTCCCTGTTCCCCTATTCTAAACAAAATCTCCCTGGGGAATTTTTCTTTATTCCCTTATTCTAAACCAACTTTGAAAATGGTAAATTTTTCCCTTGAGGAAAAATTAGTATTACAAATGACAATAAATAGGAAAAAAAACGAAGACATTTTTTGGGAATAATTTCCCCATAAAAATCAAGGGAGTTGTAACCAAAATGCATCATTTCTCTGAAATTTCCGGTCAAAAACCTTAAATTAAAATTGATGATGGGATGCATCCAACTACCGAATGCTCATCTCATCGTCACAGATCTGTACATATTTTAAAAATTATTTTATATAGAAAATAAAGGTTTTACATTTAAACTATAATATCCCTTCCTGTTTTAATGTAGGTGCTTGTTTCTTAAACGAGCAATAATGCGAACATGTGTCCCGCGTGGCGTAAAAAGCTGAAGAAATTTACTAGTTTTCTTCTTCCGTTTTGATCGGGCATAGGTGTTATTTATTTTTCAGGCTACTCTGGGCCACAGATATGTCTCGATCTTTTCCTACGCCCTTTTTGGTAGCCACCTTCGACAAAGAAGCGTAGCACCTAATCTCACTAGTGGAGATAATCCAAAAGACTTGGGTTGAGGTGGAATGTGGGCTGCTAACACATCCAACAGGTATTTGAAGGCTGGATTATTTACCCTATAATATTGTATCACAATGGACTGAATGGTCTAAGTGAGTCCGAATCAAATCGGGCTGCCACTTTAACCCTATAAGTCCCATGAACTAAGTAACAACTTCTACATGTACAAGTATGTAGTTACAACGTTTCAGGCAACTCAAGTTGGTTAATGGCATCGCGTAGCTTTCTTCTTTCTATCCTTTAGACCTTGTTACGTTGATACGCCTCTCCTCAGCTACTACCATAAACACGGCACTAAACATTTTTGGCGTTTTTCGCGTTTAACTCAACTTTTACATCAATTTAATACAATTTCAATTCAAAATTTTAATATTAAAAATTTATTAAAATAAAACAGTTGAAGTAAAACAGCTGACTTCGAATACTTTAAATTATTGCTCCCATGTTATTCCCTTCCCCTACTGTTTAGAATAGGAGGATTTTATTCCCGGGGAAAATTAATTCCCAGGGAACACATTCCCTAGGGAATATTCAAAATTGGGCTAATTGTCTTTGGTATAGTTTCCTAGCATTTCTATTGCTAGTAATTGTATGGAGAGGTTTCCTTCCAATAGTTGGCCTTTCTACCATTTAAATGATTTCGTGAATAATTAGTAGAAATATCATGCCACGTTTTTTTTTTTGTTTTCAATGTCGATTATTTATTAATTTTATATGAATTTAATTCGATTTTTTTGCATAATTATATGCTTTTATATAATCACTTTCACGAAAGGGTATTTGTTGCATAATTCTACCATGAGTATCTGATATATATAGCGTATGTTCATATTCTGTATCATCTAATTTGGTATTTTCATCTGCGTTTTGTTTGTTGTCATATTTCGGGTAATGCGAATAGACACATTTCATTTTACAAGGTCTTGTTGTGAATGGTTTTTTTAATTTGTTCACATTTTGGCTTTCTTCCATTTTCATATATTTTCCACTTAATTCCACAAAATCCAAATAACCAGAAATTTGCTTTAACAAAAAACTTTCAATTTTAAATTAAAATGATAAAATTTTGAAATAGTAATTCTAGGAATTTTGACATAATTTTATCAAGATATTCTACAAAAAATTTAAATTTAAATTTAAATAGGTGCTTGAAGCTCAATCAAATTTGAAAATTTCCACTGTATGTATAATAGAACAGTTTTTGCCTCAAACTGGATAGAAAGAATTGTGTAAATAGGCCTATTTTCTTTTAGTACTAGAAAGCCAAGGCGAGACGGACTTAAATTAAACACAAAACCGATTTATCGAGAGGAAATGCAAAATGTGCAAATATATCATCTGCTGCTAAATTCAGACAACGTTTAAAAATTTATTAATAATAATTATTATTAATAATAATAATTAATATAATAATTATTATTTCAATTTGCGACGTCCATTTTCAGTCTTTTTATATAAGTATAAAATGTTTTTGTGATTCGAAAAACGCCTCTTGTGAATATGTACAAACTGTAATAACAGACAAAATTTTCGTTAAATAAATTAACTCTCTAATGCCCAATCCCGCCTTTAGGTGGGCTTCGTTAAACCAGGAAGCTTTTAGTAAAACACAACAAAAATGGTTAAAATAAAAAGAAAACTTAGGCTTTGCAGCATATACTGAATTTTACCGTATAAAATTTTCTTGTTTAGTTTTCTTGCTTTTGTGTCGTTAACATGGAATATTTAATCAGCTGGCAATTAGAGGGTTAAATAATTAATAAATGGGTTGAAGTGACGAACGTGCTCAAAAACTTGAAAAAAAATGTTTAAGCTCTAGAAATAAATCCGACATTGGCCGGATGATCAGGTGGGGAACTATAGCTTTGAAGCCCAATGCTTTTGGTCGAGAGAGCCGAGGCAGTGATGCCAGTATTTTTCAGGCCCTTGTCCCCAAATTAGAACACTTTCGTCCCCAAAAATTCCCAATTTATATTGAAATTCCAATTGTTGACAAGTTTTTATGAAACAAATAAAAACATATTAACCCCCATTTTCATGAAGCTCCGTTAGTGCTCCGTTAACTAACGAACTTTTTAACCGTATTATGAACATAGCTGTCATCTTGCCTATATATATTCCATATATTTTTATAGCCGAGTCCGAACGCTGTTCCACATTGCAGTGAAACTACTTAGAGAAGCCTCGAAACCTCAGAAATGTCACCAGCATTACTGAGGTGGGATAATCCACCGCTGAAAAACTTTTTGGTGTTCGGTCGAAGCAGGAATCGAACCCACGACCTTGTGTATGCAAGGCGGTCATGCTAACCATTGCACCTCGGTGGCTCCCAGCAGACCCTTAGTAGGTGGCAGCCCGATGTATCGGGCTCACTTAGACTATTCAGTCCATTGTGATACCACATTGGTGAACTTCTCTCTTATCACTGAGTACTGTCCGATTCCATGTTAAGCTCAATGACAAGGGACCTCCTTTTTATAGCCGAGTCCGAACGGCGTTCCACATTGCAGTGAAACCACTTAGAGAAGCTTTGAAACCCTCAGAAATGTCACCAGCATTACTGAAGTGGGATAATCCACCGCTGAAAAACTTTTTGGTGTTCGGTCGAAGCAGGAATCGAACCCACGACCTTGTGTATGCAAGGCGGGCATGCTAACCATTGCACCACGGTGGCTCCCAGCAGACCCTTAGGTTAGGTGGCAGCCCGATGTATCGGGCTCACTTAGACTATTCAGTCCATTGTGATACCACATTGGTGAACTTCTCTCTTATCACTGAGTGCTGTCCGATTCCATGTTAAGCTCAATGACAAGGGACCTCCTTTTTATAGCCGAGTCCGAACGGCGTTCCACATTGCAGTGAAACTACTTAGAGAAGCTTTGAAACCTCAGAAATGAGGTGGGATAATCCACCGCTGAAAAACTTTTTGGTGTTCGGTCGAAGCAGGAATCGAACCCACGACCTTGTGCATGCAAGGCGGTCATGCTAACCATTGCACCTCGGTGGCTCCCAGCATTACTGAGGTGGGATAATCCACCGCTGAAAAACTTTTTGGTGTTCGGTCGAAGCAGGAATCGAACCCGCGACCTTGTGAATGCAAGGCGGGCATGCTAACCATTGCACCACGGTGACTCCCAGCAGACCCTTGATCGTCTTCCAATTGTTCGAAAAATTAATATCTCCCATTTGTTCGATCACCGTGTGTTTATGAACGAAAATTTACTTCCAAGTACTCAAGTTCATCACTGATTGTTTAATAAATAATTTCATTTTTAAAAAGGTGCCTTCCAAAAGCTAAGTAAAATTATAAATTAACGCTTAGGCCTCCAAGACAAAGTCCTGGCTCCGTTTCTAGTCCAGCAGCTTCATTTGCACCTTTTTGTATACCAGGAATGAAGAGCAAAGTTTTCTTTTTCCAATATTAGGGCTGTTTTCTTTTAGCACTGGATGCAACATTTGTATGAGCTATCCAGAACACCGTTGCACTGGTGTTCTATCCAGAACATCTCATCAGTGCAAGTCGCGCCGATGTTGCCAGATTGTATTTTTATAAAGTGACGCTTCTTCGATTCACAATAGTACTTTATTGTGACTAATTTATCGAAAAACAAGAAATTCAAAGTGGTACAGTGTCATAAATAATCGCAGCAGTAAATATTTATTACTAATTTGAGCATTTCATACATTAAAAATGCAAGATTTCACTTCTTTTCTGTGATTGTTTTTAAACAGCTGATGACAGTGTTGCGTATTTTTGGAGATGTCCTGGATAAACGAGTACTCTGTTTTCTTTTAGTCCTTCACGGTTTAGTACATCCAGTGCTAAAAGAAAACAGCCCTATTGACGATTCGTTGAACTTCTGTTTTAATATGATTTATTACACTGTACCGATTTCGAAAAAAATCCCCATAAAATTCCCCAAATTTATGGAAATTCCCCACCAAATCAATTCAAAAATTTCTTCCCTTACAACGAAAAAATATCGTCAATTTGGGGAAAAATCCCCAATACTGGCAACACTGAGCCGAGGTGCCGAATTCGCATCTTATGATCACAAATATATTGATACATTCATAGAAAAAAGTCTGCTAAAAAGAGAAGTCTTTGTTTGTTGTTATATTTTTTTGTCATGGGTCAATCTCAGTTTCGACCGAATACCAAAAAATTTGTCAACTGTGAATTATCCCCTCTCACTATTGTGACATTTTCAAGTGTTGTTTCCTTTTTGCACTTGATGCAACATTAGTATAAGCTATCCAGAACATCGTTGCACTGGTGTTCTATCCAGAACATCTCATCAGTGCAAGTCGCGCCGATGTTTCCAGATTGTATTTGGATCAAGTGATTCTTCGATTCACAATAGCAATTTATTTTGACTATTTTATCGAAAAACATGAAATTCAAAGTGATACAGTGTCATAAATAATCGCAGCAGTAAATATTTATTACTAATTGGAGCATTTCATACATTAAAAATGCAAGATTTCACTTCTTTTCTGTGATTGTTTTTAAACAGCTGATGACAGTGTTGCCTATTTGTGGAGATGTCCTGGATAAACGAGTACTCTGTTTTCTTTTAGTCCTGAACGGCTTAGCATATCCAGTGCTAAAAGAAAACAGCCCAAATGTTTCTCTAAGTGGTTTCACCATAATGTGAAACGATGTTCGGAATCGGTTATATAAAGGAGGTCTAGATTATTTTTTTTCCTTCACGAACTTTAAACGATAGTTGGTACAAGAAGTAATCGTTGTGGTTGACATCGCCCTTGTTCAGGAATTAACGTCGATTATCGATTAAAGACGACAGACGTTAAAAGCTTTTCTGAAAACTAGATGTTTTGGCAGCAATGTCAGATTTGTTGCTGTAAAAAATTGTTAAAAAAAGTAATTCGTCTGGTTTAGTCGGTATTTTCACTTATTAGCAGAGTTTGTTCGATGAGTGTAGGGTTTTATATCAACCTTGTTACAATGATATTATTTTATTTAATTTTTTTTTTTTTTTTAATTCTATTTATATCCACTTTAACATTCTGCAATTTCAACAACAAAACAAAAGAGATCCCCATTTTTTAAAAACTTTATTAACATATTGTGAAAAAGTGATTTTTTTAATAAAACAAAACACACGCAACATCATCATTTAAATCTCATCCATCTCGTATAAAATTGCACATGCAAATGAAAAAATATAGAGGAAAATATATAGAACAAATTCATTTTGGAACTGAATTCTCGTGGGTCTGCATGGCACACACCACAAAAAACACCATAGGTATGTTTTTGTAGTGTATAAAATTTTGTATTTGAAAGTTTGTAGCACCATGAGATTCAGCTCTGGCATGAATTTCTAAGCACAATATTAAATAAAATCTAAAAAAAAATTAATTGACCGTGATCATTTTTTATGGAAGAGTATCAGACACTTTTATTGATTTTTATTATTACTAAACATTTAAAACAATTTAAATTTAGTAATTATTTTTTTTTCTTTTCTTCTTTGCAGATTTTGAAGACTTGCCACCACTGTTGCCCATTGAACCACCATTGGATGGTTATTACAATTTCTCATTGGGTCAATCCGAAGGTCTTATTGATTTATTTAATGATTTCGTTTAATTTTAGATAGTAAAAAAAACAAAAACACAGTAAACCATTTACAATATTTGTACACAATCCTTTAAAGATAAAACAAACAAGCAAACAAAGAAAGAAAAAAAAAACATAATAAAATGTTAATTACCTTCCTTTAGCCTCCTATACCGCCCTTACTTCCCCGATTTTATCCTTTCAACGAAAGCCAATTTTTACAATTCAATCACTTTCACTTTTTTTAGCACCAAATATATTGTATTTTTTTTTTTCAATTCTATCAAAACATTCTTTAGGTATTTATAATTTGAAATTATAAAAAAGAATTGTCAAAAAAAAAAAACAAAGCAAAAATATTGTAACATTTTTAAAGTTTTATATGATTTGTTTTTTTTGCTCTTATTATAGTAATTATTATTAATTACATATAAACTGATTAGCTGAAATATGTTTTTTTAAATAATAAAGCGAAAAAAACAATAAACAAAAGTTACAGAAAATATATTAAACAAAAAAAGGAATGTAAACACTATAGTCTGAAAAAGTAAGAAAATAAAACTAAAATAAATATATTTAAAATAAAAAAATTAATAGTCTATATTCACAAAAATAAGATCAACTGAGTAATAGGAAAGTGTAACAAAGTTTATAAAATTTCTCATAAAATTCAGGTTTTCAAATTTACAAAACAATTCAAATATTTGTAATTTTTATCAAAACAAATAAAATAAAAAAAAAATAAGTCATATATAATTATCACAGAAAGTCCTAAGAAAAAAAGATAAAAAAGTAAAATAAATCAAGAAAATCTACAGTGTAAAATATTTTTTTTTTTATAAAACTAATTAATTGAAAAATAGTAATGCAAAAATTCTATATACATTCAACTCACTCAGCAGCATACATATAAATACATATGTTTTTTGAAAAAACACTATGGATAAAATGTAACATAAAAAAACAAACAAACGCCCATATAAAATATTTAGAGTCACACTTTGTAAATGAATCAAAATTATTTTGTAATTCTTCTTTATCCAATATTATCATTATAAACTTGCTATGTAAAAATTAAACACATTTTTTAATTAATTTTTAATGCGGCTCCTTTGTTTTCCTATTTTTAATAACTTTTCTATTGGAATTTCTTTTCTCCTCTCTCTCTAGCTTTTTTTATTTTTTATGGAAATGTTGATTTTGCAGTTATTTTTTGCCCTGAATTTGTAAATTTCCACTCATATGTATTACCACGATTTTGTAAAATTTTTTGTTAATTTTTTTTGAAGTTTCTTTTTTAAACAACAGTTATGTTTGGTTTCTTTTCAAGAGAACAATAATTAGTTTTACACTGTATTTAATAAAGAAAATAAAATATAATCTAATTTAAAAGGAAAAAAATCAACATCAATAAAATAAAATTAATATTTACGCATTTTTTTTGTTAATGTTTATTTTAATTTCCATTGTATAATTAATATAAATTTAAAGCGTAATTTTATTTTATAATAACAAAGAAAGCAAAAAAATATATAAAACTATAAATAAAGCAAAATGAATAAAAATTTTGAAAAAAAAAATCTACAAAAAAACAACATTAAACTACTGAGAGCAGCAAAGCAAACAAACCTATAGCAACATCCACAAATCCACAACAACAAAAACAAACTTATTTTAATGCTAAACGCTTATATTTTTATACATTAAAGAAAATCAGAAAATTTAAATATATAAATATATTTTGTTATTGTTAACATAGTAAAACAAACGAACCCACAAAACGTCTCAAAAAAATTTTATTGTCTATTACCATTGGCTTTACAACATTGAACAAGTTTGGACAGATTGATAGCAATTGTCGCGGGAGTTGATTTCACAGGGAAATGGGAAGTTTTTCTAAATTTCAAAAATCTCAAATTTAGAAAAATACAATATTCATTTTTTAAACATTTCAACTCTTGAGGAAGGGTTTGAAAACATCTATAAGTCGTATGTATTTTTCCGGCTTTTGGACATCTTGTGTAAAACACAGGATCGTAAGATATAAAAGAAAATATTCGAAATGCTGATACGTGTACGTTCTTGGGTGCCACTGCCTTGCAAGCAAACCGTCATGGTTTCAATCCCAAAAGGTTTTTCAGTGGTCGGGGTTATCCCCTTCCAATAATGACATATCTGAGAGTTTCAAAACTCCTCTAAAAGATTTTATGTATTGTGAACACGGTTGCCACAATTTGTAGAATTCTACCATAAATGGTCGATTTTTACTGTTTGGTAGAATTCTTGATAATTTGGTAGATTTGTCACAATATTACTCTCCAGGTATATTAATTTCATATAGAAATAAAATTTTGACAAAATTTTCTATAGAAATAAAATTTTGACAAAATTTTCTATAGAAATAAAATTTTGACAAAATTTTCTATAGAAATAAAATTTTGACAAAATTTTCTATAGAAATAAAATTTTTAAAAGATTTTGTATAGAAATAATATTTCGAAAAAAATTTCTATAGAAATAAAATTTTGACAGAATTTTCTATAGAAATAAAATTTAAAAAAATCTTAGAAACAAAATTTTGACAAAATACGAGGGCGGTTCGGAAACTTCTTAGCCTATCAATGAAAGAGAATAGTTAGTTTTTCAAAAATATTTTTATTTTCCAATATAATCTCTTGAAACTTCAATACACTTAGTGCAACGCTTTTCTAGCAATTCTATCCCTTGATTAAAATAGTTTTCCTCAAGGTCTTCAAAATAGTGGTTTACAACTGTAATTGCATCTTCATTCGAGGTAAACCGCTTGCCAGCAAGGATTTTTTTTAGATTTGGGAACAAGTAAAAGTCACTGGGAGCTAAATCAGGAGAATAAGGTGGGTGGTCAAGCAACTCGTACTTTAATTCGTTGATTTTAGCCATTGTTAAAACACTCTTGTGCGCTGGTGAGTTGTCTTGATGAAAAACTATTTTTTTTTGTGTTGTAAGTCAGTACCTTTTTCTTGAATTTGTACATTTAATTGATCCAAAAGGTTGCAGTAGTACTCTGAATTTATTGTTTTACCCTTTTGCAGATACTGAATCAATAAAATACCTTTGAAGTCCAAAAAAACCGTTGTCATAACCTTACCAGCCGATTGAATTGTTTTTGCCTTCTTTGGGGCATTTCCTCCAGCTTCAGTCCATTATTTGGATTGTTCTTTTGTCTCTGGAGTATAGTGGCGGATCCATGTCTCATCACCAGTTATGAAACGACGCTTAAAATCCATTTTATTTCGCTTAAAACGATCCAAACAACTTTAGAAATGTTCATTCTTATGCGTTTTTGATCAACTGTAAAGGTGGATATTAAGTTCGAGTTTACCCGCTAAAATCGTCATTTTTTCACAATAACTTTTCCTTAATAATCAATTTTAAGGAATACAAACTTTGTGCAAATTTGCTTTGGGATATTCCCCATCAAGTTATAATGAAATCTGCAACAAATATGTATAATTTTATAACTTTTTTACTAATTTAGTTTTCACTTTAGTGAAAATTAGCGGCTAAACTCGAACTTAATACTCACATTTAACAAATGCGGCACCCATCTTGCTTTTTCATCTGTAGTTCTTCATGCAAAATTAAATGGACTCGATCATTTGAGATGCCCATGATATTAGCAATTTCACGCACTTTTATTCGTCGATCATTTAATACCATATCATGCACTTTGACTACAATTTCTGTTGTTGTTGCTGTTTTTGACGTCCACTACGTGGTTCATCTTCAATGCTTGTACGACCACGTATAAATTCAGCAACCCAATTTTTTTTACAGTAGACGTATTTTATTGAAGTGAAAAATAGAAATTGAAGTTGAATATACTAAAAATAAGTGCCTACATGATATCTTTAACAAACCCTATAATTAAGTGCAATTTAGTAATAATAACGTAACATAACACTACATTAATAACTTCAACACTTCCCCTTGTTATGTGATGTTAGTATTCTGGATTCCCAATTTTTCGCGAAGATATTTAAGCCTCAAGGGTTGCAATGGTTTAGTCATAATATCCGCAAGTTGTTCTTGTGTCGCGATTTGTTTGACTTCTAGTTTTCTGCAAACTACCTGTTCTCGCACAAAGAAATTTTTGATGGCAATATGTTTTGTTCGTCGGTGAAATTCTGGATTTTGAGCAAGCCTAACAGCAGCTGAGTTATCCACTTGTAATATAGGAACTTCTTTATAATTAATTGTTTCAGCATACAAACGACTTAACCAAATTATTTCTTTTGTTGCTTCTGTTGCCGCAACTATCTCAGCTTCCGTTGTTGACGTTGCTACCATTGACTATCTTTGGCTGAGCCAAGACACTACACCACCAGCAAATTTAATTACCACTCCAGAGGTTGATCTACCAGTTTTCATACATCCGCCGAAATCAGCATCACTGAAACATTCCAGCTTTGGATTGTTTTTGGCGTCATATGCGATACCGTAGCTCAACGTACCAGCGATATATCTGAAAACTCTTTTCACACGCATTACATCTTCAGAGGATGGGTTTTCCAAAGTTCTTGATAAAAATCCGATGCTGTATGCCAAGTCAGGTCTACTACCCAGCATTAAGTACATAAGACCACCAACAGCTTGTCTATATGGAAATTTAGATTCACGTACTTTTTCTTCCCCTGCTTTTGATTTTTCACGTAACCATTTGCGACAATCACGAACCCAGTGACCTTTCTTTTTGCAATAGTTACACGTATCCGATTTTTTGGTTGAATTACGAGATTCTTCTGGCTTCTTGAACTTTGAATATCTTGCTACTAAAGCTTCTTCACTCACCTTCTTTTCTTCGTATTTTCCAAAATTACGTTGGAACATACATAGTTCATTCGTTGACAACATCATCCAGCTGGATTTAAATGTTTCGAATTGGCTGGGCAAAATTTGCAAAATTTTACATATAAGGAGCAAATCTGGCAAAACATTTTGTTCTCTAGCCCTCAAGCCGTTATTCAGCTCCATCCATAATGTCTTCAACTTTGCAATATGCGTTGAAACATCCTGTCTTGGGTTCCAATTAAATTGGAAAAAATCTATGCAAATTTTAAATACCTGATCTTTGGATTGAGCTTCAAACTGTAGCTTTAACGCATCCCAAGTGTCAGCTGCAGATTCTTGATCCATAATTTTCTCATAAATCTCATCACTTACTGCACTCACCAATAACGATTTTGCGTAGCTATTAGCTTTTCTATACGTATCCGATGCGGATTTAAAAATTCTTTTATGCTCCGCTGTTGCATCCTCTGCCAACGGCATAGGCTTCAATAACTCTCGATCTATCACATCTAAAGCTCCTTCGTGGTAGTCGAGAATATCTCGAATTTTTCTTTTCCACATCGGCCAGTCCGCTTCCTTTTGTAACGGCTTTAAGGCCTTTGAAAAATCCATGGCAGCTTGTAATGCACCTCAATATATATCCGTTTTTCTTTTTTTTTTTTTTAAAAAATGTATACTATTATTTTTGTCTCCAAACAACTGTCTGGGCCCATAACCTTTTACAGTAGACGTATTTTATTGAAGTGAAAAATAGAAATTGAAGTTGAATATACTAAAAATAAGTGCCTACATGATTTCTTTAACAAACCATATAATTAAGTGCAATTTAGTAATAATAACATAACATAACACTACATTAATAACTTCAACATTTTTTACTGTTGCATATGGAGGAGCACTTTCACCTAACACATTCACCATATCATTATGAATTTCTTGTCCCGATAAACCTTTTTTATGTAAATATTTAATGACAGCACGCATTTCTAATTTTTCCATTGAAAAAAAATTGCGGATGCGTCTTTTTTGAACACCTATTTCGCTTTTTGTGCTAGGCTAAGAAGTTTCCGAACTGCCCTCGTATGACATTGGCAAAGGAAAAGAGAGATGTTTGGACAAAGATTTATTTCGGCAAAAGCCGACTATCATAAACCTTTTTTCGGAAGGTTCAAGTGTGCTTCACTTTGGGTTTAGTGAACTATCAGAATTTATTCTGATAATTGGTTGATAGTTTTGCTGCAAGCAGAGAATGCTGATGAGGAATGTGGTAATTCCGAAACGTGCGTCCATTCAACCATCTTGCAGTCTATAGAGTTTTGCCCAAATAAATTTGACAAACATTCTTTTCCTCTGTTGGTTAAGCTACACTTGTAGTTTAGTCAATGCATGGTTTTAAGCTGAAATCAAAAAAAAAAACAACAACAATAAAAAAAATTAACAAAATTCTCTATAGAAATAAAATTTTGACAAAATTTTCTATAGAAATAAAATTTTGACAAAATTTTCTATAGAAATAAAATTTTCTATACAAATAAAATTTTGACAATATTTTCTATAGAAATAAAATTTTGACTACCAAAGTCCATTGTAAGTTCCATTTTTATACCCTTCACCACTACTGTGGTACAGGGTATAATAAGTTTGTGCATTTGTATGTAACGCCAAGAAGGAGTAATCATAGACCAACCTTTTAGTATACGGATCGGCTCAGAATTAAATTCTGAGTCGATTTAGCGATGTCCGTCTGTCTGTCTGTCTGTCTGTTGATGTATTTTTGTGTGCAAAGTACAGCTCGCAGTTTTAGTCCGATTGTCCTAAACTTGGTATAGAGTCCTGCTTCGGCTCAAAGACGATCCCTATTGATTTTGGAAAAAAATCGGTTCAGATTTAGATATAGCTGCCATATATATTTTTCACCGATCTGGTCATAATTGGCGTGTATATCAACCGATCTTCCTCAAATTCCGTACATTCGTATATTTTATGAGTCTCGAAAAACTTGCCAAATATCAGCCAAATCGGTTCAGATTTAGATATAGCTCCCATATATAGCTTTCGCCCGATTTACACTTATTTGCCCACAGAGGCCAATTTTTTTGCTCCGATTTAGTTGAAATTTTGCATAGGGAGTAGAATTAGCATTGTAACTATGCGTGCCAAATTTGGTTGAAATCGGTTCAGATTTGGATATATCTCCCATATATATCGTTCGCCCGATTTACACTCATATGACCATAGAGGCCAATTTTTAACTCCGATTTAGTTGAAATTTTCCACAGGGAATAGAATTAGCATTGTAGCTATGCGTGACAAATTTGGTTGACATCGGTTCAGATTTAGATATAGCTCCATATATATTTTTTTCTGATTTCGACTAAAATGGTCAAAATACCAAAATTTTCCTGGTTAAATCGCCACTGCTTAGTCGAAAAATTGTAAAAATGACTAATTTTCCTAAACTTCAAATACATATATATCGAGCGAAAAATCATAAAAACAACTTTTGCGAAGTTTCCTTAAAATTGCTTCAGATTTAAACGTTTCCCATATTTTTTTACTAACATTGTGTTCTACCCAGTGCATTAGCCGACTTAAATTTTGAATTTATATATTTTGTGGAAGTCTATCAAATTCTGTCCAGACCGAGAGATATTTAAATGTAACATATGTATTTGGGACAAACCTTTATATATAGCACCCAACACATTTGACGGATGTGATATAGTATCGAAAATTTAGATCTACAAAGTGGTGCAGGGTATAATATAGTCGGCCCCGCCCGACTTTAGACTTTCCTGCTTGTTTTTTTTTTGTAGAAGTAGTAACTTTCTCTTGTTGGTTGAAGCTAAAATCGTTAAAACTTTTAAAATTCGACATACTTACAATTCAAGGGATATACTCAAAAATTGTATTGAATAAAGTGTTTCTTTCGAAGAAAAAAAAACATTTTTTTTTTCATACTAACTTCAAAAATTTCAAAATAAGATTTTTTAAATTTGGTAAATTTTTGGCAAATTTTTGATAAAATTGTCTTCAAATTTTAGTAGATTATTTTTGGCACGAGTGGTATCCGACATTATTTTAGACCCATCAATAAACCTATTAACTCTTAAGGCGTTTTAGGGAGCCACCGTGGTACAATGGTTAGCATGCCCGCCTTGCATACACAAGGTCGTGGGTTCGATTCCTGCTTCGGCCGAACATCAAAAAGTTTTTCATCGGTGGATTATCCCACCTCAGTAATGCTGGTGACATTTCTGAGGGTTTTAAAGCTTCTCTAAGTGGTTTCACTGCAATGTGGAACGCCGTTCGGACCCGGCTATAAAAAGGAGGTCCCTTGTCATTGAGTTTAACATGGAATCGGGCAGCACTCAGTGATAAAAGAGAAGTTCACCAATGTGGTATCACAATGGACTGTATAGTCTAAGTGAGCCTGATACATCGGGCTGCCACCTAACGTTACCTAACCTAAGGCGTTTTATTTCGATTTTGACTTTTATTTAGATCCGTACACTGACCAGCCTAAATCTAAAGGTGGGTACTAAGTTCGTGTTTCACAGTTGAAAATCGACAATTTCCACGGCTATTTTTCCTATGTTATTTTAAGGAAAGAAATGTTTATGAATTGGTTACATATTTGAACCACTAATAGAAAATAAATTTCACAAAGTTATGTTAGATTTTGCAAAGAAACCTCGCCATCTTTATTGTACTTGCAATTTTTGTTTCTACTTAGTATCGGGCTTTAACAAAAAATAAAAATAACCGTTCAACTTACAACATTTCGTAATTCAGTTGTTCTATATATCCTTAAATGTGTATTATAGGAATTTGTATTTCTTAATCTTCCTTTTTCCTTTCGAATAACTGTACTTGTAATAAAGAAATGTTAAGTTTAATCGCGATAAGAAGTAATTAAAAAAATGCCGTCTTGGGTATTTATTGAATTTCTAAAATTTTCATTTCGGCCACGGATTTGTTACGAATAAAATGCAGGTAAAGTTTCTGAGGAAAAATTATGGAAACATTTTTAATTGTCTATTACGCTAGTTTACACTGAAAATGTGCATTTGATGAGAGGTGACTTTTGTTAGGTATTTTGATCTGCTGAATTACAAAATTTTGTTTCTCTTCATGGACGTATAGATTTTTTTTTGAAATCAGCAGATCAAAATACATAAGAAAAGTCAGATGTCATCAAATGTACATGAAAAAAATTTTATTTTTTTATATTATACTCGCTAAAAATCTGGTAAAACAGAAAAAAAATCTGATGAACTCACACTAAAACACGTTCTGGTGCGGCTGAAAAAAAGGTAAGGCATTTTTCTTAAATTAAGTCACAACTGCAAACAAAATGTTTGCTGATCGCATTTAGCAGCTTTTAGGTATTTTTGGTTCTTAGTACCAAACCCTATCAAAGATGATTTTAGTATAAAACCTAATTTTAGGACGATAAAACTGTTTTTAAATAAAAAAATAAATATTTATCGGTAACATGATATATTCTTATGAACAATGATTTTAAAAATTTGCTGTTACTTTGACTTGTATATTCATAATTTATTATAGATGCTCCTTCTCAATAGCCCGGTATGCACCTCTAGCGGAAATCTCATTGGGAGAAAAATGTTAACGGTCGATAATAAGGCATGCAGCTCTTGCGAAATTTCTTGTGGCAGGGTTTGCCATTAGAGGTGTGCACGTGACACCAAATTTTTGTGACTCACGAAAATTTTCGTGACGCGTGAGTCACGCTCATGTCAACGGCTTGAGTCGTGCGTGAGCGTGAGTCACGAAAACAATATATTCGTGAGTGTGCGTGAGTAACGAATTACGCTCACGAAAATAATCCCCCTCTCCAACATAAACGCTTAAAAGTTAAATTCATTTGCAATTTTAGTGACACCTAGGATGTTAAGAGTTTAATTACGCTCTCGATTTTAATCGTGCTCATGGTTTCAGACACGTCCCTCAGGTAAATTACTGATAAAATTATTCGTGAGTCACGATATTTTTCATGAGTCACGGTATTTTTCGTGATTCGTGATTCGATAACAAAGCCCACGAAATTTGCGCAACAAATATAGCGAATCATTTCTTATGGATATTGGAAACTTCGTTAGAGGTGCATACCTCTGCCTTAACAAAATAGTTTTGTTTGGGTGGAAGAAAATTTGCTAAATGTGTATGGCGGTGTAAAATGCCTTTTTTAAATTTGGTGAGAATATTTGGCATTTGAGATTTTGTCACATTAAGAAATTTCTTTCAAAAAGATAATATCGCTGGAAAATTTCGATCGATAACAACTACTCACGGAATTTTCATTAGCAAATATAGTAATATATTTATTATGGGAGGAAAGTGTAAACAATAAGTAACAAGGTCTTTTAAAGCCCGGTATGCAGCTCTAGCGAAAATTCCTGTTACATGCCAATAATACAGTTTTGCCATACAAATTTATATCTTCTTGTTGCAAATATTATTATAACTTCATGCAAAAATGTAAATGTTCATTTTCGGTGAAATAAATTATTAAAGAAAAGTAACCGCAGAAAAATGGCCAATTTGGGGTGATAATGCCAACTAAATACTGGGCTTTATCCGCTAAAATCGACATTTTCTACGATTATTTTTCATTAATAATACATAATATAATCTTTATGAAAAGTTGCTTTAGGCAATGACCCACAACGTTGTCATATAATGTGTATCAAAGAGGTATAGTTTTATACTTTTTCGAAAAACTAAAGCAAATTTTTGATGTAAATTGGTTGATTCGAACGGCGATTATCGTTTCCCAACAAAAAAAATGTGCGCACAGCAAACAAAATCATTGTGAATTGACTTGAAACGTCCATACACATCTTGGTTAATGGTCTAAACGGCCCATAAGAAATGCAAGCAGAGATGGATATTTTTATTGTGAATTGTATATACCATTGTGATTTTGATTTGACGTTTTTAATGATGGTGGTAATGCAGTTCACCATATTTCATTGTTTACATTCGATGAAATCAAAGATTTTGCAAAGTGAAGACATTTCTTATAGTCCTTTGGTTTGTAAATGAACAGAAACTAGAAATGAATATTTTACCCAAAAAGAGATGGCACGTCCGGACTAAGGACAACATAGCCCGTGTAAGAAGGGACGAAGCGGCGGCCCGTGAAGAGGAACAAAAGAAACAGGAAAAGTTGGAATTTGCGGTATGTTTGGATGTTCAAGAATATATATTTGGGAATATACTGGATCTAAATATGAATGTTTTTCGATTTTTCACCACACAAAGGAAAGTGAAGCTCGTATTAACTTTCTTCGTAAACGTTCAGGGCTACCAGAAAAACACACAGATGCTAGTGCATATGATGAAATAAAACTTTCTACCAATGAAGAGGACCCAACATCAAGTGGCCATGTTAATCTTTTTGCCGATTATAAAACACATGTAAAGACTACCAACAAAGATTTGGAAAAGGAAAAGAAAGACGAACAGGAGAAATATGAAAAACAAATCGGCTATTTGACATATCTGGGGCAGGATACAAATGAAGCATTACGTCTGAAAAGCTGGTATGAAGTTGCACCCAAACGTTTGGATGTAGGCGAGGAAAGAGAGATTGTGGAAAAAGACATTAAAAACAAATACAGCCATGATCCATTAACATTAATAAATGCCCTCCTTCCACCAGAGCCCAAGGCTATTGGAAAGACCACTCCCACAAAACGTAAAAGAAGTCCAAGTCCAGTTTTAACCAAAACATCTGATGAAAGTTCTAGTAAAGATTCAAGAAAACATAAAAAACACAAAAAGGAAAAGAAAAAACACCAAAAGAAGAAGAATAAAAAACGCCATAAAGATCACAAGAAGAAGAAAAGTAAATCAAAAGAACGTTTCGACGAGGAGGATGTGTTGAAGAAACGTTTGAAACTAGAAGAGATGAGAAAAGAACGACTAAGACGAGAATTGGCGGAGAAAGCAAGGCAAGATGCATTGCTTGCTCCCAAAGAGAGTACAAAGCCGGCTGACAATGTTCCATCTACACCGCGTGTAGTTCAAAAGTACAATAGTCAATTTAATCCAGAGTATGCAAAGCAAAATATGAATTGAAAATTATATACAGGAATTATTATTGTTTGAAATGCAAGAGGGATATGTTACGATACATGATTTTGATTATCACAACGGATTTTGTCTATTCAATATTTAAACTTCATTCTGAATCCTTGGCGCATCGAAAACCCAGATTACCTGCAGAACTATCGGCAGAGTTCTGGGAACGTGCAGCGCAACGATAGCGATAACAATAGGATTTGTGGCAAAGATATGATCCCCCCTTTTTCACATAATTAGGATTTTGGCTATTGTCATCCCTCGTCCACATATCTTGTGTCCATTCCCATACATTACCAACAATGTTGTGAAGTCCATAAATATTTTGAGGAAATTTATCAACGGGACAAGTGGTTTCATAACCATCTTCTTTAGTATTTCCATCGGGGAACTCTCCTTGCCAAATGTTTAGCCTTTTAAAATAAGAAAAAATTAGAAAGGCAAAGACAAATTGACAGCCACCGTTATTACCAATGTTCCTCTTTGGGCATAAGTTTATTGCCCCATGGGAAAAGCTTTCGCTTCTTGCCTCCCCTACAAGCAACTTCCCACTCAGCTTCGGTAGGTAAACGTTTTCCGGACCATTTACAATAGGCCACTGCATCATTCCACGATACATGTACAACCGGATGATCTTCCCAATCCTTTGGATTATTATCTCTACCATGAGGATGACGCCACGATACACCTTTGACTTTAAACCACCATGGAGCTGCAGCCACTCTAAAGTCTTCAAGTTCCTTTTGTTGTTCTTCACTTAATAATGTCTTCAAAAGGAAACTATCTCCGAACTTTTCGGCTTCCGTTACGTACTTTGTTGCTTTCACAAATTCCCGAAATTTTTTATTAGATACCTCATACTTGTCCATATAGAAATCCTTTATATCTACTAATCGTTCAGGTGATTCATGGTCTTCAGGAAAATGGGGATCGTCGGTACCAATGAGATATTTTCCCCCCGGTATAAGTGACATATCCGGATAATCTGGTTCTGGATAATAATCCCGGTAGTGTCTATTGTTTGTTTTTGCCTTTTGTTGACATACTTTTGAATCTGCTTCTACATCATTGTGTGATTTCTCCTTTTCCACTTTTTTATCATCTCTGTCTAGTTTATTACATCCGCAATCAAATTTTGCTGGTACTATAAGCAGTATATATACTAAGATCTTAAAAATCATATCCGGACTTGTTGATTTTATTTAATTTTGCTGAACAATCCAGCAATCATAAAACGTCATAGCCAAAATGTAAACAAACTGTAAGGCATTGCCAGATAAGAAAAAACCGCAATATATCATTCACAATAGTTAAATAGGGATGTAATGCCAAACTTACAAGGAACTATTCACAAGGGAAACAGCAAAAAAAGCACAATTTCATAAAAAATCGACCTAAATGATAAGGTCATTTGAAGTATCCCAATAAACACAGGATGAGCGTTTTTCAAATGCAACAACTTTTCAGTTTGAGGGTAAATATAATTTTCAACATAAATTCAACTTGACTTGAAATAGCTCATCTTCAATACATCTTCAAATTGTTTGCAAATTACTTCCAATTTGCCAAATTGTTGACGAAATCTTTGAAAAGGTGTTGAAGATAATATGAGAAAACTTTGACAAAACACTACCCTAAAATGCAACGAAAAAACCATGTGGTTTTCAATACTTATTTGTGCAACGAAGTTCGTGGTCAATTGCAAGAAATAAAAAAAATGGAAAATTTTAGACAAATAACCAAATAGTTTATAAAAACAGGTAAGTGAAAATAAAAAAATGAAATAAAACCTTAAGGAAGTCACTAAATGTATATCTCTTTGCAGAAAACTAAAATTATGGATTATACGTTCTTGAAAACATTAAAAAGCTGACCGATGAAAAAATGGTGGACAATTAACTGGAACTGCTTCAAATAGTTTATAATAATTGGTACGTCAATATGAAAACTTAAATCAACACTTTAGAGAAGTCACAAAATTTAAATCTCTTTGCAGAAAACTAAAATCTTTGGATGCTACATTCTTGCTAACAATAAGAAGCTGACCAATGAAAAATGAGTGGCTTATCGACAAGAAAAAGTCGATAAGCCACTCATTTTCAACAATTTGTTTGATTTCAACAATTTGTTTGTTAAAAACAACAAATTGTTGAAATCAACAACTTCTGGATGAAAATGTGCATCACATCGTCAGTTTAATTCATATGCTATTATCAGTTTAAAATGGATATTTTGTGAATTCCTTCTGCTGGAAATCAATTCTAACACGCGGTCCAGTACGTTCCTAATTTCAAATTGCCCGCATGTTAATAAATTTCAATGCTGTTTTATGACACCAAAAGGAAGGAAATCGAATTATCAATGCAAAAGTGTTTACTAATAATGTTTAAGATATTTAAAATTTTGTTTTTTTTTGTTCTTATTTGTTGATATGTTTAATAAGATTATTATTTATCAATTGGTATTGTAGTGTATTATGTAGTGTAGTGTATTATTATATATTTTATTTTGATGAAAATGAATAAATTATACAAAATTCATAGAATTTTGGCTTTGACTTTCAATTTGAATGGGGATATTATTCATACAAATTTAGGTTGAAAAGTATTTGCAACGATGTTAATTTTGAATTTGACTCGCATCGCAAATTGTTTGACAAATTATTGAGTAGCGATGCATTTCAATTTGAGGATAACACTTGAGATATTATTGCTAATGCGTTGAATTTCACTGTTGAGGGTAATGTCTGCTTTTTGTTGAGAACGCGATTTTCTCAACAATTTCTCAACTTGAATATTACCCTAATGCTTTGAAAAAATGTTTGAAAACTTGTTTAAATTTAGCATTTTTAAAACGTTTGTGTTTATTGGGATGAGTTAATTTGAAATGGAATTTGTGCTACATAAAATTAAAAGCAATAATAAAAGGTCCGTCGACAATATGGCAAGATCGCGTTTATCTGATAAAAATTTGGATGCCGTGATATTTTTAAGAAGTTACTTAAAACCAAAAACAATAGAAAAGGAAGATTGGAAAATGGGCGACGTCATGCCAAAAGTTGAATTTACGGTGTTCGATACCCTGCCAACATTTTTTGAATTTGGGGACTCTTTTGAGAATCCCCACTACGTCGAAAACAATCATATACGACATCAAAAACTCGTCGGAAAAGCGCCGTCACTATTGAGAAGTTGTACCACGCCAAGTTACTACAAAAATGTTTCGCATGAGTGCAATTATTAGGTGCCTTTATAGATCAATTTAGAACGACGCCAATAAGGGACCCTCCAAACAATCAGAAAAAGTGCATTTTAAGATAGTTGTAAAAGAATCATTGTGGTCGAGTAAAACACGTTTGTTTAGATATTTATTAATTTGATTAAACATTTACAAATTCTTAAAAATATAACATTTATACCACTATCACATTACATTTAACATAATTTTTGGCATTAATGATGATGTTGAGTTACAAGTAGCGAGTTACATGTTGCTGCGTCTATCAACCAGTGTTTTTATTCCATGGAGGCAGCGTGTCTGTAAAATATCTGAAAAACAATCACTTTATTCCATTTGGAAAATCACCAAATTGTTCACCAATATACCTTTCACAATTTTAAGCGTATAATCTATGTTTTCAGAACTTTATTTTCGTTTTTATTTAATTAAAATATAATAAGCTGGTTGCGCTTGGCGTTTCACAAAAAAAATGGCTTTTTTAACAGTAGGGATGGCAAATTACTTGCATGTACTTTTTGATGTACCTTTTCATGATGGTTGAAGTGACATTTACGAGTCTGTGGTAACGATGAGGTTGAAATGGAACTTTGAAATGCTGGCAGGGTACATACACGTTCGTTCATTTTTAATTTGCAATATTTTTTGTTAAAAACTCACAAATGATGTTAAACTTTGTGTAAATAATAATGAGAAACTTTTGACCGATTGTTCTACGTCATTCCCTGATATAAATTTCTTTTTATTCTTAGTTTAATTTGTGGAACAAAAAAATCATAAACGACACGTTTGCATCGAACGCCGTCAATGGTTTGATACCCTCCGTTGCCATTTTCCCATCTTCATCTTCCATTGTTTTTGCTTAAAACGAAGAAGTACAAAAGGATGAATGCAAGGGTACGAATATATTCCTAATCTAATCAAAATCCTTAAAATGTTTTCCTGACCCTGCCAACATTTTTTGAATTTAAAGGAACATTGTCTTCATAAAGGGTTTACGTTGATTTATAAGTTGCAATTATGTTCTATTCGCCTGATGCTCCAGCGTCTATCAGTTTTTATTCTTGATGGAGCGTGCCTGGAAAAATATCTGAAAAACTATCACTTTATTCCATTTGGAAATTCGGAAATTATTCACCAATATGCTGGGGCAGGGAAGTTTATCTGGACGGAATGTCCGTGTTTGTAAAGACATTAAGTAAATCTAATCTAGAGATTGGTCTAATTGGGGCTTATACCAAAACCTGGACCGATACACACCACATGCGGTGTGGACCTGAAAAACCTCTAGGATTTGAATTACAAGCAAATCGGTTTATATGGGGCCATACCAAAACCCGATATAGTCCATCTTCAAAAAAAAAAAAAAAACAAATATGTTCCAAATTTTAGGACGATAGCGCCATTATTGAGGGCTGTAGCATGATTATGACGGACAATCTAGAATTTTCCTCCTGGTCAAAAAATTTTCGTAATTATAACGAATTTTCCGTTAATCAACGTAACGTTTCGTACTATTAACGAATATTTTCATTGTATTAATGAAAAAATTTCGTTATATCAATGCAAAATTTTCGTTGGCTCAATTTTAATGAAATTTTCTTTGTGTGTAGTATGATCGGCGCATAATATCGGTTCATAATAATAGACACTTATATATGAACCGATTAATAATTAAAGTGATTTATACCCCTAGAAAAAAGTGAACTACAATTCCCAACAAAAAAAAGCGTCGCCAAAAAAGTAATGAAAATGTTCTTTTTGGATCCGGAAGTGGTGCAAAATTGACGAAGAAGCGATGAATTTAATATGGGCTTGTCATAGGACGGAAGTCCTCCATTTCAACAGCCATTGCACTGAATTTGCATCATTTCTTTAGATGTGATACGAATTCAATGTTTTGGATGTAAATATTTAATTTATATCCAAATTCTGTGATATTTTGTGAAATAAATAATTTTTATAATTTTTTATACCCACCACCATAGAATGGTGACGGGGGTATAATAAGTTTGTCATTCCGTTTGTAACACACCGAAATATCGATTTTCGACTATATAAAGTATATATGGGTGTTTCCAAAGTAACGGTCGTTACCGATATTCTGTGATTTTTTAAATAAAATTCCACTCTAAGAATATATGTCACGAGGATTGCTTAATTTTGGTACTATGAAAGTTCAAGCTTCGGTAGCAGCCGAAAGCATTCATAAAAAATTTAATTTCAATACTATTTTTGACCATCAAAAAAGTAACGGTCGTTACTTTATAAATGTGCTGTTTTCATATTTCGGAAACAAATATCATGTATTGTAAAAGTTTGCACAGGATGTGTCAAGTAAAAAATCTGATTAAATTCTTTGTAATGTTTTATTTCAGTAATAGGTTTGTTTTCAAATCAAAGAAAATTATTTATCAAAAAAAAAAAGTCCTTTAAAAAGTAACGGTCGTTACAATATAAAAACTTAAACGATTTTTGTGTTTGAATTCATTTATTTTGGGTAAAAAAAAACATAAACGAAAAGCTATATTCTATTGCATAATTCTTGCATACTTTTATTCGATATGAGAACAGTAAACATCATTACAATCTAAGCGTTTTAGGGTGTTGATTTTTAAAGTTGATATGCCTGTTATCGCCGATTGCACAGAATTAACGTAAATTTTTTGAAAATAATGCTGTTATTGAATATTTTCGATGCATTTTATATTTTCCCAACGTTTTTTTTAAAGTTCAGTTTCGGATTTGATGACGTTTTTTTCGCAGTAAAGCACTGTAATACCTTCCAACATTCTTGTAGTGTTAAAGAACTTAAAGGCTTCTTTTGGAGAGGTTATTATTGCTTCCAGGGACAAATTAAGTAAGACGAAAACAGTTCAAATGCAAAATGCCAAGAAAAAAGTCACGGTCGTTACGTCTTCAAAACAATGTTTAAAAAATCAAAATAGGCTTTTGATGCTTATTTCGCCATACAAATTCTTTATGTTACTTACCTTCTAACTTTCCGCTACTAAAAAATTAAATCGTTTGAACAAATTAGGAAAAATCAAACTTTTGTACTTTTGGGGTAACGGTCGTTACAGTCGGTGAGATTGTTTTTGAACTATTCACAAAAAATTAGATTTACACTTCTCGCCTTCAAAATTGTGACTAATGGTGTTTTCTTTTCTGAAAAAAGTGCTTTGCCTTCATTTTGTCTGTACAGAATGCGCATTTTTAAAATGTTACCAGCAACCTAAAAAAATGCTATAATTTCAGCGGGCAGAAAAGAATTCAAAGAAGGAAACAGGGCAATGGCAGCACTCTCGTTTGTTGGCAGTGCTGAAAATGTCCGTAATTTGCCTCTATGCGTGGCGCTATTTTCACAACAGAATTCAAAGCCTTTTCGCACTTTTGCCTGTTTTTTTTTAGAAAAGAACCTAAAGAGTACATTTTCCGGGCAAAATGCAAAAAAAGTGTGCATTTTTTACAAGAAACGAAAACGCCATTAGTATGAAGAACATTGTCAGCTTTCAACTGGCTTTTGTTTTGTTCGTAAACAACCGTTAGAACAGTATTGCCGAAGGGCTTAAAAAGTGGCATTGCAATTCACAGGAAAAAAATTCCAAATACCAAATCCAAAGTAGCATATTTTTGTTAGTATGAAGAAAATTAAAGTTAATCCTTCGGAAAATTACAGATACATTTATTTTGCGTAATATTAGCGGACAAATTCATCAAAAATAATAATTTTATTTTTAAGATGTAGGGGTCATTTACTTTATATTCTTTATCAGGGAGAAATTCTAAGACGATTTAACCATGTCCATCTGTCCGTCTGTCTGTCTGTCTGTTGTAATCACGCTACAGTCTTCAATAATGAAGCAATAGTGCTGAAGTTTTGCACAAACTCGTATTTTGTCTGCAGGCAGGTCAAGTTCGAAGATAGGCTATATCGGTGCAGGTTTTGATATAGTCCCCATATAAACCGACCGTAGTTTTTATCCAATTCGCCTGAAATTGGAAATCTTGAGGTATTTTAGGACCATAAAGAGGTGTGCCAAAATTGGTGAGTATCGGTCCATGTTTTGGTATAGCACCCATATAGATCGATCTCCCGATTTTACTTCTTGGGCTTCTAGAAACTGTATTTACTATCCGATTTGGTTGATCGTAGTTTTTATCCAATTTGCCTGAAATTGGATATCAAAGAGGTGTGCCAAAAACGATGAGTGTGGGTTCATGTTTTGGTATATCCCCCATATAGACCGATATCCCGATTGTACTTCTTGGGCTTATAAAAATCGTAGCATTTTTTATCCGATTTGCCTGAAATTTAAAATCTAGAGATCTTTTAAGACCACAAATTGGTGTGTCGAATATGGGGGAAATCGGTCCATTTATTTGTATAGCCCCCCATATAGACGGACCTTCCGATTTTACTTCTTGGGCTTCTAGAAACCGTATTTACTATCCGATTTGGTTGATCGTAGTTTTTATCCAATTTGCCTGAAATTGGAAATCAAAGAGGTGTGCCAAAAACGATGAGTATCGGTCCATGTTTTGGTATAGCCCCCATATAGACCGATCTACCGATTTTACTTCTTGGGCTTATAAAAATCGTAGCATTTTTTTCCAATTTGCCTCAAATTGAAAATCTAGAGGTATTTTAGAACCATAAAAAGGCGTGCCGAAAATGGTGAATATAGGTCCATGTTTTGATATAGCCCCCATATACACCGATCTCTAGATTTTACTTCTTGGGCTAACAGAAACCGTAGCTTTTATCCAATTTGCCTGAAATTGCAAATCTACAGGTATTATAGGACCATAAGGAGGCGCGCCGAAAATGGTGAGTATCGGTCAATGTTTTAGTATAGCCCGATATCCCGATTTTACTGTTTGGTCTTATAGAAAATGTAGTTTTTATCTGATTTTCCTGAAATTGTAAATTTACTGGAATTTTAGAATCTCATCAAAGCCCCCCGAAATTTCAAAGGAAAGTATTATATTTGATTCATGGTGGTGGATATTTAAGATTCGCCCCGGCCGAACTTACTGCTTTATATACTTGTTATAATTTTTATATATATACGGCCGTAAGTTCGGCCAGGCCGAATCTTATGTACCCTCCACCATGGATTGCGTAGAAATGCACAATCGAATTACTTGGATTGTGGTAATACTTACCGATGATGTCATAAAACTTCTTAACATCGTTTTCTAAATTGTGAGTTGGTCCATACGTGGTATATATTAGACAAAAAACGTATGTATAGGTAAGTCTACAAATAAATTACGAATCGATATGGACTTTTGCACGGTACATAGAGAGCCAGAATTGAAATATGGGGGTCGCTTATATGGGGGCTATATGCAATTGTGAACATAATATGGACCAATTTTTGTGTGATTGGGGATCGATTTATCTGAGGGCTATAAAATATATAACTATAGACCGATATGGACCTAGTTAGACATGATTGTTAACGGCCATACACTAGGACAATGTACCAAATTTCAACTGACTCGGATGAAATTTGCTCCTCCAAGAGGCTCTAAAAACAAATCTCGGGATCGGTTTATATGGGGGCTATATAACAGGTTGGCTGATAAGTCCCCGGTCTAACAAAGAAAAACACATTTTTGTCAAAATTCGTTTTTATTATTCAACATAGTTCCCTTTAAGAGCGATACAACGATTATAACGACCTTCCAATTTTTTGATACCATTTTGGTAGTACTACTTCGGTTTTGCCTCAAAATAGGCCTCAGTTTCGGCGATCACCTCTTCATTGCAGCCAAATTTTTTCCCTGCGAGCATCCTTTTGAGGTCTGCGAACAAGAAAAAGTCGCTGGGGGCCAGAATACGGTGAGTGGGGAAGCAATTCGAAGCCCAATTCATGAATTTTTGCCATCGTTCTTGTGACTTGTGGCACGGTGCGTTGTCTTGGTGGAACAACAGTTTTTTCTTCTTCATATGGGACCGTTTTGCCGCGATTTCAAACTTCAAACTGTTGTCACTGTTGATGGTTTTTCCCTTCTCTAGATAATCGATAAAAATTATTCCATGCGCATCCCAAAAACCAGAGGCCATTACTTTGCCAGCGGACTCCGAAGCGTGGAAAGACTCAAAGTCTTTCCACGCTTTGGATACGGTTCACCGGTCGCTGTCCACTCAGCCGACTGTCGATTGGACTCAGGAGTGTAGTGATCCATGTTTCATCCATTGTCACATATCGACGGAAAAACTCGGGTGTATTACGAGTTAAGAGCTGCAAACACCGCTCAGAATCATGTTGTTGTTTTTGGTCAAATGTGAGCTCGCGCGGCACCCATTTTGCACAGAGCTTCCGCATATCCAAATATTTATGAATGATATGACCAACACGTTCCTTTAATATCTTTAAGGCCTCTGCTATCTCGATCAACTTCATTTTACGGTCATTCAAAATCATTTTGTGGATTTTTTTGATGTTTTCGTCGGTAACCACCTCTTTCGGGCGTCCACTGCGTTCACCGTCCTCCGTGCTCATTTCACCGCGCTTGAATTTTGCATATCAATCAATTATTGTTGATTTCCCTGGGGCAGAGTCCGGAAACTCATTATCAAGCCAAGTTTTTGCTTCCACCGTATTTTTCCCTTCAGAAAACAGTATTTTATCAAAACACGAAATTCCCTTTTTCCATTTTTTTCACAATAACAAAAGTTGCTTCACAAAAGACGCTCTATCTTACAAACTAATTGACTTACAGACGTCAAATTTTGATACGAATCATTTGAAGGTTGGTACTATATAAAAATAATATGCATTTAATACTAGCGACGCCATCTAAAATTATGGACTGACTTTTGGCATGGTTGTTAAATATCATATACTAACACCACGTACCAAATTTCAACCAGATCGGATGAATTTTGCTTCTCCAAAAGGCACCGGAGGTCAAATCTGGGGATCGGTTTATATGGGGGCTATATATAATTTGAATTTGGCGCCACTTCTGAGAATCTCCACAACGTGAAAACAGTCCTATGCGATATCCAAAATTCGTCGCAAAAGTGCCGTCTCTATTGAGAAGTTGTACACGCCAAAGTATCGCATGAGTGCAATCACATGAGTGCAATTATTAGGTGCCTTTTGTTATAAATTTAGAACAACGCCGATAAGAGCCCCTTCAAACTATTTGAAAAAGTGAATTTTAAGATAGTTATGTTTCGTACGCTTGGTGTTTCACAAAATATAAAATGGCTTTTGTAACAATAGTGATGGCAAAATCCTTTCATATACATTTCGTACTTTTTGATACGCTTCCCCCACCACAGTTGGCGATTATTGTAGTGTGACTTACGAGTCTGTGGTAGCGATGAGGATGAAATGGAACTTTGAAATACTGGCAGCGGTGTGGGACAAAATATAGGATATGTCTCGACACGGGCATTATTGTCCGGATAAACATATACACGGATAGAAAAAGTTTCGTTATATTAAGGAAATGCCATTAAAAGTGAGTCAATGAAATAAATTCTTAATACAACGAAATTTTTCGTTATTATAACGAATTTTCTGTAAATCAATGTAACGTACTATTGAAGAATGTTTCATTGTATTAATGAATATTTTTCGTTACATCAATACAAAATGTTCGTTGGCTCAATTTTAATGAAATTTTCTTTGTTTGTAGTATGAACGGCGCATAATATCGGTTCATAATAATAGATACTTATATATGAACCGATCAAGAATTAAAGTGATTTATATCCTTAGAAAAAAGTGAACTACACTTATTATAGCCGATTAAATTTTATTTTAGTTCATGCAAATTAGTTGCTTTAGTTAAATTTTGCCAAATGTTAGAAAGTTTTCCTTATTTTAATTATTTTTTGCTTACTTTAATGACTTGAACTAAAAATGAGAAAAAAAGTTGTATACAAATTAAGCACATAATTTTACTAAATTTGAAAATAATTCATATTTTCCTTAAATGGGTGAAGTTTAGTTAAATTGCGTTTATAAGTTTCTGAAGTGAGTAAAATTTCCTTAAATTGTATCTGTCTTGAACTTCAAAATATGAACTTTTCTAAAACACCAGAAAAAAAATATTATTTTAAATAAATTTTCTTCGATTTGACAAAAACTAAAAACGTATTTGTGTCATGTTGCAATTAGTAAAATATTTTCATTAAAACTTTCTAAATTAAATCTACATTACTTTTTCTGTGTGTATAGGTATTTAAACTTCCTTTCTTATTTTACAAAGACTCCAACACTTTGGTTGGTTCAAAAGAAGAAAATAATGGAGAAGGCCCAGCGGTTAAAACTAGAAGTGCCCATATGTAATAGGTACTTTTAGTTAAGGTGGTATCACAATGGACTGAATAGTTTAAGTGAGCCTGAAACTTAATCGGGCTGCCACATTAACCTAACCTAAGACTCCATATGGATTAAGATTGTAGACAATTTTAAGAAAACTTCAGAAATCTTGCCATCAGCAACTGTTACTACAACCCAAGTAATTCGTTTGTAGATGACAGTCTTTAGTGGAATTTTGTGCGCAATCCATGATGGAGGGTACATAAGATTCGGCCATGGCAGAACTTTCCGCCGTATGTAATTCTTAAAAATTAAAATTAATTCTTAAAATATTAAAATATTATTATTAGCATTTTAATTAAATCAACAAATATTTCCCATTAAAAAATATAATTTTAAATTTGTTTGGGACTTAAATAACACAAGGGAACAATGGTTCTGTTGATTAAGAACTGAATATTGTTTTCAAGGTTTCAAACACACATTAGAAAATGTTATTTTTGTATGGAAATCGCGATTTATATCAATTCAGTAAATCGTGAACAAAATCAAAAGTTGTGCACCGATTGTAATGAAATAAAGCTCATTTTATTGGAAATATATTTAACTAACTGTTTCTACACAAAAACTGTGATTTTTGTCCCATTTTTATTTTTTAAGAATTTTTAAAGAACAAAAAATGTTTTTATACCCTCCACCATAGAATGGGGGTATATTAACTTTGTCATTCCGTTTGTAACACATCGAAATATTGCTCTAAGACCCCATAAAGTATATATATTCTGGGTCGTGGTGAAATTCTGAGTCGATCTGAGCATGTCCGTCCGTTCGTCTGTTGAAATCACGCTAACTTCCGAACGAAACAAGCTATTGACTTGAAACTTGGCACAAGTAGTTGTTATTGATGTAGGTCGGATGGTACTGCAACTGGGCCATATGGATCGACTTTTACGTATAGCCCCCGTATAAACGGACCCCCAAATTTGGCTTGCAGACCCTCTAAGAGAAGCAAATTTCATCAGATCCGGCTGAAATTTGGTATATGGTCTCTAACAACCATGCAAAAATTGGTCCGCATCGGTCCATAATTATATATAGCCCCCATATAAACCGATCCCCCGATTTTGCTTTCGGAGCCTCTAGAGAAGCAAATTTCATCCGATCCGGCTGAAATTTGGTACATGGTGTTAGTATATGGTCTCTAATGGCCATGCAAAACTTGGTCGAAATCGCTCCATAATTATATATAGCCCCCATATAAACCGATCCCCAGATTTGACCTCCGGAGCTCCTTGGAAGAGCAAAATTCATCCGATTCGGTTGAAATTTGGTACGTGATGTTAGTATATGGTATCCAACAACCAAGCAGGAATTGGTTCATATCAGTCCATAATTTATATAGCATCCATATAAACCGATCCCCAGATTTGACTTCCGGTGCCCTTTGGAGAAGCAAAATTCATCCGATCTGGATGAAATTTTGTACGTGGTGGTAGTATATGATATTTAACAACCATGCCAAAAGTGGTTCATATCAGTCCATAATCATATATAGCCCCCATATAAACTGATCCCGAGATTTGTTTTTGGAGCCTCTTGGAGGAGCAAATTTCATCCGAGTCAGTTGAAATTTGGTACATTGTGCTAGTATATGGCCGTTAACAACCATGCCTAACTAGGTCCATATCGGTCTATAGTTATAAAGGGTGATTCTTTTGAGGTTAGGATTTTCATGCATTAGTATTTGACAGATCACGTGGGATTTCAGACATGGTGTCAAAGAGAAAGATGCTCAGTATGCTTTGACATTTCATCATGAATAGACTTACGATCTGCCACAACGTCGAATTTTCAGTGAATGGGCCCTAGAAAAGTTGGCAGAAAATCCGCTTTTTTATCGACAAATTTTGTTCAGCGATGAGGCTCATTTCTGGTTGAATGGCTACGTAAATAAGCAAAATTGCCGCATTTGGAGTGAAGAGCAACCAGAAGCCGTTCAAGAACTGCCCATGCATCCCGAAAAATGCACTGTTTGGTGTGGTTTGTACGCTGGTGGAATCATTGGACCGTATTTTTTCAAAGATGCTGTTGGACGCAACGTTACGGTGAATGGCGATCGCTATCGTTCGATGCTAACAAACTTTTTGTTGCCAAAAATGGAAGAACTGAACTTGGTTGACATGTGGTTTCAACAAGATGGCGCTACATGCCACACAGCTCGCGATTCTATGGCCATTTTGAGGGAAAACTTCGGAGAACAATTCATCTCAAGAAATGGACCGGTAAGTTGGCCACCAAGATCATGCGATTTGACGCCTTTAGACTATTTTTTGTGGGGCTACGTCAAGTCTAAAGTCTACAGAAATAAGCCAGCAACTATTCCAGCTTTGGAGGACAACATTTCCGAAGAAATTCGGGCTATTCCGGCCGAAATGCTCGAAAAAGTTGCCCAAAATTGGACTTTCCGAATGGACCACCTAAGACGCAGCCGCGGTCAACATTTAAATGAAATTATCTTCAAAAAGTAAATGTCATGGACCAATCTAACGTTTCAAATAAAGAACCGTTGAGATTTTGCAAATTTTATGCGTTTTTTTTTTAAAAAAAGTTATCAAGCTCTTAACAAATCACCCTTTATATAGCCCTCAGATAAATCGATCTCCAATCACACAAAAATTGGTCCATATCAATAATTGTATATAGCCCCCATATAAGCGACCCACATATTTCAATTCTGGCTCCCTACGTACCATTCAAAAGTCCATATCGATCGTAATTATTTGTAGACTTACATACCTTTTTGTCTAATATATACCACGTATGGGCTAACTCACAATTTAGAAAGCGATTTAAGATACCACAACCATTAGCGTAGCTAGACAATTTTCCTAGCTAAAAATTTATATTTCATTTATTTATAATTCAATTAATGTTTTATTTCATAAAAATGAATAAAAAAAATTAGACATCAAAAAAAAAAAATTGGAAGTTCTTCCAAAGACACAACTTTAAAAGCACTTCCAGAAGATGTACTCCCAATGATGTTCTTTATTTTAACTACTCAGGAAGTTCTTTAAACTCAATTTTTTATAACTAGGTTTTTTCATACTTTTAATGGGAAATTTTAACTATTTTGTTTCAAATACCTTAAAAACGAAGTAAGAATTCATAAAATGGTACAAATAATTTGAATTTTGTCGAAAAAAAATTCTAAATCCAATCTGAAAAACTTGTGAATTTTTGAAAATATTTGAGGTCAAACGTTTCCGACAAGCATTAGAATCCATTAGAAATTATAAAAATTATTTATTTGACAAAATATAACAGAATTTTTTATTTTACATTCAAAACATTGAATTCGGATCACACCTAAAGAAGTGATGCAAATACAGTGCAACGGCTGTTGAAATGGAGGACTTCCGTCCTATGACAAGCCCATGTTAAATTCATCGCTTCTTCACCAATTTTGCACCACTTCCGGATCCAAAAAGATCATTTTCATTACTTTTTTGGCGACGCTTTTTTGGCTGGGCTTGTTTATTTTTTATAAAAATGGGAAATCGTAAATAGGTTTTCAAATTCTGGGGGGGGGGGCTAAAATTTTTTTGGGGGGTCTAAGCCCCCTTCCTACGCTTATGACCACAACCCAAGTAATTCCATTGTGGATGATAGTCTTTCGTAGAAGTTTCTACGCAATCCATGGTGGAGGGTACATAAGATTCGGCCTGGCCGAACTTTTATTTTTTCTCAAAACTTGAACGATGTCTCTAAAACTACTTGGAAAATTGAAAAACAAGGTAAAAGGAATATTGTTTGGAAGTTTCGGATTTTTTTTTTTACATTTAATATGGTAAACCGTTTGCAAGTTATTCCAACACGCTCACAAAAAATCGCTTCTGTAACATATCCTCCCAAACATATTTTGCTTCAAGCATATACATTTTTGGCTATTGCCCAAACATTTATATGTTTGATCTCTTCCAATATATAATATGTTTGAAAGCATATTGGTCTAAACAATATATGTTTGGGTAGTCAATTTCCAAACATTTTGTATTTTTGCATCCAAATTCAATAATGTTGTCTTCCAAAAAACAATATGTTATTATGTAAACATATAATATGTTTGGAAGCATTTTGCACCCAAAAATATTATATGCTTAAAAAAAATTCTCCCAAACAATATTGTGCTCAAAATTTTATTTACTTATTTATATATTTACAATCATAATGAATTATGAAAATAAACAGGTAATATAGGTGCTAACAACATAACAGTTCGAAAAACTGAATGCTCAAAATTTTGTTTCTGCCTAATTGTATATTCTCCCACATCTTTCTCACTTCCACGAGATTTTTTAGTTATTAGCACCTTTTTCTGTAATACAAACATTTTAGAAGAAATTATTCAATTTTATGATTTTTTTATTTTAATTTTACCTTTTGCCGGACGGGGATTCGAACAGCGGACCACACAGTTTGTAAGGATCAAAGAAGTAGCTGATCAATTGCCCAAGGAAAAATAAAATGTTAATTTTGTAATAACAAGCAACAACCACCAACTTAATTCAATATCGCTCCCTGTTAAATAGCGCTCCAAGCTACTAAACACATATATGTTTATAGGCTATTTCTAAATTAATATATGTTTGCATCCAAGCATATTATATTTACAAACATTTTATGTCCCAAACATAATATGTTCTAACATATTAACATATATGTCCCAAACGTGTTATGCTAGTTTATGAACATTATATGCTTGCACTCAAAAATATTGTGTTTAAAAATTTGTTTTCCAAACATATAATGTTTATAGCCAAACATATGAAAAACAGTCTTTTTCATCCGTGAAAATATGTAGTGGAAATGCCTTAATTTTGAATATAACGTTATATCTCGAAAAGTCGAGCGGATAGAAAAAAACAAGTGCAGATTTGGATTCAGTGACAAATTCATTCAAATTACTAAAAATTTGATATAAATTTCAAATCAACACAAAAAAGTTAAATTTTATTCCCTTGTGCAATTTTTATATAACATACATTGGTTCGGAAAATTCGTAAGAATGTATAAACTCTTATAAAATTACAAGACAATTATTTCAAATAATTATACATAAATTAATTATACATAAATAAAATGATTAATTATTAAGTTTAATCTATAAAAATTTTCATTGACATGTTTCTGAAGTTATTTACTAGGATGTAAAAGTATTTTCCAAAATTTCACAGTTTCTCTGCATAATGCAGATAATAACTTCTCTAACCGCTAGATTTTATTATGAAAAACTTGTTGCCTTCCTTGGTTTTTGTTCGATACAACATACAAAAATTACTCAAAAAAAGTTTTGCTATAAATTGCTAACACTTAATACAATTTTTAATAAAAAATAAAGTACATCGTGCAGTAACTGATTTACATACCTGTTGCAGACACAAAACTCAAGTGATCCATATAGACTATGTGTCTCCATTACAGGAGGAATGGGGCGGGGTTAAAACCAAGATGCAAAAAGAAGAGGTATCAAACATGTGACTAAAATTCATAAAAAGGATATCCTATTATGCTGTCTTAGGGTTCGCCCACAATTGTATCAACATAAAAGTAAATTCTGAGATGCAAATAAGTAGATGACCATCTCTCTATTATGCAAAATATTGACGACAATGGGGCATGAGAATTACAGTCTGCAATAGGGGTGAGCTGATTACATATAATCGGCAATAGAGAATACCGTTAGTGCTACATTCACGTTTGCCACTAGTGTTAAAAATAATCTACCAAAATTTGAAGAAAATTCTACCATAAATCTACCAAATCAAAATTTTATTTATTTGCTACATAAAATTTTGTCAACATTTTATTTCTATAGAAAATTTTGTAAATTTTTTTTGTATAGGAAATTTGGTCAAAATTTTATTTCTATAGAAAATTTGGTCCCAATTTTACTTCTATAGAAAGTTTGGTAATTTTTTTCTACAGAAAATTTTGTCAAATTTTTTTCTATACAAAATTTTGTCAAAATTTTTTTCTATATAAAATTTGGTCCCAATTTTATTTCTACAGAAAATTTGGTCCCAATTTAATTTCTATAGAAAATTTTGTCAAAATTTTATTTGTATAGAAAATTTTATCAAAATTTTATTTGTATAGAAAATTTTGTCAAAATTTTATTACTATAGAAAATTGTATTTCTATAGAAAATGTTGTTAAAATTTTATTTCTATTGAAAATTTTGTCAAAATGTTATTTCTATATAAAATTTTGTCAAAATTTTATTTTATTGAAAAATTTGTCAATTTTTTTCTATAGAAAACTTGGTCCCAATTTTATTTCTATAGAAATTTTGGTCAACATTTTATTTCTATAGAAAACTTTGTCAAAATTTTATTTCTATAGAAAATTTTGTCAATTTTTTTTCTATAGAAAATTTGGTCAAAATTTTATTTCCATAAAAAATTTGGTCCCAATTTTACTTCTATAGAAAGTTTGGTTAATTTTTTTCTGTAGAAAACTTTGACAAAATTTTTTCTATAGAAAATTTGGTCCCAATTTTTGTTCTATAGAAAATTTTCTCAAAATTTTATTTGTATAGAAAATTTTACCAAAATTTTTACCAAAATTTTATTTCTAAGAAATTTTGTCAACATTTTATTTCTGTAGACAATTTTGTCAAAATTTTATTTCTATTGAAAATTTTGTCAATTTTTTTTCTATAGAAAATTTGGTCCCAATTTTATTTCTATAGAAAATTTTGTCAACATTTTATTTCTATAGAAAATTTTGTCAAAATTTTGTTTCTATAGAAAATTTTGTCAATTTTTTTGTCAAAATTTTATTTCTATAGAAAATTTTGTCAATTTTTTTCTATAGAAAATTTGGTCCCAATTTTATTTCTATAGAAAATTTTGTCAACATTTTATTTCTATAGAAAATTTTGTCAAAATTTTATTTCTATAGAAAATTTTGTCAATTTTTTTGTCTATAGAAAATTTGTTCAAAATTTTATTTCTATAGAAAATTTGGTCCCAATTTTACTTCTATAGAAGTTTGGTCAATATTTTTTTCTAAAGAAAATTTTGTCAAATTTTTTCTATAGAAAATTTTGTCAAAATTTTTTCCTATAGAAAATTTGGTCCCAATTTTATTTCTATAAAAAATTTGGTCCCAATTTTTGTTTCTATAGAAAATTTTATCAACATTTTATTTCTATAGAAAATTTTGTCAACATTTTATTTCTATAGAAAATTTAGTCAAAATTTTATTACTACAGAAAATTTTATTTCTATTGAAAATTTCGTCAAAATGTTATTTCTATTGAAAATTTTGTCAATTTTTTTTTCTATAGAAAATTTGGTTCCATTTTTATTTCTATAGAAAGTTTGGTCAACATTTTATTTCTATAGAAAATTTTGTCAAACATTTTATTTCTATAGAAAATTTTGTCAAAATTTTATTTCTATAGAAAATTTGGTCCCAATTTTACTTCTATAGAAAGTTTGGTCATTTTTTTTCTATAGAGAATTTTGTCAAAGTTTTTTCTATAGAAAATTTTGTCAAAATTTTTTTCTATAGAAAATTTGGTCCCAATTTTATTTCTATAGAAAATTTTGTCAACATTTTATTTGTATAGAAAATTTGGTCCAAATTTTATTTATATAGAAAATTTTGTCAAAATTTTGTTTCTATAGACAATTTTCTCAAAATTTTATTTCTAAGAAATTTTGTCAACATTTTATTTCTATAGAAAATTTTGTCAACATTTTATTTCTATAGAAAATTTTGTTAAAATATTATTTCTATAGAAAATTTTGTCAACATTTTATTTCTATAGAAAATTTTGTCAATTTTTTGCGATAGAAAATTTGGTCCCAATTTTATTTCTATAGAAAGGTTGGTCAACAATTTATTTGTATAGAAAATGTTGCCAATTTTTTTTTTCTATAGAAAATTTGGTCAAAATTTTATTTCTATAGAAAATTTGGTCCCAATTTTATTTCTGCAGAAAGTTTGGTCAATTTTTTTCTATAGAAAATGTTGTCAAAATTTTTTTCTATAGAAAATTTGGTCCCAATTATATTTCTATAAAAAATTTTGTCCCAATTTTTGTTTCTATAGAAAATTTTATCAACATTTTATTTCTATAGAAATCTCTGAAGTACCCATTGTTGGAGAGGAATATTTGGCAAATTCTACCAAATTATAAAGAATTATATCAATCTACCAAACAGTAAAAAATCAACCATTTGTGCTAGAATTCTACAAACTGTAGCAACCGTGATCCTAAACCTAACATACCGATTATACATACGGAAGTGTGCATAGAAGTAAAAATATTTAAAATTCTATAGAAGTGTTTATAAAAGTAATCGAGTTGAATCTCAGTCAGTATTTTACCACTGTAAGGGGTGTATTGTAATGTTTGTACTTTATTGTGTGTGTGCATCATAAGAAAAAAGGCTTACCACTTGAATGAATTTTCCGGTTTCCTTCGAGGATATAAAAGGTGTAGTGGCCGGACATTGGTTCTTTTGTATTTAGAGCTTGAAATTGAATACAACCACAACGAAAAACGAACGACTATTAAATATAATTTTTGAATGTGCTTGACAAATATCATCGTATCGTTATTGGGTGATAATAAATTAGAAGAGAAAATGCATTATAAAGTGCATTTTTATATCTTGCTTTTTTGTAAGTAAATAATAAATAAATAAATATTAAAAAAAAAGAAAAATCTACAATGACATATGGAGAACTGAAATTTGAAATAAGCATATGTGGTGAAAGTGATGAATGGAACGGAACTATATACATTTTTTGAGGAAAAAATTTATCAGTGATATTACGGGGGGTCCTATAATGTAATATTTACAACAATGGTCTCAATAGTCGACGTGAGGCTGATAGTTGCTATATGCAACTATAGAATGACTGATTTGAGTGCTGATCTTACAATCGTGAGGTCTGTTTGTCCCATTCGAATTACATATATTTTTTACCCAAGACACTTCTGTAGATTCCCTACTGGAAATTGGCGCAAATTGCCACTGATGGACCTATCACAGGACTGGTACCGGTGATCCACTTTGTCGCAGTTTTTAAATACTCATAATTTAATGATTTCCATACTCGCTTGATATAAAAATCTTCTTGGATCTACACATTTAGTGAAGTAGAATTACCAGAATAACCCATTGTTCAACATATTTCAAAAGTTTTTCATTTCTGGTGTGTTTCGGATAACCAAACTGAAGCAGATTCCTAAGAGTTTGTCCGAGACTGGTTCATGAGGACCTGTCTATGTAGTGCTACTACTAATGTACCAGGACGTGTCCTTAGTAAAGAAGAAGTAATATTTAAATTAGCGGAGATATTGAATCTGTTTATTAAAGTTAAAAAAGCTTCAAATATACACCCAAAAAAAAAGTTTACTTGGATCCAAAGATTTTGACCTTCCCTTAAGGATTTTGGTATTGATTCCGAGCCACAGATGCGGCTTATTTAAAATAAAGAAATTTTTTAGCAACCTATCTGGCTTTAAATCTAGGACCAATCAAAATTAGGAAACATATCTCACACAGAAAAAAATTTCACGAACATTTTTCCAATTAAAATCTTAATTGAGTTTTAAAAAATATTCAATTAAAAATTTAATTGATTCAACAATTTTTTTTTAATTGAAACAAAAATCAATCACACAAATTAATAGTATCAATTAATTTCTTAATTGAATCAATTAATTTTTAATTGACTGTTAATTGATACTATCATTTCTGTGATTGAAGACATTTCATTTAGAAAATTAATTGGATCAATTAATTTCGTGATTGAATCAGAAAAAAATTTTTGTGTGCATTTATTAAATTTTCATTTTCTTTTCGCAGTTTTTTAATAAAGGTACTCACGTACAAATAAATGCCAGTTTAAAAATCCAAATTAAAACGGATACTTCAAAGTAAAAATGTTTTTTTCTTAATTCCAAAAAAACCAAAGACGCTAAATCCTCAAAATAAGTTTTAGCCTATATTTGAAGCGTTTTTATCTTAAATCTAAAGTTTCAATATTTCAGTTAAATGTTCAATGTTTCAGTAAAAATGTGTTTCTTTAATTTAAGGAAAATTAGCCTTAGTTCAAAGAAATGTGACTTTAACGGAGGGAAGCAAATTTACAAAATTGGTGTCCTACATTTATTGGAAAAAATTTTTGAAACAAAGATTATAAATTTTATTTTAATTAAAATTTAATTATTTTAAAGAAATTTGTCCTTAATATTTTGTAAATTTCGCATCCTAAAATTTAGGTTGGGTAATCTTTCATATCGTAAATATTTTTCAGTGTAGGCTATAACTTATATTAAGGATTCGCATCTTTGGCTAAGAGTTTGCTTTTCAAATTTAGAAAAAAATTTTACTTTGAAGTATCTGTTATAGATTGGATTTTTAAACTGTACATGATTAGCTTTACAAAAAGAAAATAAAATTAATTAATAAAAAAAATAATTTTAATTTTATAGATCCTGGAACTGTCTTTATTTTTAAAGAAGTGGCATCCTTAGCTCGGAATCATTACAAAAACCTTAAGGGAAGAACAAAATCTTTGTATCGAACACTCGAAAAAAGTTGGATCCAAAGATTTTTTTAGCTTTCTTTAAGGATTTTGGTAATGATTTCGAGCTAAAGATGTGACTTCGAGCTAAAGGTAATGTGTAGCGACTTATGTGGCTTTAAATCTAGGATCAATAAAACTAAAATTAGGATACAAATTTCATTTATCAAAATTTGCCTTCTCTTTTCGCGGTATATTAATACAGCTATTGCACCACTGGAGTCACCGTGGTGCAATGGTTAGCATGTCCGCCTTGCATACACAAGGTCGTGGGTTCGATTCCTGCTTCGACTAAATTTTCAGCGGTGGATTATCGCACCTCAGTAATGCTGGTGACATTTCTGAGGGTTTTAAAACTTCTCTAAGTGGTTTCACTGCAATGTGGAACGTCGTTCGGGCTCGGCTATAAAAAGGAGGTCCCTTGTCATTGAGCTTAACATGGTATCGGGCAGCACTCAGTGATAAGAGAAAAGTTCACCACACTGAAAAAATATTTACGTGTTATTAAAGCTTAGGCAACCTAAATTTTAGGATGCCAAATTTATAAAATATTAAGGGCAAATTTCTTTAAAATAATGAAATTTTAATTAAAATAAAGTTTATAATCTTAGCTTCAAAAATTTTTCTCATTAAATTTACGACACAAATTTTGGAAATTTGCGTCCCTCCGTTAAAGTCGCATGTCTTTAAACTAATGCAAATTCTCCTTAAAATAAAGAAACGTATTTTAGATTTAAAGAAATTGTCCTTAAATCAGCTGAAATATTGAATTTTTTAGATTTAAGATAAAAACACATCAAATATAGGCTAAGGCTTACTTTGAGGATTTAGCTTCTTTGGTTTAAAGGGTTTTTGGAATTAAGAAAACATCTTTTACTTTGAAGTATTCGTTATAATGTAGACTTTTAAAGTAGCATTTGTTTGTACGTGAATAGCTTCACGTATAAGCTTAAGACTTATTTAGCTCTTTTTTTAAGTTTTTTTTTTTTTGAAATTAATTAATTTGGATTATTAAACTGGTATTTGTTTGTACGTGAGTACCTTTATTAATAACCCGCGAAAAGATAATGAAAATTTGATAAATGAGATCTGCATCATAATTTTAATGTTATTGATCCTAGATTTAAATCCAGATAGGTCGCTAAAAAATATTTTTATTTTGAAGAAGCAGCATCTTTGGCTCGGAATTAATACCAAAATCCTTAAAGGAAAGTCAAAATCTTTGGATCCAAGTAAACTTTTTTTGAATGCATTGTGGTTTCACAATGGACTGAATAGTTTAAGTGAGGCTGATATATTGGGCTGCCAGCTAACCTAACCTAATACAGCTATTCATGTACTAGGTGACAGTTTAAAAATCGAAATTATAAGTAAACATTTTTTTTTTAATTCGAAAACACTTTAAACCAAAGACGCTAAATCGTCCAGACGGCGTTTCATATTGCGGTGAAACCACTTAGAGAAGCTTTGAAAAACTCAACATTATTGAGAGGAAATTATCCACGCTGCAAATTTTTAGGTGTTTGGTCTAAACTGGATTGAATCCATGATCATTTGTATGCAAGGCGGGAATGTTAATCAGTGCACCTCCAGCGAAACGTTGGATGACAAAAAATGGAATAAATTAATATTTTATTCCCTTTAAAATACAGCACCCTAAAAAGCCAAAAATACACAGAAAAATGTCACCAAAATATTTTAATTGGAAGTTGAACAAATTTTTTAAATAAATTAATTGATTCAATTTTTAATCAAGATAGAAACAGTTAATTAAGTCAATGATTGAACATTTTGAAATTTTTAATTAAAAAATTAATTGATACAATTAACTTTTTAATAAAACTCGGAAGACTAAGTTTAAAACAAGTATATACGGCCGTAAGTTCGGCCAGGCCGAATCTTATGTACCCTCCACCATGGATTGCGTAGAAACTTCTACGAAAGACTGTCATCCACAATCGAATTAATTGGGTTGAGGTATTTTAAAACTTCTTAACATCGTTTATTGTTAGTTGTCAGTTAGTCCATACGTGGTATATATATTAGACAAAAAGGGTATGTATAGGTAAGTCTACAAATAATTAAGAATCGATATGAACTTTTGCACGGTACGTAGAGAGCCAGAATTTAAACATGGGGTCGCTTATATGTGCTTGATATGAACTTGATATGGACCAAGTTTTGTGTGATTGGGGATCGATTTGTCTGAGGGCTGCATATAACTAAGACCGATATGGACCTAGCTACGCATGGTTATTAACGGCCATATACTAGCACAATGTACCAAATTTCAACTGACTCGGATGAAATGTGCTCCTCCAAGAGGCTCCAAAACCAAATCTCGGGATCGGTTTATATGTGGGCTATATATGATTATGGACTGATATGGACCACTTTTGGCATGGTTGTTAAATATCATATACTACCACCACGTACCAAATTTCACCCAGATCGAATGAATTTTGCTCCTCCAAAAGGCACCGGAGGTCAAATCTGGGGATCTGTTTATATGGGGGCTATATATAATTATGGACCGATTTCGACCAATTTTTGCATAGTTGTTAGAGACCATATACCAACACTATGTACCAAATTTCAGCCGGATCGGATGAAATTTGCTTCTCTTAGACGCTCCGCAAGACAAATCGGGGGATCGGTCTATATGGGGGCTATATATAATTATTGACCGATATGGACCAATTTTTGCGTAGTTATTAGAGACCATATACCAACACCATGTACCAAATTTCAGCCGGATCGGATGAAATTTGCTTCTCTTAGAGGCTCGACAAACCAAATCGGGGGATGGGTTTATATGGGGGCTGTATATAATTATGGACCGATGTGAACCAATTTTAGCATGGCTATTAGAGACCATATACCAACACCATGTACCAAATTTCAGCCGGATCGGATGAAATTTGCTTCTCTTAGAGGACTCGCAAGCCAAATTTGGGGGTCCGTTTATATGGGGGCTATACGTAAAAGTGGACCGATATGGCCCACTTGCAATACCATCCGACCTACATCAATAACAACTACTTGTGCCAAGTTTCAAGTCGATAGCTTGTTTCGTTCGGAAGTTAGCATGATTTCAACAGACGGACGGACGGACGGACGGACATGCTCAGATCGATTCGGAATTTCACCACGACCCAGAATATATATACTTTATTAGAGCAATATTTCGATGTGTTACAAACGGAATGACAAAGTTAATATACCCCCCCATCATATGGTGGAGAGTATAAAAATTATTTCACTACGCTATATAATAGACTGATATAAATACATCTCTAGAAATTGTCACCGATCACGCTTGTCATTCATAAAATCTGCTATCTCGTTGATCTTTCCGTAAATTGAATAATTTGACGAACCTTTGTTACCACTGTAAGAATTGTGAGCCCAAAGGTCTCAGTGTAGGCACCCGGAATGCCACATAGATCTGATCTTATGTCTTATGGGTTTTCTAATATTTTCTTTCTTGCAGGCATTATTTTTATGCAAATTTTCACCTCATCCGCTATACCGTGTGATTCGTGTGGTAATGAATGTGCCAGTGCATGTGGTACAAAACATTTCAGGTAAGTTCCTAACGACCTGAAACCCTATGTCCTTGAATCCCGTGGTAATTTTCGAATTTGATTTTAATTGTAGAACTTGTTGCTTTAACTATTTGCGCAAGCGCACCGATCCCAATGCCATGAAGATGATAACCAACAAACGTCTAATTGACTTCATTATGTTGCAAGGACGAGCTTTATACACTCAAAATGAAATGAGCCAAGAGAGAAGAGAACAAAGACGCCAGCAACAACAACAGCAGAAATTATTATCGCGGACCTTGCCCTTTAATAGGGATGGTCCAAATGGCACCATTATATTTGAAGATTTACAAGCCTACTATGATTAAACTCCGATGATGATGATGATTACAATGGCTAGCTAAAGGACCTCGTGACCATCCTGTTTACACACTGATCAAATGTCTACAATGTTGATGATGTTGGTAAACTTTCAAGTATTTATCTCTAAATGCAATGAATGACTCATTTTGTACAAATATCAATATTTTTGTTCTTTTGGTACAACATGCCGCTTAAATTAAGATCGGGAAATACAAAATAATATTTGAAATGTTAATTTATTTTTTGTACAATATATAGTCTTTGAATTCTTTTAAAGTGGGGGTATGTAGACGAATGCTTTTCATATATTCCGGTGTAAAAAAATGTGTTCCGAGTTTAATTTCTTAACACAATATTTTTAATGGTAAAAATATAAAGTGCCTAAATTAGCATAAAATGTTTGCTACACATATATTAATATGTTAGAATTTATTATGCTTGAGACACATACATTTTTTATAATTATATTGTGATTGGTTGTAAACATATATTAATCTAGAAATTTAGTGTAAACATATGTATGTTGAGATATCTTAGCCAGAAAGCCAGAGAGCGAGAGAGAGAGAGAGAAATAGATAATATTGAGAAAGAAAAATAGATGTAGAGAAAATTGACGAAAGACATCAACACAATACAGTGAGAAAATCAAATAACATACAGTGTGATTGATATCTATTGCAAATAACTTCAGGTTGCTATGATTTATTCCAGTGACAGAAATAATGTCATTCGTGATGGAATTCAAGCGATAATGTGACTGCTTTACATGTGGCTATCGTTAGAGAAGCCAGGGTTTTGCTTTTAATTGCTTAAAATTTTGCAAAATAAACGTAGTTATAAACGTTCTTAACAGGTTGGCTGATAAGTCCCCGGTCTGACACATAGATATGGCGTCGCTAGTATTAAATGCATATTATTTTTATACCCACCACCATAGGATGGGGGGTATATTAACTTTGTTATACCCACCACCATAGGATGGGGGGTATATTAACTTTGTCATTCCGTTTGTAACACATCGAAATATTGCTCTAAGACCCCATAAAGTATATATATTCTGGGTCGTGGTGAAATTCTGAGTCGATCTGAGCATGTCCGTCCGTCCGTCCGTCCGTCCGTCCGTCCGTCCGTCTGTTGAAATCACGCTAACTTCCGAACGAAACAAGCTATCGACTTGAAACTTGGCACAAGTAGTTGTTATTGATGTAGGTCGGATGGTATTGCAAATGGGCCATATCGGTCCACTTTTACGTATAGCCCCCATATAAACGGACCCCAAAATTTGGCTTGCGAGGCCTCTAAGAGAAGCAAATTTCATCCGATCCGGCTGAAATTTGGTACATGGTGTCAGTATATGGTCTCTAACAACCATGCAAAAATTGGTCCACATCGGTTCATAATTATATATAGCCCCCATATAAACCGATCCCCCGATTTGGCTTGCGAGGCCTCTAAGAGAAGCAAATTTCATCCGATCCGGCTGAAATTTGGTACATGGTGTCAGTATATGGTCTCTAACAACCATGCAAAAATTGGTCCACATCGGTTCATAATTATATATAGCCCCCATATAAACCGATCCCCCGATTTGGCTTGCGAGGCCTCTAAGAGAAGCAAATTTCATCCGATCCGGCTGAAATTTGGTACATGGTGTTAGTATATGATCTTTAACAACCATGCAAAAATTGGTCCACATCGGTTCATAATTATATATAGCCCCCATATAAACCGATCCCCCGATTTGGCTTGCGAGGCCTCTAAGAGAAGCAAATTTCATCCGATCCGGCTGAAATTTGGTACATGGTGTTAGTATATGGTCTCTAAAAACCATGCAAAAATTGGTCCACATCGGTCCATAATTATATATAGCCCCCATATAAACCGATCCTCCGATTTGGCTTGCGAGGCCTCTAAGAGAAGCAAATTTCATCCGATCCAGCTGAAATTTGGTACGTGATGTTAGTATATGGTATCTAACAACCATGCAATAATTGGTCCACATCGGTTCATAATTATATAGCCCCAATATAAACCGATCACCAGATTTGACCTCCGGAACCCCTTGGAAGACCAAAATTAATCTGATTCAGTTGAAATTTGGTACGTGGTGTTAATATATGGCCTCAAACTCCCATGCAAAAATTGGTCGATATCGGTCCATAATTATATATAGGCCCCATATAAACCGATCCCCAGATTTGACCCCCAGAGCCCCTTGGAAGGGCAAAATTCTTCCCATTCGGTTGAAATTTGGTACGTGATGTTGGTATATGGTATCCAACAACCATGCAGGAATTGGTTCATATCAGTCCATAATTATATATAGCTCCCATATAAACCGATCCCCAGATTTGACCTCCGGTGCCTTTTGGAGAAGCAAAATTCATCCGATCTGCTTGAAATTTGGTACGTGGTGGTAGTATATGATATTTAACAACCATGCCAAAAATGGTCCATATCAGTCCATAATCGTGCATAGCCCCATATAAACCGATCCCGAGATTTGGTTTTGGAACCTTTTGGAGGAGCAAATTTAATCCGAGTGAGTTGAAATTTGGTACACTGTGCTAGTATATAGTCGTTAACAACCATGCCTAACTAGGTCCTTATCGGTCTATAGTTATACATGACCCTCAGATAAATCGATCCCCAATCACACAAAAAATGGTCCATATCAAGTTCATAATTGTATATAGCCCCCATATAAGCGACCCCCATATTTCAATTCTGGCTCTCTACGTACAAAAAGTCCATATCGATTCGTAATTATTTGTAGACTTAACTATACATAACTTTTTTGTCTAATATATACCATGTATGGACTAAATCACAATTTAGAAAACGATGTTAAGAAGTTTTAAGATACCACATCCCAAGTAATTCGATTGTGGATGTAGTCTTTCGTAGAAGTTTCTACGCAATCCATGGTGGTGGGTACATAAGATTCGGCCTGGCCGAACTTGCGGCCTTATATACTTGTTATATATTACCAAATGATTCGTGTCAAAATTTGACGTCTGTAAGTCAATTAGTTTGTGAGATAGAGCGTCTTTTGTGAAGCAACTTTTGTTATTGTGAAAAAAAAATGGAAAAAAGGAATTTCGTGTTTTAATAAAATACTGTTTTCTGAAGGGGAAAAATACGGTGGAAGCAAAAACTTGGCTTGTTGATTTCCCTGCCCCAGGGAAATCAACAAGCGTGGAAAGACTCAAAAGCCCGCTGGCAAAGTAATGGCCTCTGTTTTTTGGGATGTGCATGGAATAATTTTTATCGATTATCTTGAGAAGGGAAAAACCATCAACAGTGACTATTATATGGAGTTATTGGAGCGTTTGAAGGTCGAAATCGCGGCAAAACGGCCCCATATGAAGAAGAAAAAAGTGTTGTTCCACCAAGAAAACGCACCGTGTCACAAGTCATTGAGAACGATGGCAAAAATTCATGAATTGGGCTTCGAATTGCTTCCCCACCCACCGTATTCTTCAGATCTGGCCCCCAGCGACTTTTTCTTGTTCTCAGACCTCAAAAGGATGCTCGCAGGGGAAAAATTTGGCTGCAATGAAGAGGTGATCGCCGAAACTGAGGCCTATTTTGAGGCAAAACTACCAAAATAGTATCAAACAAGTATATACGGCCGTAAGTTCGGCCAGGCCGAAGCTTATGTGCCCTCCACCATGGATTGCGTAGAAACTTCTACTGAAGACTATCATCCACAATCGAATTACTTGGGTTGCGGTAACTTTTACCGATGACAAGGTATCTTAAAATTTCCTAATACAGTAATATATACCACGTAGTCCATACGTGGTATATATTAAACTTAAAATGGCCGATTAAATACGTATATAATTAAGTTTGACAAAATTTTCTTTAGAAATAAAATTTTGTCAACATTTTCTATAGAAGTAAAATTTGGACAAAATTTTCTATAGTAATACGATTTTAACAAAATTTTCTATAGAAATAAAATTTTGCCAAAATTTTCTATAGAAATAAAATTTTGCCAAAATTTTCTATAGAAATAAAATTTGACAAAATTTTATATAGGAATAAAATTTCGACAAAATTTTCTATAGAAATAAAATTTTGACAAAATTTGCTATAGAAATAAAATTTTGCTAGATTATGTTTGCTCGAGTGGCAAGATTCTACATTCTCTTTAGAATTAAAATTTTGACATTTTCTATAGAAATAAAATTTTGGCAAAATTTTCTATAGAAATAAAATTTGACAAAATTTTCTATAGGAATAAAATTTCGACAAAATTTTCTATAGAAATAAAATTTTGACAAAATTTTCTATAGAAATAAAATTTTGCTAGATTATTTTTGCTCGAGTGGCAAGCATGATTATGAACCGATATGGACCAATTTTTGTGTGATTGGGGATCGGCTATATATAACTAAAGACCGATATGGACCAATTTTGGGATGCTTATTATCGGCCATATATTATATATATATATATATATATATCTGGGGATCGGTTTATATATGGACTGATATGGGCCAATTTTTGAATGGTTCTTAGAGACTATATACTAATACCATGTACCAAATTTCAGCCGGATCGGATGAAATTTGCTCCTCTAAGAGGCTCCGGAGTTCAAATCTGGGGATCGTTTTATATATTTATATGGGCTATATATAATTATGGACCGATATGGACCAATTTTTGCATGGTTGCTCTAACCAAATCTGGGGATCGGTTTATATGGGGGCTATATATAATTATGGACCGATGTGGACCGATTTTTGCATGGTTATTAGATACCATATACTAACATCATGTACCAAATGTCGGCCGCATCGGATGAAATTTGCTTCTCTTAGAGCAATCGCAAGCCAAATTTTGTGGTCCGTTTATATGGGGGCTAAACGTAAAAGTGGACCGATATGGACCAATTTTTGCGTGGTTGTTAGAGACCATATACTAACACCATGTACCAAATTTCAGCCGGATCGGATGAAATTTGCTTCTCTTAGAGCGATCGCAAATCAAATTTGGGGGTCCGTTTATATGGAGGCTATACGTAAAAGTGGACCGATATGGACCAATTTTGGCATGGTTGTTAGAGACTATATACTAACACCATGTACCAAATTTCAGCCGGATCGGATGAAATTTCCTTCTCTTAGAGCAATCGCAAGCCAAATTTGGGGGTCCGTTTATATGGGGGCTATACGTAAAAGTGGACCGATATGGCCCATTTGCAACACCATCTGACCTATATCAATAACAACTACTTGGGCCAAGTTTCAAGTCGATAGCTTGTTTTGTTCGGAAGTTAGCGTGATTTCAACAGACGGACGGACGGACATGCTCAGATCGACTCAGAATTTCACCACGACCCAGAATATATATACTTTATGGGGTCTTAGAGCAATATTTCGATGTGTTACAAACGGAATGACAAAGTTAATATACCCCCATCCTACACCCTCACAAAAAATCGCTTCTGTAACATATACTCCCAAACATATTTTGCTTCAAGCATATACATTTTTGGGTATTGCCCAAACATTTATATGTTTGATATCTACCAATATATAATATGTTTGAAAGCACATTGGTCTAAACAATATATGTTTGGGTAGTCTAAGTTCCAAACATTTTGTATTTTTGCATCCAAATTCAATAATGTTGTCTTCCAAAAAACAATATGTTATTATAATATCCCTTCCTGTTTTAATGTAGGTGCTTGTTTCTTAATAATAATGCGAACATGTGTCCCGCGTGGCTTAAAAAGCTGAAGAAATTTACTAGTTTTCTTCTTCCGTTTTGATGAAATATTTCCAATTCGGGCATAGGTGTTATTTATTTTTCAGGCTACTCTGGGCCACAGATATGTCTCGATCTTTTCCTACGTCCTTTTTGGTAGCCACCTTCGACAAAGAAGCGTAGCACTCACTAGTGGACATAATCCAAAAGACTTGGGTTGAGGTGGAATGTGGGCTGCTAATACATCCAACAGGTATTTGAAGGCCGGATTATTTACCCTATAATATTGTATCACAATGGACTGAATGGTCTAAGTGAGTCCGAATCAAATCGGGCTGCCACTTTAACCCTATAAATCCCATAAACTAAGTAACAACTTCTTCATGTCCAAGTATGTAGTTACAACGTTTCAGGCAACTCAAGTGGGTTAATGGCATCGCGTAGCTTTCTCCTTTCTATCCTTTAGACCTTGTTACGTTGATACGCCTCTCCTCAGCTACAACCATAAACACGGCACTAAACATTTTTGGCGTTTTTCGCGTTTAACTCAACTTTTACATCAATTTAATACAATTTCAATTCAAAATTTTAATATTAAAAATTTATTAAAATAAAACAGTTGAAGTAAAACAGCTGACTTCGAATACTTTAAATTATTGCTCCCATGTTATTCCCTCCCCCTACTATATAGAATAGGAGGATTTTATTCCCGGGGAAAATGAATTCCCAGGGAACACATTCCCTAGGGAATATTCAGAATTGGGCTAATTGTCTTTGGTATAGTTTCCTAGCATTTCTATTGCTAGTAATTGTACGGAGAGGTTTCCTTCCAATAGTTGGTCTTTCTACCATTTAAATGATTTCGTGAATAATCAGTTTTTTTTTGTTTTCAATGTCGATTATTTATTATTTTTATATGAATTTAATTCGATTTTTTTGCATAATTATATGCTTTTATATAATCACTTTCATGAAAGGGTATTTGTTGCATAATTCTACCATGAGTATCTGATATATATAGCGTATGTTCATATTCGGTATCATCTAATTTGGTATTTTCATCTGCGTTTTGTTTGTTGTCATATTTCGGGTAATGCGAATAGACACATTTCATTTTACAAGGCCTTGTTGTGAATGGTGTTTTTAATTTGTTCCCATTTTGGCTTTCTTCCATTTTCATATATTTTCCACTTAATTCCACAAAATCCAAATAACCAGAAATTTGCTTTAAAAAAAAGCTTTCAATTTTAAATTAAAATGATAAAATTTTGAAATAGTAATTCTAGGAATTTTGACATAATTTTATCAAGGTATTCTACAGAAAGTTTAAACAAATAAATAGGTTTTTGAAACACAATCAAATTTGAAAATTTCCACTGTATGTATAATAGAACAGTTTTTGCCTCAAACTGGATAGAAAGAATTGTGTAAATAGGCCTGTTTTCTTTTAGTACTAGAAAGCCAAGGCGAGACGGACTTAAATTAAACACAAAACCGATTTATCGAGAAGAAATGCAAAATGTGCAAATATATCATCTGCTGCTAAATTCAGACAACGTTTAAAAATTTATTAAAAATAATTATTATTAATAATAATAATTAATATAATAATTATTATTTCAATTTGTGACGTCCATTTTCAGTCTTTTTATATAAGTATAAAATGTTTTTGTGATTCGAAAAACGCCTCTTGTGAATATGTACAAAATGTAATAACAGACAAAATTTTCGTTAAATAAATTAACCCTCTAATGCCCAATCCCGCCCTTAGGTGGGCTTCGTTAAACCAGGAAACTTTTAATAAAACACACCTTAAGACAACAAAAATGGTTAAAATAAAAAGAAAACTTAGTCAAAACTGTCCAAGAGGCTTTGCAGCATATACTGAATTTTACCGTATAAATTTTTCATGTTCAGTTTCCTTGCTTTTGTGTCGTTAACATGGAATATTTAATCAGCTGGCAAAAAAATTGGGGCATTGGAGGATTAAATAATTAATAAATGGATTGAAGTGACAAACGTGCTCAAAAACTTGAAAAAAAATGTTTAAGCACTAGAAATAAATCCGTCATTGCCCGGATGATCAGGTGGGGAACTATAGCTTTGAAGCTCAATGCTTTTGGTCGAGAGAGCCGAGGCAGTGATGCCAGTATTTTTCAGGCCCTTGTCCCCAAATTAGAACACTTTCGTCCCCAATTTATATTGATATTCCAATTGTTGACAAGTTTTTATGAAACAAATAAATACATATTAACCCCTATTTTCATGAAGCTCCGTTAGTGTTCCGTTAACTAACGAACTTTTTAACTGTATTATGAAAATAGCTGTCATCTTGCCTATATATTCGATATGCCAGTTAGGAACTTAACTGCCGACAATTTTTCAGTTAAAGTTAACCGGAGAGAATATATTTGGAATTTACTTTTTGTTAACTGACAGTTAAAGTCTAACGGAGCTACATGAAAATGGCCGTAAATTTTTGTTATACCAGCTTGTGAGTTGCAATAAGATCAAAATATCGAAACACAAAACCAGCAGACCCTTAGGTTAGGTTAGGTAAGGTGACAGCCCGATGTATCAGGCTCACTTAGTCTATTCAGTCCATTGTGATACCACATTGATGAACTTCTCTCTTATCACTGAGTGCTGTCCGATTCCATGTTAAGCTCAATGACAAGGGACCTCCTTTTTATAGCCGAGTCCGAACGGCGTTCCACATTGCAGTGAAACTACTTAGAGAAGCTTTGAAACCTCATAAATGTCACCAGCATTACTGAGGTGGGATAATCCACCCACGACCTTGTGTATGCAAGGCGGTCATGCTAACCATTGCACCTCGGTGGCTCCCAGCAGACCCTTGATCGTCTTCCAATTTTTCGAGAAATGAAAATCTCCCATTTTTTCGATCACTGTGTATTTATGAACGAAAATGTACTTCTAAGTAATCAAGCTCATCACTGATTGTTCAATAAATAATTTCAATTTTAAAAAGGTGCCTTCCAAAAGCTAAGTAAAATTATAAATTAACACTTGGGCCTCCAAGACAAAGTCCTGGCTCCGTTTCTAGTCCAGCTGCTCCATTTACACCTTTTTGTATACCAGGAATGAAGAGCAAAGTTTTCTTTTTCCAATATTAGGGCTGTTTTCTTTTAGCACTGGATGCAACATTTGTATGAGCTATCCAGAACACCGTTGCACTGGTGTTCTATCCAGAACATCTCATCAGTGCAAGTCGCGCCGATGTTGCCAGATTGTATTTTTATAAAGTGACGCTTCTTCGATTCACAATAGTACTTTATTGTGACTAATTTATCGAAAAACAAGAAATTCAAAGTGGTACAGTGTCATAAATAATCGCAGCAGTAAATATTTATTACTAATTTGAGCATTTCATACATTAAAAATGCAAGATTTCACTTCTTTTCTGTGATTGTTTTTAAACAGCTGATGACAGTGTTGCGTATTTTTGGAGATGTCCTGGATAAACGAGTACTCTGTTTTCTTTTAGTCCTTCACGGTTTAGTGCATCCAGTGCTAAAAGAAAACAGCCCTATTGACGATTCGTTGAACTTCTGTTTTAATATGATTTATTACACTGTACCGATTTCGAAAAAAATCCCCATAAAATTCCCCAAATTTATGGAAATTCCCCACCAAATCAATTCAAAAATTTCTTCCCTTACAACGAAAAAATATCGTCAATTTGGGGAAAAATCCCCAATACTGGCAACACTGAGCCGAGGTGCCGAATTCGCATCTTATGATCACAAATATATTGATACATTCAAAGAAAAAAGTCTGCTAAAAAGAGAAGTCTTTGTTTGTTGTTATATTTTTTTGTCATGGGTCAATCTCAGTTTCGACCGAATACCAAAAAATTTGTCAACTGTGAATTATCCCCTCTCACTATTGTGACATTTTCAAGTGTTGTTTCCTTTTTGCACTTGATGCAACATTAGTATAAGCTATCCAGAACATCGTTGCACTGGTGTTCTATCCAGAACATCTCATCAGTGCAAGTCGCGCCGATGTTTCCAGATTGTATTTGGATCAAGTGATTCTTCGATTCACGATAGCAATTTATTTTGACTATTTTATCGAAAAACATGAAATTCAAAGTGATACAGTGTCATAAATAATCGCAGCAGTAAATATTTATTACTAATTGGAGCATTTCATACATTAAAAATGCAAGATTTCACTTCTTTTCTGTGATTGTTTTTAAACAGCTGATGACAGTGTTGCCTATTTGTGGAGATGTCCTGGATAAACGAGTACTCTGTTTTCTTTTAGTCCTGAACGGCTTAGCATATCCAGTGCTAAAAGAAAACAGCCCAAATGTTTCTCTAAGTGGTTTCACCATAATGTGAAACGATGTTCGGAATCGGTTATATAAAGGAGGTCTAGATTATTTTTTTTTTCCTTCACGAACTTTAAACGATAGTTGGTACAAGAAGTAATCGTTGTGGTTGACATCGCCCTTGTTCAGGAATTAACGTCGATTATCGATTAAAGACGACAGACGTTAAAAGCTTTTCTGAAAACTAGATGTTTTGGCAGCAATGTCAGATTTGTTGCTGTAAAAAATTGTTAAAAAAAAGTAATTCGTCTGGTTTAGTCGGTATTTTCACTTATTAGCAGAGTTTGTTCGATGAGTGTAGGGTTTTATATCAACCTTGTTACAATGATATTATTTTATTTATTTATTTATTTATTTTTTTTTTAATTCTATTTATATCCACTTTAACATTCTGCAATTTCAACAACAAAACAAAAGGGATCCCCATTTTTTAAAAACTTTATTAACATATTGTGAAAAAGTGATTTTTTTAATAAAACAAAACACACGCAACATCATCATTTAAATCTCATCCATCTCGTATAAAATTGCACATGCAAATGAAAAAATATAGAGGAAAATATATAGAACAAATTCATTTTGGAACTGAATTCTCGTGGGTCTGCATGGCACACACCACAAAAAACACCATAGGTATGTTTTTGTAGTGTATAAAATTTTGTATTTGAAAGTTTGTAGCACCATGAGATTCAGCTCTGGCATGAATTTCTAAGCACAATATTAAATAAAATCTAAAAAAAAATTAATTGACCGTGATCATTTTTTATGGAAGAGTATCAGACACTTTTATTGATTTTTATTATTAATAAACATTTAAAACAATTTAAATTTAGTAATTATTTTTTTTCTTTTCTTCTTTGCAGATTTTGAAGACTTGCCACCACTGTTGCCCATTGAACCACCATTGGATGGTTATTACAATTTCTCATTGGGTCAATCCGAAGGTCTTATTGATTTATTTAATGATTTCGTTTAATTTTAGATAGTAAAAAAAAACAAAAACACAGTAAACCATTTACAATATTTGTACACAATCCTTTAAAGATAAAACAAACAAGCAAAACAAAGAAAAAAAAAACATAATAAAATGTTAATTACCTTCCTTTAGCCTCCTGTACCGCCCTTACTTCCCCGATTTTATCCTTTCAACGAAAGCCAATTTTTACAATTCAATCACTTTCACTTTTTTTTTAGCACCAAATATATTGTATTTTTTTTTTCAATTCTATCAAAACATTCTTTAGGTATTTATAATTTGAAATTATAAAAAAGAATTGTCAAAAAAAAACAAAGCAAAAATATTGTAACATTTTTAAAGTTTTATATGATTTGTTTTTTTTTTGCTCTTATTATAGTAATTATTATTAATTACATATAAACTGATTAGCTGAAATATGTTTTTTTTAAATAATAAAGCGAAAAAAACAATAAACAAAAGTTACAGAAAATATATTAAACAAAAAAAGGAATGTAAACACTATAGTCTGAAAAAGTAAGAAAATAAAACTAAAATAAATATATTTAAAATAAAAAAATTAATAGTCTATATTCACAAAAATAAGATCAACTGAGTAATAGGAAAGTGTAACAAAGTTTATAAAATTTCTCATAAAATTCAGGTTTTCAAATTTACAAAACAATTCAAATATTTGTAATTTTTATCAAAACAAATAAAATAAAAAAAAAATAAGTCATATATAATTATCACAGAAAGTCCTAAGAAAAAAAGATAAAAAAGTAAAATAAATCAAGAAAATCTACAGTGTAAAATATTTTTTTTTTATAAAACTAATTAATTGAAAAATAGTAATGCAAAAATTCTATATACATTCAACTCACTCAGCAGCATACATATAAATACATATGTTTTTTGAAAAAACACTATGGATAAAATGTAACATAAAAAAAACAAACAAACGCCCATATAAAATATTTAGAGTCACACTTTGTAAATGAATCAAAATTATTTTGTAATTCTTCTTTATCCAATATTATCATTATAAACTTGCTATGTAAAAATTAAACACATTTTTTAAATTAATTTTTAATGCGGCTCCTTTGTTTTCCTATTTTTAATAACTTTTCTATTGGAATTTCTTTTCTCCTCTCTCTCTAGCTTTTTTTTATTTTTTATGGAAATGTTGATTTTGCAGTTATTTTTTGCCCTGAATTTGTAAATTTCCACTCATATGTATTACCACGATTTTGTAAAATTTTTTGTTAATTTTTTTTTGAAGTTTCTTTTTTAAACAACAGTTATGTTTGGTTTCTTTTCAAGAGAACAATAATTAGTTTTACACTGTATTTAATAAAGAAAATAAAATATAATCTAATTTAAAAGGAAAAAAATCAACATCAATAAAATAAAATTAATATTTACGCATTTTTTTGTTAATGTTTATTTTAATTTCCATTGTATAATTAATATAAATTTAAAGCGTAATTTTATTTTATAATAACAAAGAAAGCAAAAAAATATATAAAACTATAAATAAAGCAAAATGAATAAAAATTTTGAAAAAAAAAAATCTACAAAAAACAACATTAAACTACCGAGAGCAGCAAAGCAAACAAACCTATAGCAACATCCACAAATCCACAACAACAAAAACAAACTTATTTTAATGCTAAACGCTTATATTTTTATACATTAAAGAAAATCAGAAAATTTAAATATATAAATATATTTTGTTATTGTTAACATAGTAAAACAAACGAACCCACAAAACGTCTCAAAAAAATTTTATTGTCTATTACCATTGGCTTTACAACATTGAACAAGTTTGGACAGATTGATAGCAATTGTCGCGGGAGTTGATTTCACAGGGAAATGGGAAGTTTTTCTAAATTTCAAAAATCTCAAATTTAGAAAAATACAATATTCATTTTTTAAACATTTCAACTCTTGAGGAAGGGTTTGAAAACATCTATAAGTCGTATGTATTTTTCCGGCTTTTGGACATCTTGTGTAAAACACAGGATCGTAAGATATAAAAGAAAGTATTCGTCATGGTTTCAATCCCAAAAAGTTTTTCAGTGGTCGGTGACATATCTGAGAGTTTCAAAACTCCTCTAAAAGATTTTATGTATTGTGAACATAGTTCCACACAGTTTGTAGAATTCTACCATAAATGGTAGATTTTTTACTGTTTGGTAGATTGGTAGAATTCTTGATAATTTGGTAGATTTTTCACAATATTACTCTCCAGGTATATTAATTTTCTATAGAAATAACATTTTGACAAAATGTTCTATAGATAAAAATGTTGATAAAATTTTCTATAGAAATAAAATTTTTAAAAGATTTTCTATAGAAATAAAATGTTGAAAAAATATGTTGATAAAAAATTTCGATAGAAATAAAATTTTGACAAAATTTCCTATAGAAATAAAATTTTTAAAAGATTTTCTATAGAAATAAAATGTTGAAAAATTTTTCTATAGAAATAATATTTTGATAAAAAATTTCTATAGAAATAAAATTTTGACAAAATTTTCTATAGATATGAAATTTTTAAAAGATTTTCTACAGAAATAAAATGTTGAAAAAATTTTCTATAGAAATAATATTTCGAAAAAAAAAAATCTATAGAAATAAAATTTTGACAAAATTTTCTATAGAAATAAAATTTTGAAAAAATTTTCTATAGAAATAAAATTTTGGCATAATTTTCTATAGAAATAAAATTAAAAAAAATCTTAGAAACAAAATTTTTACAAAATTTGACATTGGCAAAGGAAAAGAGAGATGTTTAGACAAAGATTTATTTCGGCAAAAGCCGACTATCATAAACCTTTTTTCGAAAGGTTCAAGTGTGCTTCACTTTGGGTTTAGTGAACTATCAGAATTTATTCTGATAATTGGTTGATAGTTTTGCTGCAAGTAGAGAATGCTGATGAGGAATGTGGTAATTCCGAAACGTGCGTCCAGCCAACCATCTTGCAGTCTATAGAGCTTTGCCCAAATAAATTTGACAAACATTCTTTTCCTCTGTTGGTTAAGCTACACTTGTAGTTTAGTAAACGCAATGGTTTTAAGCTGAAATAAAAACAAAAACAACAACAATAAAACAAATTTAACAAAATTCTCTATAGAAATAAAATGTTGACAAATTTTCTATAGGAATAAAATTTTCACAAAATTCTCTATAGAAATAAAATTTTGAAAAAATTTTCTATAGAAATAAAATTTTGACAAAATTTTCTATAGAAATAAAATTTTGACAAAATTTTCTATACAAATAAAATGTTGACTACCAAAGTCCATTGTAAGTTCCGTTTTTTTTTTTTTGTAGAAGTAGTAACTTTCCCTTGTTGGTTGAAGCTAAAATCGTTAAAACTTTTAAAATTCGACATACTTACAATTCAAGGGATATACCCAAAAATTGTATTGAATAAAGTGTTTCTTTCGAAGAAAAAAAAACATTTTTTTTTCATACTAACTTCAAAAATTTCAAAATAAGATTTTTTAAATTTGGTAAATTTTTGGTAAATTTTTGATAAAATTTTCTTCAAATTTTAGTAGATTATTTTTGGCACGAGTGATATCCGACATTATTTTAGACCCATCAATAAACCTATTAACTCTTATGGCGTTTTAGGGAGCCACCGTGGTGCAATGGTTAGCATGCCCGCCTTGCATACACAAGGTCGTGGCTTCGATTCCTGCTTCGACCGAACATCAAAAAGTTTTTCAGCGGTGGATTATCCCACCTCAGTAATGCTGGTGACATTTCTGAGGTTTTTAAAGCTTCTCTAAGTGGTCTTCTTGCAATGTGAAACGCCGTTCGGACTCGGCTATAAAAAGGAGGTCCCTTGTCATTGAGTTTAACATGGAATCGGGCAGCACTCAGTGATAAGAGAGAAGTTCACCAATGTGGTATCACAATGTACTGAATAGTCTAAGTGAGCCTGGGGGCTAATCACGGCATTCGATATCGAATTCATAATCGTATCGAAAAAATTGTCGATACGATTAAAAGTTTGGATCATGGGATTCGATCGAAATTTGATGCAATTTCTTAAGCGTTGTCAACACGAAGCAGAACAAAATGAAATGATAAAATTAAGTTAGCGTCACAAAATAGAATGTAGAAAAAAACATGTTTTTAGAGGTTTCAAAGTAAAAAGTAAATTATATCTTATGGACCCATACATTCCTCCAAATTCCTTCCTAATTGGAGGATGAGATGAATATAGAATAATTCGGCGACAAATAAGGAATAAAAGTGCACATTGTTATTGGTGTAAGTACATGGGTTTGAAATGGTGTGCACTGTTAGAAATTCACCTTTTGCAGGCTCAATGGCCGATTTCGGCTGACGAAGGAGGCGTTCAAATGGAAAATAATTTTTGGTGGCACGTCAATTCTGTCACTTTACAATTGTCTGCCGTCTTACAATTTTTTGCGAGTGGAAGCTTTCATAATTCACTATTCTTACAAGGTGGTCCAGAAGCGTTATGTTGTCACGGAATGGTACGGTATTTGGTGGATCACAATCTCTTGGATAACGATCTAGCTTGTGCACTTTATATATGGTTCTTTGCCAAGCAAGGATGCTCGCTCCCGAACTCGACTATGACCAATTTTTGATTAACTTTTATTGGAGTTGCATTAGTTCTAAATATTCAAAATATGTTCATTATATGTAAATTTACTATAAATTAGCAACAATTCGAACTAAAACTAATATATTTACTATTCCTACACCCTCACAAAAAATCGCTTCTGTAACATATACTCCCAAACATATTTTGCTTCAAGCATATACATTTTTGGGTATTGCCCAAACATTTATATGTTTGATCTCTTCCCATATATAATATGTTTGAAAGCACATTGGTCTAAACAATATATGTTTGGGTAGTCTAAGTTCCAAACATTTTGTATTTTTGCATCCAAATTCAATAATGTTGTCTTCCAGAAAACAATATGTTATTATGTGAACATATAATATGTTTGGAAGCATTTTGCACCCAAAAATATTATATGCTCAAAAAAATTCTCCCAAACAATACTGTGCTCAAAATTTTATTTATTTATTTATATATTTACAATCATAATGAATTATGAAAATAAACAGATAATATAGGTGCTAACAACATAGGTTTTCGACCTGAATGCTCAAAATTTTGTTTCTGCCTAATTGTATATTCCCCCACATCTTTTTCACTTCCACGAGATTTTTTAGTTCTTAGCACCTTTTTCTGTAATACAAACATTGTAGAAGAAATTATTCAATTTTATGATTTTTTTTATTTTAAATTTACCTTTTGCCGGACGGGGATTCGAACAGCGGACCACACAGTTTGTAAGGATCAAAGAAGTAGCTGATCAATTGCCCAAGGAAAAATAAAATGTTAATTTTGTAATAACAAGCAACAACCACCAACTTAGTTCAATAACGCTCCCTGTTAAATAGCGCTCCAAGCTACTAAACACATATATGTTTATAGGCTATTTCTAAATTAATATATGTTTGCATCCAAGCATATTATATTTACAAACATTTTATGTCCCAAACATAATATGTTCTAACATATTAACATATATGTCCCAAACATGTTATGCTAGTTTATGAACATTATATGCTTGCACTCAAAAATATTGTGTTTAAAAATGTGTGTTCCAAACATATAATGTTTATAGCCAAACATATGAAAAACAGTCTTTTTCATCCGTGTATGGTGGAGGGTATAAAAGTAGATGTAGAGAAAGTTGACGGAAGACATTAACACAATACAGTGAGAAAATCAAATACAGTGTGATTGATATCTATTGCAAATAACTTCAGGTTGCTATGATTTATTCCAGTGACAGAAATAATGTCATTCGTGATGGAGAAGCCAGGGTTTTGCTTTTAATTGCCTAAAATTTTGCAAAATAAACGTAGTTATAAACGTACTTAAGAGGAATTTCTGTATACGTAAACGAAGCAAACGCCTATAGACCAGCCCGTGGACCCACTAGGGACTGACAAAATTGCAAACTTCCACCATCAGCTTACTCACGAAAGAATATGTTGATATCTTTATCCATTCAAAAGTTGCAGATTTATTTTAAAACAAGCAATTTGATACCACTGTGCGCCGATGGTTTGGCGAGAGCCGCAGTAATGGTCGATGGTCGCTCCCCGCTCGTATTCATCGACCGTGGTGTCACCATAAAATTAGGAAAATTTCATAAAGGCTGTATTGAAGCCGTAATGTATACACATATTCTTGGATATCATCCAATTTTGGCACAGTTGTTAGAGGGCATATACTAAGACCACGTACCAAATATGCACCTCCATGTAGCCCCGGGGCTATATAATTATGGACCCATATATAGATCAATTTTTGCATGATTGCTAGAGGACATATATGTACTAGCCTTACATACCAAATTTCAACCGGATATGATGATATTTGCACTTTATATGGGGGCTATATAAAAAGATATGGGCCGATATCCACCATTTTTTTCATGGTTGTTAGAGGACATATACTTACGTCGCGTAACAAATTTCAACCGGATAGGATAAAATTTGCACTTCAAAGAGTCTCCGTAAATCTGGGGGTCGGTTTATATGGGGGCTGTAGCTTAAAGTGGTCCGATATGACCCATTTGCAATAACATACTATCTGACCTACATCAATAGCAACTACTTGTGCCAAGTTTCAAGTCGATAGCATGTTTTGTTCTGAAGTGAGCATGATTTCAAAAGACGGACGGATGGACGGATGGACGGACGGACATCGTTACATCGTCTTAGAATTTCTCCACGACCCAGAATATATACTTCTTGGGGTCTGAGACCAATATTTTGATGTGTTTTAAACGGGATGACAAAGTTAGTATACCCCCATCTTGGCGCTATAAATATGGACCCCTTGAAAATCAGCCCCAAAACATAAATGAAATAGGATACCCAATAATTATATAGAAAACAACAACACCAAATTTTCATGTTTTTTGGGCCACATTTGCATTATGAAAAAAAATCCCCATTTCATTTTGGGATTGTTCTTCATTTTCATGTGGCGCTTATTTTCCAATTCTGGGATTTGACAATAGTGGCAACTATAGCATTGTATCACATCAGATTTAGTTTATACGTAACCGGCCTTTGGCCGAGGTTTAAGGCTTTCTCCTATGGACAGAGTTCAAAGTGGGCAATCGATATTCCCCAGAGATTCGTACTCAGTACAGTGATCAAAAACCCGTGTTCTTTGAAAGAAGGGTTTTCTCGATGACGGTGTTTATTGAAGCCAATAACCGGCATAATTGGTACAACCGGTTTTCATACAAAATACATAATTTTGAAAAGGAAAATCTAATTTCATTAACATAAAAAATAATTCGAAAACTTATATTATATATTATTAAGTTGGACACATTTTTATACCCTCTACCATAGGATGGGGGTATATTAACTTTGTCATTCCGTTGGTAGCACATCGAAATATTACTCTAAGATCCCATACAGTATATATATATTCTGGGTCGTGGTGAAATTCTGAGTCGATCTAAGCATGTCCGTCCGTCCGTCTGTTGAAATCACGCTAACTTCCGACCGAAACAAGCTATCGACTTCAAACTTGGCACAAGTAGTTGTTATTGATGTAGGTCGGATGTTATTGCAAATGGGCCATATCGGTCCACTTTTTCGTATAGCCCCCATATAAACGGACCCCCAGATTTGGCTTGCGGATCCTCTCAGAGAAGCAAATTTCATCCGATTCGGCTGAAATTTGGTACATGATGTTAGCATACGAAAATTGGTCCACATCGGTCCATAATTATATATAGCCCCCATATAAACCGATCCCCAGATTTTGCTTGCGGAGCCTCTAAGAGAAGCAGCTGAAATTTGGTACATGGTGTTAGTATGTGGTCTCTAATAACCATGCGAAAATTGGTCCACATAGATCCATAATTATGTATAGCCCCCATATAAACCTATCACTAGATTTGACCTCCGGAGCCTCTTGGAAGACCAAAATTCATCTGATTCAGTTGAAATTTGGTACGTGGTGTTAATATATGGCCTCAAACACCCATGAAAAATTGGTCGAAATCGGTCCACAATTATATATAGCCCCCATATCAACCGATCCCCAAATTTGACCTCCGGAGCCCCTTGGAAGAGCAAAATTCATCCGATTCGGTTGAAATTTGGTACGTGATGTTAGTATATGGTATCCAGCAACCATGCAGGAATTGGTTCATATCAGTCCATAATTATATAAATAAATAACATATAAACCGATCCCCAGATTTGACCTCCGGTGCCTTTTGGAGAAGCAAAATTCATCCGATCAGGTTGAAATTTGGTACGTGGTGTTAGTATATGATATGTAACAACCATGCCAAAAGTCAGTCCATAATTATATATAGCCCCCATATAAACCGATCCTGAGATTTGGTTTTGGAGCCTCTTGGAGGAACAAATTTCATCCGAGTCAGTTGAAATTTGGTACATTGTGCTAGTGTATGGCCGTTAACAATCATGCCTAACTAGGTCCATCGGTCTATAGATATATATGTTGTAGCCTTCAGATAAATCGATCCCCAATCACACAAAAATTGGTCCATATCAAGTTCCTAATTGTATATAGCCCCCATATAAGCGACCCCCATGTTTCAATTCTGGCTCTCTACGTACCGTGCAAAAGTCCATATCGATTCTTAATTATTTGTAGACTTACAAATACATACTTTTTTGTCTAATATATACCACGTCCACGGACGAAAAAGACTGTTTTTCATATGTTTGGGTATAAACATTATATGTTTGGAACTCAAATTTTTAAACACAATATTTTTGAGTGCAATGTTCATAAACTAGCATAATATGTTTGGGACATATATTTTAATATGTTAGAACATATTATGTTTGGGACATAAAATGTTTGTAAATATAATATGCTTGGATTCAAACATATATTAATTTAGAAATAGCCCATAAACATATATGTGTTTACAAAGAGAGACAAAGTGTATGCTGGAAGTAATATAATGAAAGTAACTAATTGGCGCATTACAAATATATATACACAAAGAAAATTTCATTAAATATAGGAAAAATACTACGTGTGAATATAAACAAGTATAAATTTACATATTATGAGTAAACATATATATGTTGTGATATAAGACTTCGCCAAAAATTGTATATGCTTAAGTAAAATATTAAACTGAGTATTGGGAGAGAAAATTCATTCGGAACCAAGATAAAATATATTTGAAAAAAAAAGAGCATGAGTTTTGTTTATCATTTTCGCATTACGAGCACAATTTTTTTGTTTCGTCAAAACAAATCGGAACGTAGGACGAGTAAGTCAAAATATTCAAACAAAGGTAATTAAAGGGATCTTCATAAAAACTAACGAAAGGGCACTATACACTGAACAAAAAGCATGTCCGGTTCCAAAGATTGTGTCTCCACTTTAACAATTTTGGTATTGATTCCGAACCAAAGAAGCGGAGAATACAAGTAAGGATGCTTTTAAGACACAATTCTCTTTTAAATGGGGTTTTGTGTACTTGACTCTACGAAGCACATTTAAATTTTTCGCTTTTTCAGCTTTTTTTCATATGCTATAAAATGTCCGTTCAAAACAAGACTTCCAGTAGAAATTATGCTATGTTTCAAGTAAAAAATGTCTTTAAAATAAAGTATTGAAAAACATATCCTATTTTTTAATGATTTTTGCCTTGTAGTCAAGATGCAAAAATGCAACAAATTTAAAGACAGTTTCATTAATCTTAAAGAATTTTTCTGAATTATTAAAGTCAAGTTGACCTTAGTCCAAAAATTTGTTCTTTCATGTTATGATACCCATTTTTAAGTCAAATCACTTAATTATAACGACAACACGACTTCATTGAAAGTATCGACCTTTGAACATGGAAAAAACTTTATATTAGAGAAATGTGTCTTCTAAGCTAAGCAAAAGTTATATTCTTATTTTAAGGACATGAACTCTTTGGCCTCACGACAATATTTTTTCAGTGCACTCTTTTTAGAGTTGTGGAAGTAAAATGAAAACAGGGCGAAACAGTGAAAAATTAAACAGTAAGATCTATAAAAACAAAGATTAGTTCCTCTTTATTAATGAGTAGTCCAAGAGGAGTTGACGGATTTTTCCGAAAATAAAAGCGGGCATTCAGTTCGAGTTTTGCCGCTAAAATTATTTCTCATTTTAGCGGCAAAACCAGAATAACATTACAACTTTTTCCGGAAAATTGTATTATAACATGGTGGGGAAAGATCCAAAGCAACAATTGAATAAGTTTATTTTCTTTAAAAGAAATTATTAAAGAAAAGTAAAAGGGTAAACATGGCCATTTTAACGCGATAATACCAATTTATACCGGCCTTAAGAATTAAATTAAGTACAAAATTATTCGTTAATAAAAATTCATATTTATTTGTATTTCTAAATTAATGGTGTTACATGCTAGCAAACAATTGTTCACACCAAAATAAATTTATGTGCTGTTGTAAAATTACTGTTTAGAATTTAAATATAATGTGCTTTTGAATGGTTATCGTTAACCTTAGGATTCGATGGAAAAATATTTTTATATACTCGAATTCACGTTCTTCTTTTGTAAGAGTTTTTGAATTTCTTCGAAAATTTTAAACTTGTATACAAAAACTTTATTTGTTACACAATTTTTATTTTTGCAATAAAAAATAATATTTGATTTGAACTCAGTCCATTTCGTTTATATCAAGCATTTTTATACCCTTCACCACTACTGTGGTACAGGGTATAATAAGTTTGTGCATTTGTATGTAACGCCAAGAAGGAGTAATCATAGACCAACCTTTTAGTATACGGATCGGCTTAGAATTAAATTCTGAGTCGATTTACCGATGTCCGTCTGTCTGTCTGTCCGTCTGTCTGTTGATGTGTTTTTGTGTGCAAAGTACATCTCGCAGTTTTAGTCCGATTGTCCTAAAATTTGGTACATGGTCCAGGTTTGGCTCAAAGACGATCCCTATTGATTTTGGAAAAAATCGGTTCAGATTTAGATATAGCTGCCATATATATTTTTCACCGATCTGGTCATAATTGGCGTCTTTATCAACCGATCTTCCTCAAATTCCGTACATCCGAATATTTTATGAGTCTCGAAAAACTTGCAAAATATCAGCCAAATCGGTTCAGATTTAGATATAGCTCCCATATATAGCTTTCGCACGATTTACACTCAATTGCCCACAGAGGCCAATTTTTTGTTCCGATTTAGTTGAAATTTTGCATAGGGAGTAGAATTAGTATTGTAACTATGCGTGCCAAATTTGGTTGAAATCGGTTCAGATTTGGATATATCTCCCATATATAGCTTTCGCCCGATTTACTCTCATATGACCACAGAGGCCATTTTTTTTAACTCCGATTTAGTTGAAATTTTGCACAGGGAGTAGAATTAGCATTGTAGCTATGCGTGCCAAATTTGGTTGAAATCCCATATATATGTTTTTCTGATTTCGACAAAAATGGTCAAAACACCAACATTTTCCTTGTTAAATCGCCACTGCTTAGTCGAAAAGTTCTAAAAATGACTCTAATTTTCCTAAACTTCTAATACATATATATCGAGCGATAAATCATAAATAAACTTTTGCGAAGTTTCCTTAAAATTGCTTCAGATTTAAATGTTTCCCATATTTATACCCTTCACCACTACTGTGGTACAGGGTATAATAAGTTTGTGCAATTGTATGTAACGCCAAGAAGGAGTAATCATAGACCAACCTTTTAGTATACGGATCGGCTTAGAATTAAATTCTGAGTCGATTTAGCGGTGTCTGTCTGTCTGTCTGTCTGTCCGTCTGTCTGTCTGTCAGTTGATGTATTTTTGTGTGCAAGGTACAGCTCTCAGTTTTAGTCCGATTGTCCTAAAATTTGGTATAGGGTCCTGTTTCGGCTCAAAGACGATCGCTATTGATTTTGGAAAAAAAAATCGGTTCAGATTTAGATATAGCTGTCATATATATTTTTCACCGATCTGGTCATAATTGGCGTGTATATCAACCGATCTTTCTGAAATTCCGTACATCCGAATATTTTATGAGTCTCGAAAAAGTTGCAAAATATCAGCCAAATTGGTTCAGATTTAGATATAGCTCCCATATATAGCTTTCTCCCGATTTACACTCATTTGCCCACAGAGGCCAATTTTTTGCTCCGATTTAGTTGAAATTTTGAATAAGTAGTAGAATTAGCATTGTAACTATGCTTACCAAATTTGGTTGAAATCGGTTCAGTTTTGGATATATCTCCCATATATAGCTTTCGCCCGATTTACACTCATATGACCAATATGGCCAATTTTTAACTCCGATTTAGTTGAAATTTTGCACAGGGAGTAGTATTAGCATTGTAGCTCTGCGTGCCAAATGTGGTTGACATCGGTTCAGATTTAGATATAGCTCCCATATATATGTGTTTCTGATTTCACCAAAAATGGTCAAAATACCAACATTTTCCTTGTTAAATCGCCACTGCTGAGTCGAAAAGTTGTAAAAATGACTCTAATTTTCCTAAACTTCTAATACATATATATCGAGCGATAAATCATAAATAAACTTTTGCGAAGTTTCCTTAAAATTGCTTCTGATTTAAATGTTTCCCATATTTTTTTCTAAAATTGTGTTCCACCCTAGTGCATTAGCCAACTTAAATTTTGAGTCTATAGATTTTGTAAAAGTCTATCAAATTCTGTCCAAATCGAGTGATATTTAAATGTATGTATTTGGGACAAACCAGGGCTGTGGATTTGGGACAAACAACACATTTGACGGATGTGATATGGTATCGAAAATTTAGATCTACAAAGTGGTGCAGGGTATAATATAGTCGGCCCCGCCCGACTTTAAACTTTCCTTACTTGTTTTTACTAACATTGTGTTCCACCCTAGTGCATTAGCCGACGTACATTTTGAGTCTATAGATTTTGTAGAAGTCTATCAAATTCTGTCCAGATCGAGTGATATTTAAATGTATGTATTTGGGACAAACCTTTATATATAGCCCCCAACACGTTTGACGAATGTGATATGGTATAATATAGTTGGCCCCGCCCGACTTTAGACTTTCCTTACTTGTTCTTTTCTGACTTTAAGTCTTTTATAAAACACACTTTACAATTTCGTAGTAAAAATTTAATATAATAGTATGTAATACTGAACACCTTTTCGGGAACTTCCGAACGAATCTGGAATATATGTTAAAAAATATATTTAAAAAAATGGTGTTGGTCGAAGCAGGGATCGAACCCAGGACCCCTGTCACGCAAGGCGGACGACCAACCACTGCTCCACGCTGCCAACAAATGTATGTTTAACAATGTTATGTTGTTAAGCAATGTTATGTTTGCATCGGCTCGGGGGCGCCGCAAGCTTTACTATATAAATATAACTTATAACAATAATTATCTCTTGATGGCAATAACAGCTACGTAGCCCAGTGGTTAGTGTGCTGGCTTACAAACTGTGTGGTCCGCTGTTCGAATCCCGGTCCGGCAAAAGGTAAAATTGAAAAAAAAAATTATAAAATTTAATAATTTCTTCTACAATGTTTGTATTACAGAAAAAGGTGCTAAGAACTAAAAAAACTCATGGAAGTGAAAAAAATGTGAAGCAATATACAATTAGGCAGAAAAAAAATTTGAGCACAATATTCTTTGGGAGAAAATTCTTCTCAGTATATAATAATTTGGGTCCAAAATGCCTCCAAACATATTATATGTTCACATAATAACATATAGTTTTTTTGGAAGACAACATTATTGAATTTGGATGGAAAAATACAAAATGTTTGGAACTTAGACTACCCAAACATATTATATTATTTAGACCAATATGCTTTCAAACATATTATATATTGGAAGAAATCAAACATATAAATGTTTGGGCAATATCCAAAAATGTATATGCTTGAAGCAAAATATGTTTGGGAGTATATGTTACAGAAGTGATTTTTTTTGAGGGTGTATGGACCAACTCACAATTTAGAAAACGACGTTAAGAAGTTTTATGATACCTTGCCATCGGTAAGTATTACCACAACCCAAGTAATTCGATTGTGGATTTCTACGCAATCCATGGTGGAGGCTACATAAGATACGGCCTGGCCGAACTTACGGCCGTATATACTTGTTTTAGTTCAAATGTTCATTGCACCTGAGTTGATATAACCATGTCCGTCTGTCTGTGAACACATTTTTGTGATCTAAGTATAAGTTGTAATTTGAGTCCAATCTACTTCAAATTTGGCACAAATATGTGTTTTGGGTCAGAATTAAATCGGTTCAGATTTAGATATAAAGGGTGATTCTTTTGAGGTTAGGATTTTCATGCATTAGTATTTGACAGATCACGTGGGATTTCAGACATGGTGTCAAAGAGAAAGATGCTCAGTATGCTTTGACATTTCATCATGAATAGACGAACGATCTGCCACAACGTCGAATTTTCAGTGAATGGGCCCTAGAAAAGTTGGCAGAAAATCCGCTTTTTTATCGACAAATTTTGTTCAGCGATGAGGCTCATTTTTGGTTGAATGGCTACGTAAATAAGCAAAATTGCCGCATTTGGAGTGAAGAGCAACCAGAAGCCGTTCAAGAACTGCCCATGCATCCCGAAAAATGCACTGTTTGGTGTGGTTTGTACGCTGGTGGAATCATTGGACCGTATTTTTTCAAAGATGCTGTTGGACGCAACGTTACGGTGAATGGCGATCGCTATCGTTCGATGCTAACAAACTTTTTGTTGCCAAAAATGGAAGAACTGAACTTGGTTGACATGTGGTTTCAACAAGATGGCGCTACATGCCACACAGCTCGCGATTCTATGGCCATTTTGAGGGAAAACTTCGGAGAACAATTCATCTCAAGAAATGGACCGGTAAGTTGGCCACCAAGATCATGCGATTTGACGCCTTTAGACTAGTTTTTGTGGGGCTACGTCAAGTCTAAAGTCTACAGAAATAAGCCAGCAACTATTCCAGCTTTGGAAGACAACATTTCCGAAGAAATTCGGGCTATTCCGGCCGAAATGCTCGAAAAAGTTGCCCAAAATTGGACTTTCCGAATGGACCACCTAAGACGCAGCCGCGGTCAACATTTAAATGAAATTATCTTCAAAAAGTAAATGTCATGGACCAATCTAACGTTTCAAATAAAGAACCGATGAGATTTTGCAAATTTTATGCGTTTTTTTAAAAAAAAAAGTTATCAAGCTCTTAACAAATCACCCTTTAGCTCCCATATATATCTTTCGGCCGATATGCACTTATATGGACCCAGAAGCCAGAGTTTTACCCTTACTTCAAATATTGTACATGGGGTACAATTGATAGTGTCGTAAAGTGTGCCAAATTTGGTTGAAATCGGTTAAGATTTTGATATAGCTCCCATATATATCTTTCGCCCGATTTACACTCATGTTCCCACAGAGGCCACAGTTTTACTCTGATTTACGTAAAGTTTTGCACAGCGTGTAGAATTAACATTCTTACTATGCATGCCAAATCGGCTCAAATTTAGGCAAAGTCTGCTTGTACAAAATGCGGACTTTTTTTGCAGTTTGCCCGGAAAATTAACTTTTTAGGTTCTTTTCGAACCTAAAAAAAACAGGCAAAAGTGCGAAAAGGCTTCAAATTCTGTTGTGAAAATAGTACACGCATAGAGACAAATTGCGAGTATTTTCAGCACTGCCGACAAACGAGAGTGCTGCGATTGCCCTGTTTACTCTTTTGAATTCTTTTCTGCCCGCCGAAATAATAGCATTTTTTAGGTTGCTGCACCCTCACAAAAAATCGCTCCTGTAACATATACTCCCAAACATATTTTGCTTCAAGCATATACATTTTTGGGTATTGCCCAAACATTTATATGTTTGATCTCTTCCAATATATAATATGTTTGAAAGCATATTGGTCTAAACAATATATGTTTGGGTAGTCTAAGTTCCAAACATTTTGTATTTTTGCATCCAAATTCAATAATGTTGTCTTCCAAAAAACAATATGTTATTATGTGACCATATAATATGTTTGGAAGCATTTTGCACCCAAAAATATTATATGCTTAAAAAAAATTCTCCCAAACAATATTGTGCTCAACATTTTATTTATTTATTTATATATTTACAATCATAATGAATTATGAAAATAAACAGGTAATATAGGTGCTAACAACATAGGTTTTCGACCTGAATGCTCAAAATTTTGTTTCTGCCCAATTGTATATTCACCGACATCTTCCTCACTTCCACGAGATTTTTTAGTTCTTAGCACCTTTTTCTGTAATACAAACATTGTAGAAGAAATTATTCAATTTTATGATTTTTTTTTTTATTTTAATTTTACCTTTTGCCGGACGGGGATTCGAACAGCGGACCACACAATTTGTAAGGATCAAAGAAGTAGCTGATCAATTGCCCAAGGAAAAATAAAATGTTAATTTTGTAATAACAAGCAACAACCACCAACTTAATTCAATATCGCTCCCTGTTAAATAGCGCTCCAAGCTACTAAACACATATATGTTTATAGGCTATTTCTAAATTAATATATGTTTGCATTCTAGCATATTATATTTACAAACATTTTATGTCCCAAACATAATATGTTCTAACATATTAACATATTTGTCCCAAACATGTTATGCTAGTTTATGGACATTATATGCTTGCACTCAAAAATATTGTGTTTAAAAATTTGTGTTCCAAACATATAATGTTTATAGCCAAACATATGAAAAACAGTCTTTTTCAACCGTGTGGCAATATTTTAAAAATGCGCATTCTGTACAGACAAAATGAAAGCAAAGCCCTTTTTCAGAAAAGAAAACACTATTAGTTTTTAACATATATACTCGTATGTAAATTTTAATTTTTTGTGAATTTTTGTATTGATAAATGACTTAATATGAAAAGAGCAAGAATAAATTAAATATTATCCAGACCCGATTTTATCTTACAACAGCAACCGTGGCGTTTGATATTTCAGGCTATCATGGAAACTTATGTTCGACCCGGTTACAACCATTTGAAAACGAGTTGAGTTCAAACGTTTTTCAAATATTAATAAAGGGTGGTTAAATTATAAGGGCCGATGTTGAATGTGAACCACACCTAAACGCCAAGTTTTTTTCCGAATTTTATTTGACATTTCTCTATTTCAGACTTACTCAATTTGAACCTTGGCGTCGTGAATGGGCAGAATGGTTCCAAGAAAATTTCTCTATTTCAGACTTACTCAATTTGAACCATGGACGTCGTGAATGGGCAGAATGGTTCCAAGAAATGGCAACAGTCGATGATCAATTTTCGAAGAAAATCATCTTCAGCGATGAGGCACATTTTCACCTCAGTGGATTCGTCAATAAACAGAATTGCCGCATTTGGGTGAATGAGAATCCAAGAGTGATTGTCGAAAAACCAATGCACCCACAAAGAGTGACTGTTTGGTGCGGTTTATGGCCTGGCGGCATCATCGGGCCGTATTTTTTCCAAAATGAGGCCGTTCAGGCAGTTACTGTGAATGGTGTTCGCTATCGTGAGATGATAACGAACTGTTTATTATGATATTTACAACATTTTTTGCGTTTTATACAACGATTACAACTTTTTGCCTGTCGAAAACCTAAAAAATGGGTTTTTGAACAATTTGTGCATACAATTTTTTTCTTATTTTTAGTTCACGTCGTTAATGGACTGAATAGTCTAAGTGAGCCAGAAACTTAATTGGGCTGTCACTTTAACCTTTAACCTAATGTAAGCAAAAAAAAAAAAGGAAAATTTGCTCACATTGGGCAAAATTTAAATAAAATCAACTAATTTTCATGAACTAAAATAAAGTTAAATTGGCATTAGCACCCCTTTTTGTGATTGAAAACGAAAAATATTTATTTCTGTGTAGGGAATCTTTGAAACATTTAGAGATGAGAGGAAACCAACTTTTGGGTATTTGACCGAAATGGAGAAACAATCATCCTGTGCATGTGCATGGTCTATTCCCACCATTTTACCATGGTAGAAATTAGGGTTTTTTCCCGGGAATTTTCTATTTTTTCGCTCTCGCTTTCCCGGGAATGTGCGGGAATTCCCAGGAAATTTTCTTTACAATATTTTACATATAATAGAGAGTTTTATATGGCAAATGACAGTTGAAATCTAGTTAAAGTGGATTTCAACTGGAAATAAGTTTCTTTCATTTCAAAACAGGTTTTTAATGTTATAAAAAATCCAACTATATTAAAAGTGTTCTTCCGGAAACTATACTCAAAGAAAACATTTTGATAATTTTTTGTATTACAAAATATTTAATATTTTAGTATGATTATTATGGCTGTTGTAAGAGATCAACAATATATATATATATATATATATATATATATATATATATATATATATATATATATATATATATATATATATATATATATATATATATATATATATATATATATATATATATATATATATATATATATATATATATATATATATATATATATATATATATATATATTGTTAGTTGCCCATACAACGCTTTATAATCGTACACCCTCGCAAAAAATCGCTTCTGTAACATATACTCCCAAACATATTTCGCTTCAAGCATATACATTTTTGGGTATTGCCCAAACATTTATATGTTTGATCTCTTCCAATATATAATATGTTTGAAAGCATATTGGTCTAAACAATATATGTTTGGGTAGTCTAAGTTCCAAACATTTTGTATTTTTGCATCCAAATTCAATAATGTTGTCTTCCAAAAAACAATATGTTATTATGTGAACATATAATATGTTTGGAAGCATTTTGCACCCAAAAATATTATATGCTTAAAAAAAATTCTCCCAAACAATATTGTGCTCAAAAATTTATTTATTTATTTATATATTTACAATCATAATGAATTATGAAAATAAACAGGTAATATAGGTGCTAACAACATAGGTTTTCGACCTGAATGCTCAAAATTTTGTTTCTGCCCAATTGTATATTCCCCCACATCTTTCTCACTTCCACGAGATTTTTTAGTTCTTAGCACCTTTTTCTGTATTACAAACATTGTAGAAGAAATTATTCAATTGTATGATTTTTTTTTATTTTAATTTTACCTTTTGCCGGACGGGGATTCGAACAGCGGACCACACAGTTTGCAAGGATCAAAGAAGTAGCTGATCAATTGCCCAAGGAAAAATAAAATGTTAATTTTGTAATAACAAGCAACAACCACCAACTTAATTCAATATCGCTCCCTGTTAAATAGCGCTCCAAGCTACTAAACACATATATGTTTATAGGCTATTTCTAAATTAATATATGTTTGCATCCAAGCATATTATATTTACAAACATTTTATGTCCCAAACATAATATGTTCTAACATATTAACATATATGTCCCAAACATGTTATGCTAGTTTATGAACATTATGTGCTTGCACTCAAAAATATTGTGTTCAAAAATTTGTGTTCCAAACATATAATTTTTAAAGCCAAACATATGAAAAACAGTCTTTTTCATCCGTGTGTGTAGGGAAGCTTTGAAACATTTAGAGATGAGAGGAAACAAACTTTTGGGTATTTGACTGAAATGGAGAAACAATCATCCTGTGCATGGTCTATTCCCACCATTTTACCATGGTAGAAATTAGAGTTTTTTCCCGGGAATTTTCTATTTTTTCGCTCTCGCTTTCCCGGGAATGTGCGGGAATTCCCAGGAAATTTTCTTTACAATATTTTATATATAATAGAGAGTTTTATATGGCAAATGACAGTTGAAATCTAGTTAAGGTGGATTTCAACTGGAAAGAAGTTTCTTTCATTTCCAAACAGGTTTTTAATGTTATAAAAAATCCAACTATATTAAAAGTGTTCTTCCGGAAACTATACTCATTTTTTGTATTACAAAATAATTTTTTGTATTACAAAATATTTAATATTTTAGTATGATTATTATGGCTGTTGTAAGAGATCAACATTATATATATATATATTGTTAGTTGTCCAGACAACGCTTTATAATCGTAGCTTTAGGCGATTTCTAATTTATTCAACTGCTTAAATTTATGCCACATCAAAGTTGGTTTCCCTTTGACCGGGATCCCGGAAAATTTGAAAAAATTCCCGCTTTCCGGGGAATGGAAAAAGTCCGGCAAAAAGAAAACCCTAGTGGGAATAGACCAAATATTAAGTTAACAGAAACCGATCTTAATGCGGTAGTAACAAATAGCTCCAAAAAAGCTTATTAATATTTTATTTACATTATAATTATTTATTTATATCAGCCCCATACAATTTTCTCTATCCAATCCACATATGATGATATTCTTGTATAAAAAGCTGGGTAACCTATGTTGGCACAACCGCCATGACTATAGGATGTAACACCCAATAGCAAATGTAAGCAATTATAATCGGGATGATCAACGAACAAAGGACCACCAGAATCCCCACTACAAGTGTCACGAACATAATGAAATGATCCGGCGCACATTTGGATGGTTGTATTTATAACCTGACCAGCATCCGTGTCAATTTTCTCCAAACACACATCATCGGCAAAGCTGTCTAATTTAACCTTCAACAAATGTGACGAAGATTTGTCATAGTCCTGTATGGCTCCCCAGCCAGTAGCAAGGAATTGTTGAAAACTACGACCATCCACCAAAGGTAAGCAGGCCGGCATTATGAAGTCATTGAAATCAACCACACGTTCAAGTTCAATTACAGCAATGTCATGGAATTTATTACCATAATTATCATATCCATCAGGTATGGTATACTTCCTGATCGAAATATCAACAGGGGAAGCCACATCATCGGTGCGAGCATAGTCCAATTCTCCCAAACGGACTATATTTGGATTTCTAGAAATATAAAAGGAATAAATTGTTAATTATTCTTGGGATTTTAATCAGAACAAAAAAATTCACTTATCCACCTTTCGACTTTTTAAAAATTTGAAAAAAATGGAATATTCGAGTTTTGGATTATTTGAAAATTTTAAAATGTCCACAATTTGGGACAAATTTGAAGATTACAATAAGGTAACTTCGTCAATTTTTGACAAAAAAATCGATTAGGCGAAACTTCAGTTTTCGATATTGGCATCCCTAATCAATCAATAGGGCTGTTTTATTTTAGCACTGGATGCAACATTTGTATGGGCTATCCAGAACATCGTTGCACTGGTGTTCCATCCAGAACATCTCATCATTGCAAATCGTGCCGATGTTGCCAGATTGTATTTTGATAAAGTGACGCTTCTTCGATTCACAATAGCAATTTATTGTGACTATTTTATCGAAAAACATGAAATTCAAAGTGATACAGTGTCATAAATAATCGCAGCAGTAAATATTTATTACTAATTGGAGCATATCATACATTAAAAATGCCAGATTTCACTTCTTTTCTGTGATTTTTTTAAACAGCTGATGACAGTGTTGTATATTTTTCGAGATGTCCTGGATAAACGAGTACTCTGTTTTCTTTTAGTCTAATAATGATTTAATTTGTCATAGCTTACTTGGGCTGGTAGAAACAATGGGCGGCACTTAAGACAAATTTGGAACTTATTAAACTTCCCCCACATATGTGGGAATCATGTTGTGTGACATTACGATAAATCAATAAAGCCATGAAAGGAAATTCTTTGGGATCTGCTTTATCACCACCGACAATTAGTGATTGATCACATTTCTTTAACTTTAAATAAGATTTACATTCTGCAAAGAAAGAAGACTGTCGTTAATTAAGCCACATACATAATACACGCAGAGTGGGAATATGATCACCGCAAACCTGTTTTAATTATATACAATTATTTTTGGACGGAGATCATGGAACATTTTTGTTACAAAAATATTGTATTCTCGCCATACATCCAAATTAGACATAAAATTCCCGAGAAAATAAAATGGTTGCGACAAGCATGTTACATGTTCCCCGTCCAAAAATAACATTATTCTCTTGAAACCTGTTTGAGATGATCATTTTTCTTCTCTGAAAGTAGGTATATATCTACTTACCTTTGACAGCTCTCCTCTCTTCGTCATTGGGAGTAGCATAGGGTAAAGGTGGTACTGGACAACAAACATAGGTTGATCTTCTGTTTAGATTGCAGTATGGCTTCCGTTCCATTTGACTTAGTCTATTTTTGATAATAGGACAATTTTTTATATGTCGACATTCTGTGTTTAGAGCACATTCCTCACCAATAGCTGTATTTAGAAATGAAAAAAATATTTCTATTGTTATTTTTAATTCATACACAGGAAAAAAGTATCACCAATATTTTCCTAACTAAAATTTTATTAAAAAAAAAATAATTTACTCAATTAACAAAAAATAAATAAATAAATAAAAGCAAAAATCAATCACAATTGTATCAATTAATTTTTTAATTGTATCAATTCTAAAAGCCTATGAAATTAAATCGGGAGGTCGCTAAACCAAACCATGGACTCTGTGGGCCATACTAAATGCTCTGAGCCAACATAGTGCAATGGTTAGCATACCTGGCTTGCATATTGGTCATTTTCCAGTTCAATCACAGTTTCGACCAAACACCAAAAAGTGTTTCAGCAGTGGATTATCCCCTCTCAGTAATACTGGTGACATTTCTAAGTGTTTCAAATCTCCTCAAAGCGCCACAAGAAAAAACAAGTAAGGAAAGTCTAAAGTCGGGCGGGGCCGACTATATTATACCCTTCACCACTTTGTAAGTCCACATTTTCGATACCATATCAAATCCGTCCAATGTGTTGGATGCTATATGAATCCATACACATATATTCTGTATATCTGAGCAGATCTGTACAGAGTTCTGCAACACAATGTCAGTAAAAAACAAGTAAGGAAAGTCTAAAGTCGGGCGGGGCCGACTATATTATACCCTGCACCACTTTGTAGATCTAAATTTTCGATACCATATCACATCCGTCAAATGTGTTGGGGGCTATATAAAGGTTTGTCCCAAATACATACATTTAAATATCACTCGATCTGGAAGAATTTGATAGACTTCTACAAAATCTATAGACTCAAAATTTAAGTCGGCTAATGCACAAGGGTGGAACACAATGTTAGTAAAAAAATATGGGAAACATTTAAATCTGAAGCAATTTTAAGGAAACTTCGCAAAAGTTTATTTATGATTTATCGCTCGATATATATGTATTAGAAGTTTAAGAAAATTAGAGTCATTTTTACAACTTTTCGATTAAGCAGTGGCGATTTAACAAGGAAAATGTTGGTATTTTGACCATTTTTGTCGAAATCAGAAAAACATATATATGGGAGCTATATCTAAATCTTAACCGATTTCAATCAAATTTGGCACACATGACTATATTACTAATTGTACTCCTAGTGCAAAATTTCAACCAAATTGGGCCAAAACTCTGGCTTCTAGGGCCATATAAGTCAATATCGGGCGAAAAATATATATGGAAGCTATATCTAAATCTGAACCGATTTTAATCAAATTTGGCACACATGACTATACTACCAATTGTACTACTTGTGCAAAATTTCAAGATAATCGAGGTAAAACTCTGGCTTCTGGGTCCATATAAGTGCATATCGGACGAAAGATATATATGGGAGCTATATCTAAATCTGAATCGATTTCAACCAAATTTGGCACGCATAGTTACAATGCTAAATCTGCTCCCTGTGCAAAATTTCAACCAAATTGGGCCAAAACTCTGGCTTTTAGGACCATATTAGTCCATATCGGGCGAAAGATATATATGGGAGCTATATCTAAATCTGAACCGATTTCAATCAAATTTTGCACACATGACTATACTACTAATTGTACTCCTAGTGCAAAATTTCAACAAATACGGCCAAAAATCTGGCTTCTGGGGCCATATAAGTCCATCGGGCGAAAGATATATATGGGAGCTATATCTAAGTCTCAACCGATTTCAATCAAATTTTGCGAACTTGACTATACGACTAAGTGTTATGTTTGTACAAAATTTCAAGCAAATCGGTATAAAACTCTGGCTGCTGGGTCCATATTAGTGCATATCGGGCGAAAGATATATATGGGAGCTATATCCATTAGCGTAGCTAGATAATCTTCGTAGGGGGGGCTATAGCCCCCCTAGCTAAAAATTTATAGACTGAACATATAACTTCAATTAATGTTTTATTTCATAAAAATTAATAAAAAAATAGACATCAAAATAACTCGACAATTAATTTATAATAAAGCAACTAAAAGTAGTTCCACACTTTTCCCAGCATGGGAGTTGTTCTAAAGGCACAACTTTAAAAGCACTTCCACAAAGAAGTTAATTATTTTAACTACACAGGAAGTTTTTTAACTTCATTTTTTCATATTTTAATGCGTAATTCTTTGTTTTATTTAGCTGGGAAAATATCACACAATTTTTGAATTCACATTCAAAACACTGAATTCGGATCACACCTTAAGAAGTGGTGCAAATCAATTGCAACGGCTGTTCGATGGACATCCGTTCTATGACAAATTCATATTACATTCATCGCTTCTCCGCCAATTTTGCACCACTCCCGGGCCCAAAAAGAACATTTTCGCTTCTTTTTGCAGCATTATTAAGATATTAATTTATGAAAGAATAGTTTCTATTTTTTTAATTAAATTGACTAAATCAGACTAAACAAAATAATAAATAATAAACTAAATCACAACCACAGCTTTATTTCATAAATATCAGACTTCAAACATTGCCATCGGCAACTGCTATCACAACCCAAGTAATTCGATTGTGCATGAAAGTCTTTAGCGGGACTTTGTGCGGTTGTATATACTTGTTTAATTTTTATAAAAATGGAAAATCGTAACTAGGTTTTCAAATTCTGGGGGGGGGGGCTAAACTTTTTCTGGGGGGGGTCTAAGCCCCCTCCCCAGAGGCCTTCCTACGCTTATGGCTATATCTAAATCTGAACCGATTTCTTCCAAAATCAATAGGGTTCTATTCTGACTCAAATTAGGAACATGTGCCAAATTTGAAGGCGATTGGACTTAAATTGCGACCTACACTTTGATCACAAAAATGTGTTCACAGACAGACGGGCGGACGGACGGACATGGTTTTATCGACTCAGGGACCCACCCTGAGCATTATTGCCAAAGACACCATGTGTCTATCTCGTCTCCTTCTGGGTGTTACAAACATATGCACTAACTTATAATACCCTGTTCCACAGTGTGGCGCAGGGTATAAATATGGGAAACATTTAAATCTGAAGCAATTTTAAGGAAACTTCGCAAAAGTTTATTTATGATTTATGGCTCGATATATATGTATTAGAAGTTTAGGAAAATTAGTTTCATTTTTATAACTTTTCGACTAAGCAGTGGCGATTTAACAAGGAAAATGTTGGTATTTTGACCATTTTTGTCGAAATCAGAAAAACATATATATGGGAGCTATATCTAAATCTGAACCGATTTCAATCAAATTTGATACACATGACTATATTACTAATTGTACTCCTAGTGCCAAATTTCAACCAAATTGGGCCAAAACTCTGGTTTCTGGGGCCATATAAGTCCATATCGGGCGAAAAATATATATGGAAGCTATATCTAAATCTGAACCGATTTCAATCAAATTTGGCACACATGACTAAACTACCAATTGTACTCCTTGTGCAAAATGTCAAGCTAATCGGGATAAAACTCTGGCTTCTGGGTCCATATAAGTGCATATCGGGCGAAAGATATATATGGGAGCTATATCTAAATCTGAACCGATTTCTTCCAAAATCAATAGGGTTCTGTTCTGACCCAAATTAGGAACATGTGCCAAATTTGAAGGCGATTGGACTTAAATTGCGACCTAGACTTTGATCACAAAAATGTGTTCACAGACAGACGGACAGACGGACATGGTTATATCGACTCAGGGACCCACCCTGAGCATTATTGCTAAATACACCATGTGTCTACCTCGTCTCCTGCTGGGTGTTACAAACATATGCACTAACTTATAATACCCTGTTCCACAGTGTGGCGCAGGGTATAAATATAGGAAACATTTAAATATGAACCAAGTTTGAGGCAACTTCGCAAAAGTGTATTTACCGGTCGATAGATGTGTAATAGAGTAATAGGAAAATTTGAGTCATTTTGATAAGTTTTCGACTTAGCAGTGGCGATTTGATAAGGAAAATGTAGGTATTTCGGCCAGTTTTGCCTAAATAGGAAAAACATATATATGGAATCTATATAATCTGAACCGATTGCAATCAAATTTCACGTGCATAGTTACTATGTTGAATTTACTCCCTGTGCAAAATTTCACGTAAATCGGATTACCTCTGTGGTCATATGACGGAAAATCGGGCGAAATATATATATGGGAGCTATATCAAAATCTGAACCGATTTCAACCAAAATAAACACGCATATGCAGAACCTTAATTCTACTGCCTGTGCAAAGTTTCAAGTTCAATTCTACTCCCTCTGCAAAATTTCACGTAAATCAGAGTAGCACTCTTCCCTCTGTGGGCATATTAGTCCAAATCGGGCGAATGATATATATGGGAGCTATATCTAAATCTGAACCGACTTCAACTAAATTTTGCACAATTAACGATACTATAAAACGTACTCCTTGTGCTAAATTTCAAGCAACTCAGGGCAAAACTCTGGCTTTTGAGGCCATATAAATCCAAATCGGTCGAAAGATATATATGGGAGCTATATATAAATCTGAACCGATTTAGCTGATATTTGGCAGTTTTTACGGGACTGACAAAACATTCAGATGTACAAAACGTCGGTTCATAAATACGTGAATTATGATCAACTCGGTGATAACTATATAAGGCAGCTATATCTAAATCTGAACCGATTTTTTCCAAAATCAATAGCGATTGTCTTATATCTGAAGACGTTATGTCAAATTTGAAGACGATCGGACTTAAACTGCGACCTGTACTTTGGGCACAAAATTACATATACAGACAGACGGACGGACAGACGGACATCGCTAAATCGACTAAGAATTTTATTCTAAGCCGATCGGTATACTAAAAGATGGGTCTGTGACAATTATTTCTTGGCGTTACATACAAATGCACAAACTTATTATACCCTGTACCACAGTAGTGGTACAGGGTATAATAACCCTGTACCACTACTGTGGACCTAACTTTATTTAGGTCGTGGGAATTAGTTGATTTAAGATCAATTTTGCCAAATGTGAGAAATTTTTTCTTATTTTAATTATTAAATTCATAAGTTTCTCAAATGAGTAAAATTTACTTAAATGTGACTATCTAGAACTTCACATAGCGCTAAAGATGGACTGAAAACAGTGAACCCACCAGGAAGAAAATTTTTTGTTAATATTAGAAAATTTAGATTATTTTTAGAAATTTTTAACCAAACAAAAATAGGTAAATATTTTTCATTGTTGTTGTTTTTTCATCTCAGCTTAAAACCATACATTGACTAAACTACAAGTGTAGCTTAACCAACAGAGGAAAAGAATGTTTGTCAAATTTATTTGGGCAAAGCCCTATAGACTGCAAGATGGTTGGATGGACGCACGTTTCGGAATTACCATATACCTCATCAGCATCCTCTACTTGCAGCAAAACTATCAACTAATTATCAGAATAAATTCAGGCGGTTCATTAAACCCAACAATTAACCACACTTGAACCTTCCGAAAAAAGGAAAATAGATATGTTAGTTTCGAATTTATTTCGGCATAAGCCGGCTATCATGCAAAACCTTTTTTCGGAAGGTTCAAGTGTGGTTCATTGTTGGGTTTAATGAACTGCCTCTTTTAAATTTGGGTTTTGTGTTCTAGCTTCTAGGAACAAATTTTAATTTTTCGTTTTTTTCAGCTGTTTTCTTCATATGCAATCAAAGCCCTTTAAAATCGAATTAACGACAACTTTATTTTACAAATTCAGACTCGGCTTCCAGTTTAAATTATGCAATGTTTCAAGTAAAAACGTCTTCAAAATAAGGTGTTGAAAAACATGTCCTATTTTTGAACCATATTTTGCTTTGTAGTCAAGATAAAAAAGACAACAAATTTCATTAATTTTAAAGATTTTTTTTTTTTTTTTATGAATTATTAAAGTCAAGTTGATCTTAGCCCAAAAATTTTTTCTTTTATGTTATGATACCTACTTTTAAGTCAAATCACCTAATTATAAGGACAATACGACTTCATTAAAAAGTTTATCGACTTTAGGACAAGGAAAAAATCTTTATATTAGAGAAATGCTTCTTCTATGCTAATCTATGCGTTTGTATTTTAAGGACATAAAATCTTTGACCTCACGACAATATTTTTTCAGTGTTGGCGAAGCTTTTTTAGCTGGGATACAGCTGTTCAGTGATGCCAATTTGGTGCTTTTGTCACCAAATTTAGTGCCTTTTGATATGCAAAAAGAACCGTATTGGCTTTTTAGTGACTTTTCAAAAAAAAGCACCAATTTGGTGGTTTCTGGCGTTTTCATTTAGTGCTTTTGGTGTTTTTTTTTCAATTTAAACATTATTGAGTATAATTTACGACATCTTTTCATACAAAAATACAGATTAGACTGTCAAAAGCTTAAGAAACTCAACTATATAGCCATCGAATTTTATTGTTATGAAGGTAGTATTGGTCCTTTTGTAACCAATATTGTTATTTTTTTTTAAAATCTATCGACGAATGAAGAATTTCTTAACTTGATATAGATGCCATCAAAAACGTTAGCATTAAATTCACAAAAACACTCATTATTGAAATAAGATATATACTCCCAGCAAATATTAATATGTCCAAATTTAATGTCGAAACATTTATTTTCTCCTCTGAAAAAACATATTTTGAAATTTGAAAGTCATAACTGATAAAAATTATAAAGAAATACACTTGGATAGTGTAACGGAACGAAATACATTTTTGTATTGTATTCGTCCGTACATGGATTTATTTGATTGTGCCTCCTGTTGTTTAACGTATGTGTGCCTTTTATGGCCACATATCCACTGCCCTACTCTCCACATACCCACTGTCGTTCTATTCAGTATGTGTGGGTATGCAGTCAATGACACATTGGGCAATTTGACTTTGAGAAACACTTATTTTTGCTTGCTATGAGCATAATTCTCATCTACGTTTTGTCCAAAAACACCGAGAATATGAACTCGGTGTTTTTGGACAACGAGCAAGAGTCCCGACAACCGAAGGGTATTGAACACGACGAGTGGCACGACCGCAGTCAGTTCACACCAGGGATGGACAATGCAGTACTATAGTACTACTTTCAATACTTTTTCACCCTCGTCAGTACCGTAGTACCCCCGCGAATGATTTAGTACCTTTTAAGACAATATCAGATTTATGGTACAATAGTTTTGGCAAAATATTTTAATATTTTGAGAAAGTCTTTAACAAACTTATTTGCTAATAGTCTCTTACAAATTTGGCAAAACAGACAAGTTCATGCGGGAAGAAAATCTCGATTTTGTAAACGCCTTAGAACAATATTTCTTGAATTTGAAGAATGTTTTAGTAGAAAAAAAGCATGTGATTCTATATTACGCTTCCACACGAACACTTTCTAGATAAGAAGTCACGGTCGAAACTTGAGACAAACATAATCTGCCAACACTTGGAGAAAATCTTATCTAATACTACCAAAACATATTATTTTCCAAAAATATATTTCTTCAGAAAGTTTTATCAAAATTTTTTTCTACAGAAAATTTTGTCAAAAATTGATATCTATTTTATATCGAAAATTTTGTCAAAATTTATTTCTGTGGAAAATTTTGTCAACATTTTATTTCATTAGAAAATTTTGTCAAGATTTTATTTCTATAGAAATTTTTATCAAAATTTTATTTTTATAGAAATTTTTTGTCAAAATTTTATTTTTATTACATATTTTGTCAAAAAATTTTTTTATAGAAGATTTTGTCAAAATTTTGGTTTTATTGAAAATTTTGTCAAAATTTTATATCTATAGAATTTTTTTTTCAAAATTTTATTTCGGTAGAAAATTTTGTCAAAATTTTATTTCGGTAGAAAAATTTTGTCTTTAGGAAATTGTGTAAAGATTTTATTATTTATAAAATTGGGGTCAACTCAACAAAATTTACTATATTTTCTTTAAAATTTGGTCTAAGGGAGCTCTTGTCAATAATCTTCCAATGGAATTATTATTGATTTTGGTGAAAAGTACTTTTTCGCTCAAAAAAATACCTTTTTTGTACTTTCTTAAAAATTGTATTTTCCATCCCTGGTTCACACTAAGCGACAGGAACTCTGCCACCGCACTAAGTGTTTCGGCATTTAGCTTGCTTCCGCACTAATCGTTTCACCGACGATTAGCTTGCTTCCGCACTAATAGCATCGGCTATTAGCTTGCTTCCGCACTGGTAGCTTCGGTTATTAGCTTGCTTCCGCACTAATTGTTTCGGCAATTAGCTTGCTTCCGCACTAGTAGCCTCGGCTATTAGCTTGCTTCCGCACTAATTGCTTCGGCAATTAGCTTGATACCGCACTAATCGGTTCACCGACGATTAGCTTGCTTCCGCACTAATAGCTTCGGCTATTAGCTTGCTTCCACTAGTAGTTTCGACAAATAGTTTGTAGTTTTGTTACTAACCTAACAACGAATCAACAATCAACACCGAATCACCACATCACCCGGATTGTCAACATCGCTATCAACGTTGAATCGCCGCATCACCCGTATCATCAACATCGGCCAACCATCGACAGCCGACCAAACCAACACAACCAGCCACCAGCCACCGACGGCTGACCAGCAACTATCATCACCGCTACCGAACCATTAACCGAATCATCAACCGAATCAACCACCGAACCATCAACCGAATCACCAACCGATCATCATCGAACACCGCAACAACGACTTTAGCCGAACCAAATCGTCAACAACCGATACGCCGACTTCAGTACTAAGAGGCTACGTAATAAATCACCGACTCCTCAGTATACCGTGCAAACATAAACATTATACGTATATAAGGTCAAATAAATAAAGTTCGTACTACTATTATTGTATAAATACCACCAAATCGTGTGTTCTTAATTTAAGGTTTGTGGGTCCTTAAAGTTGATCCTGGACTACCACTGGTCCACCTCAGCCGACGACAAAACCACGTTACAATTGGCTTAAATGCGTAAAAAATGCTTCAAATGAAGTCAATACCCAAAAGTTCTATAATACATCTTTGGGAGTTGGCATCACTGCAGATGTTTCACAACAACCACCGTTCACTGAAAAAAATATTGACCTAATATGGAAGATTATGCAACTTATGCAATCCTAAAGACAAAATTCTTTAAAATAATGACATTTTAATTAAAAGGAAGTTTTTAATCCTTGCTTCAAAAATTTTTTTCATTCCATTTAGGACACAAATCTTGAAATTTTGCGTCCCTCTGTTGAAGTTGTAGATCTTTGAAGTAAGGCAAATGTTCCTTAAAATAAAGAAAAACATTTTTAATTTAAAGAAATCGTCTTTAACTCAACTGACATATTGAATTTTTAAATTTAAATATAAAAATGCTTCAAATATAGGCTAAGACTTATTTGCTCTCATTTAATGCTCTCGTTCTTCAACTTTCTCTCTCTCTCTCTCTTGCTCTCTGAATAATTAACACAACATAAATAAGTTTACTAAAATTTTTAAAATTAATATATATTTACATCCACACTTATTATATTTAGAAAATTGATGTCTCAAATATTTTATGCTCATTTAGGAACATAATAATATTGCACTAAAAAAATGTTTTAAAAAGTTCGGAACATATGTAAACACACCTTTTAATCCGTATTTCTATAGTCTCAATAATCATCCGCAACACTCCGCAAACTCTAAATAGTGCCCATTACAAAAATGTATACTATCATAGACTATATTTTCCAAGTGCAGTAAATTTGCATACCCTACAAACGTTTCAAATACGCTTCGTAAGTTTTTTGTATGCGATGCTTAAAAATCAGCCTTAGTGAACTTTAAGCCATAAAGTCTACCGATGTCGTCTCCATAATATACGTATTTTCCATTCCCATATCAGAAATAATAAATGCATTCACACCTATTATCTGTTTAAATTAGAGATGTGCACGTGACACGAAATTGTCGTGACTCACGAAAATTTTTGTGACTCACGCATGACTCGTGAGTCCCGCTGACGGCTACGGCGTGAGCGTGATTAACCAAACAAATGTCGTGCGTGAGCGTGAGTTACGAGAATATTATCGTCGCTAGTGTGCGTGAGTAACGAATTTCGGAAAAACACGCTGACTAAAAAAATCACGCTTACGAACATAGTTAAAATGCCTACACGGATGAAAAAGACTGTTTTTCATATGTTTGGCTATAAACATTATATGTTTGGAACACAAATTTTTAAACACAATATTTTTGAGTGCAAGCATATAATGTTCATAAACTAGCATAACATGTTTGGGACATATATGTTAATATGTTAGAACATATTATGTTTGGGACATAAAATGTTTGTAAATATAATATGCTTGGATGCAAACATATATTAATTTAGAAATAGCCTATAAACATATATGTGTTTAGTAGCTTGGAGCGCTATTTAACAGGGAGCGATATTGAATTAAGTTGGTGGTTGTTGCTTGTTATTACAAAATTAACATTTTATTTTTCCTTGGGCAATTGATCAGCTACTTCTTTGATCCTTACAAACTGTGTGGTCCGCTGTTCGAATCCCCGTCCGGCAAAAGGTAAAATTAAAATAAAAAAAATTATACAATTGAATAATTTCTTCTACAATGTTTGTATTACAGAAAAAGGTGCTAAGAACTAAAAAATCTCGTGGAAGTGAGAAAGATGTGGGGGAATATACAATTAAGCAGAAACAAAATTTTGAGCATTCAGGTCGAAAACCTATGTTGTTAGCACCTATATTACCTGTTTATTTTCATAATTCATTATGATTGTAAATATATAAATAAATAAATAAAATTTTGAGCACAATATTGTTTGGGAGAATTTTTTTAAGCATATAACATTTTTGGGTGCAAAATGCTTCCAAACATATTATATGTTCACATAATAACATATTGTTTTTTGGAAGACAACATTATTGAATTTGGATGCAAAAATACAAAATGTTTGGAACTTAGACTACCCAAACGTATATTGTTTAGACCAATATGCTTTCAAACATATTATATATTGGAAGAGATCAAACATATAAATGTTTGGGCAATACCCAAAAATGTATATGCTTGAAGCAAAATATGTTTGGGAGTATATGTTACAGAAGCGATTTTTTGTGAGGGTGTACGAGTTGAGTTCATTTATAATTAGAGTGGCATCCTAGGTGTTAACGAGTTTTATAACGCTCTAGATTTTAATCATACTCATGATTTTAGTCAGGTTCTATAGGTAAATTAAATTATTCGTGAGACACGAGGCTTTTTGTGAGTCACGACATTTTTCGTGAGTCACGATATTTTTCGTGAGTAACGACATTTAAAAGATTTTCATGCGTTAGTGTGCGTGAGTACAAATTTTCTTTTCGTGCACGTGCGTGAGCGTGAGTCGTACCAAAAACATCGTGCGTGAGTGTGCGTGAATAATATTTCTCCGTCGTGAGTGTGCGTGAGCAAAATATTACTCACGTGCACACCTCTAGTGTAAATACCAATTCATCTTTCAAATGAATGAATGAATGAATTATTAAAAAAAAATAAATAAAAAAAAAATAAATAAAAAAAAATAAATTATTTTTGCGATTAAATTTTCCTGTTTGATTTTGTTGTTGGTAATAAAAACTGATTCATATGTGTGTAGTGGTTTCATATGTGTTCTCTTTTAAAGAACATCATCTCTCCGGATGATTGTTTTTTTTTTTTTGAAACTGTTGTAGTTTTAAATAGGACTCAAAAGACTCCGACTAATTGGCAATATTCTCTATTATGCAATAAGAAACTTCAATACACTAAACCTGGCTCAAATCGACAAACCCGAGAAAATACAAACTTACCCACAACAGAGAGCAATTGCTGCAAAATTATCGCTGCAAAACAAATGAAGCTGAACAACGACGCTATTGACATGGCGTTGCTGTTCTAAAGCCAGTTGTTGATTATTTTGTTTAATTTAATATTCTATAGTGATAGAGTGTGGCTTAACCGATCGATAAGAAATCTCAGGGAATACTAACGCTTGAAAAATTTGCGATTCATTTCGAAACCTCTAAAATCATCAATTAAACCTCGGCATCAAGTCTCTTAGAATAAATGAAGAGAAAAGTATTATATTTAAATTTTTATTCTTTTTTCTTTCATTCATTATATGCTCTTAACCATCGACAGATTATATTATTGGCAGTCTTGGCCAGACTTTTCTGATATGAGAAATTGTTTGTTATGTCAAAATTTTGTTCCTGTAGAAAATTTTGTCAGGACAGCTGTTTCGGAATTAACATATTCCTCATCAGCATCTTCAACTCGCAGCAAAACTATCAACCAATTATCAGAATAAATTCGGGTAATTCACTAAACCCAAACTACACTTGAACCTCCCGAAAAAAGTTTTTGATATTTTATTTCTATAGAAAATTTTGTCAAAATTTTATTTCTATAGTAAATGTTGTCAAAATTGTATTTCTATAGAAAATTTTGTAATAATTTTATTTCTATAAAAAACTTTGTCAAAATTTTACTTCTATAGAAAATTATGTCAACATTTTATTTCTACAGAAAAATTTTTCAAAAAATTTTTTGTATAGAAAATTTGGTCAAAATTTACTTTCTAAAGTACATTTTGTCAAAATTTTATTTCTAATTATACAATTATTTTTCGAGCTTTATGGACAGATATAGATCATTATTATGGACAGATAATGATTTTCTCCATAAGGAGTTAGCATAAAGGGCCCAAAATTGAGTTATCTCTCCCAGCCAGATCTATACTAAAGGCTGTGGAAAGGTTCATTCGCCCGAACCGAAACATGTACAGTTCAGGCGTGTATAGATTTGTATCTGGCGTTTTCTTTTCAATGGCTCTATTAACCATGTTCCTTAATCTATATCTGTCCATAAAGCTCGAAAAATAATTGTATAATTAGATATAATGCATTTGGACGTCAATTGCCTGTTTCGGTATCAGGCTAACATGTAATATAAAATTTTATTTCTTTAGAAATTTAGTAAAACATTCATTTTTATAGAAAATTTTGTCAAAATTTTATTTTATTTTATTTTATTTTATTTTATTTATTTATTTAAAAATATCCTGTACAACAAGATTAAAGTCTTATAATTAAAGTATAGGAATTTTAATAAAAAACAATATAACAATATAACGGATAAATTTAAAAAGCAACAATGAATCATGATAATAATAATTTATATTAAAACATAATGAAATGATTAAAAAATTTTTATAAAAATGAAAATATGTTTAAAATTAAAGTTAAATTGAAAGGTTTAATAAATTGAAAAAAAGTTTTGAACATTTGTGTGTTTATAACAAAATAATTATTAAATAAATAAATTTAAAGTAGTAAAAAAGTAAAAGAATACAAAACAAAGCAGTTAAAAAATGATTGATAACTGGATTAATTAGTTTGTAAAGACTGGTAATGAGCAAAAATTATTTTTTTAAATTTCATTGTGTTGTTAATTTGCTGCAAATTATTAGGTAGATTATTCCAGAGACGTATGGTGTAAACAAAGAAATGCCACTCAGAGACTAGGATTCGATACCGCATTGGAACATTTTTTTTTTTACCCCTGGTCGATCTATTAAAACGAAGCTTCTCATATAAATACCATGGTTGACCCGAGTTTATTATTTTGTGAAGGAATACAAGTGATCTTATATTAATCAAATCATCAAATGATACCCCAAATATCAAGGATCTATATCGTGAAATAGGGTCATAACGCCGCAATCTGTATACCTATCTTACTACACCATTATAGACACCATTAAGTTGATTCGTAAACTTTGCATCCACACGGTTGAAAAAGACTGTTTTTCATATGTTTGGCTATAAACATTATATATTTGGAACACAAATTTTTAAACACAACATTTTTGAGTGCAAGCATATAATGTTCATAAACTAGCATAACATGTTTGGGACATATATGTTAATATGTTAGAACATATTATGTTTGGGACATAAAATGTTTGTAAATATAATATGCTTGGATGCAAACATATATTAATTTAGAAATAGCCTATAAACATATATGTGTTTAGTAGCTTGGAGCGCTATTTAACAGGGAGCGATATTGAATTAAGTTGGTGGTTGTGGCTTGTTATTACAAAATTAACATTTTATTTTTCCTTGGGCAATTGATCAGCTACTTCTTTGATCCTTACAAACTGGGTGGTCCGCTGTTCGAATCCCCGTCCGGCAAAAAGTAAAATTAAAAAAAATTATAAAATATAACAATTTCTTCTACAATGTTTGCATTACAGAAAAAGGTGCTAAGAACTAAAAAATCTCGTGGAAGTGAGAAAGATGTGGAGGAATATGCAATTAGGCAGAAACAACATTTTGAGCATTCAGATCGAAACCTATGTTGTTAGCACCTATATTACCTGTTTATTTTCATAATTCATTATGATTGTAAATATATTTATATATAAATAAATAAATAAATAAAATTTTGAGCACAATATTGTTTGGGAGAAATTTTTTTAAGCATATAATATTTTTGGGTGCAAAATGCTACCAAACATATTATATGTTCACATAATAACATATTGTTTTTTGGAAGACAACATTATTGAATTTGGATGCAAAAATACAAAATGTTTGGAACTTAGACTACCCAAACATATATTGTTTAGACCAATATGCTTTCAAACATATTATATATTGGAAGAGATCAAACAAATAAATGTTTGGGCAATACCCAAAAATGTATATGCTTGAAGCAAAATATGTTTGGGAGTATATGTTACAGAAGCGATTTTTTATGAGGGTGCATATAACAAAGAAGGCATGAAATATATCTTAGCAAGCAGAATCCTAGTCCTCAATGGGGTCAACCTTTGTGCAAACCGTAATGATCTCAACTTAGCATATGCCTGAACTACCACAATATTAATATGATCCGTCCACGACAACTTACTATTCATGACAATGCCAAGGTTCCTAACAGAAGAAACAATGCCTATTCGTTGTCCATCAATTCTGACATCCGGTTCATAAGGAATCTGTAAGCCCCGCCTGTGTAGCACTAAGCACTTTGACTTCAATGGATTAAGGAATAGACCATTAGCAGTCGCCCACCTACACGGATGAAAAAGACTATTTTTCATATGTTTGGCTATAAACATATAAGTTTGGAACACAATTTTTTAAACACAACATTTTTGAGTGCAAGCATATAATGTTCATAAACTAGCATAACATGTTTGGGACATATATGTTAATATGTTAGAACATATTATGTTTGGGACATAAAATGTTTGTAAATATAATATGCTTGGATGCAAACATATATTAATTTAGAAATAGCCTATAAACATATATGTGTTTAGTAGCTTGGAGCGCTATTTAACAGGGAGCGATATTGAATTAAGTTGGTGGTTGTTGCTTGTTATTACAAAATTAACATTTTATTTTTCCTTGGGCAATTGATCAGCTACTTCTTTGATCCTTGCAAACTGTGTGGTCCGCTGTTCGAATCCCCGTCCGGCAAAAGGTAAAATTAAAATAAAAAAATCATACAATTGAATAATTTCTTCTACAATGTTTGTATTACAGAAAAAGGTGCTAAGAACTAAAAAATCTCGTGGAAGTGAGAAAGATGTGAGGGAATATACAATTAGACAGAAACAAAATTTTGAGCATTCAGGTCGAAAACCTATATTGTTAGCACCTATATTACCTGTTTATTTTCATAATTCATTATGACTGTAAATATATAAATAAATAAATAAAATTTTGATAATTTTTTTTAAGCATATAATATTTTTGGGTGCAAAATGCTTCCAAACATATTATATGTTCACATAATAACATATTGTTTTTTGGAAGACAACATTATTGAATTTGGATGCAAAAATACAAAATGTTTGGAACTTAGACTACCCAAACATATATTGTTTAGACCAATATGCTTTCAAACATATTATATATTGGAAGAGATCAAACATATAAATGTTTGGGCAATACCCAAAAATGTATATGCTTGAAGCAAAATATGTTTGGGAGTATATGTTACAGAAGCGATTTTTTGTGAGGGTGTATGAATGGTTGCCAGATCATCATTAAGCCTCCTAATCAGGATCTCGTAAAAATTAAGATCCTGTGCAAGATATATCTGAATATCGTCAGCATAAATATGAATCTTTTTATTTCTATAGAACATTTTGTCAAAATTTTATTTCTAAAGAACATTTTGTCAAAATTTTATTTCTTTAGAAATTTAGCAAAAACTTTATTAATTTTGTCAACATTTTATTTCTATAGAAAAATTTGTCAAAATTTTATTTCCATAGAAAATTTTTTCAACATTTTATTTCTATAGAAAATTTTGTTTGAATTTAATTCTATAGACATTTTTGTCAAAGTTTTTTTTTTATAGAAAATTTTGTCAATATTTTATTTTTATAGAACATTTTGTCAAAATTGTATTTCTGTAGAAAATTTTGTCAACATTTTATTTCTTTAGAAAATTTTGTCAAAATTTTATTTTTAAAGAAAATTTTGTAAAAATTTTATTTCTTTAGAATTATTTTTTTATAAATTTTTTTTATAGAAAATTTTGTCAACATTTTATTTCCATAGAAATCTTTTCAAAATTTTATTTCTATAGAATTTTTTTCTTAAATTTTATTCCTTAGAACTTCAACCAAATTTGACATGTATAGTAAAAATGTTAATTGGATTAATAAAACAAAACTCTGTTTTGATTTTATATCAATTGCTGTTTTCTTTTATTTTTGTACTTTATGGATGGTGGAGATTGTTTATGTTATTATTTTTTGTTTTTTTTTTTCAAATAAATATTTATAAATTTTCTTTATCCGATATTTAGGAAGAGAGCCGTGTACAAAAGCTTATCGTCATCATTGTAAAAAATTTTGTTATTCGTATTTTTTTTTATAATATACACTATGCGAAAAATCTAAAAAAAAATAATGACCAACAAAGGTTATTTTTTGTGATTGAGTTAAAAAATAGTGTGAAAACAATATTTTCTACAAGACCGATTATTAATTTTTGTGGAAATCCAAAATAAACCTCCACGTAATAGACATCCTCAGAAATTCATCACGGTCATGTTTACTTTATGGAGTATGGTAACATAACTAATAGGAAAAACGTTATATTAACGAAATATGTCATTAGATTTGAGCTAATTGCTACAAATTGGTTAATATAATAACATTTTTCGTTATTATAACCGATATTCTGATAATTAACGAAACACTTCGTACTATTAGGGAATATTTAGAAAATCGTCTCAGATTCGCATTGATCAATCTTGGGCTTCAAAAGTAAAATTTTAATTTCGTATATTTGTCTTTTGGCCCAAAGACATCACAAAGATCCAAATTTTCTCCACTTGTGATTCAAATTATGGCTCAAGAAACAAAATCTGGAGTTTGAGTTTCTATACAAGAAAATCATCTTAGATTTGCTTTGGTCAATTCTGGTCATATGATGTTTTGCTTAGTATAATTTTTCAAGTACTTATATTCTAAAATTTAAAGATAAATTACTATTAATTAAATATAATATGTTTGTATATAAAAATCATAGGTTTCTGGTAGAGATTCGTCATATTCATATCATTATCATTGTGACTTTTGGATTCCTTGCCCAGTTATCCGTTGCAATACGAAAATTTAAGCAGATGATTCACTAATCTCCGCTGTGGCTTGAGTTTGTACTTCAGCCGAGGCATCATCTTTGCCACATGTGAGGAATGGTAGTTTCTCCTTCAATACTTGTTTATATTTGGGATGACTGTAAGAAATCCGGGAAAAAAAATCACAATAATTAGTCAAAAGGTTTTAAGTCATGAAGACATTCGGCTGTGGCAACTGCCTATGTTCTTTCTTACCTTAAACCATAAACAATTGGATTACACACAGCATTGGCTTTGGCAAAAACTGATCCACAAATCGTACTCAGAGGAGACAAATGCATGGACTCAAAGATACCCGCATAATTGATAATGGTGTAAGGTGTCCAGGCCAGGAACCACAATGATATCGTCACCAAAGCCACTTTGGCTAATTTGATTTCCACCGACTTGTTGTTGTCGGCATCGCTTTGTCGCAACGATGCCACATTCATCTTTTTCGCTTGTTCACGCATGGCTTTCTCATGAATTCGGACGGCCTAAAATGAAAGCGCAGGGTAGACGAGTTATTTATTTGGACAAATTTGGAAGGTATGTAAGCGTACGAATGAAGTGAATTAAAATCCGATTAATAAATTAAAATTGCATTCGAAATGCTAATGACTGATTTCGATATCAAAGTACAAATAAAAATTTAATATCCCATCAAAAAAGCGTCGCCAAAAAAGTCGTGACAATGCTCTTTTTGGATCCGGAAGTGGTGCAAAATGGGGGCAGAAGCCTCATAGGACAGATATCCACCATTTCAACAGCCATTGCACTGAATTTGAATCTCTTTTTAGGGTGTGATCTGAATTCAGTGTTTTGGATGTGAATTAAAAAATGTTGTGATATTTTGCCAAATAAATAATTTTTATAAAGTTTTATGATTTTTAATACATTCTAACGCTTGTCTGAAACGTTGTGAATTAAAATCCGATTAATAAATTCGATATCAAAGTACAAATATAAATTTAATATCCCAGCAAAAAAGCGTCGGCAAAAAAGGCGTGACAATGCTCTTTTTGGATCCGGAAGTGGTGCAAAATGGGGGCAGAAGCCTCATAGGACAGATATCCACCATTTCAACAGCCGTTGCATTGAATTTGAATCACTTTTTAGAGTGTGAACTGAATTCTGTGTTTTGGATGTGAATTAAAAAATGTTGTGATATTTTGCCAAATAAAAAATTTTTATAAAGTTTTATGATTTTTAATGCATTCTTACGCTTGTCTGAAACGTTTGACAACAAATATTTTCAAATATTTGCAATTCTTCTAGAATGGATTTTTTCCATCTTGTTAATTGTTACAAAAAAGTTAAAATTAGCTATTAAAAATATGAAAAAAGCTCGTTATGAAAAAGGAATTAAATGAACTTCCTGTGTAGTAAACATCTTTGGGAGGACATTTTTGGAAGTGCTTTTAAAGTTGTGCCTTTAGAAGAACTTCCAATTTTTTTTTTTGCTGGGGTGGTCACGTGAGTTAAAAATGCTGATGCTCACATTTCAAAATTTCTTTTCACAAAAAAAAAAAAAAAAAAAAACACAACAAGTAAGTAAAGTCTAAAGTCGGACGGGGCCGACTATATTATACCCTTCACCATTATGTAGACCAAGATTTGTGTTACCATCTCAACTCCCTCCAATTTGTTGGCAGTTATTATCAAGGTTTATATTCCCGATTTGGAGTCAATTTTTTTTTACTTATACAAAATCGCTAGAATTAAAAATTTAATCTGCTAACACCCTGGGATGAAACACAATATTAAGTAAAAAACAAGTAAGGAAAGTCTAAAGTCGGGCGGGCCGACTATATTATACCCTGCACTTTGTACATCTAAATTTTCGATACCATATCACATCCGTCAAATGTGTTGGGTGCTATATATAAAAGTTTGTCCCAAATACATACATTTAAATATCACTCGATTTAGACAGAATTCGATAGACTTTTACAAAATCTATAGACTAAAAATTTAAGTTGGCTAATGTACTAGGGTGGAACACAATTTTAGTAAAAAACAAGTAAGGAAAGTCTAAAGTCGGGCTGGGCCGACTATATTATACCCTGCACCACTTTGTAGATTAAAATTTTCGATACCATATCACATCCGTCAAATATGTTGGGGGCTATATATAAAGGTTTGTCTCAAATACATACATTAAAATATCACTCGAATTTGATAGACTTCTACAAACTCAAAACTTAAGTCGGCTAATGCACTAGGGTGGAACACAATGTTAGTAAAAAACCAGTAAGGAAAGTCTAAAGTCGGGCGGGCCCGACTATATTATACCCTGCACCACTTTGTAGATCTAAATTTTCGATACCATATTACATCCGTCAAATGTGTTGGGGGCTATATATAAAGGTTTGTCTCAAATACATACATTAAAATATCACTCGAATTTGATAGACTTCTACAAACTCTATAGACTCAAAATTTAAGTCGGCTAATGCACTAGGGTGGAACACAATGTTAGTAAAAAAATATGGGAAACGTTTAAATCTGAAGCAATTTTAAGGAAACTTCGAAAAAGTTTATTTATGATTTATCGCTCGATATATATGTATTAGAAGTTTAGGAAAATTAGAGTCATTTTTACAACTTTTCGACTAAGCAGTGGCGATTTTACAAGGAAAATGTTGGTATTTTGACCATTTTTGTCGAAATCAGAAAAACATATATATGGGAGCTATATCTAAATCTGAACCGATTTCAACCAAATTTGGCACGCATAGCTACAATGCTAATTCTACTCCCTGTGAAAAATTTCAACTAAATCGGAGTTAAAAATTGGCCTCTGTGGTCATATGAGTGTAAATCGGGCGAAAGCTTTATATGGGAGATATATCCAAATCTGAACCGATTTCAAGCAAATTTGGCACGCATAGTTACAACGCTAATTCTACTCCCTATGCAAAATTTCAACTAAATCGGAGTTAAAAATTGGCTTCTGTGATATGAGTGTAAATCGGGCGAAAGCTATATATGGGAGATATATCCAAATCTGAACCGATTTCAACCAAATTTGGCACGCATAGTTACAATGCTAATTCTACTCTCTATGCAAAATTTCAACTATCGGTGAAAAATATATATGTATAACAGATCGGTGAAAAATATATATGGTAGATATATCTAAACCTGAACCGATTTTTTCCAAAATCAATAGGGATCGTCTTTGACCGAAACAGGACTCTATACCAAATTTTAGGACAATCGGACTAAAACTGCGAGCTGTACTTTGCACACAAAAATACACCAACAGACAGACAGACAGACGGACATCGCTAAATCGACTCAGAATTTAATTCTAAGACGATCGGTATACTAAACGATGGGTCTCAGACTTTTCCTTCTTGGCGTTACATACAAATGCACAAACTTATAATACCCTGTTCCACAGTGTGGCGCAGGGTATAAAAATATGGGAAATATAAAGCTAGAGCAATTTTGATGCAATTGTACAAAAGAGCATTTATGATTTATCGGGCGATACATATGCATTCGAGATATAGGATAATTTGAGTAATATTTACAATTTTTGCTACTCAGCAGTGGCGATTTTACAAGGATATTGGTTAAATCTCGTCAAGATATGTGGTCAATTGTGCGTTGTGATATATTATTTGGCCAATTCGGGCAATATTTTCACAATTCGGAGCTTTATTTAAAATTCGACCATTCTGTGGAAAGTTTGGCATTACAGTGTGAATTTTGTGTAAAATGTGGGTATTTTGGCCATATTAGATCAAGATGACACACCTAAATAGCATATTAAATGTATTCTCTGTGGAAACTATCGAGTCAAATTGAGGAAACTCCCATTGAAAATGGGTCTAAAATATGAAATATTCTACCATATTTCCCCTACTCTGGCGTACATATATATGGGAGCTATATCTAAATATGAATTTTGACCAAATTTGATATGCCTAGTTAGAATAATAATCCTGCTATCTCAGCAAAAAACGTAAATGGGTCATATGGGTGTAAATCGGGCGAAAGATATATATGGAAGCTATATATAAATCTGAACCGATTTCAACCAAATTTGGCACACTTAACGATACTTTAAAACGTACTCCTTGTGCAAAATTTGAAGCAAATCAGGGCAAAGCTCTGTCTTTTGAGGCCATATGAGTCTAAATCGGGCGAAAGATATATATGGGAGCTATATCTAAATCTGAACTGATTTTAACCAAATTTAGCACAATTAACAATACTATTCAACGTACTCGTTGTGCAAAATTTTAAGCAAATCAGGGCAAAACTCTGCCTTTTTTGGTCATATAAGTTCAAATCTGACGAAAGATATATGCGAGCTATATCTAAATCTGAACCGATTTGGCTGATATTTTGCATATCTTACGAAAACCCCAAAATATTTGGCTTCCAGAAATTGTGAGAAAATACGTTGATAAATACGTCAATTATGACCAGATCGGTGATAAATATATATGGCAGCTATATCTAAATCTGAACCGATTTTTTTCAAATCCAATAGCGATTGTCCTTGAGCCAATGTAAAACTCTATGCCAAATTTGAGGACGATCGGGCTTAAACTGCGAGCTGTACTTTGCACACAAAATTACAGACGGACGGACAGACAGACAGACGGACATCGCTAAATCGGTTCAGAATTCAATTCTAAGACGATCGGTATACTAAACGATGGGTCTCAGACTTTTCCTTCTTGGCGTTACATACAAATGCACAAACTTATTATACCCTGAACCAAAATAGTGGTGAAGGGTATAATGAACAAACCAAAATCGTTCACATGACAATAATCACACTCATTTTTTTGTTGTGAAAATATTGTCTATAGATTCAAATGACTCAAATGTTTAGAGTGATCTAAAATTCAGTATTAATTTACGTTTGTTCGATTTTGTAACAAAAAAAATATTTTTGTGAGTACCGACTTAGTTTCGATTTATCTCGCGATGTTACTTTAAAATACAGACTGTAATCTTAATACGCTATAAATATTTGTATACCCTCCATCATAGGATGGGGGTATATTAACTTTGTCATTCCGTTTGTAACACATCGAAATATTGCTCTAAGACCCCATAAAGTATATATATTCTGGGTCGTGGTGAAAATCTGAGTCGATCTAAGCATGTCCGTCCGTCTGTTGAAATCACGCTAACTTCCGACCGAAACAAGCTATCGACTTGAAACTTGGCACAAGTAGTTGCTATCGATGTAGGTCGGATGGTATTGAAAATGGGCCATATCGGTCCACTTCTACGTATAGCCCCCATATAAAGGGACCCTCAGATTTGGCTTGTGGAGTCTCTAACAGAAGCATATTTCATCCGATCCGGCTGAAATTTGGTATATGGTGTTGGTATATGGTCTCTAACAACCATGCAAAAATTGGTCCACATCGATCCATAATTATATATAGCCCCCATATAAACCGATCCCCCGATTTGGCTTGCGAGGCCTCTAAGAGAAGCAAATTTCATCCGATCCGGCTGAAATTAGGTACATGGTGTTAGTATATGGTCTCTAACAACCATGCAAAAATTGGTCCACATCGGTCCATAATTATATATAGCCCCCATATAAACCGATCCCCCGATTTGGCTTGCGAGGCCTCTAAGAGAAGCAAATTTCATCCGATCCGGCTGAAATTAGGTACATGGTGTTAGTATATGGTCTCTAACAACCATGCAAAAATTGGTCCACATCGATCCATAATTATATATAGCCCCCATATAAACCGATCCCCCGATTTGGCTTGCGGAGCCTAAAAGAGAAGCAAATTTCATCCGATCCGGCTGAAATTTGGTACATGATGTTAGTAAATGGTCTCTAACAACCATGGACAAATTGGTCCATATCGGTCCTTAATTATATATAGCCCCCATATAAACCGATCTCCAGATTTGGTTTGCGAAGCCTCAAAGAGGAGCAAATTGTATCCGATCCGGCTGAAATTTGGTACATGGTATTGGTATATGGTCTCTAACAACCGTGCAAAAATTGGTCCACATCGGTCCATAATTATATATGGCGCCCATATAAACCGATCCCCAGATTTGGGTTGCGGAGCCTCAAAGAGAAGCAAATTTCATCCGATCCGCCTGAAATTTGGTATATGATGTTGGTATATGGTCTCTAACAACCATGCAAAAATTGGTGCACATCGGTCCATAATTATATATAGCCCCCATATAAACCGATCCCCAGATTTGGGTTGCGGAGCCTCAAAGAGAAGCAAATTACATCCGATCCACCTGAAATTTGGTACATGGTGTTGGTATATGGTCTTTAATAACCGTGCAAAAATTGGTCAACATCGGTCCATAATTATATATAGCCCCCATATAAACCGATCCCCAGATTTGGCTTGTGGAGCCTCTAAGAGAAGCATATTTCATCCGATCCGGCTGAAATTTGGTACATGGTGTTGGTATATGGTCTCTAACAATCATGCAAAAATTGGTCCACATCGGTCCATAATTATATATAGCCCCCATATAAACCGATCCCCAGATTTGGCTTGCGGAGCCTCAAAGAGAAGCAAATTTCATCCGATCCGGCTGAAATTTGGTACATGATGTGTGTATATGATTTCTAATAACCATGCAAAAATTGGTCAACATCGGTCCATAATTATATATAGCCCCCATATAAACCGATCCCCAGATTTGGCTTGTGGAGCCTCTAAGAGAAGCATATTTCATCCGATCCGGCTGAAATTTGGTACATGGTGTTGGTATATGGTCTCTAACAATCATGCAAAAATTGGTCCACATCGGTCCATAATTATATATAGCCCCCATATAAACCGATCCCCAGATTTGGCTTGCGGAGCCTCTAAGAGAAGCATATTTCATCCGATCCGGCTGAAATTTAGTATATGGTGTTGGTATATGGTCTCTAACAACCATGCAAAAATTGGTCCACATCGGTCCATAATTATATATAGACCCCATATAAACAGATCTCCAGATTTGGCTTGCGAAGCCTCAAAGAGAAGCAAATTGTCTCTAACAACCATGCAAAAATTGGTCCACATCGGTCCATAATTATATTGTTACGAATTTGATAATTATAGATATAAGTTTATTTAAATTAGTTTCCGTTAATTTAAAATTTAAAATTGTAACGATAAAATTTCGCTATCACTTGTTGGAATCATCTATTCATTTTCTAGTATTTTCCTGAATTTCTTTTATGTTCTTTTGTTTGCTTACCGAAATGTTAGTTTTTACTCTCTCATAGAATAACAACCCCTTTGCTTTGTTATTTTGCTTTCTCATTTCATCTCATTGTCTATTGTCATTGTTGTTGTAGTAATGCGAGCATATATCTATGTGAGTGTGTATGTGTTTGGCAGCCACCAGACGAATTACTTAATGGTCGTAGATCCTTCTAGCATTGTCTAAGAATGTTCTGGCGTTGCCAGAATATTGTAGTGCTACCAGAATGTTCTCGTATTGCCACACCGTCATATATAAAAGCGCTCGCATGCTGCTAACGAGTCAGTCTTAATTAAAGCGTCAAACGAATAACTTCAGTGTGAACGAATTGTAAAGTGTGAAGTCATAGTAAATAAATTGTAGATTGTCGTTATTTAAAAGAACTGTGTTTTAATTGTCGGGTAATTAAAAACGCCTAAATATAAAAACGTAACAATATATAGACCCCATATAAACAGATCTCCAGATTTGGCTTGCGAAGCCTCAAAGAGAAGCAAATTGCATCCCATTCGGCTGAAATTTGGTACATGGTATTGGTATATGGTCTCTAACAACCGTGCAAAAATTGGTCCACATCGGTCCATAATTATATATAGCGCCCATATAAACCGATCCCCAGAGTTTGGTTGCGGAGCCTCAAAGAGAAGCAAATTTCATCCGATCCGGCTGAAATTTGGTACATGATATTGTTATATGGTCTCTAATAACCATGCAAAAATTGGTCCACATCGGTTCATAATCATGTCTGTTCTGGGTCACACCGCATTGTGCACCACACTATACACTTTCTACACACCACACACAAAGTTAGTTGTTCTGAGTCACACGTGTGAACACTTTTTTCGGACTTTTAATCGAAAAATGTGACAGCTGATTTTTTCTGCAAGCCATATTATTTGCAGACAGAAATTATAAACAAAACATATTTTGCCGGTATAAACATAAAAAATTAAAAGTAAGTGCGTAACTCAAAGCCATAAAATGCCTGCCGGATTTTTGTTAGCAGTGAATAATGTAAGGACAAGAGCAATTTATCAAGAAAAAGGAGACAATTGCGTGATGCTTCAAATCTGTTTTGATTTGTTTTTTTCTATCCCTCCTCAATGTTACTCATGAACAAACGATCGCCGTATCGTTTTCGTTTTTGTTTTTGACGGCGGAGAAGTTTTTATTTTGGTTTTGGTCAAACAGTTTTTAACATCCATACATTAAAGGAAATTTAATTATAGTGGGCATAATTAACTATTCTGTTAAGGTTTTTCTCATTTGTATTGCTTAAATATTTACAATAATATTGCAAACAAATTTTCTATCGTGGCGGCCTCCATGTGCAGAAAGATATTGGCGGCGTGTTTTTTTTAATTTGCTCAGTGATTTGTGCACCAAGAACACTTTGCAGAATTGAAGATGCCATATTTTTCATGCAATAAATTTGGCAAAATTCACTTTTCTTAGCCCATTGATTTTGTAAAAGTTATAATTTAATTACCTTATATTTTCAAAAAGACCTTTGATTTGTTTAGGAAAGCGGATAGTATTCACAAAAATCAAAGATAATTTTGCTTAAAACTTTTTTGTGTTAACTTTTAAAAATTGTGGCAACATTATACTTTCGAACACACTGAAAACCAGCTGATTAAAACAACCCCAAAATTTCTACACCAATCAGAGGAAATTTCGGTTCAAATTTTAGATGGATTTTTAAAATCGTGGTTTCTGACATATATAAGTGACTTTCCCAATAAAATTTGCAAATATTTATAAAAAACATATTAAAGTTTCAGAATCTGTTATTTATTTGTTATAAAAACTTCTAACTTTGCATACGATGGCTGTACACTAAGCCTACAGAAAAGAAATGTTCGTGTACATTTTTCAGGTCTATGACGGTGTATAGTGTTGGCCAGAACACCTTTTAAGTGTGACACCATACGTAACTTGTACATGTGTGTACCAGAACAGACACGAATATTATATAGCCCCCATATAAGCCGATCCCCAGATTTGGCTTGCGAAGTCTCCAAGAGAAGCAAATTTCATCCAATCCGGTTGTAATTTTGATCATGGTGTTAGTATATGATCAATAACCACCGTGCCAGAATTGGTCCATATCGGTCCATAATTATATATAGCCCGCGTATAAAACGTTCTCCAGATTTGACCTCCGGAGCCTCTTGGAGTAGCAAAATTCATCCGATCCGGTTCAAATTAGGAACGTGGTGTTAGTATATGGTCGCTAACAACCATACCAAAATTGGTCCAATCACACAAAAATTGGTCCATATCGATTCATAATCATGGTTGCCACTAGAGCCAAAAATAATCTACCAAAATTTTAATTCTATAGAAAATTTTGTCAAAATTTTATTTCTAGAGAAAATTTTGTTAAAATTTTATTCGGTTCATAATAAAATTTTCATCATTGTCAAAACTTTATTTCTATAGAAAATTTTGTCAAAATTTTATTCGGTTCATAATAAAATTTTCATCATTGTCAAAACTTTATTTCTATAGAAAATTTTGTCAAAATTTTATTTCTATAGAAAATTTTGTCAAAATTTTATTTCTAGAGAAAATTTTGTTAAAATTTTATTCGGTTCATAATAAAATTTTCATCATTGTCAAAACTTTATTTCTATAGAAAATTTTGTCAAAATTTTATTTCTATATAAAATTTTGTTCAAATTTTATTCGGTTCATAATCATGGTTGCCACTCGAGCCAAAAATAATCTACCAAGATTTTATTTCTATAGAATATTTTGTCAAAAGTTTATTTCTATAGAAAATTTTGTCAATATTTTATTTCTGTAGAAATTTTTGTCAAAATTTTTTTTCTATCGAAAATTTTGTCAAAATTTTTATTTCTATAGAAAATTTTGTGAAAATTTTATTTCTATAGAAAATTTTGTTAAAATTTTATTTCTGTAGAAAATTTTGTCCAAATTTTATGTCTACTTTGTCAAACTAAATTATATACGTATTGGATCGATTTTTTTTGATTTAATATATACCACATATGGACTTACATACAATTTAGAAGATGGTGTTAGGAGGTTTTAAGATACCTTGCCATCGGCAAGCGTTACCGCAACTTAAGTAATTCGATTCTGGATGGCAGTGTTTAGAAGAAGTTTCTACGCAATCCATGAGGGAGGGTACATAAGCTTCGGCCTGGCCGAACTTACGACCGTATATACTTGTTTCTATTAATGTACTTAGTTTATTGATTTTCATTCTTTTTTTAATTGTCCAAAATTTAAATTTTTACTTAAATCGGCCAAATAGCGTGTACAGCACTCCTTATCCACTTACCTTTAAAATATGCCAATATGAGAAAATAATTGTAGTCAACGGAGTCAAATAAACCCATATTGAATAGACAACGATGTACGAGCGATTATACCAATCCTTGGCAAAGTAATCCGTGCCACAGGCTGTCATATTGCCCTCCGGTACATAACGATTCCAACCAACCATGGGAAAAATGGCCCACAATGTACAGATACTCCAAACAAACATTAAACGGAAAACAGCAGCCGTTTTGGATAAAGGTTTCCTCGAGATACCCTTAACAATGACACAATAACGATCATAGGCTATCAGAGTCATGGACCAAATGGAAACACAACCGAATAGAGATCCACACAGCCCATATAATTCACACCAGAATGGACCCATAATCCAAGTGCCGTAGATACCATTAAGTACCACAGGAGGAAACATGGTGAACATCATCATAAAATCGGAGAAAGCCAGATTGACCACAAACATATTGGAAGGTGTTCGTAGCGCAGGGGCCGATGTGAAAATGTAGATGACCACAAAATTTCCCGTCAAGGACATAATACCCAAAATGGTGATAATGAAGCCAATGATGCCAAACCACATGGGCTCCATGGGTGGCCATTGATACCAATAGGGATCGACCATATGTAATATATCGGCTGGTACTGTATCGGCCAAACTGACATTGCGGCTACCATGTAAATGTTCCAACATTGGTGGATTCAACGAAAACATTGTCGAGCTTTAATTTGGGGCACCGTAGTTGTAAGTATATCCAAAGATGTTATGTGAGTATCCGGAAGGAGATTTTCAGTGGTTATAAAAATTTTTAATATTGTCTTGTTTCCATAGTTTGTAGATGCTTTAGATAGAGTTAGACGTTTCGTTTTTCTTTCCGTTTCCGTTTAGTTGATTTTTCTTATATGTTCGCGATTATCTTATACCGCTGACTGTGGCCAATACTCCTGCATTGTTTCCTTTTATAGTCCAGCGAAGAAATGCCTTAAGACTATCTAAGTGACAAAATTTCTTAAATTTCTTCTAATCCAATTAAGGGAACACTTAAAATTGAACATAAGTAGTTTGCAATTCAATTGTTTGTGTGTTTTGTTTTTTTTTCTTCAAATTCGTATGTCAGATGTGGTCATTTGAAATTATCCACTGTTGATTTAAATTGCTCGAATTAGTCACATGGCGGGTAAGCATTGAACACCTTGAGCTATGTGTTATACAATGTCAAGGACATTGTAAACCTGTTTCAACAGAAATTGACTATGTTCTCCTTATTTTGCATACACAGTTGGATTTAATTTTCTTCGAATATGTATAAGACATACATATTTGACTAATATTCGTTAGACTTTTGCTTATCCATTTAGGCCCATAGATTAACTAATGTACCTTTGAACTTAACTGTAGACACTATTATTACAATGTCCTTGAATGTGGAACCAGTTGATCTAATTCTACAAAAGTTCATTGACTTATATTTAGTTTACTGCAATGTGGAATGTCGTCCACAGAAGAAAATATCACTAAAATTTTTCCAAATAAAATTTTGTTTGAAGTTTCAAAAATATTCAATTAAAATTTTAATTGATTCAACAATTTTTTAAATGAAACAAAAGCAAATCACAAAAATTTATTAAATCAATTAATTTTTTAATTGCAACAATTAATTTTTTAATTGACTGTGGTCAATTTTAATTAAAAACAAGCACATACGGCCGTAAGTTCGGCCAGGCCGAAGCTTATGTACCCTCCACCATGGATTGCGTAGAAACTTCTACTGAAGACTGTCATTCACAATCGAATTACTTGGGTTGCGGAAACATTTGCCAATGGCAAGGTATCTTAAAACTTCCTAACACCGTAATATATACCACATAGTCCATACGTGGTATATATTAAACTAAAAAAGGCCGATTAAATACGTATATAATTAAGTTAAGTTTCTATAGAAATAAAATTTTGACAACAAATTTTGACAACATTTTATATAGAAGTAAAATTTGGAAAAAATTTTCTATAGAAATAAAATTTGAAAAAAAAAAATCTATAGAAATAAAATTTTGACAAAATTTTCTATAGAAATACAATTTTGACAAAATTTTCTATAGAAATAAAATTTTGACAAATTTTTCTATAGAAATAACACTTTGTCAATGTTTTCTATAAAATAAAATTTTGGTAGACTATTTTTGGCTCGAGTGGCAACCATGATTATGAACCGATATGGACAAATTTTTGTGTGATTGGGGATCGGCTATATGGACCAATTATGGCATGATTATAAGCGGCCTTATACTAACACCAGCTTGCAAATATCAACCGGATCGGATGAATTTTGCTCCTCCATGAGGCTCCGGAGATCAAATCTGGGGAACGATTTATATGGGGGCTACACGCAAAAAAATAATTCTTTCCTCCCAAACGAAATTTTAGACAAACAAAGTTCGTTTCGCATTTGCTTTTCGTTGCAAGGAAGTGTATTTGGAAGAAAAGTATATACTTTTTGTGATAAACGTTTATTCTTTTCCAGGATGTACAAACAATTTCATAAAGACTAACCCAAAAAAAATTTTTTTCTTGCTAATTGCATTTTCCATCACATTTTTCTCACTTCCATGAAGTTTTTTTAGTTCTTAGCACAATTTTCTGTAACACAAACAATGTAGAAGAAATTATACGATTTTATAAATTTTTAAATTTTTTTTTTTACCTTTCGCCTGGACGGAGAATCGAACCGCGGACCATCCAATTTGTAAGCCAACACACTATCCACTGAGCCATGTAGCCGTTGTGGTCATCAATAGACAATTACCCATATAAGTTATATTTATATAGCATAGCTTGCGGCGCCCACGAGCCGATTAAACAAAGTTTATTTAACAGAAAAATACATTTAGTTGGGCACCTTGGAGCAGTGGTTGCTACGTCCGACTTACATTCTACTATATTAAATTTTTACTATGAACTGTAAAATGTGTCTTATTAAAGACCTAAATTTAGAAAAGAACAGTGTTTGATATAAACGAAATGGACTGTGTTGTTGGTTCAAAAATAACTTTTTTTATTGAAAAAATAAAAATTTTGTAACAAATGAATTTTTTTGGTGATAAAAGTGTATACTTTTCGAAGCAATTCAAAAAAACTCTAACAAAAGAAAAACGTTCTCGGTACACGTTTTCCAAACGTTTTTTTTTTCTTTGCGTGTATATATAATTATGGACCGATATAGACAAATTCTTGCGTGTTTGTTTGAGACCACATTCTACACCATGTTCCAAATTTCAAACGGATCGGATGAATTTTGCCTCTCTAAGAGGCTCCGGAGGTCAAAACTGGGGATCGGCTTATATAGGGGCTATATATAATTATGGACCGATATGGACCACTTTTGGCATGGTTGTTAGAGACAATATACTAACACCACATACCAAATTTCAATCGGATCGGATGACTTTTGCTGCTCTAAGAGGCTCCGGAGGTCAAATCTGGGGATCGGTTTATATGGGGGCTATATATAATTATAGGCCGATGTAGACCATATACTAACACCATGTACCAAATTTCAGCCGGAAATTTGCGTTCTTCCATTAAAGTCGCAGGTCTATGAACTAAGGCAAATTTCCTTAAAAATATAGAACCACATTTTTGATTTAAAGAAATCGTCCTTAAATTAACTGAAATATTAAATCTTTAGATTTAAGATACAATCGCTTCAAATATACAAAGACTTATTTTGAGGATTTAGCATTTTTGGTTGAAAGTTGTTTTGGAATTAAGAAAACATTTTTAACTAGAGGGATTTGTTATAATTTTGATTTTTATACCCTGCGTCATATATATATATATATATATATATATATATATATATATATATATATATATATATATATATATATATATATATATATATATATATATATATATATATATATATATATATATATATATATATATATATATATATATATATATATATATATATATATATATATATATATATATATATATATATATATAAATATATATATATATATATATATATATATATATATAACAAAGAAAAGCACATATTTTTTGTCAAAATTCGTTTTTATTATTCAACATAGTTCCCTTCGAGAGCGATACAACGATTATAACGACCTTCCAATTTTTTGATACCATTGTGGTTTTTTCGGTTTTGTCTCAGTTTCGGCGATCACCTCTTTATTGCAGCCAAATTTTTTTCCCTGTGAGCATCCTTTTGAGGTCTGAGAACTAGAAAATGTCGCTGGGGGCCAGATCTGGAGAATACGGTGGGTGGGGAAGCAATTCGAAGCCCAATTCATGCCATCGTTCTCAATGACTTGTGGCACGGTGCGTTGTCTTGGTGGAACAACACTTTTTTCTTCTTCATATGGGGTCGTTTTGCCGCGATTTCGACCTTCAAACACTCCAATAACGCCATATAATAGTCATTGTTGATGGTTTTCCCTTCTCAAGATAATCGATAAAAATTATTCCATGCGCATCCCAAAAAACAGAGGCCATTAATTTGCCAGCGGACTTTTGAGTCTTTCCACGCTTCGGAGACGGTTCACCGGTCGCTGTCCACTCAGCCGACTGTCGATTGGACTCAGGAGTGTCGTGATGGAGTCATGTTTCATCCATAGTCACATATCGACGGAAAAACTTCGGTTTATTACGAGTTAACAGCTGCAAACACCGCTCAGAATCATCAACACGTTGTTGTTTTTGGTCAAATGTGAGCTCGCGCGGCACCCAGTTTACACAGAGCTCCAAATATTGATGAATGATATGACCAACACGTTCCTTTGATATCTTTAAGACCTCTGCTATCTCGATCAACTTCATTTTACGGTCATTCAAAATCATTTTCTGGATTTTTTTGATGTTTTCGTCGGTAACCACCTCTTTCAGGCGTCCACTGCGTTCACCGTCCTCCGTGCTCATTTCACCACGCTTGAATTTTGCATACCAATCAATTATTGTTGATTTCCCCGGGGCAGAGTCCGGAAACTCATTATCAAGCCAAGTTTTTGCTTCCTCCGTATTTTGTCCCTTCAGAAAACAGTATTTTATCAAAACACGAAATTCCTTTTTTTCCATTTTTTTCACAATAACAAAAGTTGCTTCACAAAAGACGCTCTATCTCACAAACTAATTGACTTACAGACGTCAAAATTTGACACGAATCATTTGAAGGTTGGTACTATATAAAAATAATTTGCATTTAATACTAGCGACGCCATCTATGTGTCAGACCGGGGACTTATCAGCCAACCTGTTATAGTCGGCCCCGCCCGACTTTAAACTTTCCTTACATGTTAAACTGGCATTTGTTTGTACGTGAATAGCTTTATTAATAGATTACAAAAAGAGAATGAAAATCCGGTAAATGAGATCTGTATCCCAAATTTAATTGTTTGATCCTAGATTTAAAGCTAGATATGTCCCTGAAAAATTTATTTATTTTAAAGAAGTCGCATCTTTGACTCGGAATGAATACCAAAATCCTTAAGGGAACATCAAAATTTTTGAAGTAAACTCTTATTTTTTGAGTGTAGCCTCTTGAAAGAGCAGATTACAAAAATTTAAAACAATTTTATTTTAAGAACAAGTATATACGGCCGTAAGTTCGGCCAGGCCGAATCTTATGTACCCTCCACCATGGATTGCGTAGGAACTTCTACTAAAGGCTGTCATCCACAAACGAATTACTTGGGTTGCGATAACACTTGCCGATGGCAAGGTATCGTAAAACTTTTTAACACTGTCTGCTAAATTGTAAGTTAGTCCATAAGGGTATATATTAAACAAAAAAAAAGGCCGATTAAATACGTATATAATTCAGTTTGACAAAATTTTCTATAGAAATAAAATTTTGACAAAATTTTGTATAGAAATAAAAACTTGACAAAATTTTCTATAGAAATAAAATGTTGACAAAATTTTCTATGGAAGTAAAATGTTGACAAAATTTTCTATAGCAATAAAATTTTGACAAAATTTTCTATAGAAATAAAATGTTGACAAAATTTTCTATAGAAATAAAATGTTGACAAAATGTTCTATAGAAATAAAATGTTGACAAAATTGTCTATAGAAATAAAATGTTGACAAAATTTTCTACAGAAATAAATTTTTTACAAAATTTTCTATAGAAATAAAATTTTGACAAAATTTTCTATGGAAATAAAATGTTGACAAACATTGCTATAGAAATAAACTTTTTACAAAACTTTCTATAGAAATCAAATTTTGACAAAACTTTCTATAGTAATAAAATTTGACAATTTTTACATGGCTGTTAGAGGCCATATACTAACGAAATGTACCAAATTTCAACCGCATCGGATGACTTTTGCTCCTCCAAGAGGCTCCGGAGGTCAAATCTGGGGATCGGTTTATATGGTAGCTATATATAATTATGGACCGATATGGACCAATTTTTGCATGGTTGTTAGAGACCATATACTAACAACGCGTACTAAATTTCAATTCGATCGGATGAATTTTGCTCATCCAAGAGGCTCCAGAGTAGAGGTGTGCGCGTGACATGAAATTCTCGTGACACGCGTGATTGACGCAAGAATCACGTGAGTCGTGAACAAAATCCAAAGCAAGTCTCGTGAATGTGCGTGAATGGGACTAAAATAAATATGTCGTGCGTGAGCGTGCGTGAGAAATAAAATCGGTTCGTGAATGTGCGTGAATAAAATTTCTGCAAAATCACGCTCACGAAAAAAATCAAGATTTAATTCATATTCGTATTTTAACTGAAATTAATTTAGCTCTCGAACTATATTCTATTTTTGAAGTTTGTTACCTTTGCAGATTTCCGTTTGGAAAATGTCGTGAGGTTCGTGAATTTGTCGTAAATCACGAGAATTATCGTGAATCGTGCATGAACGTAAGTCTTTAAAAGTAGTTCGTGCGTGAGCGTGCGTGAGTACTGGTTTTCATTTCGTGAATGTGCGTGAGTGGGATTGGCTACAACGCGTATCGTGCGTGAGCGCGCGTGAATAAACATTTTGGTTCGTGAATGTGCTTGAGTGTGAGTGAAATTTAAGTCACGCGCACACCTCTACTCCAGAGTTCAAATCTGGGGATCGGTTTATATAGGAGCTATATATAATTATGGACCGATATGGACCGATATGGACCAATTTTTGCATGCTTGTTAGAAACCGTATACTAACATCAGGTACCCAATTTCAAACGGATCGGATGAATTTTGCCCCTCCAAGAGGCTCCGGAGGTCAAATCTGGGGATCGGTTTATATGGGAGCTATATATAATTATGGACCGATATGGACCAGTTTTTGCATGGTTGTTAGAGACCATATACTAACACCACGTACCAAATTTCAATCGGGTAGGATGAAGTTTGCTCCTCCAAGAGGCTCCGGAGGTCAAATCTGGGGATCGGTTTATATGGGAGCTATATATATTTATGGACCGATATGGTCCAATTTTTGCATGGTTGTTAGAGACCGTATACTAACATCAGGTACCAAATTTCAACCGGATCGGATGAATTTTGCCCCTCCAAGAGGCTCCGGAGGTCAAATCTGGGGATCGGTTTATATGGGGGCTATATATAATTATGGACCGATATGGACCAATTTGTGCATGGTTGTTAGAGACCGTATACTTAGACCACGTACCAAATTTCAACCGGATCGGATGAATTTTGCTGCTCCGGAAGGCTCCGCAAGCCAAATTTGGGGATCGGTTTATATGGGGGCTATACGTAAACGTGGGCCGATATGGCCCATTTTCAATACCATCCGACCTACATCAATAACAACTACTTGTGCCAAGTTTCAAGTCGATAGCTAGTTTCGTTCGGAAGTTAGCGTGATTTCCACAGACGGACGGACAGCCGGACAGACGGACGGACGGACGGACATGCTTAGATCGACTCAGAATTTCACCACGACCCAGAATATATATACTTTATGGGGTCTTAGAGCAATATTTCGATGTGTTACAAACGGAATGACAAAGTTAATATACCCCCATCCTATGGTGGAGGGTATAAAAAGAAGTCGATCATATATTTTCTTAAATTTTATTTACCGTTACATATATTACATGAGTATATATTTGTATAAAGAAGATGGTCACCTTGCCCTCACAACAGCTTTCTGTTAAACAAAAGCTTCTAGCTAAACATGACCGCTGCAATGAATATTAACATTAGCCTGCTGCTGTTAAGTTATTTGAATTCAAACAAAATGCCACAAACAGTGAAAAATAGATTTGGGTTTTTGGCGCCCATACCTCCTCAATTCATTTGTATTTCAACATAAAACGACAATTGCGATAAATATCTCACTGAATAAATGTCACATGCGATATGTTTGACATCCGATACGGGTGTGCGTTAAAAGGTTTGGCTCAACATCATTCTTGGAAATCGTAACAAATATGGTGTGCGTCATACAAATTCCGTTTCCTAATGAATAAATAACGGCATTAGATGATGTAGACATTGCAGACAGGGTTGATATGTCCCTAGGCCTGTTGCTGTAGAGTACGCCTCAACGGAGTAGATGAAATGTTGAATGGTAAGAATTCAGTAGGGTTATTGGTGATTTTTGTTATTAGTGTTGGCTTTGAATTCAGGCATTAGCATAACCCAAGCAAAAATGAATCAACCAATATTCATATACACATCTGATCAATATATCCAGATAATGTCGACTACAAAACAAAAAAAGACATTTCTTTTTGACTTCCCATGCCATAGCATTTAGGAATTTGCCTTTGCTCACACAAAGGCAGGCCCATAATCATCGTCTGACAGTTAAGTGCTACTCCTAAGTGTCCATCTGTGCGTCTTTCTTGTCTTTCATATTTCAAATATATGTATATTTAAAATTTGTATGAAAGGAAAAAAGCGCAAAAATATGAAAACGATATAATTTGAAATATTGCTCTTTGGTATTCTTAAAGTTCTTCGACTTCTACGGAATATTTTGAATCATTATTTGCTTCACGTCCATTGCTCGTTTAGTTGACTTGTTGCTCGTTGTATTACTTCTGCTTGATTTCTGTGTCGTTTTGGGGGCTATGAGAACAATTTCCATATGTCGATCATACCGATCGTTAACATCAACGGTCAGGGTTAACATCACTATATGGTTATTTTGTTGCTTTCGGGGGTAATTATAGCCAATGTGTGCTCCTACCATTCAAATGTGTACATTCTAAGTAAATCAGTACTTGCATATGTACTGGGTGGGTTCGTCTTGCGAACACGGTTGCCACAATTGGTAGAATTCAACAAAAAAAATTCTACTGTTTATTTCTATAGAAATTAACTGCTGACAACATTTTCTATAAAAATAAAATGTTGACAAAATTTTCTATATAAATAAAATTTTGGGAAAATTTCCTAAAGAAATAAAATTGTGAAACATTTTTCTATGTAAATAAAATTGTGACAAAACTTTCTATAGAAATAAACTATAGAAATAAACAACATTTTCTATAGAAATAAAATGTTGACAACACTGTCTGTAGAAATAAAATTTTGACAAAATTTTCTATAGAAATAAAAATATGAGAAAATTTTCTATACAAATAAAATTTTGAGAAAATTTTCTATCGAAACAAAATTTTGAAAAAAGTTTCTACAGAAATAAAATTTTGAAAAAATTTTCTATAGAAAACAAGGTTTAAAAAATTTTCTAGAGAAATAAAATCTTGACAAAATATTCTATAAAAATAAAATTTTGAAAAAAAATTCTATGGAAATAACATTTTGAATTTTGACAAAATTTTCTATAGAAATAAAGTTTTAGCAAAAATTTCTATAGAAATAAAATGTATACATAATTTTTATGGAAATTAAATTTTGACAAAATTTTCTATAGAAATAAAATTTTGACAAAATTTTCTAGAGAAATAAAATTTTGACAAAATTGTCTAAAGTAATAAAATTTTGACAAAAATGTCGGAAGTAATAAAATTTGGACAAAGTTTTCTAAATTAAAAAAATTTTGACAAAATTTTTTAAGAAATAAAATTTTGACAATAGAAATAAAAATTTTGGCAAAACTTTCAACGGAAATAAATTTTTGACAATATTTTCTATAGAAATAAAATTTTGGCAAAATTTTCTATAGAAATACAATTTTCACAAAATTTTCTATTCAAATAAAATTTTGACAAAATTCTCTATATAAAAAATTGCCAAAATTTTCTATAGAAATAAAAAATTTACAAAATTTTCTATAGAAATAAAAATTTTCTCTATATAAAAAACAATTTAACAAAATTCTCTATATTAAAAAACAACTTGACAAAATTCTCTCTATATAAAAAATTTTTGACAAACATTTCTATAGAAATAAAATTTTGACAAAATTTTCTGTAGAATTAAATTTTGAAAACAACTTCTATGGAAATAAAATTTTGACAAAATTTTAAAAATTTTGAAAAAATTTCTAAGGAAATAAAATTTTGTCAAAAATTTCAATAGAAATACAATTTTGACAATATTTTCTATAGAAATAAAATTTTGACAAAATTTTCTATATAAAAAATTGCCAAAATTTTTTATAGAAATAAAATTTTTACAAAAATTTTTATTCAAGTAAAATTGTGACAAAATTCTCTATATAAAAAAAAAAAACAATTTGACAAAATTCTCTATATAAAAAAATTTTTGACAAAATTTTTTATAGAAATAAAATTTTGACAATATTTTCTATAGAAATAAAATTTTGACAAAATTTATTATAGAAATACAATTTTCACAAAATTTTCTATTCAAATAAAATTTTGACAAAATTCTTTATATACAAAATTGCCAAAATTTTCTATAGAAATAAAATTTTTACAAAATTTTTTATTCAAATAAAATTTAAAAAATTCTCTATATAAAAACAATTTAACGAAATTCTCTATATAAAAAGGAACAACTTGACAAAATTCTTTCTATATAAAAAATTGTTGACAAACATTTATATAGAAATAAAATTTTGACAAAATTGTCTGTAGAAATAAAATTTTGAAAACAATTTCTATGGAAATTAAATTTTGACAACATTTTCTAAAGTAATAAAATTTTGAAAAAATTTTCTAAGGAAATAAAATTTTGACAAAATGTTCACTAGAAATAAAATTTTGTCAAAAATTTCAATAGAAATACAATTTTTATATGTTTGTACGAATTTATTTCGGCATAAGCCGGCTATCAATGTAAAACCTTTTTTCTGAAGGTTCAAGTGTGGTTCATTGTTGGGTTTAATGAACTGCCTGAATTTATTCTCATAATTGGTTGATAGTTTTGTTGCAAGTAGAGGATGCTGATGAGGAATGTGGTAATTCCGAAACGTGCGTCCATCCAACTATCTTGCAGTCTATAGGGTTTGCCCAAATAAATTTGACAAACATTCTTTTCCTCTGTTGGTTAAGCTACTCTTGTAGTTTAGTCAACACAATGGTTTTAAAGCTGAGATCAAACAAACAACAACAATAAAAACAAGTAAGGAAAGTCTAAAGTAGGGCGGGGCCGACTATATTATACCCTGCACTACTTTGTAGATCTAAATTTTCGATACCATATCACATCCGTCAAATGTGTTGGGTGCTATTTATAAAGGTTTGTCCCAAATATATACATTTAAATATCACTCGATTTGGACAGAATTTGATAGACTTTTACAAAATCTATAGACTCAAAATTTAAGTTGGCTAATGCACTAGGGTGGAAAACAATTTTAGTAAAAAAAATATGGGAAACATTTAAATCTGAAGCAATTTTAAGGAAACTTCGCAAATTTGGCACACATGACTATATTACTAATTGTACTCCTAGTGCAAAATTTCAACCAAATTGGGCCAAAACTCTGGCTTCTGGGGCCATATAAGTCCATATCGGGCGAAAAATATATATGGAAGCTATATCTAAATCTGAACCAATTTCAATCAAATTTGGCACACATGACTATTCTACCAATTGTACTCCTTGTGCAAAATTTCAAGCTAATCGGGATAAAACACTGGCTTCTGGGTCCATATAAGTGCATATCGGGCGAAAGATATATAAGGGAGCTATATCTAAATCTGAATCGATTTCAACCAAATTTTGCACGCATAGCTACAATGCTAAATCTACTCCCTGTGCAAAATTTCAACCAAATTGGTCCAAAACTCTGGCTTGGATGCTAAATCTACTCCCTGTGCAAAATTTCAACCAAATTGGGCCAAAACTCTGGCTTTTAGGACCATATTACTCCATATCGGGCGAAAGATATATATGGGAGCTATATCTAAATCTGAACCGATTTCAATCAAATTTTGCACACTTGCCTATACTACTAATTGTACTCCTAGTGCTAAATTTCAATCAAATTCGGCCAAAAATCTGGCTTCTGGGGCCATATAAGTCCATATCGGGCGAAAAATATATATGGAAGCTATATCTAAATCTGAACCAATTTCAATCAAATTTGGCACACATGACTATTCTACCAATTGTACTCCTTGTGCAAAATTTCAAGCTAATCGGGATAAAACACTGGCTTCTGGGCCCATATAAGTGCATATCGGGCGAAAGATATATAAGGGAGCTATATCTAAATCTAAATCGATTTCAACCAAATTTTGCACGCATAGCTACAATGCTAAATCTACTCCCTGTGCAAAATTTCAACCAAATTGGGCCAAAACTCTGGCTTTTAGGACCATATTACTCCATATCGGGCGAAAGATATATATGGGAGCTATATCTAAATCTGAACCGATTTCAATCAAATTTTGCACACTTGTCTATACTATTAATTGTACTCCTGGTGCTAAATTTCAACCAAATTCGGTCTAAAATCTGGCTTCTGGGGCCATATAAGTCCATATCGGGCGAAATATATATATGGGAGCTATATCTAAATCTGAACCAATTTCAATCAAATTTTGCACACTTGACTATACGACTAAGTGTTATGTTTGTACAAAATTTCAAGCAAATCGGTATAAAACTCTGGCTGGTGGGTCCATATTAGTGCATATCGGGCGAAAAATATATGGGAGCTATATCTAAATCTGAACCGATTTCTTCCAAAATCAATAGGGTTCTATTCTGACCCAAATTAGGAACATGTGCTAAATTTGAAGGCGATTGGACTTAAATTGTGACCTAGACTTTGATCACAAAAATGTGTTCAAAGACAGACGGACGGACAGACGGACATGGTTATATCGACTCAGGGACCCACCCTGAGCATTATTGCCAAAGACACCATGTGTCTATCTCGTCTCCTTCTGGGTGTTACAAACATATGCACTAACTTATAATACCCTGTTCCACAGTGTGGCGCAGGGTATACAAATTTTAACAAAATTCTCTATAGAAATAAAATTTTGACAAAATTTTCTATAGAAATAAAATTTTCACAAAATTCTCTATAGAAATAAAATTTTGACAACATTTTCTATAGGAATAAAATTTTTACAAAATTTTCTATAAAGTCAATATTAAGTCAATGTCTTTAAAAATTTTTTAGATCATACTATCAAAGTCTCCCTTTTTGTAAAAGTAGAAACTTTCTTTTGTTGGTGCAAGCTAAAATTATTTAAAACGTCGACACGTTTACAATTTAAGGGATTTTTATATACCGAAAAAATGTTCGCTATTAGGAGTGATCATTAAATAAGAAACTACACTTCTAATATAGAACAAAATAATAAAACAATTAGTTCGAAGAAACCACAAAAGTTTAATCAAATACTGCAAAATAAGATTTTTTGGTAATTTTTTAGTTTTTTTTTTTTTCGTAAAGTTTTCTTAAAATATTGGTATATTATTTTTGGCTCGAGTGGCAACCGTGCTTGTGGATGGCAAATTAAAACAAATCGTCAAGCTAAATAAGATCAAAGGACTTTAAATTAAGGCGAATTGGGAATAAAATTCATGGCTTCTACACGCAAAAAAATAATTCTTTCCTCCCAAACGAAATTTTAGACAAACAAAGTTCGTTTCTCACTAGCTTTTCGCTGTAAGGAAGTGTACTTGGAAGAAAAGTATATACTTTTTGCTATAAACGTTTATTCTTTTCCAGGATGTAAAAACAATTCCATAAAGACTAACTCAAAAAAAAACATTGTTTTCTTGCTAATTGTATTTTCCCTCACATCTTTCTCACATCCACGAGGTTTTTTAGTTCTTAATACCTTTTCCTGTAATACCAACAATGTAGAAGAAATTATACGATTGTATAAATTTTTAAAATTTTTTGTACCTTTCGCCTGGACGGGGAATCGAACCGAGGACCATGCACTTTGTAAGCCAACACACTAACCACTGAGTTATGTACCTGTTATGGTCATCAATAGATAATTATCCATATAAGTTATATTTATATAGCATAGCTTGCGGCGCCCACGAACCGAATAAACAAAGTTTATTTAACAGAAACAAACATTTAGTTTGGCACCGTGGAGCAGTGATTGCTCGTCCGATTTGCATGCCAAGGGTCGTGGGTTCGATCCCTGCTTCGACCAAAGTTTTTTTTTACATAAATTTTGAACTGTAAAATGTGTCTCATTAAAGACCTAAAGTCAGAAAAGAACAGTGTTTGATATAAACGAAATGGACTGTGTTATTGTTTCAAAAATAACTTTTTTTTTATTGAAAAAATAAAAATTTTGTAACAAAACGAATTTTCTTGGTGATAAAAGTTTAAAATTTTCGAAGCAAATCAAAAAACTCTAACAAAAGAAAAACGATTTCGGTACACGTTTTCAAAACGTTTTTTTCTTTGCGTGTAAATGACAAAGAAATAAAGGATCTGTATCCAAAGTTAGAGGTCATATAATAACATCAGGTACCAAATTTCAACCGGTTCTGATGAAATTTGCTCCTCCAAGAGTTTCTATAAATCAAATCTGAGGGTCGGTTTATATGGGGCATTCTATGGTGGGGGGTATAGTAATGTAACAAAAGAACAACAATAATTTTTAATTGGAGGCAATGTAGATGTTTTCTAAGGACTAAGGCCCCAATTTAAGAATACTACCGTATTTTATCCAAATTAATAAAAAAACCGTTAGAGTTCAATATGTAAACCACATGAATTGGATTTTATTAGCCATGGCATTTGAATTTGCTCTGGGGTTTTAAGCGTTTATTACCCCTTTTTGAATTGAAATGTACAGCAAATGGGTATACAAATAAAATTATATTCATCTGTTGTTGAGTTTTATGACATTTTTAAACTTTTGCTCTAAAGATGATTCGAAATTGATGAAGTGGGACTTGTGACTTGCATTGTCATCAAGCGGCTAAACACGTCATAGAAGTCATTCAAATATCAAGAGATTCCAGCAGACGGACAATAATTTTGGTTTTGTTTTATTTAGGATAATTTGTCTTTACTTCTGTTGATTTTGAATTGCCATAATTTTTTGCACCAATCATCTCAGAAAATATGGAGTTTTCTGTATATCCAGTTTTGGAATCTCGATTTAATTTTGGCATAATTATTTGGATTGATTTTTTGGGGATAATCGCAATTTATTGACTGTCTTGCCATTATTATTTCCATATAATGATTGCTAATGACTGGTGTTAATCCAAAAAATTGTTTACTTTGTTGCACCATAAACAAAAAAAATTGAAAAACAAAAATTACGAAAACATCGAAATCGAAATGTTACTGGCAATTGGAATCTAGCAATGTCACATAATTGATTGACAGCGATTGTAATGATTGCTGATGACATCTGATGGATTGCTTTGTCATTATTTGTTGAAATCTTCATTAAATTTAAAGATTTTATTTGCCCGTTTTGGCCTTTTGTAATTTGGCAACGAAAAAGCAAAAATTAATTGTTTTAACACCATTACATCGATTTTTATATCCAACATGAAAATGAATGTATCGACATAGTGATATAGTCAGAAACACCTGCTGCTGAGTCTATTTAGGCCTAACTGTTAGTCCGTCTGTTTGTTGGAAATGAAATTTAGCATACAATTACAAAAAATGTTTATTAGGTTCCAATGATTTTAATTTCTACATAAGGATTTGGGTATTGATTCCGAGCCTTTTTTAAAAAGATATATTTGAAGAAAACAACCCAATTTTAAATTTACCTTTTATAAAATTGTAATTAGGATCACGATTGCCACTCGTGACAAAAATAATCTACCAACGTTTGGAGAAAATTTTACCAAAAATATACCATATTTAAAAAATCTTATTTTGAAGTTTTTGATCTCATTTTTGTGGTTAGTACACTAATAGAAACAAGTATATACGGCCGTAAGTTCGGCCAGGCCGAAGCTTATGTACCCTCCATCATGGATTGCGTAGAAACTTCTTCTAAACACTGCCATCCACAATCGAATTACTTAAGTTGCGGTAACGCTTGCCGATGGCAAGGTATCTTAAAACCTCCTAACACCATCTTCTAAAATGTATGTAAGTCCATACGTGGTATATATTAAACCAAAAAAGATCGATCCAATACGTATATAATTCAGTTTGACAAATTAGACATAAAATTTTGACAAAATTTTCTACAGAAATAAAATTTTAACAAAATTTTCTATAGAAATAAAATTTTCAAAAAATTTTCTATAGAAATAAAATTTTGGTAGACTATTTTTGGCTCTAGTGGCAACCATGATTATGAACCGATATGGACCAATTTTTGTGTGATTTGCTCCTCCAAGAGGCTCCGGAGGTCAAATCTGGAGAACGTTTTATATGGGGGCTATATATAATTATGGACCGATATGAGCCAATTCTGGCACGCTTGTTAAAGATCACTAACACCATGTTCCAAATTACAACCGGATTGGATGAAATTTGCTTCTCTTGGAGACTTCGCAAGCCAAATCTGGGGATCGGTTTATATGGGGGCTATATATAATTATGAACCGATGAGACCAATTTTTGCATGGTTGTTAGAGACCATATACCAATATCATGTACCAAATTTCAGGCGGATCGGATGAAATTTGCTCCTCTATGAGGGTCCGGAACCCAAATCTGGGGATCGGTTTATATGGGCGCTATATATAATTATGGACCGATGTGGACCAATTTTTGCACGGTTGTTAGAGATCATATACCAACACCATGTACCAAATCTCAGCCGGATCGGATGAAATTTGCTTCTCTTTGAGGCTTCGCAAGCCAAATCTGGAGATCGGTTTATATGGGGTCTATATATAATTATGGACCGATGTGGACCAATTTTTGCATGGTTGTTAGATACCATATACCAATATCATGTACCAAATTTCAGGCGGATCGGATGAAATTTTCTTCTCTTTGAGGCTCCGCAACCCAAATCTGGGGATCGGTTTATATGGGGGCTATATATAATTATGGACCGATGTGGACCAATTTTGGCATGGTTGTTAGAGACCATATACTAACACCATGTACCAAATTTCAGCCGGATCGGATGAAATTTGCTTCTCTTTTAGGCTCCGCAAGCCAAATCTGGGGATCGGTTTATATGGGGGCTATATATAATTATGGACCGATGTGGACCAATTTTTGCATGGTTGTTAGAGACCATATACCAACACCATGTACCAAATTTCAGCCGGATCGGATGAAATGTGCTTCTGTTAGAGGCTCCACAAGCCAAATCTGAGGGTCCCTTTATATGGGGGCTATACGTAAAAGTGGACTGATATGGCCCATTTTCAATACCATCCGACCTACATCGATAATAACTACTTGTGCCAAGTTTCAAGTCGATAGCTTGTTTCGTTCCGAAGTTAGCGTGATTTCAACAGACGGACGGACGGACGGACATGCTTAGATCGACTCAGAATTTCACCACGACACAGAATATATATACTTAATGGGGTCTTAGAGCAATATTTCGATGTGTTACAAACGGAATGACAAAGTTAATATACCCCCACACCCAAAAAAAAGTGAACCCACCGTTGAAGAAAATGTAGGTTTATTTTAGAAAATTTTAACTAAAATAGTTTTCTAATTGCAACATGTTACAAATAAGTTAATACTTTTTGTCAAATTGAAGAAAATTTATTAAAACTAATTAATTTTTTCTCTTGCTTAAGAAAATTTCATATGTTGAAAGAAAAAATTGGATTTAAAAATTGTTAAAATGTCTTTAGCGCTATACGAAGTTCATGACAGGTACAATTTTAGTAAAATTTACTCATTTGAGAGACTTATGAACTCAATTTAAGCAAACTTCTGCCATTTTAGGAAAATATGAACTATTTTATTTTTTAGTAAAATTGTGCACTATATTTGTGTAAAACTTTTTTTTCTTATTTTTAGTTCACGTCATTAAAGTTAGCAAAAAATTATTCAAATAAGGAACATTTACTCATATTGTGCAAAGTTTAACTAAAATCAACTAAACTTCATGAACTAAAATAAAGTTCTGTTGGCATTAGAGCCCCTTTTTTCTGGGTGCATCCTATGATGGAGGGTATAAAAATTACGTTGCATAGTCGTGAACGGACGGTGACAAAATGAAACAGAAACGTTCACAAAAAATCAAAACGGAATGTTCACAATTTCGTCCACGGGCGTTCACGATTTCATGAACGGCATTCGTTTTTCTTTGGCCATGATAAGTCTTAAAATAATCGTTAGACGTTATTATGGCAACTCCTCGGTGGTGCAATGTGCTAAGGCGACTGTTAACGCGTATGGTGCAGAAAACACAGGTTCGAGTCACGCTAGCGGAAATCTTTTTTTAATTTTGTTTATAAAGTCGTAACCATAACGTTTTCAGATCATGAACGCTGGTTGTTGTTTTGACAACGCATGGTGTCATTTTATCGTTGTCAGATTGACACCGCCTGTTCTCAGTTTGACACCACATGTGTGTTGATTCACTTTCATGAACGGATCGTTTTGAAATGAGCACGCCGTGCATGATTTTTTCTATGGGTGTATACATTTTTTTGTTTAGGAGTTTATTTCTGTATTTGCAAAAATTATAAACATTTTTTGGTGTATAAATATCCCTTGAATTGCAAATGTGTCGATTTTGAAATCTTTTAATTATTTTAGCTTGCACTAACAAGGGAAAATTACTACTTCTTCAAAAACGAAGATCTTACTTACAATGTATTTTGAAATTAAAATTTTTAAATTTCTAGAAAATTTTGACAAAATTTTTATTTATATTTTATTTCTATAGTAATGTTTGTCAACATTTTTATCTATATTTATTTCTATAGAAAATTTTGTCAAAATTTTTATTTACTGTCGACTCTCGATAATTTGAAACTCAAGGGACAAGAGAAAAATTTCAAATTACCAAGTGTTTCAAAATAATAAGAGTTCAAATTATCGATAGAGAACAGCGAAAACAGTTCAAATAAACAATAGTATTAATAAATCAGGAAAATTAGTTTTACTTCATATTATTTTGAAAAAAAATTCGTTATTTTTTTCTGAGTTAGCGATCTACCATTATCTAATGCATTTTCTATTGTTATGGGTGCTGAATAGAATTAGTCACTTGTGTCAGTGCTAAGGGCGAAGGAGCGTAGGTTATTAATAGATTTCCTTGCCTCGCTCAATGTGACTGGATTCAGCGGTTGGTCTTCTTCATTTTCCTCCTTGTTTTGTCCAAATCTAAAAGTTCAGCATTCGTAAGAACTCCATAAACACAGAGGTCAGTATCAACTTGAACAAAATCCTCAGAAATTAAATCTCCACAGTTAGGTAGAAGTCTCCACCCAGGGTCCGTACTCGAAAATATTGATAGTTGTGATAACTATGGCTCATTATCTGTTTGTCTAAACCCGCACTTTTTGAAACAGTTTTTAAGAGTCTTAGGTTTGACATTTTTCCAGGCCTTATCGATCATCGTTACAGCGGCTAAAACAGCTATATTCACCTTTTCATTCTTTTAATGCAATCCAGCACCAGAGAAACAATTTCTCTGTGGTAGAGAGTTTTAAAGTTTTGGATAATACCTTGGTCTAATGGCTGTATCTCTGATGTCGTGCTGAATGAAAAAAATATCAATTTCACGTGATATTTTTATCATCAAAACAATAAGATTTTGCGTTTTTTCATTTCATCGTTAACCGAGGAATCACCGACTTCATAATAGAGAGAGTAAAATAACAGAAATTCAAATTATAGAATGTTGACGAGAAAGATGCCATTTCTACGGCTTCAAATGATCAAAGTGTCAAACTCGTACTGGTTTCTTTTTTTCAATTTATCGAGTTTTTTCAAGGGACCGGTAAAAGACTTCAAATAATCAAAAGATTCAAATTAACGAGAGTCGACTGAAAATTTTCTCAAAATTTTATTTATATAGAAAAGTTTTTCAAAATTTTATTTATAAAGAAAACTTTGTCAGAATTTTATTTCCATAGAAAATTTTCTCAAAATTTTATTTTTATAGAAAATTTTCGCAAAATTTTATTTATATAGAAAATTTTCTCAAAATTTTATTTCTATAGAAAATTATCTCAAAATTTTATTTCTATTTGAAATTTTCTCAAAATTTTATTTATATAGAAAAGTTTTTCAAAATTTTATTTATAAAGAAAACTTTGTCAGAATTTTATTTCTATAGAAAATTTTCTCAATATTTTATTTTTATATAAAATTTCTATAGAAAATTTTCTCAAAATTTTATTTACATAGAAAATTTTCTCAACATTTTATTGCTATAGAAAATTTTCTCAACATTTTATTTCTATAGACAATTTTGTGAGAATTTTATTTCTATCAAAAATTATTTCAAAATTTTATTTCTATAGAAAATTTTCTCAAAATTTTATTTACGTATAAAATTTTCTCAACATTTGATTTCTAAAGAAAATTTTGTCAGAATTTTATTTCTATAGAAAATTTTCTCAAAATTTTATTTCTATAGAAAATTATTTCAAAATTTTATATCTATTGAAAATTTTCTCATTTTTTATTTTATAGAAAATTTTTTTAAAATTTTATTTATAAAGAAAACTTTGTCAGAATTATATTTGTATAGAAAATGTTCTCAATATTTTATTTTTATAGAAATTTTTCGCAAAATTTTATTTATATAGAAAATTTTCTTAAAATTTTATTTCGAAAGAAATTTTGTCAATATTTTATTTTTATATAAAATTTCTATAGAAAATTTTCTCAAAATTTTATTTACATAGAAAATTTTCTCAACATTTTATTTCTATAGAAAATTTTTTCAAAATTTTATTTCTATAGACAATTTTGTGAGAATTTTATTTCTATCAAAAATTATCTCAAAATTTTATTTCTATAGAAAATTTTCTCAAAATTTTCTTTGTATAGAAAAGTTTTTCAACATTTTAATTCTATAGAACATTTTCGCAACATTTTATTTATATAGAAAGTTTTTCAAAATTTTATTTCTATAGAAAATGTTCTCATATTTTTATATCTATAGAAAATTTTCTCAAAATTTTATTTCTATAGAAAATTTTGCCAGAATTTTATTGCTATAGAAAATTTTCTCAAAAAAATCAAATCAAAATTTATTTCTACCAAACATCAGGGATTTTTTTACCAATCTACCAAACAGTAAAAAATCTAGCATTTTTGATAGAATTCTACCAACTGTGATTAGGATACATAGGATACAAGGCCGTATTCAGGGGGGGGGGATGAGGGGGATCAAACCCCCCCGAAATGAATGAATATTTTTATATAAATAAATATATATTTGTAACTGCATAGAAAAATCTTATCGAAGATGTTGAAGAAAAGCTGGAAAAGCTGAAAAACGCTTACCTATAAAACTTGCACAAATCATAGAATACTAGTTGAAAAGTCCGTCAAACGACGGCCGAAAAAACAAATTGTTTTTGTTCTCGCACCACAAATTTCATTTTTGGAAAATGTCTTTCTGCTTTTTATTTGTGTTTGTTGTTCTTTTTGTGAACATGACTCGCTTTGTTTAGCCATAGCAACAACAACGAAATATCCAAACACACATGTGTAAATGAAATGGCGCAAAACCTGCGAAAAGAACCTGCCTAATTCAGCGATGGAAGCACTTGGAGAGTGCAATAAAGAGATATTTCCAAACGTGCATATTCTTTTAAAAATTTTGGTCAATTTGCCAGTTACTCAGGTATGGAAAATACAATTTTTAAGAAAGTACAAAAAAGGTATTTTTTGAGCGGAAAGGTACTTTTTACAAAAATTTCACTGGAAAATTATTGTCAAGAGACTAAATTTTAAGAAAATAAAATTTTGACAAAATTTTCTATATAAATAAAATTTTGACAAAATTTTCTATATAAATAAAATTTTGACAAAATTTTCTATATAAATAAAATTTTGACAAAATTTTCTATATAAATAAAATTTTGCAAAAATTTTCTATAGAAATAAAATTTTGCAAAAAAAAATCTGTAGAAAAAAAATGTTGCAACATTTTTTCTATAGAAATAAAATTTTGCAAAAATTTCCTATAGAAATAAAATTTTTACAAAATTTTCAATTGAAATAAAATTTTGACAACATGTTCTACCGAAATAAAAAATCGATAATATAGAATCGCATTCTTTTTTCGACTAAAACATTCTTAAAAATCAATAAAATCCTGTTTTTGACTATGTCTTTTACAAAATCGAGATTTTCTTCCCACAGGAGCATGTCTGTTTTGCCATATTTGTAAAAGACTATTAGCAAATAAGGTTGATAAAGACTTTCTCAAAATATTAAAATATTTTGTCAAAGATATTGTACCATAAATCTGATACCGACTCAAAAATGTCTACACAAAAGGTACTAAATCATTCGCGGGGGTACTACGGCACTGACCGGGGTGAAAAAGTATTGAAAAAAAGTACTATAGTACTGCATTTTCCATCCCTGCAGTTACTACGTACTCATCCGAACTTTCATTTTCAACAATGGAGACATTAAAGACGTATCTTAGAAATTCGACTAGCGAGAGTTGACTCAATGGATTGGCATTAATGTCGGTTCATCGCCGAATAAATGTGCCGACTGAAGAAGTCATTGATTTATTTGCTGCCCAAAAAGCCGTCGGCTCAATTTTATATTGTAAAAATATTGTACACATACCTATGCATAAATAAAATTATCTACACATGAGATTATATGAATATTTTTTTTTAAGTTGAACCCCCCCCCCCCCCCCCCCCCGAATTAAAATCCTGGCTACGGCCTTGATAGGATACATTTATCGAATGTTCCAATATTTGTTTGTGTTTTATTAAAAAAGCTACACTCAAGATAAACATTGTAAAAATCCAAACTGTAAAGTAAAATAAAGTTTCTAGTTTGCAAACCAACAAAAATTAAATGATTCAATTAATTATTGTTACTTATTGTTTGTTTTATGTGAATCAACTATTTTTGTTTTAAATAAATTAAAATTTTATTTGAAAAAACTTGTGATATATTATTCACATGAAAGTAGTCATGTTCTGTTATCCATTATACTTTCCATGTTCTTTATCCAACATATAATTGGTTATATTTATTCAATGAAATGCCATTTCATATAAAATTGCGGGGAACGTGTTGCTATATCATTACAAGAAATATTCAATGAAATTAAAAAAAAAAAGTTATTTGATCCCTTTTATGGTTCTCTTTTAGCTCAAAGAAATTTCTTGAAATTGTTTTCAAATTTTTTCTCAGCCAGTGTTTCATTTCAATTCCAAGAATAGACGAAAATGTAACTCAAACCGAATAAATGACATATGAATTCTCCTCAATTACAAAAAAAGAATATAAAACAAAATTTATATAAGTCTAAATACATACAAAGAGTAAATAAAAACAAGTATGAATGGCGCTAAGTTTAGTCGGGTCAACAATTTTTGGACAACTCCCGTCCAAGGGATCACACATAAGAAATCGTTTACAAGGAATTTATTTGAACCAAGCCAGACAGAACAAACGGTATGGGAGACTCAACCATATGATATCCCATACCAACCTATTGAGTCAGTGCTGTGTGATCCATTCCAGAGGCTTTAAAAAGGGAATTTTTTTTACCGAACTTTGAGGAATATTGTTTCCTAATTAGATGTGGGTTCTCGTAGCTGAAGAAAGTGCTACACGCCCAATACGAATTTCTATAGAAGTGGGTAACTTGACCTTGTAGTCCAAGAACGTCCAATAATGTAGTCATTGGTACGAGTAAAAAGCACGACGGTGATGAAGAGGGTCAAGGGAGGCTAAATCCTTAACGAGATGAGTGAGGGAAGGAGGACGGGAATCTGACAACTCAGATGTGAACTAAAGCGTTGATATACAATATTGGCGAAACCAACTTACTTGGAATATATCATAAAATTTTTGGATCATTTAACATTTTAAGCAAATTGGAATTTCCCTTTTTTGTGTTGGTGCAGTTCAGTTGGCACAGCTGGCGAACAGGATTAATGGTCTATTTTTTTATGATTGTTTTATTTATGACATGTACAACAAGAATATTAGATTCTTATAATTACAGTTACATGTTACAATTATCCATTTAATATAAAATAATAACATTATAATACCTAAGAATAAAAGTTTTGGTAAATTTTTATTCTTAGGTATTATAATGTTATTATTTTATATTAAATGGATAATTGTAACATGTAACTGTAATTATAATGGTTTCTGGAATAACAACTGATTTTAGACGACCTTTACGAAATTCGTCTTTGAGTGAACTATGATTTCGGTTCAATTCACCATGCCACCTTCCTACGCTAATTTAGTTAAAAAATGCTACTGGGAGAAACTGTGTTAGCTACGGAATTAAGAGGGGACTTGTTCATGTTGGATCTTTCACCGTAGGTTTGTATGTAGAACCGACCATCATATCGAAGGAGTCCCACTGAAAGTAGTAAGGAGACGGGACATACCACAGCAGACTAATATTTCAGTCTATATAAAAGATGGACTAAAGTTGCCCAATATATCGAACCGAGGTTTTTGGGTAAAAGGATATCGATGTGTGATAAAATAAAGTACTTAGGAGTAACCTTAGACAGGAAAAGGAATTAGAAGAGCCACATAAAAGAGATGACTAAAGAAGCCAACAGATGTTAGGCACTGTGTGGAAGAGCGATGGACTCTAAATGGCAACATAGAATTTTACTACGGCTCCAACGAACATGTTGTCTTGGCATAACTGGAACAATGTAGACCACGTCAACCAGAGCCTTGAGCGTAGGCGCCATGGCTGCGCTGATGGAAACACGAATCATGACGAACAATCAATCGATAATAAGGAAGACGATGGGTGAAATTGCTGATGCCGCAACAATCCCTGTGTGACATACTGACGCTGGTCAGATGGTCGTGGGAGAATGGGATCCAAGAACAGATACCAGAGGGAAATAACTGCTACACAGATGGATCGAAGATGGGCGAGGGAGACTGGGCATATATGTGGAGAACACAGAACCCGAGACTCTATTCCCAATCTTGAGCAGAAGTACATGCCATAACGGAATGTGTTAAATGGCTCGGAAATAATACGAGTCCACAAAACACTTTGACAGATAGATAGAAGGCAGTTTCAGCCGATCACGGTTATGGTTCGCGATGGCGAACCGTATTGGAATGCAAAAGCATGATCAAGGGATACTCGGAATACGGTAGAATTCTCATCATATCGGTTCCGGGATATGTCGGAATAAGAGCAAATGAACTGACAATAAGTGAACGCAAAGTCAAAGTGGAACGCCGTTCGGACTCGGCTAGGTTAGGTGGCAGTCCATTGTGATACCACAGTGGTGAACTTCTTTCTTATTACTGAGTGCTGCCCGATTCCATGTTTAGCTCAATGACAAGGGCCTCCTTTTTATAGCCGAGTCCGAACGGCGTTTCACATTGCAGTGAAGCCACTTAGAGAAGCTTTGAAACACTCAGAAATGTCACCACACCCTCAAAAAAAAATCGCCTCTCTAACATATGTTCCAAACATATTTTGCAGGAAGCACATATATTATTGGATACTGCCGAAACATTAATATGTTTGTTTTATGTGAACATATTCTATTTTTGGAAGCATTTTGAGCCCAAAAATATTATATGCTTGCAAGAATTTTCCCCAAAGAAGATTGTGCTCATTCCCTAACATAATTTTCACTTCCACGAAATTTTTTAGTTCTTAGCACCTTTTTCTGTAATACAAATAATGTTGAAGAAATTATTCAATTTTATAATTTTTTTAAATTTTACCTTTCGCCTGGACGGAGAATCGAACCGAGGACCATACAGTTTGTAAGCCAACACACTACCACTGAGCTACGTAGCTGTTATAGTCACCAGAAGACAATTATCGTTATAAGTTACATTTATATAGCATAGTTTGCAGCGCCCACGAGCCCATGCAAACATAACATTATTTAACAGAAACATACATGTGTTGGCAACGTGGAGCAGTGGTTAGCATGTCTGCCGTACATGCAAAGGGTCGTGGGTTCAATCCCTGCTCCGACCAAACACCAATTGTTTTTTTTTAATTTACGCATTTATATTTATACTATATTAAATTTTTATAATGAAACTTCGAAATGTGGGTTATTAAAGATTTACAGTCAGAAACAGTGCTTGATATAAACGAAATGGACTGAGCTTTTGGATAAAATATTATTTTTTTATTGCAAAAATAACAATTTTGTAATAAAAAACTGGTTTTGGTATAAAAGTTTGATATTTTGGAAGGAATTCAAAAACTCTAACAAAGGAAGAACGTGGGGTCGAGTATAAACATACATAAATAATTTTATAATATACACAAATTAAATAATATTTAGACTTAAATTAAATAATATTTAGACTTAAGCGTATAAAATTTTTGGCCTTATCATAAAGCAGTTTCCGAAACAACATATAAGCGGTTTCACAGAAATTGCTCTCTTTCGATTCTCTCGCTGTGTTAATTTGACATCTTTCGTCAACCCTCCCGGTTTTTATCTCTATTTCTTTCTCTATACTCTCTCTCTCTTTCGCTCTCTGAATAAAATATCACAACATATATATGTTTAATCGAAATTTGTAAATTTATATATGTTTACATTCACACATATAATTTTTATGAAACATGCATGCCCCAAACATAATATATTCTAACATATTAACATATGTGTTCCAAACATTTAGTGTTAGTTTGAGAACATTACATGTTTGCACTTAAATATATTGTGTTTAAAAATTGTGCCCGAAACACATTTTGTTTATATCGAAACATATGAAAAACATATTTTTCTAACAGTGCAGCATTACTGAGGTGAGATAATCTATAAAAACGAGGTCCCTTGTCGTTGAGCTTAACATAGCACATAACGGGCAGCACTCAGTGATAAGAGAGAAGATACATCGGCCTGCCACCTAACCTAACCTAAGCTAAGCTAACCTAGCCGAGTCCGAACGGCGTTCCACATTGACTTTGCGTTCTCTTATTGTCAGTTCATTTGCTCTTATTCCGACATGTCCCGGAACCGATATGATGAGAATTCTGCCGTATTCCGAGTATCCCTTGATCATGCTCTTGCATTCCAATACGGTTCGCGATCGCGAACCATAACCGTTAACGGCTGATATTGCCTTCTATCTATCTGTCAAAGTTTTTGTGGACTCGTATGTTATTATTTCCGAGCCATTTAACAAACACATTCCGTTATGGCATGTACTTCTGCCTCAAGATTGGGAATAGGGTCTCTGTTTCTGTGTTCTCCACATATATGCCCAGTCTCCCTCGCCCATCTTCGATCCATCTGTGTAGCAGTTATTTCCCTCTGGTATCTGTTCTTGGATCCCATTCTCCCAGGACCATCTGACCAGCGTCAGTATGTCACACAGGGATTGTTGCGGCATCAGCAATTTCACCCATCGTCTCCCTTATTATCGATTGATTGTTCGTAATGTTTCGTGTTTCCGTCATCGTAGCCATGGCGCCTACACTCTGGTTGACGTGGTCTTCATTGTTCAAGTTATGCCAAGACAACATGTTCGTTGGAGCCGTTGTAAAATTCTATGGTGCCATTTAGAGTCCATCGCTCTTCCGCACAATGCGGACCGGGTTGGATGAATGGGCACGAGAGACACCAAAGCTTTGGGCCAATGCAACGGTCGGAAGGGCAACGAAAATACTATAGGGTGACCCAGATTAGATAAAGGCAGGAGAAGTATTCAAGGAGAGTAGAAGAACAGTGGGATTAATGACTGGGCACCTAGAATTGAGGGCACATCTGTGCCGAATAGGAGCTGCAGAGGATAGTGCACGTAGGGCGTTTTTTGAGAATGATGAGACCTACCTACTAGTGTAGTGTAACCGCACTGCGTTTACTAGGGAAAGAGATAACCATATCGGCGAAGATATGTTTCCAGTGTCAAAGGCTGGAAACCAGGGACTTGAAACAAATCAGGGAATTCTTTAGAGACACATAGTTCCTGCAATAAAAGAAGAGTATGATGGAAAAAAGAAATTAGGGCGCACAACAAGCCGCATACTGGGTTAGATGTATGCCACCCGACATGAATTTTCTTTTCAAACTAACCTAAGCTAACACCCCATGAATGCGAACTTACAGCCATTCGTGGGATTTTTGGTCAACGGAATAAAATATTGGGCTTGAACATATGGAGGGTATTCAGCAGGAAGGAGGATAAAGATAGATCTCTTGGCGTGTTAGTCCTGCGAACAGATCTCCTTGTCCACCCTGACCAATACCAAATGCAGGACCGCTGTCTTTCTCAAAATGGTAAAGCCAGGGATCTGCAAGGAGAAGTCTACCAAGCTAGGTACCGAGGCTACGCCGGGAAGTAAGGAATCGGAAACAAAAGAAAAGGAGAAAATTGTCCAAAGATAAGGAAGAACTAAGTTGCTCTGATGGGCCGGGGTTAGACCTTTAATGGTATTTGATGTGTTGGTCAGCACTTGGAACTAGAATCTGACAGTATTCCGTTAGCTATCTTCATATTCTTATTAAGGTTTTCTTTAATTTCAATGCAAATTTGAATTAAATTCTTACTACCAGAAAAAAACCAATTGGCCACCAGGTTGATATAATGAGTAAATTAACCAAGAAGAATTTTGAGTAAAGAACATGTTATCGTTAATTTGAAGTTCACATAAACATTTTTAGTTCGTACAGCCAACTGACGACAATAACTAAATTCTCAGAATGAAATTAATGGTCACCACAACCTCATTGTTAAGTCGAACGTCTTCTAGGTCGAATTTAACCCACACTCATTCATTAACACGGGCTGGGACAGTTTTCTTTCTGTCTGTTTATTTTCATTTCGAATCACATTCATTTTCTGCTGACTTGAGTTGAAATGTGCCACTAAACCAGTCTCAGACAAAATTTCAAGTGCAATTGGAATCCATGGATGTTAGATTGCAGCAGTACTTGGGGCCCCAGATTGTTTGCTGTTGCTGACCACCAATAGACGCGACAAATATGTGGAGACAATTTATTAACAATGTTCAATAATAGAAATGTTTTTCTTATTTTGTTATTCAATTTCAAGGAAGTTTCTATTCTTTAAGTGAATGCCCTTGATGGTGGAGCAAAAAAAATCTAAAATATTCTTCGCACAGGATTTGAAAACGATCATTAAAACATTAAAAATTTGGGTACATATGGATGTGTGGTATCGCAATGGACTGAATAGTCTAAGTGAGCCTGATACATCGGGCTGCCACCTAACCTAACCTAACCTATGGATAATGAAAAAAGTCTTACGGGTACTTTGGCATTTAAAATCATAATAAAGTTAAAAAAATGTTATATTTTTGAATAGAGTTAATTAGTTTTTTTAATCAACCGTTATTGTTGTTTTTAATCAACATAAAATTCAATCACATAAACGAATTGAATCAATTAAAAATTTAATTGATTCAATTCAACAACATTTTCAATTGTTTTAAACCTTTAAATCTCAACAACATAGATTTTAAAATCATGGTGAACATTGTATTGGCTAAAGGGCACCTTATACGGTCGGATAAACCTTGCGACACAACACGTTGCGGTGACAAATCCGATAGTATAAGGTCATGTTCGCATGTTGCGGGGTCGTGTTGGCATAAAATCAAAACAACTTTGATTTTTTCTGGCTGGGTAGCACAAATCATTAGGTGTAAGGGGATGTTCGCCAAACATTGTCAAAAACAAATCTATTTTTACACTAAAAACAGGCATTTCTGCAATGAAATTAATGATATACTGCCAATTCTGGTTGGAAATTAAAGAAATATAAAAATCTGAACCAGAATTATGGCAAAAACGTAGAAAAATTCCACTTCCATTCAATGGAAAACCAGGCGAGAGGTATTTTGAAATTCATAAAATAATTTGTAATATATTAAATGTGGATTACTTCAGGAATCATTGTTTTGCAACATATACCCGGATTATTATTAATTTCTTCCATTTTTTCAGTAAAAAACTGTTTCTCCTATAACTCTTCATACATCTTCGTTGCATGTTTATGCTTCTTCTTATTTTTTCATGTTGTCATCATATTTGTTCGTGCAGTGTAAGGGCAAAACTTGAACGAACACACAACAAATAGACGAACTTCTGTCGTAGTGTTTATCCGACCGTCTAAGGTCCGCTTAACTCTAATTCGAGTTAAATTTTTTTGACATTTTAAAAGCGATTTGTCCAAATACACAACAAAGTCTTCGGAAACAAAAATAAGTCTATTACAATTCTAGAGTAACGTGAAGGCATTCTTAATGGGAGACATCGCTTTCTGTCTAAAATATTTCACTACTATTGTTGTTGTTGCTGTTGCTAGATTTTCCATAGAAACATAAAAAAACACACTGACAAAATAGCAACAACTGTAGTTGCATGCTTGTCTTGTGTTGTATTGAGGGGAACATGTGTTATGATTTTTAATGAAAAACTTTTGTAAATATATACATATGTTGTCGTTGCTGTTGTTGTTGTTGCCAGTTCACATAGAGACCTAAGCAACATTGCCACTTGAGAATGCATTAATAAATGATGAATGAATAGTCAGACCATCGACCACATAGTATGTGAGACAAGAGTTGATCAGAGGGAGAGCGAAAGAGAGAGAGCCATCTCTAAGGCAATGTTGCAATTTGTCTGAATTGTGCTTCAATTCTAGCACAAAACAAGTATATACGGCCGTAAGTTCGGCCAGGCCGAATCTTATGTACCCACCACCATGGATTGCGTAGAAACTTCTACGAAAGACTGTCATCCACAATCGAATTACTTGGGTTGTGGTAACTTAAAACTTCTTAACATCGTTTTGTAAATTGTGATTAATCCATACATGGTATATATTAGACAAAAAAGTTATGTATAGTTAAGTCTACAAATAATTACGAATCGATATGGGCATGGTTGTTAACGACCATATACTAGCACAATGTACCAAATTTCAACTCACTCGGATGAAATTTGCTCCTCCAAGAGGTTCCAAAACCAATTCTCGGGATCGGTTTATATGGGGCTATGTACGATTATGGACTGATATGGACCACTTTTGGCATCGTTGTTAAATATCATATACTACCACCACGTACCAAATTTCAAGCAGATCGGATGAATTTTGCTTCTCCAAAAGGCACCGGAGTTCAAATCTGGGGATCGGTTTATATGGGAGCTATATATAATTATGGACTGATAGGAACCAATTCCTGCATGGTTGTTGGATACCATATACTAACATCACGTACCAAATTCCAACCGAATGGGAAGAATTTTACTCTTCTAAGGGGCTCTGGAGGTCAAATCTGGGGATCGGTTTATATGGGGCCTATATATAATTATGGACCGATATCGAACAATTTTTGCTCGGGAGTTTGAGGCCATATATTAACACCACGTACCAAATTTCAACTGAATCAGATGAATTTTGGTCTTCCAAGAGGTTCCGGAGGTCAAATCTGGTGATCGGTTTATATGGGGGCTATATATAATTATGAACCGATGTAGACCAATTTTTGCATGGTTGTTAGAGACCATATACTAACATCACGTACCAAATTTCAGCCGGATCGGATGAAATGTGGTTCTCTTAGAGGCCTCGCAAGCCAAATCGGGGGATCGGTTTATATGGGGGCTATATATAATTATGGACCGATGTGGACCAATTTTTGCATGGTTGTTAGAGACCATATACTAACACCATGTACCAAATTTCAGCCGGATCGGATGAAATTTGCTTCTCTTAGAGGCCTCGCAAGCCAAATCGGGCGATCGGTTTATATGGGGGCTATATATAATTATGGACTGATGTCGACCAATTTTTGCATGGTTGTTAGAGACCATATACTAACACCATGTACCAAATTTAAGCCGGATCGGATGAAATTTGCTTCTCTTAGGGGCCTCGCAAGCCAAATTTTGGGGTCCGTTTGTATGGGGGCTATACGTAAAAGTGGACCGATATGGCCCATTTGCAATACCATCCGACCTACATCAATAACAACTACGTGTGCCAAGTTTCAAGTCGATAGCTTGTTTCGTTCGGAAGTTAGCGTGATTTCAACAGACGGACGGACGGACGGACGGACATGCTCAGATCGACTCAGAATTTCACCACGACCCAGAATATATATACTTTATGGGGTCTTAGAGCAATATTTCGATGTTTTACAAACGGAATGACAAAGTTAATATACCCCCCATCCTATGGTGGTGGGTATAAAAAAACTATCGAAATAAAAACAAAAGGAACTCTCGTGCCACATGAATCATTGATGTGATGTATTTAAAAATATTTACGAAATTTCCATACACTTTCCACAAAATTATTGAAATCTTGAAAGAGATATTGAAAAAAAACATCAGAAATGACACATACACAGTGATGTAATTTAATAATTTAACAGGTTGGCTGATAAGTCCCCGGTCTGACACATAGATGGCGTCGCTAGTATTAAATGCATATTATTTTTATATAGTACCAACCTTCAAATAATACGTGTCAAATTTTTACGTCTGTAAGTCAATTAGTTTGTGAGATAGAGCGTCTTTTGTGAAGCAACTTTTGTTATTGTGAAAAAATATTAAAACAGGAATTTCGTGTTTTGATAAAATACTGTTTTCTGAAGGGAAAAAATACGGTGGAAGCAAAAACTTGGCTTGATAATGAGTTTCCAGACTCTGCCCCAGGGAAATCAACAATAATTGATTTGTATGCAAAATTCAAGCGTGGTGAAATGAGCATGGAGGACGGTGAACGCAGTGGACGCCCGAAAGAGGTGGTTACCGACGAAAACATCAAAAAAATCCACAAAACGATTTTGAATGGCCGTAAAATGAAGTTGATCGAGATAGCAGAAGCTTTAAAGATATCAAAGGAACGTGTTGGTCATATCATTCATCAATGTTTGGATATGCGGAAGCTCTGTGCAAAATGGGTGCCGCGCGAGCTCACATTAGACCAAACACAACAACGTGTTGATGATTCAGAGCGGTGTTTGCAGCAGTTAACTCGTAATACACCCGAGTTCTTCTGTCGATATGTGACAATGTATGAAACATGGCTCCATCACTACACTCCTGAGTCCACTCGACAGTGGGCTGAGTGGACAGCGACCGGTGAACCGTCTCCGAAGCGTGGAAAGACTCAAAAGTCCGCTGGCAAAGTAATGGCCTCTGTTTTTTGGGATGCGCATGGAATAATTTTTATCGATTATCTTGAGAAGGGAAAAACCATCAACAGTGACATTATTGGAGCGTTTGAAGGTCGAAATCGCGGCAAAACGGCCCCATATGAAGAAGAAAAAGGTGTTGTTCCACCCAGACAACGCACCGTGCCACAAGTCATTGAGAACGATGGCAAAAATTCCCCAGCCACTTTTTCTTGTTATCAGACCTTAAAAATTTTAATAGTAATAAAATTTTGACAAAATTTTCTATAGAAATACAATTTTGGTAGATTTTGGGGATCGGCTATATAGAACTATAGACCGATATGGAGCAATTTTTGCATGGTTGTTAGAGGCCATTTACTAACACCACATACGAAATTTAAACCGGATCGGGTGAATTTTTCTCTTCCAAGGGGCTCCGGAGGTCAAATCTGGGGATCGGTTTAAATGGGGGCTCCATATAATTATGGACCGATATGGACCAATTCCTGCATGGTTGTCAGAGGCCATATATTAACACCACGTCCAAATTGCAACCGAATCGGATGAATTTTGTTCATCCATGAGGCTCCGCAAATCAAATCGGGGGATCGGTTTATATGGGGGCTATATATAATTATGGATCGATGTGGACCAATTTTTGCATGTTTGCTAAAGAGCATATACTAACACTATGTACCAAATTTCTCCTCCAAGAGGCTCCGCAAGACAAATCTGAGAGTCGGTTTATTTGGGGGCTATACATAAAAGTGGACCGATATGGCCCATTTGCAACACCATCCGACCGACATGAATAACAACTACTTGTGCCAAGTTTCAAGTCGATAGCTTGTTTCCATCGGAAGCTAGCGTGATTTCAACAGACTGACGGACAGACGGACATACTTAGATCGACTCAGAATTTCACCACGACCCAGAATATATACTTTATGGAGTCTTAGAGCAATATTTCGATGTGTTACAAACGAAATGACAAAGTTAATATGCTATGGTGGAGGGTATAAAAATTGGAATAAAAGAATTTCCTGTGTAGATAAAATAAAGAACATCTTTGGCAGGCATAAGCGTAGGAAGGCCTCTGGGGAGGGGGCTTAGACCCCCCCAGAAAAAATTTAGCCCCCTCCCCAGAAATTGAAAACCTATTTACCTATTTAAACAAGTATATACAACCGCACAAAGTTCCGCTAAAGACTTTCATGCACAATCGAATTACTTATGAATTGCCGATGGCAATGTTTGACGTCTGATATTTATGAAATAGAGCTGTGATTGAACTTATGGTTTAGTTGAATAACTAACAGCCTGTTTCTGTATGTCGAACGAGTTCAATCGATCGACTGAAATGCATAGAAACAGCTGTTTTTTGGTTATAAATTCAGCTGTTTGTTTCCATTTTAGTCGATCCACAGAGCTCATTCGACATACATAAACAGGCTGTAAAGCCCCTTTATTATATTGTTTAGTCTGGTTTAGTCATCTTAATTAAAAAAGAGTAATTGGTATTAAAACTATTCTTTCATAAATTAATATCTTAATAATGCTGCAAAAAAGCGTCGCCAAAAAAGAAGTGAAAATGTTCTTTTTAGGTCCGGAAGTGGTGCAAAATTGGCGGAGAAGCGATGAATGTAATAGGAACTCGCCATAGAACGAATGTCCACCGTTTCAACAGCCGTTGCAATAATTTTGCATCACTTCTTACGGTGTGGTCCATATCGTTGTGTGATATTTTCCCAAATAAATAATTTTTATTTATTCGTTTTTTATTTGATTTTTGGTCGAAGTTTTGTTAGAATTATATAAATATTTATAAAGACCCCGAGCTTCAAGAAACATTAATTTATAATTTTTTTTATATTTTTTTTATTATTTTTAATGCATTCTAACGCTTGTTTGAATATTTTCAAAAATTATCGATTTTTCTATAATGGATTTTGCATTTTTGTGGCAAAATTTGAATAATTTTTACCATTTTATTTATTCTTACTCTTTTTTAAACTATTTGAAAAAAGAAAACAAAAATTACGCATTAAAATATGAAAAAACTGAAGTAAAAAACTTCCTGTGTAGTTAATACAATTAACTTCTTTGTGAGGACATTTTTGGAAGTGCTTTTAAAGTAAAGAAATCCCTTTTTTTTTGCTGGGAAAAGTGTGGAACTACACACAAAAAAATAACTGCAAATAAATATTAACAACTTTATTTGTATGTAAAATCTGCTGATGCTCAACAAATTTTTCTATTGAATATGAGGCATTTGTTGTTGAAATGTGTTTGTAGATGCTTGACAGAGGAAATAATAGAAATCTTCTGAATTTTCAACAAATTGTTTTGTTGCGAAAATAGTTGACTGCCATCGATACGAAAACAAAAATACAAGACTGGTTACGCGCACATCGCTGAGAACATGTACGAAAGCTAAAAGAAGTATGCGAAGAATACCGTTAGAACAAAATGAGTATGAGCACATGCACGTGTATGATAGCAAGCAAAGAGCTCATTCATCAGAGAATACAGAAAGGCATTTATAAATGTCTGTGAAAAATTTATATTTTTAAATTTGGTAGTTTCTTAAATGTGTTTGTTGTATGAGATAATTAATAAAACCATATTAATATCGGGATTAGAGTTATTACAGTTCTAATTAACTAGAATATATATCACTGGGCAAAAAGTTGTCAAAATGCTTGCTAGACCTGGACTACTCAAATTTATAATCGTCATACATTTACAAAACTGAGTATAGGATTTTCGACACAAAAATGTTACATGTTCCCCGTCCAAAAATAGGATTTTGGTCATATTCCTTCTCTGTGTGTACTTAACAAAATATCTCCAAAATTGTTCCGGCAATTTTGCAATTTTGGTGCAATAATTCTGTCAATTTCAATTTAATTTTTTGTCCATACACCAATAAATTTGTTACAGGTCATTGATAGACTCCAACAAACCACATACAAATTTTTTCGTTCAAATTCAAAAATATTTGTTGAGGATTAAACGTAACGATCAACAACAAATATTTTGTATTGTTGGAAGCTCAACAAATTACTTACATATTATGTTATTGAGAACACAAATTATTTGTTGCCTTCTGATGGTAACGATTGCTAACAACTTTTTTGTAATAATGGTTATTAAAAGTACAAATTAGTTTGTTGCAGGAAAATTAACAAATTTTGTTATTGGTTTTCCAACAAAAGTTATTGGTTCTCAAACTTATTTTTATCTGTGTAGGTTTACGACTTTTGCGACATACGTATTATACCGTCGCAAATGTATGTCGCAAAAGTTACAGTTTGTGACAGGCCAACCCTGACTGTGGTACAGGGTATAATAAGTTTGTGCATTTGTATATAACGCCAAGAAATAGTGGTCATAAACCCATCTTTTAGTATACCGATCGGGTAAGAATTAAAATCTGAGTCGATTTAGCGATGTCCGTCTGTCTGTCTGTCTGTCCGTCCGTCTGTCTGTATATGTTATTTTGTGCACAAAGTACAGCTCGCAATTTAAGTCCGATCGTCCTCAAATTTGGCATAGGGCCGTTTCTTGAGACAGAGACAATTGCTATTGGTTTTGGAAAAAAATCGGTTCAGATTTAGATATAGCTGCCATATATAATTATCTACGATGTGGTCATAGTTAGCGTGTTTATCAACCGATTTTCTTGAAATACTGTACATCCAAATATTTAATGAATCTCGCAAATCTTGCAAAATATCAGCCAAATCGGTTCAGATTTAGATATAGCTACCATATATATCTTTCGTCCGATTTAGACTGATATGACCACAGAGCCCAAAGTTTACTACCGATCTTCATGAAATTTTGCACAGAGGGTAGAATTGGCATTCTACCAATGCTTGGTACACTTGATTGAAATCGGTTCACATTTAGATATAGCTCCCATATATATCTTTCGTCCGATTTGAACTTATATGGCCTCAAAATCCAGGGTTTTGCCGTGATTTGCTTCAAATTTCGCACAAGGAGTACGTTTAGTAGTATAGGTAATTGTGCCAAATTTGGTTGAAATCGATTCAGATTTAGATATGGCTCCCATATATATCTCCCGTCCGATTTGCACTCATATGACCAGGGGGCCCAAAGTTATACTCCCATTTACGTGAAATTTCGCATAGATAGCAGAATTATTATTCTAACTATGCATGCCAAATTAAGTCAAAATTGGTTCAGGTTGTATATAGCTCCCATATATACGTACAACAGAGTTGGGGAAATATGGTCGACTGTTTCATATTTTAGACCCATTTTCAATGGGATTTTCCTCCAATTGACTGGATAGTTTCCACAGAGAATACAAATATGGCCAAAATTCTCACAGTTTACACAAAATTCTGTGATGATTTCCCCATATCTTAGCCATATCCTACACACAAAAAAATAACTGCAAATAAATATTAACAACTTTATTTGTATGTAGAATCTGCTTATGCTCAACAAATTTGTCTATTGGACATGAGGCATTTGTTGTTGAAATGTGTTTGTAGATGCTTCACGGAGGAAATAATAGAAATATTCTGAATTTTCAACAAATTGCTTTGTTGCGAAAATAGTTGACTGCTATCGATATGAAAACAAAAATACAAGACTGGTTACCCACACATCGCTGAGAATATGTACGAAAGCTATATTTATATATTTTATATATTATTTGTATATTTTTCAATATGGTAGTTTCTTAAATGTGTTTTTGTATGAGATAAATAATAAAACCATATTAATATCGGGATTAGAGTTATTACAATTCTAATTAACTAGAATATATAGCACTGGGAAAAAAGTTGTCAAAATGCTTGCTAGACCCGGGACTACTCAAATTTAAAATTGTCAAACATTTACAAAACTGAGTATAGGATTTTCGACACAAAAATGTTACATGTTCCCCGTCCAAAAATAACATTTCGGTCATATTCCTTCTCTGTGTGTACTTAACAAAATATCTCCAAAATTGTTCCGGCAATTTTGCAATTTTGGTGCAATTCATAGCAAAATTCTGTCAATTTTAATTTCAATTTAATTTTTTATCAATACACCAATAAATTTGTTACAGGTCATTGATAAACTCCAACAAACCACAATCAAATTTTTTCGTTCAAATTCAAAAATATTTGTTGAGGATTAATATTTTGTACTGTTGGATACTCAACAAATTACTTACAAATTATGTTATTGAGAACACAAATTATTTGTTGCCTTCTGATGGTGACGATTGCTAACAACTTTTTTGTAATAATGGTTATTAAAAGTACAAATTATTTTGTTGCAGGAAAATTAACAAATTTTGTTATTGGTTTTCCAACAAAAGTTATTGGTTCTCAAACTTATTTTTATCTGTGTACTTTTAGTTGCTTTATTATATATTATATTGATGTCTATTTTTGTATTCTTTTTTATGAAATAAAACAATAATTGAACTTATAGTTCAGTCTATAAATTTTTAGCTAGGGGGGCTTAGCCCCCCCTAGGAAAATTGTCTAGCTACGCTAATGTTGGCAGGAAGTACTTTTAAAGTTGTGCCTTTAGAACAACTTCCAAATTTTTTTGCTGGGTAATAATAAAAAACTTCTAGAGAAGTAGTTAGAATGTTAAACCTTGATGTCATATTAAGTTCATATCTCATACATGTGAATTGACGTTTGCAATTACGATGTATCGTATTCAATGGCGCTTGTGGCCGAGTGTTCTAAGACGTTCCGTTTTGGTGCCAACAGGTTCAACACGCGGTGAGAGCGAAAAAGTTTTTCAAATTGTAAAATTTAGATAATCAAAAAATAAAAGTCTTGTAAAAATATTGAAATGAAATTGGGTGAAATTGTTAAAAAAACTTTTTTTTAATTTTTAAAATTTTTTCATTCACATGAACTTTTTAAACAATCCCTACAGGAAATTGGTACAAATTGCCACTGTTTGTCACAGTTTTTAAATAGTGATAATGTAATGATTTCCATACTCGCTTAATATAAAAATCTTATTGGATCTACACATTTTGTGAAGTAGAATTACCAGAATTACCTATTGTACAAAATTTTTCTAAAGTTTTCCATTTCTGGTGCGATTCGGACAACCAAACTGAAACAGATTTCTAAGAGTTTGTCCGAGACTGGTTCATGAGGACCTGTCTATGGAGTGCTACTACTAAAATGACCCAGGACGTGTCCTTAGGAACGATTCCAAGGCGTGTCCTAAAGTGTAAATTTACCCCGTCAATGACAAACCTATGTTAAAGTGACCGGTTCCTTCCATACGTCTTGACCAGAACTAGGACTGGTCCATGCACACCAGGGACTAGTCCTGTACCAGTCCTGTGTTTGATTCATTTCCCGTAGGGATGTAAATGATACAATAACGGACTACTACTTCCATCCTCTGACAAGCCCAATAAAAAAATCATTGGAGATGTTCCATATTTTGCACTTCCTGAGCACGAATTGCTTTTTCGGAAGCTTTTTTTTTTGCTTGGTTTTAAATGAGAAATCCTTTTTCATTAAAAACATGAAATAAGTCCATTGAAGATCTTATAAAATGTTCCTACTAATATGAGAAGAATGGTGGAGGATTATTTTATTTGAATTTAAAATATTATATTGGTAACTGCAATAGGAATTGTTCGTCTAAAGCCCAAATTCATGACTCAACTGAATCAGGAAACTATAAAAACTACAATGTTGATGTATAGGCCGAGAAAAATCGAAATTATAAAATTTCAATCAATATTAATAAAAATGTTTATTTATTATTAAAATTGAAAGAAAAAAACATTTCCTTTTATCATGCTATTGGCACTAAACAAAATTATGACCAACAATGCCACCCAGTGGGTGGTGAAAAGGAAGGAAGTGAGGCAGTTGCTTATACATTTCGTTACACAAATAAAATCAATTTAAAACGAATTACAGACCTTTCATCGTTACACAGACTATCACAGGCATCAGTGTTTGTTTTAATTTGTTTGTTATTTTCAATTGTTGTTTGTTTAACTTATACTACGCACTCTAGACATTGTTTTATTAGAATTTTAATTTACTATCTACTGTTTAACATTGGCTAGTTACCCAGGCAACTATTTGAGCGAAGGATTTCGGAGAGGAGGTGAAAAAATATTATGTGACTTAGGATATGGGTTTCTGGACCCTGTGCCATGAAGGGATATGAAAAGGGAGATGCTAAGGGAGGTGCTCGAGGAACGTATAATGACCTTGCGGACATTTTTCCTCCGATGTCTTCAAGCGAGGACGTTGGGTCTTCTCGGAAGATTGCGAGCAAACCAAGTTGATATGGGACGAAACGAACCGTAGGAATTGCGAAAATCTGAAGGCAATGAATAGACAGGAATTGAGGCCTTTAATTGACATTATAGCTGGGCATAACACCCTTGAGAAACATATGGTAAAAAGAGGTACTGACATTTGCAGAAAGAATCGTACCATTTTATGTGCCAGTGTGTAGCATTATCCTTTAGAAGAAACAAGATACTGAGCTCCTTCTTCTTTCAGGCTCTCATCGACCTGCGGGTTTCCGTACTTTTGAAGAATTTTAAAGTCACGTTTATCTTAGTTCAACAAAATTTTCTTTTATGTAAAGATACATATTTTTAGTTCGAATAACTTAACTTTAGGGACAAAAAGACTTCATTGAAAAGTTTATCGACATTTGCGCATGGAATGAAAAAAAAACTTTATATCAGAGAAATGCGTTTTCTATGCGAAGCAAAATTCACATTCGTCTTTTAAGGACATGAAATATTTGGGCTTACGATAATATTTTTTTTCAGTCTAATTTGGAAACAATATTAACCAATTTTTGGATGTCTGTTGGATGGGAACTATTAACATTATGTATCAAATTTAAACGGGATCGAATGAAATTTGCTATTTTAAAAGGAAACAATTTTTGAGCAGCACGCACAGTTGGTATAATTCTAGCAAAAATAGATCTATAGAAATAACATTTTGAGAACATTTTCTATAGAGATAAAACTTTAAGAAATTTTTCTATAGAAATAAAATTTTGAAAAAATTTTCTATAGGAATAAAATTTTTTCATATTTGTGATTTTGATCTCAGCTTAAAACCATTGCGTTGACTAAACTACAAGAGTAGCTTAACCAACAGAGGAAAAGAATGTCAAATTGATTTGGGAAAATCCCTATAGACGTCAAGATGGTAGGATTGACGCACGTTTCGGAATTACCACATTCCTTATCAGCATTCTCTACTTGCAGCAAAACTATCAACCAATTATCAGAATAAATTCAGGCAGTTCACTAAACCCCAAGTGAACTACACTTGAACCTTCCGAAAAAAGTGGTATGATAGTGGCCTTTTGCTGAATAAATCTTTGTACAAACATTTCTCTTTTCCTTTGCCAGTGTCAAATCATCGATTTGAGTGCAGTTGGCTGGGTTTATTTTGAGCGTGCTTCCTCTTACTTCATTCGTTTTGTCTTGTTAGTGTTGGTTTATTCTTCAATCATTATTGTTGTTTTTGATTTCAGCTTAAAACCATGCATTGACTAAACTAAAATTTTGACAACACTTCCCAGCAAAAAAATTTGGAAGTTCTTCTTAAGGCACAACTTTAAAAGCCCTTCCAAAAATGTCCTCCCAAAGATGTTCTTTATTTGAACTGCACAGGAAAATCATTTGAGTCAATTTTTTATAACTCGCTTTTTGCATATTTTTAATGGGAAATTTAAAATTTCATTGTTTCAAAGGGGTTACAAAACAGATTAAAAATTAATAAAATAGTGCAAATTATTTAAATGTTGCCGAAAAAAATGCTAAATCGTTTCTAAAAAATTGCTAATTTGTGAAAATATTTGATTTCAAACGTTCCAGACAAGCGTTATAATGCATTAAAATTCATAAAAAAATTTAAAAATTATTTATTCGTCAAAATATCACAACACTTCTTTATTCACATCCAAATCACTGGATTCGCATCACACCTTAAGAAGTGATGCAAATTCAGTGCAACGGCTGTTGAAATGGTGGACATCCGTCCTATGAGAAGCCCATTTCACTACTTTTTTGGCGACGCTTTTTTTGCTGGGTTTTTATAGAAGTAAAATTTTGAGAAAATTTTGACAAAATATTCTTTAGAAATAAAATTTTGACAGAATATTCTATAAAAATAAAAATTTGAGAAAATTTTCTATAGAAACAAAATTTTGACCAAACTATCTATAGAAATAAAATTTTGAAAAAAATTTCTATTGAAATATAATTAAAAAAAAATTTATAGAAATAAAATTTTTGGTAGAAATAAAATGTTGACAATATTTTCTATTGAAATAAAATTTTGACAAAATTTTTTATAAAAGTAAAATTTTGAGAAAATGTTCTATTGAACTAAAATTTTATGAAAATTTTCTATAGAAATAAATTTTTTAGAAAATTTTCTATTGAAGTAAGATTTTGAGAAAATTTTCTATTGAACTAAAATTTTATGAAAATTTTCTATTGACTAAAATTTTATGAAGATTTTCTATAGAAATAAAATGTTTAGAAAATTTTCTATTGCAATTCTTATTGACAAAATTTTCTATATTTAGAAATAAAATTTTGAGAAAATTTTCTATGGAGAGGATTTTTTCTATAGAAATAAAATTTTGTCACAATTTTCTTTTGAAATAAAATTTTGATACAAATTTTTATAGAAATAAAATTTTGACAAAATTTTCTATTGAAATAAAATTTTGACAAAATTTTCTATTGAAATAAAATTTTGAGAAAATTTTCTATAGCAATAAAATTTTGACAAAATTTTCTATAGAAATAAAATATTGACAAAATTTTCTAGAGAAATAAAATTTTGAAAACATTTGCTATAGAAATAAAATTTTGGGAAAATTTTCTACAGAAAAAAAAATTTTAAAATAATTTTTTTTTATAAAAATAAAATTTTGAAAAAAAAATTTTGCAGAAATAAAATTTTGACAAAATTTTATATAGAAATAAAATTTTGACAAAATTTTTTATAGAAATAATATTTTGACATCATAGTTTATAGAAATAAAATTTTGACAAAATTTTCTATTCAAAAAAATTTTTGACAAAGTTTATTATTGAAATAAAGTTTTTGAGAAAATTTTTTATAGAAATAATATTTTGAGAAAATTTTCCATATAAATAAAATTTTTACAGAATTTTCTATTGAAAAACATTTTGAGAAAATTTTCTATAGAAACTAAATTTTGACCAAACTTTCTATAGAAATAAAATTTTGAAAAAATTTTCTATTGAAATATAATTAATTTTTTTTTTTATAAAATTTTTGGTAGAAATAGAATGTTGACAATATTTTCTATTGAAATAAAATTTTGACAAAATTTTTTATAGAAGTAAAATTTTGAAAAAGTTTTCTATTGAACTAAAATTTTATGAAAATTTTCTATAGAAATAAAATGTTGAAAAAATTTTCTATTGCAAATCTTATTGATAAAATTTTCTATAGAAATAAAATTTTGAGAAAATTTTCTATGGAGACAAATTTTTATAGAAATAAAATTTTGACAAAATTTTCTATAAAAATAAAATTTTGAGAAAATTTTCTATAGCAATAAAATTTTGACAAAATTTTCTATAGAAATAAAATATTGACAAAATTTTCTATAGAAATACAATTTTGAAAACATTTTCTATAGAAATAAAATTTTGGGAAATTTTTCTTCAGAAATAAAATTTAAAAATAAATTTTCTATAAAAAGAAAATTTTGAGAAAATTTTCTACAGAAATAAAATTTTGACAAAATTTGTTATAGAAATAATATTTTGACAAAATTGTTTATAGAAATAAAATTTTGAAAACATTTTCTATAGAAATAAAATTTTGGGAAAATAATATTTTGAGAAAATTTTTACAGAATTTTCTATTGGAAAACGTCTTGAGAACATTTTCTATTGAAATAAAATTTTGAGAAAAATTTCTATAGAAATAAAATATTGACAAAATTTTTTATAAAAATAAAATTTTCTATAGAAATAAAATGTTGACAAAATTTTCTATGAAAATACAATTTTGTCAAAATTTTCTATAAAAATAACATTTTGAGAAAATTTTCTATGAAAATAATATTTTGAGAACATTTTCTATAGAAAATATTTTGAGATTTTTTTATAAATCAATATCTTTAAAAATTTTTATTTTTATGTTATTTCATATTATCAAAGTCCATTGTGAGTAAGATATCCTTTTTTGTAGAAGTATCAGTTTTCCCTTGTTGCTGCAAGTTAAAATTGTTAAAACATATAAAGTTTTTTCTATGGAGACAAATTTTTATAGAAATAAAATTTTGACAAAATTTTCTATAAAAATAAAATTTTGAGAAAATTTTCTATAGCAATAAAATTTTGACAAAATTTTCTATAGAAATAAAATATTGACAAAATTTTCTATAGAAATGAAATTTTGAAAACATTTTCTATAGAAATAAAATATTGACAAAATTTTCTATAGAAATACAATTTTGAAAACATTTTCTATAGAAATAAAATTTTGGGAAAATTTTCTTCAGAAATAAAATTTAAAAATAAATTTTCTATAAAAAGAAAATTTTGAGAAAATTTTCTACAGAAATAAAATTTTGACAAAATTTGTTATAGAAATAATATTTTGACAAAATTGTTTATAGAAATAAAATTTTGAAAACATTTTCTATAGAAATAAAATTTTGGGAAAATAATATTTTGAGAAAATTTTTACAGAATTTTCTATTGAAAAACGTCTTGAGAACATTTTCTATTGAAATAAAATTTTGAGAAAAATTTCTATAGAAATAAAATATTGACAAAATTTTTTATAAAAATAAAATTTTCTATAGAAATAAAATGTTGACAAAATTTTCTATGAAAATACAATTTTGTCAAAATTTTCTATAAAAATAACATTTTGAGAAAATTTTCTATGAAAATAATATTTTGAGAACATTTTCTATAGAAAATATTTTGAGATTTTTTTTATAAATCAATATCTTTAAAAATGTTTATTTTTATGTTATTTCATATTATCAAAGTCCATTGTGAGTAAGATATCCTTTTTTGTAGAAGTATCAGTTTTCCCTTGTTGCTGCAAGTTAAAATTGTTAAAACATATAAAGTTCGACACAATTCAAGACTATTTGTGTAACCAAAAAAAATGTCGTGTTCATTCATTTGAAGAAAAAAAAACCTATTATTCATAGTAATCACAAAGATTTGATAAAAAAATTAAAAACACGATTTTTTTCAATTTGGTAGATTATGGTAAGCTTTTCTTCAAAATTTGGTAGATTTCTTTGGCACTAGTGCCAACCGTGCCTGACAGTCAAATCTAACATAACATACCAAATAATAGCAAAATCGAATGAAATTAGCCTGGTATCACCAGACTGATGAACATCGTTAGATCCGACATGACCCATTTGCTATTTAAAGTCGATAGCTTGTTTCGTTCGGAAGGTAAATAAAGTTTCTTTAAATAGACTTGTGTGTACTCAAGAATGTGGTCTATAAATAGAACTGCTAGACTGTATGTGTTGCTTGTGCGTCGATGGCTATCTTGATAATTGTTTGCTGATGACAATATATCTACATGGACCAGTGTTAGCTTATTAACTGTATGATCCGCGGTTCGTTTCTCCGTCACGTGGATTTGTTGGTGTTTGTTTTCAATATCCTGTTAAAAAGTTCACGTTTATCACAAAAAGTTTATACGTTTCTTACAAACAAACTTACTTACAGCGGAAAGAAAATGGTAAACGACGGTTCTTTTTCTAAAATTTCTTTTCCATATGTGCCATATGTGTAAACACAATCGATTCCTCTCAAATTGTTTTCGTTTCAAATGCCAACTGTGATATTCACTGGGTTATGGCATCAAAGACGCGTGCAATGCTTATTGCTCATCACTTGGCGAAGTAGTTCAAGTTTAAAAAATCTCCCATTTCGAATAAACATTGTTGCAGCACACAAACAATGATGCATTTTGTCCATCTGGTTTTCAATATGGTGGTCATCGACAAATGGCCAGAGCTGCTTTATTTTCCCTCCATTAGTTGAACTGTCTGGAAAAGACATAAAACCGCAATAATACCAATCCAACCAACCAACAACTATCATGCAATTTTCAATTTCATCGAAATTGCCTTGAAGGAAAGTCGCCGTGCGTGTATGTGTGTGTGTGCTGTTGTACATCGAGCGATTCTTTATATCGTTTTTTTTAGCTTCTAGTTTTCATCAGATCTGATCATTCTGCGTTTAGTTGTTGTTGTTGGTTTGTTCATAGAAATTGGAAAAATACCAGACTGTTTTATTATGAAAAGGTCATAAAAGTCATTGAAGGAAGATTGAACGCATTGATGGACTTAGTCAATGTTAGATAAATGCAAATTAAAGAAGAAGAAGAAGAAGAAGAAACGAAATTGTGCGGCAATTGCCATACGCAATTGAAATCTCTATGGAATTTATGAGAAAAACATATTGATCTCATGCTTGAAAGGGTTGTAATTTAGTTATTGTATTAACAAACAAAATAAAAAAACTTTTTGGAATAATGGCAAAATAATTTTTTATCATAGACTATTTTGAAGAATTGGCCAAGCTCTTCGAACAGGTCAAAATAAATTTCTTAAGCCTTTAAGAAACTTCACTTTACCAAAATTCAACGTGGCAACACTGGGGAGACTTGAACCAGAGAGGAGGAAAAACAAGATTTACGTCGTGATTGGTTCCGGAATTTGACGACGTTAATCAAAACGACGTAAACCGAATAAATAAATAAATATACATAAAGCAAACATAAAAAAACACATAACAATTCATTATTCAAAAATATCAGGGTTTAAAAATTAAGTTTATAAACAAATGAAAAACCGTTACGTTACGTTACAACATATAAAACAAAACATCGCCACATCGACAATTGTGTTATATATGCAATATCAATCAGAATTTGACGAATTTTCGGTAAGCATTTCTGAAATAAATGTTTCGATGTCATTATCGTTGGTACTTATTTCACTTCTGGAAGGCATTTCTGATAAAGTTGGGAAAAAATCGACGACGTAAATCGAATGGCGATGTAAATCGAAGTTGGATGAAAAAAATTTGACGACGTAAATCGAAACAAAATAAACCGAGGCGACGTAAATCGAGGGATTGCTGTAATTGATTTAAATTTTAAATTTTTTAATTGAAATAAAAATCATTAATTGTATCAATTAATTTTTTAATTGTATCAATTAATTTTTTAATTGTATCAATTAATTTTTTAATTGTATCCATTAATTTTTAATTGACTTTGGTGATTGATACTATCATTTAATTCCGTTATTGAAGGCGAAAAATATTTTTTCTGTGATTTGGCCTGATTTTCTCGACAGAGATACCCAAAATTTCGAAAGTATAGCACCAAATAATCCCTTAAAGAAAAAATTTTCCCCATGAAAAATTTATATAATTATTTTATGTATATAAATTTTATTCTGTAACAAAAACCAAAATACTATTTTTATACCCTGCGCCACACTGTGGAACAGGGTATTATAAGTTAGTGCATATGTTTGCAACACCCAGAAGGAGACGAGATAGATACATGGTGTCTTTGGCAAAAATGCTCAGGGTGAGCTCCTGAGTCGATATAGCCATGCCCGTCTGTCCGTGAACACATTTTTGTAATCAAAGTCTAGGTCGCAGCTTTAGTCCAATCGACTTCAAATTTGGCACAAGTATGTGTTTTGGCTCAGAATAGAACCCTATTGATTTTGGGAGAAATCTGTTCAGATTTATATATATCTCCCATATATATATATATATATATATATATATATATATATATATATATATATATATATATATATATATATATATATATATATATATATATATATATATATATATATATATATATATATATATATATATATATATATATATATATATATATATATATATATATATATATATATATATATATCTATATCTATATATATATATATATATATATATATATATATATATATATATATATATATATATATATATATATATATATATATATATATATATATATATATATATATATATATATATAGATATAGATATATATATATATATATATATATATATATATATATATATATATATATATATATATATATATATATATATATATATATATATATATATATATATATATTTCGCCCGATATGGACTAATACGGTCCCAGAAGCCAGATTTACACCCATATGACCACAGTGGCCAATCTTTTACTCCGATTTAATTGAAATTTTGCACAGGGAGTAGAATTAGCATTGTAGCTATGCGTGCCAAATTTGGTTGAAATCGCTTCAGATTTAGATATAGCTCCCATATATAGCTTTCGCCCGATTTACACTCATATGACCACAGAGGCCAATTGTTTGCTCAGATATAGTTGACATTTTGCACAGGGAGTAGAATTAGCATTGTACACTCAGAGAAGAAACATGATTGTCACAATCATATTCGAAGAACAAAATAATATGATAGGAGCTATTTTTGCAACCATGTTGGCTCAGTGAACATGGTTCTAAGAGAAATGTAATTGTCCTCATCTAAAATATTATTATATTGATAAAAAGAATTTTGTTTGAATGAAAAGACAATGGTCACGATTTAAAATGTTATGGTATTCATTAAAAATGCTTTTCTCCTAGCTAAAAGAACATGGTCACAACCTAAAATGTTTTGATCTTTCTGAAAAAACTTTTTTCATCGTCGAAAAAAGGACGCCACTTGAGAAAAAAAAACACAAAATTAACTTTATTTGTTTGTTTTTATTTATTTTTTAAACTAATTCATTGTTTATTTGTATTTATCATCATATTTTTTAACACACTCTATTTTATTTCAATGTCAACAATAAGCAATTATTCCATATTTACATCGTGCCCATCAAATGCACAAACGCAGACATCATGTAACTGCAAATAAAAATAAATGATACCATATATTAAAATGCAGAACAAAAAACAGGTACATTTTTTCAATTACACTGTCCTTTTTTGTGTTCACATAAAACCACGTGCCACTTCTGAATAAATAAATTAACACAAAACACAGTAAATCCGTATTCTCCGTCCATTCCAAGAAACAATCAACACACGACTGACGCGCAAAATGAAAATCGTGTGTACCTGCTCAATGTTTTTATAAAATTCTTTTCGCTGCAAACAAGTTAAAAAATGAAATGGTCACGAAAAAAATGTAAATGGTCTTTATGGCCATGTAATGGTTCTAGACATGTCTATACTTAACCTATAAAAATACTTTTTTTCCCTGTAAAAAAGTAAAAAAATTGAATGGTCAGGTACATGATTTTCCCGACCATTTAATGGTCTCAAATTCTATCATTTAAATGATAAAACATGTTTGCAGTATTTGAGAACCATTCAAATGCTTATTGCCACCATACATTTTTCTCCGCTCGAAAACTATTTTTACAAAGACAAAATAAATGGTTTTCGCGGCAATTACATGCTCTAGATAAGCATTAAATGGATGCGGCAACCATGTCCAAACATGGTTTTTCTGTGCGTGTAGCTAGGCGTGCAAAATTTGGTTGAAATCGGTTCAGATTTAGATATAGTTCCCATATATATGTTTTTCTGATTTCGACAAAATTGGTCAAAATACCAAAATTTTCCTTGTAAAATCGCCACTGCTTAGTCGGAAAGTTGTAATTTTCCTAAACTTCTAATACATATATATCGAGCGATAAATCATAAATAAACTTTTGCGAAGTTTCCTTAAAATTGCTTCAGATTTAAATGTTTCCCATATTTTTTTACTAACATTGTGTTCCACCCTAGTGCATTAGCCGACTTAAATTTTGAGTCTATAAATTTTGTAGAAGTCTATCTGTCCAGATCGAGTGATATTTAAATGTATGTATTTGGGACAAACCTTTATATGTGATATGGTATCGAAAATTTAGATCTACAGAGTGGTGCAGCGTATAATATAGTCGGACCCGCCCGACTTTAGACTTTCCTTACTTGTTTTTTTTTGGTTCTACATTGTTTTGTTATTTTTGGCATATATTTTTGTATAAATATATTTTTCCATTTAAACTGAACAAAAAATTGCAAACCCTTCACAAAATTTCTTCCTTTGATGGGAAAAAGTCAACTGACACTGATTCCAATCCCTCACTACCAGGGGGTAAGAATTTTAATTTTATTTTTTCTAAATTTTTTTATTTTCTATTTTTTTGGCGACAAAAGGATACCGGGATGCTCTTAAAAAGAAATGTTGCCAAAGTTCCCCATTTTGGGGAAAATTTTTCTTAATTACAACGTTGGTTAGAGTTATCCACGATTAAAATATGAATAAATCTTTGTTTCTCGTACTATTGTTTGTTCCCGTTATACTGGCAATGTTGCATTGCGTCTAATAAGTGGACGAAAAACGGAACCAGAAATAATCCGAAATGTGAAGATCAGAATTTAATCGAAATCCACTCCGTATTGGTAGGAAACTTATTCGTGAACTGAACATATCTCTAGAATGGATTCAACCCATTTGAAAAATTGGACTGAAGCCATTGAAGTCCCTAAAACTTCAAGAGCTTACTAATGACAAAAAAAGTTAGACTGAAAAGGGGATTTGCATCCGTGTATAGCCCATCGGAATTAACGTGCGTGCAGATAAAAACGAAATTGTTGAAATTTCACGACGATAACTACAGTATTGCAGGCTGTAGCGTGAATTATCATCACGCTGCCGGATATGGTTGTATCTTCTTGGAATATTTTCAAGAATATACATAGTCGGAAATCGATATATCGATGTGGGTATACATTACATAAAAGTCGCCAGGTCTATAATGGATAAAAAAAAAAACAAGTATATACGGCCGTAAGTTCAGCCAGGCCGAAGCTTATGTACCCTCCACCATGGATTGCGTAGAAACTTCTACTGAAGACTGTCATCCACAATCGAATTACTTGGTTTGCGGTAACACTTGCCGATGGCAAGGTATCTTAAAACTTCCTAACACCGCAATATTTACCACATAGTCCATATGTGGTATATATTAAACTAAAAAAGGCCGATTAAATACGTATATAATTAAGTTTAAAGTTTCTATAGAAATAAAATTTTGACAAAATAAAATTTTGACAACATTTTCTATAGAAGTAAAATTTGGAAAAAATTTTCTATAGAAATAAAATTTGGAAAAAAATTTCTATAGAAATAAAATTTGGAAAAAATTGATATGGACCAATTTTTGTGTGATTGGAGATCGGCTATATAACCATAGACCGATGTGGACCAATTTTGGCATGGTTATTAGCGGCCTTATACTAACACCATGTTCCAAATTTCAACCGGATCGGATGAATTTTGTTCCTCCAAGAGGCTCCGGAGGTCAAATCTGGGGAACGGTTTATATGGGGGCTATATATAATTATGGACCGATATGGACCAATTTTTGAATGGTTGTTAGAGACAATATACTAACACCACGTACCAAATTTCAACCGGATCGGATGAATTTTGCTCCTCTAAGAGGCTCCGGAGGTCAAATCTGGGGATCGGCTTATATGGGGGCTATATATAATTATGGACCGATATGGACCAATTTTTGAATGGTTGTTAGAGACAATATACTAACACCACGTACCAAATTTCATTCGGATCGGATGACTTTTGCTCCTCTAAGAGGCTCCGGAGGTCAAATCTGGGGATCGGTTTATATGGGGGCTATATATAATTATGGGCCGTTGTGGACCAATTTTTGCATGGTCATTAGAGAACATATACCAACACCACGTACCAAATTTCAGCCGGATCGGATGAAATTTGCTCCTCTTAGTGGCTCCGCAAAGCCAAATCGGGAGATCGGTTTATAATTATATATATAATTATGGACCAATGTGGACCAATTTTTGCGTGGTTGTTAGAAACCATATACTAACATCATGTACCAAATTTCAGCCGGATCGGATGAAATTTGCTTCTCTTAGAGCAATCGCAAGAAAAATTTGGCGGTCCGTTTATATGGGGGCTATACGTAAAAGTGGACCGATATGGAACAATTTTTGAATGGTTGTTAGAGACCATATACTAACACCATGTACTAAGTTTCAGCCGGATCGGATGAAATTTGCTTCTCTTAGAGTCCCCACAAGCCAAATTTGGTGGTCCGTTTATATGGGGGCTATACGTAAAAGTGGACCGATATGGCCCATTTGCAAAACCATCCGACCTACTTGTACCAAGTTTCAAGTCGATAGCTTGTTTCGTTCGGAAGTTAGCGTGATTTCAACAGACGGAGGGACGGACGGAAATGCTCAGATAGACTCAGAATTTCACCACGACCCAGAATATATATACTTTATGGGGTCTTAGAGCAATATTTCGATGTGTTACAAACGGAATGACAAAGTTAATATGGTGGAGGGTATAAAAAAAAGAAACATTTTGGAATAATGGCTATATAAAATTGCCGAAAACAAAAAAAAACCAAAATAATTTAAAACAAGTATTTGGCGAATATATCACAATGACCAGTTAAGGACCTGAAATCATTGCAGCTTAAAACACCCAGAGAAGGAATATGAAAACCGCAAACATATTTCTAGAACAAAATGTTGTTTTTGCATGCCGAAAAACTAATATGTTTGCCGCAACTATGTTATTTTCTCAGAAATTATGTATCTTATGAGCATTTTATGAAAATGACCTTCTTTATGGTAAATATTTCCCATCCAAAGAAACAATTTTAAGTTGTTCATATTCCATTGCAGCTAGAAAAATCGGCCAATTTACAATATTAATGACAATACTTTTCTCCAATGCATTGTCGAATCCGATATTATTTCTAACATTATACGCCTGGCAGGCAGATGGACGGACATTTGCTGTGGTCCATGGCTTGTTTCATTATTTATTCTCGATGTAGAATATTGGCGACATTTCTAAAACTGTCAATGACACTTCCTCGACCAAGTTCTACTACTACTACCACTCAGCACGTATGTACTTTGAATTCAAGCCAACCATGCCATTGGAGATTAGCGTGATTCTTTCATTTTTTTGTGTTTTTCGATTTCAATGCGGTACCATTCAATATCAGAGGACCGCTGCTTCTTGCTTGCGGGAGATTTGCTGTATGATCACACAAGTGTTCATTTGAAATTGATTGATGTTGTAAAACGTGTCAGTTATTCCATACAAATGAAAAATCTTTTACAAATCACGAGTGACATTTTCAGACGACACTATCCCTTTTTCCTGTAGACTAAAGTGGAATAAATAAATCGCAGATTAACTGTCATGAGAGCAATATTATCCAATGCGGGGCGGCTATGACTAACTGTTTGTGACAGTTTACGTCTTGAAAGAACAACAGAATTATTGTGTTAAGTCAACAATGGCAATGACGAACTGAAGGATATTCGATATATTCAGTTGGTCACAAGGTTTGTGGCATTTATAACAACACAAGTGAGTAAAGTAGAAAATCACGGGTGTTAAACTATATCATACCCCAAATCACCTTCCCATGAGGATTTCGGTATTGATTAGGGTTTTCTTTTTCCCGGACTTTTTCCATTCCCGGGAAAGCGGGAATTTTTTCGTCAGTCTACCATTCTATCGGAATGTTCACCCAGAAAAAAGTGTCTTCGAAACTAAAGGAAAAAATGTTAATCAATTTAGTTTAGCCATTTTATTTCCATTCAGTTAAATTTTTGTGTCAAATAATAAAATTTACTGGTTTCAGTAAAAAAATCCTAAACTGAAAGCAGTTAGGAATAGTTCATTAACTAGAATAAGGCATGTCATTTTACTAATACTGTTTTCTTCGCTGGGTATAAGAATTTACTACTGAACAAGAAAATTTTATTCACTGATAACAAAGCATTCGTAAAAATAAACAAAAACCGAACTAAAACCAAGTTTCCTCAAATTTAGTAAAGTTTCTTATAAAATGATAAATTTATTTATTTATTTTATTTATGTATATTCCTACTACGAAGTATTTAATCTTTTCACAACTTAAGGAAACACACTTATTAGAATATAGGAAAATTTCCTACATTTCTTTTATCTACCTGTAATCGATACCTGTTATCGATATGTTTGCGCGTGGGTTGTTTTTAGTTGGAATCGGGTTGTTATGGTATACGGAGAGATTGTTAAAAAATATTATAGTAAAATAATATAATAAAAAACAAATAAAATATATAAAATATTTGTTATTTTAAATTAGTGAGAAAATTTTTTGAAAATAAAAAAAGAAAACACCAGCAGAATAACAACCCCTTCATTCGACTTCATTTTGGAATCTTCGATTATCAGGTAATATTCAGTGACGCTAACCTTTTGTGAAAAAATTGATTTAGGATTTTTTGTTTATATTTGTAGGTATTGAAATTGGAAAAAAGTGGACAAAATTGCTAGGCAGCAACTTTTTCAAAGTGAAAGGTACTAGAAGAAGAAAAAAATATTTCAAGGCCAGTCGATGCTGTTGATTCTAAATAAATATATTTAATATATTAATAAAACATGTCTTTTATTGAAGAAAAAATTGCCTATATAAATAAATAAAATTCTATTTAAAAACGAAGATAAGCAGTTCTAATTTCGAAGTAAAAGGTCTACTACAAATATGTAAGATTTATCCAAATGAATGAAACAAGTTCAATAAAATCATTCCATATATGAATTCAATTCAGTTACATTTTTTCATTCTGTAGTATAGTGGTACATAAATATAGGAAAATGTTAACTAATATATGGAATGCATTCTACCTAATTTCTACGAAAATCATATCGTTCAAACAAATAAAAATGTCTTTGGCGCTATACGAAGTTCAATTTTCTTCACAATAACTTCATTTTAACTTAAAGAAGAGGTCACTTTTTTCTGGGTGTTGGTTTACAGAAATATGGCAATTATAAATTAGGAAGTGCAATCTTCCTTTTTAAGTGCAATTTTTTTTATACCCTCCACCATAGGATGGGGGTATATTAACTTTGTTATTCCGTTTGTAACACATTGAAATATTGCTCTAAGACCCCATAAAGTATATATATTCTGGGTCGTGGTGAAATTCTGAGTCGATCTGAGCATGTCCGTCCGTCTGTCTGTTGAAATCACGCTAACTTCCGAACGAAACATGCTATCGACTTGAAACTTGGCACAAGTAGTTGTTATTGATGTAGGTCAGATGGTATTGCAAATGGGCCATATCGGTCCATTTTACGTATAGCCCCCATATAAACGGGCACCCAAATTTGGCTTGCGAATCCTCTAAGAGAAGCAAATTTCATCCGATCCGGCTGAAATTTGGTACATGGTGTTAGTATATGGTCTCTAACAATCATGCAAAAATTGGTCCACATCGGTCCATAATTATATATAGCCCCCATATAAACCGATCCCCCGATTTGGCTTTCGAAGCCTCTAAGAGAAGCAAATTTCATCCGATCCGGCTGAAATTTGGTGCATGGTGTTAGTATATGGTCTCTAACAACCATGCAAAAATTGGTCCACATCGGTCCATAATTATATATAGGCCCCATATAAACCAATCCCCCGATTTGGCTTGCGGAGCCTCTAAGAGAAGCAAATTTCATCCGATCCGGCTGAAATTTGGTGCATGGTGTTAGTAAATGGTCTCGAACAACCATGCAAAAATTGGTCCACATCGGTCCATAATTATATATAGCCCCCATATAAACCGATCCCCCGATTTGGCTTGCGGAGCCTCTAAGAGAAGCAAATTTCATCCGATCCGGCTGAAATTAGGTACATGATGTAAGTATATGGTCTCTAATGACCATGCAAAAATTGGTCAACATCGGTCCATACTTATATATAGCCGCCATATAAACCGATCACCAGATTTGACCTCCGGAGCCTCTTGAAAGACCAAAATTCATCTGATTCATTTCAAATTTGGTACGTGGTATTAATATATGGCCTCAAACACCCATGCAAAAATTTGTCCATAATTATATATAGGCCCCATATAAACCGATCCCCAAATTTGACCTCCGGAGCCTCTTGGAAGAGCAAAATTCATCCGATTCGGTTGAAATTTGGTACGTGATGTTAGTATATTGTATCCAACATTCATGCAGGAATTGGTTCATATCTGTGCATAATTATGTATAGCTGCCATATAATCCGATCCCCAGATTTGACCTCCGGTGCCTTATGGAGAAACAAAATTCATCTGATCTGGTTGAAATTTGGTACGTGGTGGTAGTATATGATATTTAACAACCATGCTAAAAGTGGTCCATATCAGTCCATAATCATATATAGCCCCCATATAAACTGATCCCGAGATCGGAGCCTCTTGGAGGAGCAAATTTTATCCGAGTCAGTTGAAATTTGGTACATTGTGCTAGTATATGGCCGTTAACAACCATGCCTAACTAGGTCCATATCGGTCTATAGTTATATATAGCCCTCAGATAAATCGATCCCCAATCACAAAAAAATTGGTCCATATCAAATTCACAATTGTATATAGCCCCCACATAAGCAACCCCCCATATTTCAATTCTGGCTCTCTACGTATCATGCAAAAAGTCCATATCGATTCGTAATTATTTGTAGACTTACCTACACGTACCTTGTTTGTCAAATATATACCACGTTGGACTAACTCACAATTTAGAAAACGATTTAAGATACCACAACCCAAGTAATTCGATTGTGGATGACAGTCTTTCGTAGATGTTTTATCGCAATCCATGGTGGAGGGTACATAAGATTCGGCCTGGCCGAACTTACGGCCGTATGTACTTGTTTTAATCTGGGCTAGAACCCACGACTGTATATGTCCCACAAGGCAACTACTACTACTTGGTTCCATATTCATTCACATTACACTTCCAAAATCCACTTTAACTAGATTTTAACTGTCATTTGCTATATAAAACCCTCTATTATATATAAAATATTGTAAAGAAAATTTCCCGGGAATTCCCGCACTTCATTCCCGGGAAAGCGGGAGCGAAAAAATAGCAAATTCCCGTGATCCCGTTACCGGGGAAAAAACCCTAGTATTAATTCCGAGCCAAATATGCTGTTTATTTAAAATAAACACATTTTTAGTATCTTTAAATCTAGGTTCTATAACATTGAAATTAGGATACCGATCATATTTATCAAAGTTTCGTTCTCTTTTTGCAATATATCAACACAGCTATTCATATAAAAATCAATGCCAGTTTAAAAAATCTTAATAAAAAAAAAAACAAACTTTAAACCAAAGATCATTAAAATAAGTATTAGCATATTTTTGAGACTTTTTTTATTTTTTGGAAACTTTTTTATTTTTAATCCAAAGAGTTAATATGCCAGTTATTTTATGTTCCTTCCATAGAGGCAGGGTATCTAGTAGCCGTTTCGATTTCACCATTAGCTAAATAGAAACGATCGCCAGATATATCATCTCATCCATGGAGCTTAAATAACCCGGTTGTGAAGTATGATTAACGAGTGTTTCTCTGTCTAAAGAGTTTTGCATAAATTAACATATCAATGCAGTTGACATCGATTCTAAGCAAATTGGCACAATTACAAATTAAAAATAATACAAAAAACATTAAAAAATCTAATTATGGAAATTATAGATGGCAGTGTGATGAACGAGAGGTGGTATATATAATCATGTAATTAATTTCTACAGAAGATAAAATTACTTAGATATGGGGGTAAATTCCCGGTTATTGAGTTATGTATGCAACAAGGCATGAAATGCATGGAATTATAACGAATTTAATTGAAAACAATTGAATCTTGTAGATTTCTAATCGTGTTTCAATGCTTTTTAATTAAAACAAGAAAGGAAAGTCTAAGGCAAGTCGGGGCCGACTATAATATACCCAGCAACACTTTGTAGGTTAACACTTCCGATACCATCTCACAACGTTTAAATTTGTTGTTGGTTGTTATATATAAACAAGTAAGGAAAATCTAAAGTCGGGCGGGGCCGACTATATTATACCCTGCACCACTTTATAGCTCTAAATTTTCGATACCATATCACATCCGTCAAATGTGTTGGGTAAAGGTTTGTCCCAAATACATATTTACATTTAAATATCACTCGATCTGGACAGAATTTTATAGACTTCTACAAAATCTATAGACTCAAAATTTAAGTCGGCTAATGCACTAGGGCGGAACACAATGTTAGTAAAAAAATGTGGGAAACATTTAAATCTGAAGCAATTTTAAGGAAACTTCGCAAAAGTTTATTTATGATTTATCGCTCGAAATATTTTTACAACTTTTCGACTAAGCAGTGGCGATTTTACAAGGAAAATGTTGGTATTTTGACCATTTTTGTCGAAATCAGACAAACATATATATGGGAGCTATATCTAAATCTGAACCGATTTCAACCAAATTTGGCATGCATAGCTACAATGCTAATTCTACTCCCTGTGCAAAATGTCAACTAAATCGGAGTTAAAAATTGGCCTCTGTGGTCATATGAGTGTAAATCGGGCGAAAGCTATATATGGGAGATATATCCAAATCTGACCCGATTTCAACCAAATTTGGCACACATAGCTATAATGCTAATTCTACTCCCTGTGCAAAATTTCAACTAAATCGGAGCAAAAAATTGGCCTCTGTGGTCATATGAGTGTAAATCGGGCGAAAGCTATATATGGGAGCTATATCTAAATCTGAACCGATTTCAACCAAATTTGGCACGCATAGCTACAATGATATTTGTACTCCTATTGCAAAATTTCAACCAAATTGGGGTAAATCGGGCGAAAGATATATATGGGAGCTATATTTAAATCTGCACCGATTTCAATAAAATTTGGCACACTTGACTGTAGTACTAATTGTTATTTTTGTGCAAAGTTTTAAGCAAATTAGGGTAAAACTCTGGCTTCTGGGGCCATATAAGTCCATATCGGGCGAAATATATATATATATGGGAGCTATATCTAAATCTGAACCGATTTCTTCCAAAATCAATAGGGTTCTATTCTGAGTCAAAACACATACTTGTTCCAAATTTGAAGTCGATTGAACTAAAACTGCGACCTAGACTTTGATTACAAAAATGTGTTCACGGACAGACGGACATGGCGATATCGACTCAGGAGCCCATCCTGAGCATTTTTGCCAAAGACACCATGTGTCTACTAGAGGTCTGCATCGAATAACTTTTCACTACATGTATGCAATTCGCTGTCGAATATAGTACATACACTGTCTTTCTCTCAGAGCGCAAGTAGTGAAGTGAAATACCACCAAGTACTTATCCGAAACAATATGTGTTCCGAAAAAAAGGAACAATAAAAATGTAAGTACTTAAAAAAAAAATACAACATGGATTCTCTTCACTTCACGTGGTACCACAAGTATTTCTCAGTTATGTGCGAAGCAAAACTTTCCATAATTATTAATCATAGATATGTATGTATGTCACATAGTTCATATATTTATGTATGTGACACACTTACCTTAACGTTAGCCGTTCTTTATATCAATCCGAAAACATATATTATGGAGAGTAACTGTTTTCTTGTATTTCTGAAACTGCACGTGGTACATGGAGTACTTTAAGAAGTTTTGTTGTCGTAACATACTCGACGTGATTACTATGAGTACACTTCAATAAGAGAGAAAGAGGAATATGTGTTTGTTGGTAGTTAAGACATCAGAGTAGACCCAAGAAGTTACTCGTGGCTTTTGGTGTTCATTAAAATGTGTACCAATTGTTTTGCGACTCTCTCAAATAGATGTACTCATTTAGCAAGTACACGTGTACTCCGCATTTACAAATGGAGTTGTGCAGACCTCTAGTGTCTACCTCGTCTCCTTCTGAATGTTGCAAACATATGCACTAACTTATAATACCCTGTTCCACAGTGTGGCGCAGACACGGTGGTGCAATGGTTAGCATGCCCGCCGTGCATACACAAGGTCGTGGGTTCGATTCCTGCTTCGACCGAACACCAAAAAGTTTTTCAGCGGTGGATTATCCCACCTCAGTAATGCTGGTGACATTTCTGAGGGTTTCAAAGCTTCTCTAAGTGGTTTCACTGCAATGTGGAACGCCGTTCGGACTCGGCTTTAAAAAGGAGGTCCCTTGTCATTGAGCTTAACATGGAATCGGGCAGCACTCAGTGATAAGAGAGAAGTTCACCAATGTGGTATCACAATGGACTGAATAGTCTAAGTGAGCCTGATACATCGGGCTGCCACCTAACCTAACCTAACCTAAAGCTGACCCGATCGGGACAAAATTTATTAGACTTCCACATAGGCTTAAAATTAAAGTCGGCTATGATTTATCGGTCGATAAATATTTATGTAGGAGAATTTGAGTAATTTTTACAAGTTTTCGACTTAGCAATGGTGTTTATACCCTTCACCACTAATGTGGTACAGGGTATAATAAGTTTGTGCATTTGTATGTAACGCCAAGAAGGAAAAGTCTGAGACCCATCGTTTAGTATACCGATCGTCTTAGAATTAAATTCTGAGTCGATTTAGCGATGTCCGTCTGTCTGTCTGTCTGGCCGTCTGTCTGTCTGTCTGTTGATGTATTTTTGTGTGCAAAGTACAGCTCGCAGTTTAAGTCCGATTGTCCTAAAATTTGGTATAGGGTTCTGTTTCGGCTCAAAGACGATCCCTATTGATTTTGGAAAAAATCGGTTCAGATTTAGATATAGCTGCCATATATATTTTTCACCGATCTGGTCATAATTGGCGTGTATATCAACCGATCTTCCTCAAATTCCGTACATCCGAATATTTTATAGGTCTCGAAAAACTTGCAAAATATCAGCCAAATCGGTTCAGATTTAGATATAGCTCCCATATATAGCTTTCGCCCGATTTACACTCATTTGCCCACAGAGGCCAATTTTGTGCTCCGATTTAGTTGAAATTTTGCATAGGGAGTAGAATTAGCATTGTAACTATGCGTGCCAAATTTGGTTGAAATCGTTTCAGATTTTGATATATCTACCATATATAGCTTTCGCCCGATTTACACTCATATGACCACAGAGACCAATTTTTAACTCCGATTTAGTTGAAATTTTGCACAGGGAGTAGAATTAGCATTGTAGCCATGCGTGCCAAATTTGGTTGAAATCGGTTCAGATTTAGATATATCTCCCATATATAGCTTTCGCCCGATTTACACACATATGACCACAGAGGCCAATTTTTAACTCCGATTTAGTTGAAATTTTGCATAGGGAGTAGAATTAGCATTGTTACTATGCGTGCTAAATTTGGTTGAAATCGGTTCAGATTTGGATATATCTCCCATATATAGCTTTCGCCCGATTTACACTCATATGACCACAGAGGCCAATTTTTAACTCCGATTTAGTTGAAATTTTGCACAGGGAGTAGAATTAGCATTGTAGCCATGCGTGCCAAATTTGGTTAAAATCGGTTCAGATTTAGATATAGCTCCCATATATATGTTTTTCTGATTTCGACAAAAATGGTCAAAATTCCAACATTTGCCTTGTAAAATCGCCACTGCTTAGTCCAAAATTGGTAAAAATGACTCTAATTTTCCGAAACTTCTAATACATATATATCGAGCGATAAATCACAAACAAACTTTTGCGAAGTTTCCTTAAAATTGCTTCAGATTTACATGTTCCCATATTTTTTTTAATAACATTGTGTTCCACCCTAGTCCATTAACCGACTTAAATTTTGAGTCTATAGATTTTGTAAAAGTCTATCAAATTCTGTCCAAATCGAGTGATATTTAAATGTATGTATTTGGGACAAACATTTATATATAGCACCCAACACATTTGACGGATGTGATATGCTATCGAAAATTTAGATCTACAAAGTGGTGGAGGGTATAATATAGTCGGCCCCGCCCGACTTTAGACTTTCCTTACTGGTTTTACAATAAGAATGTATATAAAGGGTGGTTAAAATTTCAGGGGCCGATGTTGATTTTATATAACACACAAACTATTTAGGTAATTATTGTAATTTTAGTTTATTATGATATATTGGTATTACTCAATTATGTATGGAACAAAATATCGGCCAAATGGGCGCCGCGACCTCGGTGGCACACCTTCATCCGATGGTCCAAATTTTCGATGACGCTGAGGCATAATGGAGGTTCTATGCCGTTAATGTGCCGAATTATCCCATCCTTTAGCTCTTGAATTGTTGCTGGCTTAACGACGTACACTTTTTCTTTCAAATAATCCCGAAAAAAATTCCAACGGTATCAAATCACATGATCTTGGCGGCCAATTGACATCGCCATTACGTGAGATAACACGGCCATTGAATTTGTTGCGCAAAGGAGCCATTGTTTCGTTACCTGTGTGGCAAGTGGCACCGTCCTGCTGAAACCACATATCGTCCACATCCATATCTTCCAATTCGGGCCATAAAAAGTTCGTTATCATCTCACGATAGCGAACACCATTCACAGTAACTGCCTGACCGGCCTCGTTTTGGAAAAAATACGGCCCGATGATGCCGCCAGCCCATAAACCGCACCAAACAGTCACTCTTTGTGGGTGCATTGGTTTTTCGACAATCACTCTTGGATTCTCATTCGCCCAAATGCGGCAATTCTGTTTATTGACGAATCCACTGAGGTGAAAATGTGCCTCATCACTGAAGATGATTTTCTTCGAAAATCGATCATCCACTGTTGCCATTTCTTGGAACCATTCTGCCCATTCACGACGTCCATGGTTCAAATTGAGTAAGTCTGAAATAGAGAAATGTCAAATAAAATTCGGAAAAAATTGGCGTTTAGGTGCGGTTCACATTCAACAACGGCCCTTACAATTTAACCACCCTTTATTTTGACCATTTTGTATCCAAATCGAAAAAATATATGGGAGCAATATCTAAATCTAGACCGATTTTGACCAAATTTGGCATGAATAGCTAAGTCTAAATCGGGCAAATGATATATATGGGAGCTATATCTAAATCTGAACCGTTTTCAATAAAATTTGTAACACTTTGCGACACTATCAATTGTACTCCTTTTGAAGCAGATTAGGATAAAACTCTGGCTTTAGGAGCTATATAAATGCATATTGGGAGAAAGATAGAAGATATATCTAAATCTGAATCGATTTCATTCAAAACCAATAGGGTTCTATTCTGACCCAAACTAGGTACTTGTGCCAAAAATGAAGTGGATTCGATCATAGCTACGATCTAAATTTTGATTACAAAACTATGTTCACAGAAAGACGGACATGGCTATAAAGACACAGGTGCTGACCCTGAACATTATTGCCGAAGACATCATGTGTCTATCTCGTCTTCTTCTACGTGTTGCAAATATATGCAGTAACTTCCCACAATACAAATTTCGAAGCCTTATAAATAACTCGTTTAATTTATATTTTTATACCCTCCATCATAGGATGGGGGTATATTAACTTTGTCATTCCGTTTGTAACACATCGAAATATTGCTCTAAGACCCCATAAAGTATATATATTCTGGGTCGTGGTGAAATTCTGAGTCGATCTAAGCATGTCCGTCCGTCCGTCCGTCTGTTGAAATCATGCTAACTTCCGAACGAAACAAGCTATCGACTTGAAACTTGGCACAAGTAGTTGTTATCGATGTAGGTCGGATGGTATTGAAAATGGGCCATATCGGTCCACTTTTACGTATAGCCCCCATATAAAGGGACCCTCAGATTTGGCTTGTGGAGCCTCTAACAGAAGCATATTTCATCCGATCCGGCTGAAATTTGGTATATGGTGTTGGTATATGGTCTCTAACAACCATGCAAAAATTGGTTCACATCGGTCCATAATTATATATAGCCCCCATATAAACCGATCCCCAGATTTGGCTTGCGGAGCCTCAAAGAGAAGCAAATTTCATCCGATCCGGCTGAAATTTGGTACATGGTATTGGTATATGGTCTCTAACAACCGTGCAAAAATTGGTCCACATCGGTCCATAATTATATATGGCGCCCATATAAACCGATCCCCAGATTTGGGTTGCGGAGCCTCAAAGAGAAACAAATTTCATCCGATCCGCCTGAAATTTGGTACATGATGTTGGTATATGGTCTCTAACAAACATGCAAAAATTGGTCCACATCGGTCCATAATTATATATGGCGCCCATATAAACCGATCCCCAGATTTGGGTTGCGGAGCCTCAAAGAGAAACAAATTTCATCCGATCCGCCTGAAATTTGGTACATGATGTTGGTATATGGTCTCTAACAAACATGCAAAAATTGGTCCACATCGGTTCATACTTATATATAGCCCCCATATAAACCGATCCCCAGATTTGGCTTGCGAAGTCTCCAAGAGAAGCAAATTTCATCCAAACCGGTTGTAATTTGGAACATGGTGTTAGTATATGATCTTTAACAACCGTGCCAGAATTGGTCCATATCGGTCCATAATTATATATAGCCCCCATATAAAACATTCTCCAGATTTGACCTCCGGAGCCTCTTGGAGGAGCAAAATTCATCCGATCCGGTTCAAATTAGGCATGGTCGCTAACAACCATACCAAAATTGGTCCAATCACACAAAAATTGGTCCATATCGGTTCATAATCATGGTTGCCACTACAGCCAAAAATAATTTACCAAAATTTTATTTCTATAGAAAATTTTGTCAAAATTTTATTTCTAGAGAAAATTTTGTTAAAATTTTATTCGGTTCATAATAAAATTTTCATCATTGTCAAAATTTTATTTCTATAGAAAATTTTGTCAAAATTTTATTTCTATAGAAAATTTTGTTCAAATTTTATTCGGTTCATTTTGCCACTCGAGCCAAAAATAATCTACCTAGAAAGAAAATTTTGTTAAAATTTTATTTCTGTAGAAATTTTTTTTCTATAGAAAGAAAATTTTGTCAAAATTTTTATTTCTATAGAAAATTTTGTGAAAATTTTATTTCTATAGAAAATTTTGTTAAAATTTTATTTCTGTAGAAAATTTTGTCAAAATTTTATGTCTACTTTGTCAAACTGAATTATATACGTATTGGATCGATCTTTTTTGATTTAATATATACCACGTATGGACTTACATACAATTTAGAAGATGGTGTTAGGAGGTTTAAGATACCTTGCCATCGGCAAGCGTTACCGCAACTTAAGTAATTCGATTGTGGATGGCAGTGTTTAGATGAAGTTTCTACGCAATCCATGATGGAGGGTACATAAGCTTCGGCCTGGCCGAACTTACGGCCGTATATACTTGTTAAGTAATAATTTTTACTTTCTTTGCTTCAAATAGAATTAATCAAATGGTAAGAAATTATAAATTTTTTTTCGAAAAAATTCTACATCCATTATAGAAAAATTGTGAATTTTTGAAAGAATTTGAGGTTAGGTTAGGTTATGTGGGAGCCCGATGTATCAGGCTCACTTAGACTATTCAGTCTATTGTGATACCACAGTGGCGAACTTCTCTCTTATCACTGAGTGCTGCCCGATTCCATGATAAGCTCAATTACAAGGGGCCTCCTTTTTATAGCCGAGTCCGAACGGCGTTCCACATTCCAGTGAAACCACTTAGAGAAGCTTTGTCAGCATATGATCTTTAACACCCATGCAAAAATTGGGCCACATCGGTCCATAATTATATATAGTCCCCATATAAAGCGATCCCCCGATTTGGCTTGCGGAGCCTCTAAGAGAACCAAATTTCATCCGATCCGGCTGAAATTTGATACGTGGTGTTAGTATATGGTCTCTAATGACCATGCAAAAAATGGTCTACATCGGTACATAATTATATATAGCCCCCATATAAACCGATCCCTAGATTTGACCTCCGGTGCCTTTTGGAGAAGCAAAATTCATCCGATCTGGTTAAAATTTGCTACGTGGTGGTAGTATTTGATATTTAACTGCCATGCCAAAAGTGGTCCATATCAGTCCATAATCATATATAGCCCCCATATAAACCGATCCCGAGATTTGGTTTTGGAGCCTCTTGGGGGAGAAAATTTCATCCGAGTCAGTTGAAATTTGGTACATTGTGCTAGTATGTGGCCGTTAACAACCATGCCTAACTAGGACTAATTCACAATTTAGAAAACGATGTTAAGAAGTTTTAAGATACCACAACCCAAGTAATTCGATTGTGGATGACAGTCTTTAGTACAAGTTTCTACACGCTCACAAAAAATCGCTTCTGTAACATATACTCCCAAACATATTTTGCTTCAAGCATATATATTTTTGGGTATTGCCCAAACATTTATATGTTTGATCTCTTCCAATATATAATATGTTTAAAAGCATATTCGTCTAAACAATATATGTTTGGGTAGTCTAAGTTCCAAACATTTTGTATTTTTGCATCCAAATTCAATAATGTTGTCTTTCAAAAAACAATATGTTATTATGTGACCATAAAATATGTTTGGAAGCATTTTGCACCCAAAAATATTATATGCTTAAAAAAAATTCTCCCAAACAATATTGTGCTCAAAATTTTATTTATTTAGTTATATATTTACAATCATAATGAATTATGAAAATAAACAGGTAATATAGGTGCTAACAACATAGGTTTTCGACCTGGATGCTCAAAATTTTGTTTCTGTCCAATTGTATATTCCCCGAAATCTTTCTCACTTCCACGAGATTTTTTAGTTCTAAGCACCTTTTTCTCTAATACAAACATTGTAGAAGAAATTATTCAATTTTATGATTTTTTTATTTTAATTTTACCTTTTGCCGGACGGGGATTCGAACAGCGGACCACACAGTTTGTAAGGATCAAAGAAGTAGCTGATCAATTGCCCAAGGAAAAATAAAATGTTAATTTTGTAATAACAAGCAACAACCACCAACTTAATTCAATATCGCTCCCTGTTAAATAGCGCTCCAAGCTACTAAACACATATATGTTTATAGGCTAATTCTAAATTAATATATGTTTGCATCCAAGCATATTATATTTACAAACATTTTATGTCCCAAACATAATATGTTCTAACATATTAACATATATGTCCCAAACATGTTATGCTAGTTTATGAACATTATATGCTTGCACTCAAAAATATTGTGTTTAAAAATTTGTGTTCTAAACATATAATGTTTATAGCCAAACATATGAAAAACAGTCTTTTTCATCCGTGTATATTTTGTCATAATCTCGTTTCTGTAGAATTTTTTTTTTAAATTTTATTCCTTCAGAAAATTTTCTCAATATTTCTATATAGAAAACTTTGTCAAAATTTTACTTTTATAGAAAATTTTGTCAAATGGTTTTAAAGCTGAGGTCAAAACAACAAATATGATTGAAGTACAAACCCACAATAAAAAAACAAAACACGAAAGAAAATTTTATTTTTATAGAAAATTTGGTCAACAGAAAATTTTGTTTAAATTTTATGACTATAAAAAATTTTGTCAAAACTTTATTTCTATAGAAGATTTTGTCAAAATTTTATTTCTATAGAAAATTTTGCCAAAATTCTGTTTCTGTAGAAAATGTTTGCCAACATTTTATTTCTATTGAAAATTTTGTAAAAACTTTTTTATAGAAAATTTTGTCAAAACTTTATTTCTATAGTAAACTTTATCAAAATTTAATTTCGATAGAAAATTTTGTAAAAATGTTAATGCTTCAGCAAATTTTGTAAAAATTTCATTTCTATACAAAGTTTTGTCAAAATTTTGTTTCCATAGAAAATTTTATCAAAATTTTATTTCATAGAAAATTTTGTCAAAATTTTATTTCTGTAGAAAAATTTGTCAAAATTGTATTTCGGTAGAAAATTTTGTCAAAATTTTCTTTCTATAGAAAATTTTATTTTTATAGAAAATTTTGTCAAAAGTTTTATTTCGATAGAAAAATTTGTAAAAATGTTAATGCTACAGCAAATGTTGTAAAAATTTCATTTCTATACAAAGTTTTGTCAAAATTTTGTTTCCATAGAAAATTTTATTATAATGTTATTTCATAGAAAATTTTGTCAAAATTTTATTTCTGTAGAAAATTTAGTAAAAATTGTATTTCTATAGAAAATTTTGTCAAAATTTTATTTCTATAGAAAATTGAAGTACCTCTTATTTGGGAATGAATATTTTGCAAAATTTACCAAGAATTCTACCAATGCACACATTAAGGGGTTAGGGGAAATTTGTATACGATCAATAGAGGAAGGCATTGGTTACTCCCGACCTTTTGACTTGCTTCCCTCATCATCACATCAAAACTGTTTTCTCCATGTGTATAGTTCTTCAGTTTGCATTGTACATAGTTTGAAAGTTGACTTGAATATACATTTGAATTTAAATGTAGTTATGTGTTAATTCCCATTTAGTGTCTGTAATCAAAGAAACTTCCGGTAATGGATACTTTGTTATCTGTTATGGCAGTTGATTAAGGATCTTGGTGTGTATCTGATAAATTGTTTATTTATGCTGTAAATCAAATTGTTACCAATGAATTTAATTTATTGCTCGTAATTCACAGTGAGGAAGTTGTTATTCAAGTTATCTGCAAAACGGTTAATGCATTTAGAATAATGAAAATAACAAAAAAAAATGTAAACTGATATTTGAAACCACTTATTCATGAAAGATAGATAATTGCTTTTATGCATGTTAAAGTGGCAGCACGATTTGATTGAGGCTCACTTAGGCTATTTAGTTCATTGTGATAAAGCTTTTATGCATAATTATTTGCAAATGTTTCAAGCTAATTTAAGTCTTATTATCAAGTGCTGGGAATATTGGGTTGAAAACTAAATGAGGTAATCAAAACTATGATTGCAAATAAGCTGAAGAAGACTGCTTTTCATTTGTTTCGGTGTAAAAGAAAAAAGAGGAAATCGATCGATAAGTGTGAGTAACGTAGCCAAATTCCTGAAAATCGGGCAATATATTTTTGTAAAGGCTACCCAGCAGAAGAAACGTCTGCAAAAATGTAGTGAAAATGTTCTTTTTTGATACGAAAGTGTGCCAAATTGGGGCAGAAGCGATGAATTTATCATGGGATTGTCATAGGACGGATGTCCACCATTTCAACAGCCGTTGCACTGAATTTTTATCACTTCTTGAAGTGTAGTCCGAACACAGAGTTTTGGATGTGAATTACAAAAAATTTGTGATATATTTTTTTTTTTAATTTTTTTATGATTTTTAACGCATGTCTAATACGTTTGACCTCACATATTTTCAAAAAAAAACTTTTTTCACCAAAATTTAAATAATTTGTAACATTTAAGTAATTCTTACTTTGTTTTTTGCTTACTTGAAACAAAAATTAAAATTACCCATTTAAAAGTATGAAAAAGTTAGTTATAAAATATTGAATTACTAGAGAATAGAGGCACTGTATATGATTCAAGTTATATTATCGGTTCTACCAGGCTGGAGGCGGTTGATTCTTTCAAGGATCTTGGATTGTTAATGGATCAGCGTCTGAACTTCCGTCAACACATTTCTATGGCCATTAGTAAAGCATATGTTACTCTAGGATTTATGAAACGATGGAGTAAGGAGTTTAGAGATTATTCAGTTACTAAGATATTATACACTACATTAGTACGAAGCCATCTTGAGTACGGTTCCATAATTTGGGATCCATATTACACCATCCACTCGGACAAGATAGAATCTGTGCAGAAGCAATTTCTTTTATTCTGCCTACGACACAGAGGCTGGGATCCCCAGTCTTTACCATCATATGAATTTCGTTTGAATCTTATAAAATTACCCTCATTGTCAAGTCGCAGGACAATGTTAAATATCTGTTATATAATGAATATAATTCAAGGTGAGATTGAATCAGAGTTTCTTCTCAACAGGCTTGCCTTCAATATACCTACTAGGCCCACGAGGAATTTTGAACCATTAAAAATTCTATATCATAGAACAAACTTTGCAAATAATGATCCTTTTCGAAGATTATGCGCGCAATTCAACAAATATTTTAACCTTCTAGATCTGTCTGAGAATCGAGTAACGTTAAAGAGAAACATTATCTTGCACTTGAACAGATAAATTATTTGTACATATTAGTCTGTAAGGATTTTGTATCTATAGACGTAATAAAAAAAAAAAAGACGAAAAAGACTGTTTTTCATACCTTTGGATGTAAAAATTATATGTTTGGAACTCAAAATTTTTAACACAATATTTTTAAGTGCAAGCATATAAAGTTCAATAACTAGCATAACATGTGTGTAACTTTTTCAAGTTCAATTAGTATAAAGATCAGGAAAAATATTCAGTTAGGCTTTCGCTTTTCCAAATCCGAATTGCCGGGCCTCACGCTTGACACCTGCCATCAGATTTTGTACAGCCACCTTGTCCACCTTCTTCACTGCAGAAAACCAGTTTGCCTTGAACTGCTGCTCGTCCTTAGCAGTTTTTTTGGTCTTCTTTAGGTTCCGCTTGACAATAGCCCAGTATTTCTCAATTGGGCGGAGCTCTGGCGCGTTGGGAGGGTTCTTGTCCTTGGGAACCACCTGCACGTTGTTGGCGGCGTACCACTCCATGGCCTTTTTACCGTAATGGCAAGATGCCAAATCCGGCCAAAACAGTACGGAACAACCGTGTTTCTTCAGGAAAGCCAGCAGACGTTTATTCAAACACACTTTCACGTAAATTTCTTAGTTGACAGTCCCGGAAGCTATGAAAATGCTGCTTTTCAAGCCACAGGTACATATGGCTTGCCAAACCAGATATTTCTTTGCGAACTTTGACAGTTTTATGTGCTTGAAAATATCGGCTACCTTTCCCCTTCCTTTTGCCGTATAAAACTCCTGTCCCGGAAGCTGCTTGTAGTCGGCTTTGACGTAGGTCTCGTCGTCCACTACCACGCAGTCAAACTTCGTCAGCATCGTCGTGTACAGCCTCCGGGATCGCGCTTTGGCCGTCGTATTTTGTTTATCATCGCGATTTGGAGTCACTACCTTCTTGTAAGTCGATAGTCCGGCTCGTTTGTTGGCTCGATGCACGGTTGTAGACGATACATCCAGCTTATTTGCGGCATCTCGGAGAGAGAGGTTAGGGTTTCGCTTGAAACTACCGGCAACTCTCTTTGTCGTCTCAGCGGCTTCCGGTTTTCGATTTCCCCCCGATCCAGACTTCCTGGCTGTCGACAAACGTTCCCCAAACACTTTAATTACATTTGTAACGGTTGATTTGGCAATTTTTAGCGATTTTGCCAGCTTTGCGTGCGAGTAGCTCGGATTTTCGCGATGCGCGAGCAAAATTTTGATACGCTGCTCTTCTTACTTGGACGGCATTTTGACAACTGAAGAGTGAATTCCAAAATCAAAATAGGAGCACCATTCTACACACACACACCTTCAAAATGAGGGATGTTCAGGTTTTTTAAATGCAAAATTGAAAGAAATACGTCAAGTTTATATTGACCAAATTTTAAGTCCCTGGTCTGACACATAGATGGCGTCGCTAGTATTAAATGCATATTATTTTTTTATATAGTACCAACCTTCAAATGATTCGTGTCAAAATTTGACGTCAGTAAGTCAATTAGTTTGTGAGATAGAGCGTCTTTTGTGAAGCAACTTTTGTTATTGTGAAAAAAATGAAAAAAAGGAATTTCGTGTTTTGATAAAATACTGTTTTCTGAAGGGAAAAAATACGGTGGAAGCAAAAACTTGGCTTGATAATGAGTTTCCGGACTCTGCTCCAGGGAAATCAACAATAATTGATTGGTATGCAAAATTCAAGCGTGGTGAAATGAGCACGGAGGACGGCGAATGCAGTGGACGCCCGAAAGAGGTGGTTACCGACGAAAATATCAAAAAAATCCCCTAAAATGATTTTGAATGACCATAAAATGAAGTTGATCGAGATAGCAGAGGCCTTAAAGATATCAAAGGAACGTGTTGGTAATATCATTCATCAATATTTAGATATGCGGAAGCTCTGTGCAAAATGGGTGCCGCGCGAGCTCACATTTGACCCAAAACAACAACGTGTTGATCATTCTGAACGGTGTTTGCAGCTGTTAACTCGTAATACACCCGAGGTTTTCCGTCGATATGTGACAATGGATGAAACATGGCTCCATCACTACATCCCTGAGTCCAATTGACAGTCGGCTGAGTGGAGAGCGACCGGTGAACCGTCTCCGAAGCGTGGAAAGACTCAAAAGTGCGCTGGCAAAGTAATGACCTCTATTTTTTGGGATGCGCATGGAATAATTTTTATCGATTATCTTGAGAAGGGAAAAACCATCAACAGTGACTATTATATGGCGGTTTTGGAGCGTTTGAAGGTCGAAATCGCGGCAAAACCGCCCCATATGAAGAAGAAACAAGTATATACGGCCGTAAGTTCGGCCAGGCCGAATCTTATGTACCCTCCACCATGGATTGCGTAGGAACTTCTACTAAAGGCTGTCATCCACAATCGAATTACTTGGGTTGCGATAACACTTTCCGATGGCAAGGTATCTTAAAACTTCCTAACGCCGTCTTCTAAATTGTAAGTTAGTCCATAAGGGGTATATATTAAACAAAAAAAAAAGCCGATTAAATACGTATATAATTCAGTTTGACAAAATTTTCTACAGAAATAAAATTTTGACAAAATTTTCTATAGAAATAAAAACTTGACAAAATTTTCTATAGAAATACAATGTTGACAAAATTTTCTATGGAAGTAAAATGTTGACAAAATTGTCTATAGAACTAAAATGTTGACAAAATTTTCTACAGAAATAAATTTTTTACAAAATTTTCTGTAGAAATAAAATTTTGACAAAATTTTCTATAGAAATAAAATGTTGACAAACATTGCTATAGAAATAAACTTTTTACAAAACTTTCTATAGAAATGAAATTTTGACAAAACTTTCTATAGTAATAAAATTTGACAATTTTTACATGGCTGTTAGAGGCCATATACTAACGAAATGCACCAAATTTCAACCGCATCGGATGACTTTTGCTCCTCCAAGAGGATCCGGAGGTCAAATCTGGGGATCGGTTTATATGGGAGCTATATATAATTATGGACCGATATGGACCAATTTTTGCATGGTTGTTAGAGACCATATATTAACACCACATACTAAATTTCAACCGGATCGGATGAAGTTTGCTTCTCCAAGAGGCTCCGGAGGTTAAATCTGGGGATCGGTTTATGAGGGGGCTATATATAATTATAAACCGATATGGACCAATTTTTTTCATGGTTGTTAGAGACCATACACTAACACCACATACCAAATTTCAACCGGATCGGATGAATTTTGCTCCTCCAAGAGGGTAAGGAGGTCAAATCTGGGAATCGGCTTATATGGGGGCTATATATAATTATGGACCGATATGGACCAATTTTTGCATGGTTCATAGAGATTATATACTCACACCAGGTACCAAATTTCAACTGGATCGGATAAATTTGCTTCTCTTAGATGGTCCGCAAGCCAAATCCTGGTTTATATGGGTACTATACGTAAATGTGGTCCAATATGATCCATTTGCAATACCATCCGACCTACTCCTATAGCAACTATTTATGCCAAGTTTAAGTCGATAGCTTCTTTCGTTCGTAAGTTAGAGTGATTTCAACAGACGGACGGACGGACTTGTTTAGATAGACTCAGAATTTCACCACGACCCAGAATGTATATATGCTTTAGAGGGTCTTAGAGCACTATTTCGATGTGTTACAAACGGAATGACAAAGTTAATATAGATAAAAAACAATCTTTGAAAAAATATTTGATAAAAAAATTTTGCCGCTGGTAAGATTTGAACCTTTGTTCTTTGTTCTTTATTCTTTCACTCATAATAATAAAGAACATCTCGAGAAGTAGTTAATATATTATGACTTGGTGTCATATTACGATCATATTATAAACATTGGAATTGACGTTTCGACACTTTGTGCCCAATGGCGTTTGTGGCTGAGTGAGCCGTCAAGTTATTAAGAAACCCAGATTCAACCCCTGGTGGTGCGAAAAAATTTTCAAATAGTAAAAAGTAGATAATAAGAAAATAAAAGTTTAAAAAAAAAAATTGATAAAAATAAAAAATTGAAACTTAATTTCTTCATTGAAATGAAATATGCTTCTCTTAGAGGCTCCACAAGCCAAATCTGGGGATCGGTTTATATGGGGCCTATATATAATTATGGACCGATATATACTAATTTTTGCATGGCTCTTAGTGTCCATATACTTACACAAAATACAACATTTCAACTGAATTGAATGAAATTTGCTGCTCCAAGAGGCTCCAAAACCATATCTGGGGATCGATTTTTATGGGGGCTATATATAATAATGGACCGATATGAAGCAATTTTGGCATGGTCGTTAGAGACCATATATTAACACCACGTACAAAATTTCAACCGGATAGGATAAATTTTGCTCCTCCAAGAGGCCCCAGAGGTCAAATCTGGGGATCGGTTTATATGGGAGCTATATATAATTATGGACCGATATGGACCAATTTTTGCATGGTTGTTAGAGACCATATACTAACACCACGTACTAAATTTCAATTGGATCGGATGAATTTTGCTCATCCAAGAGGCTCCAGAGTTCAAATCTGGGGATCGGTTTATATGGGAGCTATATATAATTATGGACCGATATGGACCAGTTTTTTCATGGTTGTTAAAGACCATATACTAATACCACGTACCAAATTTCAATCGGGTAGGATGAAGTTTGCTCCTCCAAGAGGCTCCGGAGGTCAAATCTGGGGATCGGTTTATATGGGAGCTATATATATTTATGGACCGATATGGACCAATATTTGCATGGTTGTTAGAGACCGTATACTAACATCAGGTACCAAATTTGAACCGGATCGGATGAATTTTGCCCCTCCAAGAGGCTCCGGAGGTCAAATCTGGGGATCGGTTTATATGGGGGCTATATATAATTATGGACCGATATGGACCAATTTTTGCATGGTTGTTAGAGACCGTATACTTAGACCACGTACCAAATTTCAACCGGATCGGATGAATTTTGCTGCTCCGGAAGGCTCCGCAAGCCAAATTTGGGGATCGGTTTATATGGGGGCTATACGTAAACGTGGGCCGATATGGCCCATTTTCAATACCATCCGACCTACATCAATAACAACTACTTGTGCCAAGTTTCAAGTCGATAGCTAGTTTCGTTCGGAAGTTAGCGTGATTTCCACAGACGGACGGACAGCCGGACAGACGGACGGACATGCTTAGATCGACTCAGAATTTCACCACGACCCAGAATATATATACTTTATGGGGTATTAGAGCAATATTTCGATGTGTTACAAACGGAATGACAAAGTTAATATACCCCCATCCTATGGTGGAGGGTATAAAAAGTGTTGTTCCACCAAGACAACGCACCGTGCCACAAGTCATTGAGAACGATGGCAAAAATTCATGAATTGGTCTTCGAATTGCTTCCCCACCCACCGTATTCTCCAGATCTGGCCCCCAGCGACTTTTTCTTGTTCTCAGACCTCAAAAGGATGCTCGCAGGGGAAAAAAATTGGCTGCAATGAAGAGGTGATCGCCGAAACTGAAGCCTATTTTGAGGCAAAACCGAAGGAGTACTACCAAAATGGTATCAAAAAATTCAGTTTGTAGCAATCGGACACTATAAAGTAATGATGAAATTCTCAATCGATATAGCAATGTTCGTCCGTCCGTCTGTTGAAATAACGCTGACTTTCGAAAGAAACAAGATATCAACTTGAAATTTTCTAAAAGTTGTAGTTATTAATGTAGGTCTGATGGTATTACAAATGGGCCATATTAGACCATAGACTTTTAGATATAGCACCCATATAAACTGGATCCTCTAGAAATGTCAAATTTCATCCAACCTTTTTGACATCTGGTACGTGATTTCAGTATATGCCCTCTAATAAACGCGAACTGACTCAAATCGGTCCATAATTGTATATAGCCGTCATATAAACCGATGCCCATATTTGACTTCCGGATCCTCTGGAAGGAGAAAATTTCATTCGATCTGATTGAAATTCACTACGTGATGTTAGTATATGCCCTTTACCAACCATACAAAAATTGGTCCAAATCAGCCCATAATTACATATAATCCCCAAATAAACCGAAGCCCAGATCGAATGCTCTGACGAGAATTATGGATATTTATTTCTTGATCAATTTTAACGATAGTATCTTCTTTTGCAGCATGCATGAAACACATGTAAAATCAATTTTTTTAATTTGCCTCTAGATCGGAGATGCAATCAGGTTTGTGGCAATTATGTGGATTTTCAATTTTATTTTTAGGCTTTATACAAATTAAAAATAAAATTATGGCAAAATAAGCACCGTAATATTGAAATTATGAAATCCCATGCTTCATGTAATGGCATAAATGATGATGGGAATGTGAAGATAAGATTTTTCCTTAAAAGATTGATTGCCATTTTTGTTGTTGTTGGTTTGGAGTGCCACAAGCTGCAAAACAAGTGTTATGGCTAATGGCTTAATTACGCGAATGCAGTGTACAACACCAGATTATCCAAGTGAATGGAAAATCGGTCCATTACCTATTGCAAAACCAACAAATGATTGGCAATGTCAAAAGTTTACTTTGGTAAAACGATTTAATATCTTTGTATTTTTTATGACATAGGCCAAAAGCAATTCGTTCTAATTGAGCTAATATACCCAACAAAAGAATAGCTTCCACAAAAGTAGCTTGGATCTCCAATCTGTGATCCGGAAGTTGTTCAAATTTGCATCATCTCTAATAAATTTTACATGAGCTTGTCATAGGATGGAAGTACTCGATTTTTCGATCCTTTGCATTGTATTACAAGTTGCGCCTTGAAAGTTCATTTCAATGAAGAAATTAAGTTTCATTTTTATTTTTATCAAAATTTTTTTAAAACTTTTATTTTCTTATTATCTACTTTTTACAATTTGAATTTTTTTTTTTTTATTTTTTAAAACTTTTATTTTCTTATTATCTACTTTTTACAATTTGAAAAACTTTTTCGCACCCACCAGGGGTTGAATCTGGGTTTCTTAATAACTTTACAGCTCACTCAGCCACAAACGCCATTGGGCACAAAGTGTCGAAACGTCAATTCCAATGTTTATAATATGATCGTAATATGACACCAAGTCATAACATATTAACTACTTCTCGAGATGTTCTTTATTATTATGAGTGAAAGAATAAAGAACAAAGAACAAAGGTTCAAATCTTACCAGCGGCAAAATTTTTTTATCAAATATTTTTTCAAAGATTGTTTTTTATCTATATTAACTTTGTCATTCCGTTTGTAACACATCGAAATAGTGCTCTAAGACCCTCTAAAGCATATATACATTCTGGGTCGTGGTGAAATTCTGAGTCTATCTAAACAAGTCCGTCCGTCCGTCTGTTGAAATCACTCTAACTTACGAACGAAACAAGCTATCGACTTAAACTTGGCATAAATAGTTGCTATAGGAGTAGGTCGGATGGTATTGCAAATGGATCATATTGGACCACATTTACGTATATTCCCCATATAAACCGAAATTTGGCTTGCGGACCATCTTAGAGAAGCAAATTTCTCCGATCCAGTTGAAATTTGGTACCTGGTGTGAGTATATAATCTCTAAGAACCATGCAAAAATTGGTCCATATCGGTTTATAATTATATATAGCCCCCTCATAAACCGATCCCCAGATTTGACCTCCGGAGCCTCTTGGAAAAGCAAACTTCATCCGATCCGGTTGAAATTTAGTATGTGGTGTTAATATATGGTCTCTAACAACCATGCAAAAATTGGTCCATATCGGCTCATAATTATATATAGCTCCCATATAAACCGATTCCCAGATTTGAACTCAGGAGCCTCTTAGAGAAGCAAATTTCATCCGATCCGGCTGAAATTTGGTATGTGGTGTTAATATATGGTCTCTAACAAACATGCAAAAATTGGTCGGTCCATAATTATATATAGCCCCCATATAAACCGATCCCCAGATTTGGCTTGCGGAGCCTCTAAGAGAAGCAAATTTCATCCGATTCGGCTGAAATTTGGTACATGGAGTTAGTATATGGTCTTTAACAAACGTGCAAGAATTGGTCCACATCGGTCCATAATTATATATAGCCCCCATATAAACCGATCCCCCGATTTGGCTTGCGGAGCCTCTAAGAGAAGCAAATTTCATCCCATCCGGCTGAAATTTGGTACATGGTGTAAATATAAGGTCTCTAACAACCATGCAAAAATTGGTCCATATCGGTCCATAATTATATATAGCCCCCATATAAAAAGATCCCCAGATTTGACCTCCGGAACCTCTTGGAGGAGTAAAATTAATCCGATTCGGTTGAAATTTCGTACATTGCGCTAGTATATGGCCGCTACCAGCCATGCAAAAATTGGTCCGTATCGCCAAAAATAATCTATCAAAATTTCTATAGAAAATTTTGTCAAAATTTTATTACTATAGAAAGTTTTGTTAAAATTTTATTTCAATAGAAAATTTTGTCAAAATTTTGTGTCTACACCCTCAAAAAAAATCGCTTCTCTAACATATGTCCCAAACATATTTTGCAGGAAGCATATATATTATTGGATACTGCCGAAACATTAATATGTTTGTGTTATGTGAACATATTGTATGTTTGGAAGCATTTTGAGCCCAAAAATAGTATATGCTTGGAAGAATTTTCCTCAAAGAAGATTGTGCTCATTCCCTCACATAATTTTCATTTCCACGAAATTTTTTAGCTTGGAACCAAGAAAAAAATTTTGCCCATAATGCCAAAATGATAAACAAAACACATGTCCACACATACATAAAATGCTGCTCTCTACACCCTCACAAAAAATCGCTTCTGTAACATATACTCCCAAACATATTTTGCTTCAAGCATATACATTTTTGGGTATTGCCCAAACATTTATATGTTTGATCTCTTCCAATATATAATATGTTTGAAAGCATATTGGTCTAAACAATATATGTTTGGGTAGTCTAAGTTCCAAACATTTTGTATTTTTGCATCCAAATTCAATAATGTTGTCTTCCAAAAAAAAACAATATGTTATTATATGAACATATAATATGTTTGGAAGCATTTTGCACCCAAAATTATTATATGCTTAAAAAAATTCTCAAAATTTTATTTATTTATTTATATATTTACAATCATAATGAATTATGAAAATAAACAGGTAATATAGGTGCTAACAACATAGGTTTTCGACCTGAATGCTCAAAATTTTGTTTCTGCCCAATTGTATATTCCCCCACATCTTTCTCACTTCCACGAGATTTTTTAGTTCTTAGCACCTTTTTCTGTAATACAAACATTGTAGAAGAAATTATTCAATTGTATGATTTTTTTATTGTAATTTTACCTTTTGCCGGACGGGGATTCGAACAGCGGACCACACAGTTTGTAAGGATCAAAGAAGTAGTTGATCAATTGCCCAAGGAAAAATAAAATGTTAATTTTGTAATAACAAGCAACAACCACCAACTTAATTCAATATCGCTCCCTGTTAAATAGCGCTCCAAGCTACTAAACACATATATGTTTATAGGCTATTTCTAAATTAATATATGTTTGCATCCAAGCATATTATATTTACAAACATTTTATGTCCCAAACATAATATGTTCTAACATATTAACATATATGTCCCAAACATGTTATGCTAGTTTATGAACATTATATGCTTGCACTCAAAAATATTGTGTTTAAAAATTTGTGTTCCAAACATATAATGTTTATAGCCAAACATATGAAAAACAGTCTTTTTCAACCGTGTAGGCGAAAACACGTGTTTTTTTTCCAAATGTCTATTCTCTTGGTTCCGAATGTTTATTCTCTTTACTCTACTCTACTAATATTCAAATTAAATAATATTTAGACTTAAGCATATCAAATTTTTTGCCTTATCATAAAACAGTTTTCCGAAACAACATACAAGCGGTTTCACAGAAGTTGCTCTCTTTTGAGTCTCTCGCTGTGTTATGTTGATATCTTTCGCCAACCCTCCCGGTTTCCATCTCTATTTCTTTCTCTATACTCTCGCTCTCTGAATAAATTATCACAACATATATATGTTTACTCGAAATTTGTAAATGTATATATGTTTACATTCACACATATTATTTTTATGAAACATTCATGTCCCAAACATAATATGTTCTAACATACAACATATGTGTCCCAAACATTTAGAGTTAGTTAAGGAACATTATATGTTTGCACTTAAATATATTGTGTTTAAAAAGTGTGCCCGAAACACATTTTGTTTATATCGGAACATACGAAAAACATATTTTTCTAACAGTGTATAGAAAATGTTTTCAAAATTTTAGTTCTATAGAAAATGTTGTCAAATTTTGTCGAACTGAATTATATACGCATTTAATCGGCCTTTTTTTGTTTTATGGACTAACTTACAATTTAGAAGACGGTGTTAAGGAAGTTTTAAGATACCTTGCCATCGGCAAGTGTTACCGCAACCCAAGTAATTCGATTGTTGATACAGTATTTAGTAGAAGTTTTTACGCAATCCATGGTGGAGGGTACGGAAGATTCGGCCTGGCCGAACTTACACCCGTATATACTTTTTTTAATGTATTCATTCAAATGAACTTCCAAGGCACAATTTTTAAAGCAATGCAAACGATCCGAAAACGAAGTACTTCCGTCTTATGACAAATCCATGTAAAATTCAGTAGAGATGATCCAAGTTTGCACTACTTCCGGATCGGTAATTGGGGATCCAAACTACTTTTTTCAAAGCTCTTTGTTTGCTGAGTTGTTGTATTAGTTTAAATATGCACCTCTACACTGAAAAAAACAGTGAACCGTTTTCCATTGCAAAATGAACTAAACTGTAGTAATATTGACCATGATTTAGCCCTTAAGATTTTTTTCAACTTGTCTAGTTTATAATTCTCTTAAATTTTAGTTCATCTGTAACATTGTATTTTAGTTCATTTTTACAACACCATAAGATTTATATACCCCTACCAAGGTAAAAAGTCAGTATTATTTTGGTTTACTTGCTTATTTTTTGGGAAACCCGATAATAAAAATTGGGTAACAGTATTTTTAAAATGTCGACGACTAAATTATTTTTAAATCAATCATTCCACAGTACAGAGAAATTAAATAATTAAAGGAACAACAAACCGTTTTACTATTATGAAAATTTGCATGCAATAAAATTAAACTTTCTTTAAGCAAAAGTACTTTATTATAAAAACTTATGATGAAAGTTCTTAATACAATGTTTTTGTGAATAAAAATTATGACCACGTGGAACAAGAAAGTAGTTTATTTTAACTCGCTTTTTGGACATTTTGATTTTCCATAGTTTTTTATTCATCGTAAGTATATTTTTCACATATCTTGCTGAAAAAAATGGAAGGAATAATGAAAATTGTTAAAAAGTAACATGTAATAAAATATAGTTTTTTAGCTCTTTAAATTAGCTTGTAACTTACCATATTTGGGGGCATTTTAATAAATGGTGTTAGAAATTCAACTTTTCTTAGATAAACGTACCTCATAAAGTTTGTACCTGAAACAATTAGAGAAATAATGAATTAAGTAATATATTAATATATTAATTAAGCCAATTTTTAAAAGAAAACTTACCACTTCTCTATTAAATTATACGCTGAGGAGAAATATAAAAATTTGCCCGAATCCATCTGGGGTTGATCTTAAATTAAATATTTTTTTACAACAAAGAAAAACATAAAACTGGTTAAAAAATAATAATTAAAAATAATAATAATAATAATAATTAGCAAATAATAAAGAATATTATTTTTAAAAGAAAACCACAATGAAAAAAGAACACTTACCTATTTATGATTAAACTATACGCTGAGGTGTAACAAACAATTTTCCAAATTCATCTGGAGTTACTTAGTTTTTACATTGAATAATAAAAATTAAATTAGATAAAACAATTTCAATATACTTTCCATTTCAGCATTTTTTTCTAAATATTGAACATTCTTAATAACTTTTTTCTAAGCTACCGATCATCACTTCGCCATTGTACACCTCATCGCTAAAATATTAGTAACCTTCATTTAAAAGTTTTAATAAACAAACACCAATATATGTCTCAAAAAAAACCAAAATATTCCATACATTTATATTCCCTTGTTACATACTTGCTAAAAAGGTGCAACAGCCCACGCCAACGCCAACTTTACAACTGAAGCATGCCAAACAAAACCAAGCAAAACTAAAACATTTCTACAACAACAAAAACACATGTGCCTTCATTGAAAACAACACCTTATCCAGACAAATAAACCATTCGCGAATAATAAACACACACACACACACAAGCCACTGAAAGAACAAAAATAAAAACAACCCCACGCTCAGATATACACAACATCTCCATCACTCGCTACCATTTCTCATTATTGCATTGCATGCTCTCACTCTCATAAAAATTTCAAGTAACATCATCTTTACATTAAACATATTCCACTTTGACGAGAAAGATCTCTGTACTATGCATTAGTTCATCGCATCTGTCCACAATTTACTCTAAAAACAATACTCTTAAATGCATATCAGTATAAGAACGATGAAACGTTTAACTTAAAATTAGCAAAAACTTCATGAAATGATATCTACCCATTTTTGACGAAAATGTCTATAAATTTAATTACATGTGAACTAAAAATATTTCATTGAGAAATGTTGTACCAACTATTATTAACTATAGGAATTGCCAGTAAGAAATTGCTATCCGCTTTCAAGTTCAATTTTCGTAAAAAAATATTTTCTCATACAAAAACTCTTTATAGTAAATTACACTTATTATTTAGAAAGTATTTTACATTTCATAAGTAGTTTTATAGTATGCCGAAAGAATTTTTAACTACCAGTTAAGAAAATTTTTAAGGAAATTTCCATCGTATTTTGTAGGCTATGAACTAAACGATTGCTACTTAAAATTTGTAAAATTTCCTTTCGAGTAGTTAATTTTCGTTAAAGATACGAAAAATTAACTAAAATTCTGGAAAATTCTTGTAATAAATTATTGTAAAAATCTTCTTAAATTTACGAGACACTTTTTTTTCTGTGTAATTAATGCAGACTATGGGTGGCCCCCATTCATCCCTAACTCATTATTTACTTTAAATTTTTAATTTGGACGAGTATATTTGTTGTGAAATCTATGAAACATTGCATCTCTTGCAATGTTACATACGTTGGAAGCATTTATTAGTCATGTATGAGATATTCATCGAAAAAAAAAAAATTAACGAAAATTTAACTATGTTTTAGTTCATGAAAATTAATTGATTATAGTACAAATTTGCGGAGGGACGCAAATTTCCAAAATTTGTGTCCTAAATTTCAGTATTTGAATGAAATTTATCCTTAATATTTGGGAGCTATATCTAGATGTAAACCTATTTAGCTGATAATTTGCAAAATATTTGGAGGTACGAAATTTGAAGATGGTCTGTTTATAAACACGTCAATTATGATCAAATCGGTGATAAATATATGTATTTGGCTGCTATATATAAATCTGAACCGATTTTTCCAAAATCAATAGCGATTGTCTTTGACCCGAAGAAATGCTCCATGCCAAATTTGAGGACGATCGGCTTTAAATTGCAAGCTGTACTTTGCACACAAAATTACATATACAGACAGACAGACGGTCGTCGCTAAATCGACTCAGAATTTAATTCTAAGCCGATCGGTATACTAAACTTCTCCTTCTTGGCGTTACATACAAATTCACAAATTTATTATACCTTGTAGCACAGTAGTGGTCAAGAGTATAAATAGATAAAGTATTCGCCTCTGGCGAGATTTGACTCTGGTTTCCTTATTTTTACACCTTCTCCACCATAGAATGGGGGTATACGATACTAACGTTGTCATTCCGTTTGTAACACATTGAAATAACGATTGCGACTATATAAAGTATATATATATATTCTTGATCAGGAAAAGAAAACTTTTACTCACGCACACTCACGCACGAAAATGTCGTGACTCACGAATAATTTTATGAGTAATTTACCTGAGGAAAGTGTCCGAAATCAGGAGCACGATTAAAATCGAGAGCGTTATTAAACTCTTAACATCCTAGGTGTCACTAAAATTGCAAATGAATTTAACTTTTAAGCGTTTTATGTTGGAGAGCAGGATTATTTTCGTGAGCGTAATTCGTTACTTACGCACACTCACGAAGATTTTGTTTTCGTGACTCAAGCACGACATTTTGGTTTGTTAATCACGCTCACGCCGTTGACATGACCGTGACTCACGACTCACGCGTGAGTCACGACAATTTTGTGTCACATGCACGCCTCTAATATAAACCGACCCCCCCATTTGGCATCTTGATATATCCCCCTCATAAACCCACCCAAAATTGTAGATTTTTCAGAACCACAATTAAGTTAAGTTGTAACGGATTTAGTTTTCATCGGTCCATTTGGTACGGCCTCTATATAGACCGATTTCAATTCTTGAGGATATAGAGGGCGCACTGATCATGAAAATTGCATGAAACTGAACGTAAAATTTCCATATTTTACCTCTTCTAATCAGTTGAATAATGGGGGTAAAAATCTACAGATTTTAGATTTCAAATCAAGGCGTTATTTTATCATTTTCTTGGACACTTACACGAGATGTTTATGATTACTTCAAAACTCAAACAAAAATGGTTGTTATAAATCCAAAATCTGATCTAGTCTTAATAGGTAGAATCTTTAAATTTACCTTTGGGAAGCGTACTGGTTGAACTGATCTGCTTATGATCTGATCTGCCATCAAACCCCCCTGAAATCCTATATATTATCAAATAACCCTCAACGAAGAAGAGTTTTCAAAGGAAACTATTATATTAGATTCATGGTGGTGGGTGAAGGGTCACCGCAAAAAAAAATTGGAAATGGTTCTACAAACATTTCTTTTAAAGCGCATCCCGGAAGCCCCCATCAATTTTTTTCCACTTCCTATGCAGTCCTTTTGAATAAGTCCACAAACATTTATTTTAAAGCGCATTCCGGGAACCCCTATCGAGTTTTTCCACTCCCGTACCAGTTGGACAAGTCTTAGAAAGTACTGACTTAGGCCGTTTTAAGTGAAAATTTAAGTTTATGACAATCAAATTTCGCAAAAAAAGAATGGAAAATCAATAAAAAAAATATAAAATCATCCCCGTTGGGATTTGAACCTGGGCTGTTTGACTTTTTTACTTCCAAGGAAGTTCTTTTGAGAAGGTTTTGCAATAATTTTTAATTTTTTGAAAAATATTTAATAAAACAAGTAAGTAAAGTCTAAAGTCGGGCGGGGCCGACTATATTATACCCTTCACCACTATGTAGACCAACATTTGTGTTACCATCTCAAGTACTTCAAATCTGCTGGGAGCTATATAAAGGTTTGCATTTCCAGATAAAATACTTATAATGGAGACAATTTTTTGTACTTCTGCAAAATCTCTAGAATTAAAATTGAAATCGGCTAACGCCCTGGAATGAAACACAATGTTAGTAAAAAATATGGGAAATATGAAGCAAGAGAAATTTTAAAGCAATTGTACAAAAGAGTATTTATGATTTATCACGCGATACTTATGTATTCGAGATATACGACATTTTGAGTAACATTTACAATTTTTTGCTACTCAGCGGTGACGATTTTACAAGGATATTGGTTAGATCTTGCCAAGATATGTGGTCAAGTGTGGATTGTGATATATTATTTGGACAAGTCGGGCGAATTGGAGCCTTATTTAAAACTCAACCGTTCTGTGGAAAGTCTGGCATTACAGTGTGTAGGATATGACAATGATATGGGGAAATCATCACAGAATTTTGTGTAAAGTGTGGGAATTTGGCTTTATTTGTATAAACCGGAAGAACGAATATATGGAGGTTTTATCTAAATCTGAACCAAATTAGATCAAACTTGACACACTTAAATATCATATTAAATATATTCTCTGTGGAAACTATCCCGTCAATTGGAGGAAAATACCATTGACAATGGGTCCAAAATATGAAATAGTCTACCATATTTTCCCACCTCTGGTGTACATATATATGGGAGCTATATATAAATCTGAGCCGATTTTAACCAGATTTGGCACACATAACGATATCATTAAACGTACCTCTCGGTCAAAATTTTAAGGAAATCACTGCAAAACTCTGGCTTTTGAGGCCATATAAGTGCAAATTGGACGAAAGATGTATATGGGAGCTATATATAAATCTGAACCGATTTTTTCCAAAGTTGGCACACATAACTATACCATTAAACGTACCTCTCGTGAAAAATTGAAACTAAATCACGGCAAAACTCTGACTTTTGAGGCCATATAAGTTCAAATCGGACGAAAGATATATATGGGAGCTATATCTAAATCTGAACCGATTTCAGCCAAATTTGGTACACTTACCGATACTATTAAACGTACTCCTTGTGCAAAATCACGGCAAAACTCTGGCTTTTGAGGCAATAGAAGTTCAAATCGGACGAAAGATATATATGGGAACTATATCTAAATCTGAACAGATTTCAACCAAATTTGGTACACTTACCGATACTACTAAACGTACTCCTTGTGCAAAATTTGAAGCATATCAGGGCAAAACTCTGGTTCAGGGCAAAACTCTGGCCATATAAATTCAAATCGGACGAAAGATATATATGGGAGCTATATCTAAATCTGAACCGATTTAAATAAAAGTTACCAAGCATTGGTAGAATACCAATACTGCTCTCTACGCATTCATTTTCACCAAAATCGGTAGTAAACTTTGGCCTCTGTGGTCATATGAGTCTAAATCGGACGAAAGATGTATATGGGAGCTACATCTAAATCTGAACCGATTTGGCTGATATTTTGCATGTTTTTTGAGACTCATAAAATATTCGGATGTACGGAATTTGAAGAACATCGGTTGATAAACACGCCAATTATAACCAGATCGGATATAAATATATATGACAGCTATATTTAAATCTGAACCGATTTTTTCCAAAATCAATAGCGATTGTCTTTGTCCCAATAAACGACCCTATGCCAAATTTGAGGACGATCGGACTTAAACTGCGACCTGTACTTTGCGCACAAAAATACATGAACAGACAGACAGACAGACAGACAGACGGACATCGCTAAATCGACTCAGAATTTAATTCTAAGACGATCGGTATACTAATCGATGGGTCTCAGACTTTTCCTTCTTGGCGTTACATACAAATGCACAAACTTATTATACCCTGTACCACAGTAGTGGTGATTGGTATAAAAACTTCCGCTGGTGAGATTTGAACTAGCGTTCTTTATTTTTCATTCATAATAATAAGGAACATTAGTAGGAAGTAGTTAGAACGTCATGCCGCGGCATGCCGTGGTGTCATATTAGCTTCATATCACAAACATTTGAATAGACGTTTTGATGCATCGTGTTCAATGGCGTTTGTGACTAAGTGTGCTAAGGCGTTCTGTTATGGTGCCAACAGACCCAGAGATGTTCTTTATTTTAACTACTCATGAAGTTCTTTTAAGTAAATTTTTTTTAAACATTTTTTGTTTCAAATATGTTAAAAACAGGGTAAGGATTAATAAAATATAAATTATTTAAATTTTTGTCGAAAAAAATTCTAAATTCATTCCAGAAAAATTGCGAAATTTTGAAAATATTTGAGGTCAAGGGTTTCAGACAAGCGTTAGATTACATTAAAAATCATAAAAAATTATAAAAATTATAAAAATTAATTATTTGTCAAAATACCACAAAATTTTTTAATTCACATCCAAAACACTGAATTCGGATCACATCTAAAGAAGTGATGCATATTCAGTGCAACGGCTGTTGAAATGGTGGACATCCGTCCTATGACAAGCCCATGTTAAATTCATCACGTCTGCGCCAATTTTGCACCACTTCCGAATCCAAAAAAACATTTCCACTACTTTTTGGCGGCGCTTCTTTGCTGGGAAGAAAATAAAAGTGTAACAAAAAATACTGATAAAAATGTGAAATGAAAAAAAATCGTTTTTTAGTTTTTTTTTTTTAATTTCTTCATCCAAATGAACGTCCAAGGCACAACTTCTAAAGCATCGCAAAGGATCCGGATGGAGTACTTCCGTCCTATGACAAACCCATGTAAAATTCATTGAAGATGATCCATCTTTACCCTACTTCCGGATCACAAATTGGGGATCCAAACTACTTTGGTATAATATAGTAGGCCCACCTGACTTTAGACTTTATATGTCATTCCGTTTATAACACATCGAAATATTACTCTAAGACCCTAAAAAGTATATATATTCTGGGGCGTGTTGAAATTCTGAGTCGATCTGAGCATGTCCGTCCGTCCGTCCGCCTGTTGAATCACGCTAACTTCCGAACGAAACAAGCCATCGACCTGAAATTTGGCACAAATAGTTGTTATTGATGTAGGTCGGATGGCATTGCAAATGGGCCATATCGGTCCACTTTTACGTATAGCCGCCATATAAACGGACCCCAAATTTAGCTTGCAGATCCTCTAAGAGCAGCAAATCTCATCCGATCCGGCTGAAATTTGGAACATGGTGTTAGTATATGATCTTTAATAACCATACAAAAATTGGTCCACATCGGTCCATAATTATATATAGCCCCCATATAAACCGATCCCCCGATTTGGCTTGCGGAGCCTCTAAGAGAAGCAAATTTCATCCGATCCGTTTGAAATTTGGTACATGGTGTAAGTATATGGTCTCTAACAACTATGCAAAAATTGGTTCATATCGGTCAATAATTATATATTGCCCCCATATAAACCGATCCCCCGATTTGGCGTGCGGAGCCTCTTGGAAGAGCAAAATTCATTTGATTCAGTTGAAATTTGGTACGTGGTGTTAATATATGGTATCCAACAACCATGCAGGAATTGGTTCATATCAGTCCATAATTATATATAGCGCCCATATAAACCGATCCCCAGATTTGACCTCCGGTGCCTTTTGGAGAAGCAAAATTCATCCGATCTGGTTGAAATTTGGTACGTGGTGGTAGTATATGATATTTAACAACCATGCCAAAACTGGTCTATAGCAGTTCATTTTCATATATAGCCCCCATATAAACCGATCTCGAGGTTTGGTTTTGGAGCCTCTTGGAGGAGCAAATTTCATCCGAGTCAGTTGAAATTTGGTACATTGTGCTAGTATATGGCCGTTAACAACCATGCCTAACTAGGTCCATATCGGTCTGTAGTTATATATAGCCCTCAGATAAAGCGATCCCCAATCACACAAAAATTGGTCCATATCAAGTTCATAATTGTATATAGCCCCCATATTTCAATTCTGGCTCTCCACGTACCGTGAAAAGGTCCATATCTATTCGTAAATATTTGTAAGAAGTTTAAAGATGCCACAACCCAAGTAGTTCGATTGTGGATGACAGTCTTTTCGTAACCTTGTAACACATCGAAATATCGATTTCCGACTATATAAAGTATATATATTCTTGATCAGGGAGAAATTCTAGGACGATATAACGATGTCTGTCTGTCTGGCTGTCTGTGTGCCTGTTGTAATCACGCTACAGTCTTCAATAATGAAGCAATCGTGCTGAAATTTTGCACAAACTCGTCTTTTGTCTGTAGGCAGGTCAAGTTCGAAGATGAGCTATATCGTTCCAGGTTTTGATGTAGTCCCCATATAAACCGACCTCCCGATTTGGGGTCTTGGGCTTATAGAAATCGTAGTTTTTATCCAATTTGCCTGAAATTTGAAATCTAGAGGTATTTTATGACCATAAAGAGGTGTGCCGAAAATGGTGAGTATCGGTCCATGTTTTGGTATAGCCCCCATATAGACCGAAATCCCGATTTTATTTCTTGGGCTTATAGAAACCGCAGTTTTTATTAAATTTACCTGAAATTGGAAATCTAGAGGTATTGTAGGACCACAAATACGCGTGCCAAAAATTGTGAGTATAGGTCCATATTTTGGTATAGCCCCCATATAGACCGATCTCCCGATTTTACTTCTTGGGCTTATAGAAACCGCAGTTTTTATCCAATTTACCTGAAATTGTAAATATTCTGGTATTTTAGGCTCACAAAAACGTGTATCGGATTAAGTTTTTATCGGTCCATTTGGTAGTTCCTCCATATAGACCGACTTCACTTCTTGGTTCTTGAGGGTTTAGAAGGCGCACTGATCATGAAAATTGCTTGAAACTCAATGTAAGATTTCCAGATTTTACTTCTCGGGTGAAAATCTACAGATTAAAAGATTTCAAATCAAGACGTTCCTCTAAAACTCAAACAAAAAATGGATTTATAAAATCCAGAATCTGATCTAGTCTTCTTAGGTAAAATCTTTACTTTTATCTTCGGGAAGTGTCCTCAAGCCCTCCTGAAATTTCAAAGCAAATCCTAATATTTGGTTCATGGTGGTGGGTATTTAAGATTCGGCCCGGCCGAACTTACTGCTTTATATACTTGTTTTCTTTTTTAACTTTCGTTGATTTTTGTTGAGCTTAGATTACATTTCAATAGCATGGTGAAATGTCCCATATGAATTGCCACATATGAATGAAAAACGCTCTCAAGCTTTGGCAAATTTCATTTGAAATGAATTCAACGATGATGAGAATATGGCTGCATTAATGCTGTGCGTGTATATGGTCCATTTGGATTTGGATAGTGACTGCTCCCTCGGCCTAGTCAAGTGATCTCTATTCTTACATAATGATGAAGTGAATTGGCATCATGAAATAGGCCATATAACAATTTGCCTAAAACATTATCATTAAACAAGAAATCCACATACATAAATTGCATTTACCCAAAGTGCCGACTAGACCAATGCAATTAAATGAATATTCGCATATTCTAAAATTGTGAATATTGGATTTACTATGTGCTCTGTGTTTCCCTCATCCATCCATCGACTCCGTCATTTGATGAACTTTTATGGCCTAGACTAAGTGCGCTTTGTATGAAAAATGTGAGTGTTAAAAGAAATGAATTCATTTCCTTTTGAGGTTTTGCGCACTTTCCGTCTGAAATTATCCTAAAACTTAAGGGGTACTTAAGAGAGGCTATGTTTGTGTGTTTATGAATTTTATGTATGCCGTATGTTTTTTATTTTAATTTTTTTTTTGGTTTGTGGCTAATGTTTATGATTCCTCTGAATATACAGAAGTCAGTTCAATACGATTGGATGACCCCCAAGTTGATACCCTACATTAAGTATATTGGGTTTGCAATATATCTTTGAACAAAGTCGAAAATATTGCAATGAAAGACCTATTTATAGCAAATATATTCTGCCCAATATGTGGTCATATCTGAATTATTCTTATTGGCTAATATTAAATCAATTTAATATACACAGTCTCACACAAGTTTACATACGGTTAAAGAATTTATATTTTCATTCAATAATCAAATTTTAAAAAATATGCATATATATCCTTTCGTTTTTGTAAATTAATTTGAAAATTAAAGTAATTGTTAATTTTCAAGAAGATTTTTTGGTATGGGTTATAAACAACAACAAGAAACATGTTTAGTTAAGAGGTAAAAAACTCAGGGGTATGTAAACTTATGTGATACTATGTAGATCTTTATGAGTTGAATATATCTCTATCATTTTAAATATGAAGCATATCGGATGAAATTGGCAGCTTTCATGCCCTTCACCACTTTATAGACCGAAATTGGATAAAATTTAAATTTGGTTAATGTCCTGGGACGTAACAAAATGTTAGTAAACAAGTATGTACGGCCGTAAGTTCGGCCAGGCCGAATCTTATGTACTCTCCACCGTGGATTGCATAGAAACTTGTACTAAAGACTGTCATCCACAATCGAATTACTTGTGTTGCGGTAACACTGGCCGATGGCAAGGTATCTTAAAACTTCTTAACACCGTCTTCTCAATTGTAACTTAGTCCATACGGGGTATATAGTACACAAAAAAGGCCGATTAAATATGTTACGTATACAATTCAGTTTGGCAAAATTGTCTATAGAAAAACAATTTTGTCAAAATTTTCTATTGCAATAAAATTTTGACAAAATTTTCTATAGAAATAAAATTTTGACAAAATTTTATATAGAAATAAAATATTGAAAAAATTTTGTATTGTAATAAAATTTTGACCAAAATTTTCTATAGAAATAAAATCTTGACAAAATTTTGTGTAGTAATAAAATTTTGAAAAAAATTTCTATAGAAATACAATTTTGGTAGATTTTTCTTGGGGATCGGCTATATATAACTATAGACCGATATGGACCAGGTTTGGCATGGTTGTTAGCGGCCATACACTAACACCACGTACCAAATTTCAACCGGCTCCGGTGAATTTTGCTCTTCCAAGGGGCTCCGGAGGTCAAATCTGGGGATCGGTTTATATGGGAGCTACATATAATTATGGACCGATATGGACCAAATCCTGCATGGTTATTAGAAACCATATACTAATACCACGTACCAAATTTCAACCGAATCGGATGAATTTTGCTCATCCACGAGGCTCTGGAGGTGAAATCTGGGGATCGGTTTATATAGGGGCTATATATAATGATGGACCGATGTTGACCAATTTTTGCATTGTTGTTAGAGACCATATACTAACATCATGTACCAAATTTCAACCGGATGGGATGAAATTTTCTTCTCTTAGAGGTTCCGCAAGCCAAATCGGGAGATCGGTTTATATGGATGCTATATATAATTATTGACCGATGTGGACCGATTTTTGCATAGTTGTTAGAGACCATGTACTTACACCATGTACCCAATTTCAACCGGATGGGATGAAATTTTCTTCTCTTAGAGGTTCCGCAAGCCAAATCGGGAGATCGGTTTATATGGTGGCTATATATAATTATTGACCGATGTGGACCGATTTTTGCATAGTAGTTAGAGACCATATACTTACACCATGTACCAAATTTCAACCGGATGGGATGAAATTTTCTTCTCTTAGAGGCTCCGCAAGCCAAATCGGGGGATCGGTTTATATGGGGGCTATATATAATTATGAACCGATGTGAACCAATTTTTGCATAGTTGTTAGAGACCATGTACTTACACCATGTACCAAATTTCAGCCAGATCGGATAAAATTTGCTTCTCTTGGAGGCTCCGCAAGCCAAATCTAGGGATCGGTTTATATGGGGGCTATATATAATTATGGACAGATGTTGACCAATTTTTGCATTGTTGTTAGAGACCATATACTAACACCACGTACCAAATTTTAACCGGATCCGGTGAATTTTGCTCTTCCAAGGGGCTCCGGAGCTCAAATCTGGGGATCGTTTTATACGGGGGCTATATATAATTATGGACCGATGTTGACCAATTTCTGCATGGTTGTTAGAGACCATATACTAATATCATGTACCAAGATTCAACCGGATGTGATGAAATTTTCTTCTCTTAGAGGCTCCGCAAGCCAAATCGGGTGATCGGTTTATATAGGGTCTATATATAATTAAGGACCGATGTGGACCAATTTTTGCATAGTTGTTAGATACCATATACTTACACCATGTATCAAATTTTAGCCGAAACGTATGAAATTTGCTTCTCTTAGAGGCTCCGCAAGCCAAATCGGGGGATCGGTTTATATGGGGGCTATATATAATTATGGACCGATGTGAACCAATTTTTGCATGGTTGTTAGAAACCATATACTAACACTGTGTATCAAATTTAAGCCAGATCGGATGAAATTTGCTTCTCTTAGAGGCTCCGCAAGCCAAATCTGGGGATCGGTTTATATGGGGGCTATATATAATTATGGACCGATGTGGACCAATTTTTGCTCACACACTCACGCACGATTCACGAAAATTCACGTGATTTACGACAAATTCACGAGACTCACGATATTTTCCAAACGGAAATCAGCAAAGGTAACAAAATTAAAAAATAGAATATAGTTCGAGAGCTAAATTAATTTCAGTTTACATACGAGTATGAAGTAAATATTGATTTTTTTGTGAGCGTGGTTTTGCAGAAATTTTATTCACGCACAGTCACGAACCGATTTTATTTCTCACGCACGACATATTCATTTTAGTCACATTCACGCACATTCATGAAACTTCTTTCAAATTTTTTTCTCGACTCACGTGATTCACGCGAATATTTCGTGACACGCGCACACCTCTAATTTGCAATACCATCCGACCTACATCAATAACAACTACTTGTGCCAAGTTTCAAGTCGATAGCTTGTTTCGCTCGGAAGTTAGCAACAGACGGACGGACGGACATGATTAGATCGACTCAGAATTTCACCACGACCCAGAATATATATACTTAAGGGGTCTTAGAGCAATATTTCGATGTGTTACAAACGGAATGACAAAGTTGATATACCGCCCATCCTATGGTGGAGGGTATAAAAATATGGGATATATATGCTTTTGAGACATTAGTTGGAAAAATATTTGTTGAAGCCTTATCGAAATCTTAACCGTTCTGTGCAAAGTCTGTCATTATACGGACGAAAAAGACTGTTTTTCATATGTTTGGATATAAAAATTAAATGTTTGGAACTCAATTTTTTTAACACAATATTTTTAAGTGCAAGTATACAATGTTTATAAACTAGCATAATATGTTTGGAACATACATATGTTAATGTTAGAAAATGGATGCAAACATATATTAATTTAGAACTAGCCTATAAGCATATATGTGTTTAGAAAGAGAGACCTAGAGAGTATGCTGCAAGTAAAAGAATGGAAGTAAACAATTTGCGCCTTAAAAATAAATACACACAAAGAAAATTTTATTTAAATTGTTTTCTATTAGTATATGCCTAAGGTGATGCATAATATGCTCGAACAATACAAACAATATTTTGTTTGGAGCAATCCTGAAAATATATATGCTTGAAGCAAAATGTGTTTGGAGTATATGTTACAAAAGCGATTTTTTTTTTGAGGGTGTAGGACAGACTAAAATATGGGGAAATCATCACAGAATTGAAAGATTTGAATCGATTTGTATCAAATGTTAAATCTATTCTCTGTGTACAATATCAAGTCAATTCGAGTAAAATCCCGTTGAAAATGGGTGTAAAATATGAAATTTTCTATTAAATTTCTTCAAAATCTGGCGTACATATATATGGGAGGTGTATCTAAATCTGAATCGATTTTACCCAAATGTGGCATGGATGACTATAATGTCAATTTTACTCCCTGTGATAAATTTCAATTAAATCGGTCGATTCCTTCGGCATCTATGGGTGCCTGGCCATAGGAAAATACCGGGGAACTGCGAAGCGGATGAGTTGGCAAGGCTAGGGTCTACCTTACGTATTCCAGGGGAACTAGAACCTGCAAGCTCATACTGCGTGAGGAGAAGGAATCAACTAATCACCTCTAAGGCGTAAGCAAATTTTAGGGGCATATACACAGAAAATAATATTACAATTTTTGAGCTAACAATAAATTGTTGTTACAGAAAATTTTTAAGTTCAACAAAATTTTTGTTGATATAACAAAATGTTTGTTGATATAACAAAATTGGTTGTTAAAGTGACTAAAATCGTTATTGTATTTATAAATTACGTTGTTAGCTCAAATTTAAACATAATTTTAATTGTATTGACAATCAAATTAATTGATATTTTTTTGTGTGTAGCTTTAGATTACTGGCGGACCTGGAAAACGTTAACTTAAGCAGTCTGCTAATGTTTTTGGAACAATCTGGTTGGTTCAACAGAAGAAAATAATCGAAAAGGTTCAGCGGTTAAAACTAGAAGTGCCTATATGTAACATAATAGGTACTTTTAGTTAATGTGGTATCACAATGGACTGATACCATAAGTGAACCTGAATCTTAATCGGGCTGCCACTTTAACCTATCCTTGGCATCTGTGGTCATATGAGTGTAAATCGGGCGCGAGATTTATATTTGAGCTATATCTAAATCTTAACCGATTTCAATAAATTTTTATATGAATTGCTGTAATGTTAATTCTACTCCCTGTGTAAAGTCTTACGTAAATCGGAATAAAACTTTTACCTCTGTGGCCATAGCAGTGTAAATCCGACCCTCCATCGAAATCTGAATCGATTTCAACTAAATTTGTCACAATTGACGAAACTATCAATTGTCCTTTTTGTGCTAAATTTGAAGCAAATCGGGGTAAAAATCTAGCTACTGGGACCATATATGTGCATATCGGACGAAATGGATATATGGGAGCTATACCTAAATCTGAACCGACTTGGCTGATATTTTGTAAGTTTTCCTTACAAAATATTCGGATGTAGGGAATTTGAAGAAGATCGCTTGATAAACACGCCAATTATGATCAGATCGGAGATAATTATATATGTCAGTTATATCTAAATCAGAAACGATTTGTTTCGAATATTAATAGCTATTGTCTGTGATCCGAAAAAGGACCCTGTGCCAAATTTAAAAACGATCAAACTTAGGTTAGATTAGGGAGGCACCGTGGTGCAATGGTTAGCATGCCCGCCTTGCATACACAAGGTCGTGGGTTCGATTCATGCTTCGACCGAACACCAAAAAGTTTTTCAGCGGTGGATTATCCCACGTCAGTAATGGTGGTGACATTTCTGAGGGTTTCAAGACTTCTCTAAGTGATTTCAATGCAATATGGAACGCCGTTCGGACTCGGCTATAAAAAGGAGGTCCCTTGTCATTGAGCTTACATCGGGCTGCCACCTAACCTAACCTAACCTAGGTTAGGTTAAAGTGGCAGCCCGATTAAGTTTCAGGCTCACTTAGACAATTCAGTCCATTGTGATACCACATTCAACTAAAAGTACCTATTACATGTGGGCACTTCTAGTTTTAACCACTGAACCTTCTCTATTATTTTCTTTTATTGAACCAACCAGATTGTTCCAAAAACATTAGCAGACTACTTAAGTTAACGTTTTCCAGGTCCGCCAGTAATCTAAAGTACAAAATACACAGAACACACAAATTACACAAAATGCAGGACACACACAAGAGGTGTTTAATTGATTCCTTTTCCTCCGCATCATGACAGCTCATACAGTAGTCATTATACTTCGCACCAATGGTTTTTGCAAATTCGCCTATCAGGCAGGGACCCGTTATAGAAGATATCAGCAGTGATAACTGACGTCTTGAGAACACTAGTATATCTAGTGTGCGGTTCAAGTTCAAATGGGGCCATATTTTCTTGGTGTCGTTAAAACCCATGCAATTCTCCCATCATGACAGCCTTCTCACGCAGTAAGAGCTTGCAGGTAGGCAGAGACATACCAACAGATTATAGTTCCCATGGAATATGTAAGGTAGTTCCTAGCCTTGCTAACTCATCTGCTTCGCAGTTCCCCGGTATGTTCTTATGGCCAGGCACCCATATTAGGTGAATATTGTACTGCTCAGCCATCTCGTTGAGAGATTTGCGGCAGTCGATGGCCGTTTTTGAGTTAAGGAACACAGAGTCCAAGGATTTTATTATGAGTATATATTAATGCCAACATTTTTTGGATCATTACTTCTCAGCCATTTCGCCACCTCTCTTACTGCTAATATTTCAGCTTGAAAAACACTACAGTGATTAGGTAATCTTTTCGCTATTCGAAGTTCCAGATTTTTAGAATATACTCCGAAGCCCATTTGTCCATCCAATTTGGAGCCATCAGTGTAGAAATCTATATATCTTTTATTCCCCGGGATCTGTGTACACTACGCCTCACTGTTGGGAATTAAAGTTTCAAACTTTTTGTCGAAAAGTGGTTTCGCCAGCGTGTAATCCACTACGTTAGGCACGTCTGGCATTATTTTGAGGACCAAACTGTGACCGTACATTTTTCCCGACCACAGCGATAGCTCGCGCAGCCATTGTTGTAGCTGACTGTTTGGCCAAAATGTCTAAAGGCAATAGATGCACCATGACAGTAAGGGATTTTGTTCCTGTCTTACTGAATGCGACTGAGATACACAAGCACGTCATACGCTGAACTTTATCTAAACCTATCGGTTGCTGAAGTGCCGGCCACCAGACTACAACACCATATAGCATTATCGGTCTAACCACTGCCGTGTATAGCCAATCCACAATCATAATATGTTCTAACATATTAACATATATGTCCCAAACATGCAATACATGTTTATAAATATTATATGCTTGCATTTAAAAATAATGTGCTAAAAATTTGAGTTCTAAACATCTAATGTTTACACTGTAACATGTGAAACCCGTTTTCTGCGTCCCTGTATTCAGTCCATTGTGATAAACAACCAGTGGTTATCAATGATTGCTGTCCGATCCTATGTTTTGCTCAAGGAAAAGTTAGGATTGAACCCATGACTTTTTGTATGTAAGGATTCATAACTTATTTAGGCTTATTAACTCATTAATGACCAGGGTTGGCCTGTCACAAACTGTGACTTTTGCGACATACGTTTGCGACGGTATAATACGTATGTCGCAAAAGTCGTAAACCTACTGTAGAAAACCAAATTTTGAATAGAAGAAATCCTGAACATTTTTTAATTTAGTTTGACAGCATTTGCTGTGAGTTTCTGCAGAAATTTGTGAAAGTTTTCCCACGGTCAAGCCTATTTTCTTAGGTGGTATCGAAATTCCCGTTAGTGAGTGTGTAAAATACCTTGGAGTTATATTGGACAGGAGACTGAACTTAAAGCTAAGAAAGGACGAGGAAATCCACGGTTACTCTGTACTCGTGCAAAAAGCAATAGGGAAAATGTGGGGACTAAAACCGAAAATTGTGAACATTCCTAAGAATTGAAACTTCTTCGCACCTACCATCGTCTTGGATATCATCGAATTCGCTGCCTAGCCGACGCGACTAAAGTATTTTCAGTTTGCGACTTTTGTTACTTTTTCTACATTTACGACGCATATGTGACGTTTACGACGTTTACAACTTTGCGACAGTCGCAAACCTAAAAAAGTTTGATACAGACCATCTCTGTTAATGACGGGATCGTGATATACTTGGCTCTTTCCGAATTTATCTAGCCCCAATAGAAACAATGTCTAGACAGTCCGTATTGATAGATCGAACTTCATCTGCCTTCTATGCGATAGTAGGGTATTACTCATCTGCCTGAATGATCAATGCGAATTCCATGCGCACTCACTTCCTTATGGCTACTTCAAAATTTATTTCAGTTTCTTCCTTCTGTTTAATATTAAGCAGAACATTTATTGCTGGCGAGTATGAATAGAGGAGGCGCATTTAATTCATTTCATATTTTAGCTTTAAATAATTTTAATGGTTTTAATTATAGACAAAACCACACCGATGTGAAAATGGGCATCTCATAGAACAAGAAAAATATAGAAGAGAAGAAGTGATCCCAAATCACCCCAAAATAGAAACATTTGCCAGCCAGCCAGCTACACATTGTCAGAACCTTAAGCATTTGCAATAAATTTTCGAAAGGCAACACAAACAATTTGTAAACTAAACTCATACGCTTCCAGACGCTCCAACAATGATGATACAATCCACGCGCGTCTTATGGAGAGACCATGGACGCCAATCGATGTGCGTGGCATAACGACGCGTGGCGTGGCATGGAAATAATCAGCGTAAAATGTGATGGATTACGCAGGCAGATGACAGCTCAAATCGATGGTTAGATCGATTGCTAGCCAAAAGATCAGGCACTAAGAGCAAGAGAAAGAGAGAGAGAGAGAAAGAAAGAGATGGCAAGTGGCATGGATGACCAGAGCAATTGATCGATGGAATGGCATCATATGTTACTCAGTCCAAAATCAATAGATAGATTAACTGATGGGTTGAGTGACTGAAATCGTTAATAGACACATTGCCATTTGAATGAAACCAGTGTACATTGTTGGAGACCACCATGTTGTATATAGCTTATCCATCTGTGGTACAGTGGTGATACGAGTAATTTACCTGGCGGACCAGACTGAAAACATGAGCATGATTACAATTGAGAGCGTTATAAAAATCTTAACATCTTACATATCACTAAAATTCAACTCGTAAGCGTTATTATGTTCGTGAGCGAGATTATTTTCGTGAGCATATTTTTCTGAAATTCGTTACTCACGCACACTTACGAAGAGATTATTTTCGTGACTCACATGTCTAATCTACACAAGATGTTAAAGCTCCTGGGAAAGACAGAATTCTCTATGAGTTCTTAAAACATGCAACAGACAATTTTTTACAGCATCGTCTAACAACTTCTCAAGACTTTATAATAGGTTAGGTTAGGTATAGTAGCAGCCCGATATTTTAGGGTCACTTAGACAATTCAGTCCATTGCAGGGTTGGCCTGTCACAAACTGTGACTTTTGCGACATACATTTGCGACGGTATAATGTCGCAAAAGTCGTAAACCTACTGTAGAAAACCAAATTTTGAATAGAGGAAATTCTGAACATTTTTTAATTTAGTTTGACAGCATTCGCTGTGAGTTTCTGCAGAAATTTGTGAAAGTTTTCCCATGGTCAAGCCTATTTTCTTAGGTGGTATCGAAATTCCCGTTGGTGAGTGTGTTGGGCAGGAGACTGAACTTAAAGCTAAGTAAGGACGAGAAAATCCACGGTTACCTTGTACTCGTGTGGGGACTAAAACCGAAAATTTTGAACATTCCTAAGAATTGAAACTTATTCGCACATACCATCGTCTTGGATATCATCGAATTCGCTGCCTAGCTGACGCGACTAAAGTATTTTGAGTTTGCGACTTTTGTTAGTTTTTCTATATTTACGACGCGTATGTGACGTTTACGACGTTTACAACATTGCGGCAGTCGCAAACCTAAAAAAGTTTGATACAGACCATCTCTGGTCCATTGTGATACCACAGTGGTAAACTTCCCTCTTATCATTGAGTGCTGCCCGATTCTATGTTAAGCTCAATGACAAGTGACCTCCTTTTTACAGCCGAGTCCGTTCCAAATTGCAGGGAAGCCACTTAGAGAAGCTTTGAAACACACAGAAATGTCACCAGCATTACTGAAGTGGGAGAATCCACCGCTGAAAAACTTTTTGGTGTTTGGTCGAAATTGGGTTTGAACCCACGACGCTGTGTATGCAAGGCGGGCATGGTAACCATTGCACCACGGTGGCAATATCGGTAAAATTCTCTTCAAATTTTGGTAAATTATATCAGCACGAGTGCCGACCTTGCTGACATTATGTACCAAAATTCAACCCGATCGGATAGGTTTATAATGGACTTATATATAATTATGAACCGATATGGACCAATTTTTGCATGACTGTTTGATGCCATAGACTAAAACTTTGTACTAAATTTCAACCGAAACTCCGGAAATCAATCAATCGGGATCGGTTTGTATGGGGCCTATATATATGTTTATGACCGATATGGACCAAATATTGCATGATTCTTCCACGTACGAAATTTCAACCAGATCAGATGAAAGTTGCTCCTCCAATAGGCTCCGCAATCCAAATCTGGGGATCGTTTTATATCGGGCCTATACCTAAAAGTGGTCGGGCATGGGCCATTTGCAATACCATTCGACCTGCACGGATGGTGGACAGCTTGTTTCGTTCGGAAGGTCGGATGGCCGTCGCTAGATCGACTCAGAATTACGGAGTCTTAGACTAATATTTCGGAATGACAAAGTTAATATACCCCTTAATCCTATAGTGGAGGGTATATAAAAAGTCGTATGGTTGAAAAATCTACTAAAGGGCTTGAAAACAGATCTTAATGACCTGGGGCCAGCAGAGCTGGGGCTAGAGCATTGCCACGCCCAAGAACTCTATGGTTCGTGGCATGACAGTTAGTAGCCTCATCGCTAAACACGTCGAATTAGTTTGAACTATTGAGAGCAGAAACTTGATCATTAAAGCATTGGCTTGAGGGAAGGAAAAGACGTTTCAAAAGAATTTCTAGTCTAGTGGTATGACTTTTCCCATATCGATTAAGTGACCACAGTTGACACATCCAATATTAGCGGATCCCAATAGAGAAAAATAACTTCATTAGAATTGGAAAAAGTGGATAAAGGATCCCTGGATGCACTTGAAAAGAAATATTTGTAGTGGATTTGCAAGGATATAAATCTTGTAATTTTTCTCCTTTAGAGGTTGCCAGATAAGACCCTACACACAACAATTTTTTTTCAGATTCAATCATAAAATTAATTGATCTAATTATTTTTTTAATTGAAATGTCTTCAATCACAGTTTTAATTGAGAATTAAAAAAAAAAAAAAAAAAACAAGTATATACGGCCGTAAGTTCGGCCAGGCCGAATCTTATGTTCCCCTCCACCATGGATTGCATAGAAACTTGTACTAAAGACTGTCATCCACAATCGAATTACTTGGATTGCCGTAACACTTGCCGATGGCAAGGTATCTTAAAACTTCTTAACACCGTCTTCTCAATTGTAAGTTAGTCTATACGGGGTATATTAAAAAAAAGGTCGGGTGAATTTTGCTCTTCCAAGGGGCTCCGTAGGTCAAATCTGGGGGATCGGTTTATATGGGGGCTACATATAATTATGGACCGATATGGACCAATTCTGGCATGGTTGTTAGAGACCATATACTAACACCATGTACCAAATTTCAGCCGGATCGGATGACATTTGCTTCTCTTAGAGGCTTCGCAAGCCAAATCTGGGGATCGGTTTATATGGGGGCTATATATAATTATGGACCGATGTGGAGCAATTTTTGCATGGTTGTTAGAGACTATATACTAACACCATGTACCAAATTTCAACCGGATCGGATGAATTTTGCTCCTCCAAGAGGATCCGCAAGCCAAGGGTCTTAGAGCAATATTTCGATGTGTTACAAACGGAATGGCAAAGTTAATATACCTATGGTGGAGGGTATAAAAATACTTGATTACAAAATGAATTGATTTCATTAGCAAATTTAAATAATTTTTTAAATTGATTCAATTAAATTTTTAATTGATGTTGATTACAAAATTTAATTAGTTAAAACCGAAACTATTTGTAATCGCTATGCTATATTTCAATCACCTTCTATAACTATTTTTAATCCTTTTTAGTTTGATTCAAAAATGTAGTTAAAACAAGTGAGGGGCGGGGCCGACTATATTATACCCTGCACCACTTTGTAGATCTAAATTTTCGATACCATATCACATCCGTCAAATGTGTTGGGGGCTATATATAAAGGTTTGTCCCAAATACATACATTTAAATATCACTCGATCTGGAAGAATTTGATAGACTTCTACAAAATCTATAGACTCAAAATTTAAGTCGGCTAATGCACTAGGGTGGAACACAATGTTAGTAAAAAAATATGGGACACGTAAATCTGAAGCAATTTTAAGGAAACTTCGAAAAAGTTTATTTATGATTTATCGCTCGATATATACGTATTAGAACTTTAGGAAAATTAGAATCACTTTTACAACTTTTCGACTAAGCAGTGGCGATTTTACAAGGAAAATGTTGGTATTTTGACCATTTTTGTCGAAATCAGAAAAACATATATATGGGAGCTATATCTAAATCTGAACCGATTTCAACCAAATTTGGCACGCATAGCTACAATGCTAATTCTACTCCCTGTGCAAAATTTCAACTAAATCGGAGTTAAAAATTGGCCTCTGTTGTCATATGAGTGTAAATCGGGCGAAAGCTTTATATGGGAGATATATCCAAATCTGAACCGATTTCAAGCAAATTTGGCACGCATAGTTACAACGCTAATTCTACTCTCTATGCAAAATTTCAACTAAATCGGAGCAAAAAATTGGCCTCTGTGGTCAAATGAGTGTAAATCGGGTGAAAGCTATATATGGGAGCTATATCTAAATCTGAACCGATTTTGCTGATATTTTGCAAGTTTTTCCAGACTCATAAAATATTCGGATGTACGGAATTTGAGGAAGATCGGTTGATATACACGCCAATTATGACCAGATCGGTGAAAAATATATATGGCAGCTATATCTAGGTTAGGTTAGGTTAGGTTATGTGGCAGCCCGATGTATCAGGCTCACTTAGACTATTCAGTCCATTGTGATACCACAGTGGTGAACTTCTCTCTTATCACTGAGTGCTGCCCGATTCCATGTTAAGCTCAATGACAAGGGACCTCCTTTTTATAGCCGAGTCCGAACGGCGTTCCACATTCCAGTGAAACCACTTAGAGAAGCTTTGAAACCCTCAGAAATGTCACCAGTATTACTGAGGTGGGATAATCCACCGCTGAAAAACTTTTTGGTGTTCGGTCGTAGCAGGAATCGAACCCACGACCTTGTGTATGCAAGGCGGGCATGCTAACCATTGCACCACGGTGGCTCCCAAATCTGAACCGATTTTTTCCAAAATCAATAGGGATCGTCTTCGAGCCGAAACAGGACCCTATACCGAATTTTAGGACAATCGGACTAAAACTGCGATCTGTACTTTGCACACAAAAATACATCAACAGACAGACAGACAGACAGACGGACAGACAGACGGACAGACAGACAGACGGACATCGCTAAATCGACTCAGAATTTAATTCTAAGCCGATCCGTATACTAAAAGGTTGGTCTATGATTACTCCTTCTTGGCGTTACATACAAATGCACAAACTTATTATACCCTGTACCACAGTAGAGGTGAAGTGTATAAAAATATGGGAAACATTTAAATCTGAAGCAATTTTAAGGAAACTTCGCAAAACTTTATTTATGATTTATCGGTCGATATAAATGTATTAGAATTTTACGAAAATTAGAGTCATTTTTATAACTTTTCGACTAAGCAGTGGCGATTTTACAAGGAAAATGTTGGTATTTTGATCATTTTTGTCGAAATCAGAAACACATATATATAGCAGCTATATCTAAATCTGAACCGATTTCAATCAAATTTGGCACACATGACTATATTACTAATTGTACTCCTAGTGCAAAATTTCAATCAAATTGGGCCAAAACTCTGGCTTCTGCGGCCATATAAGTCCATATCGGGCGAAAAATATATATGGAAGCTATATCTAAATCTGAACCGATTTCAATCAAATTTGGCACACATGACTACACTACCAATTGTACTCCTTGTGCAAAATTTCAAGCTAATCAGGATAAAACTCTGGCTTCTGGGTCCATATAAGTGCATATCGGGCGAAAGATATATATGGGAGCTATATCTCAATCTGAATCGACTTCAACCAAATTTGGCACGCATTGCTACAATGCTAAATCTACTCCCAGTGCAAAATTTCAACCAAATTGGGGCAAAACTCTGGCTTTTAGGACCATATTAGTCCATGTCGGGCGAAAGATATATATGGGAGCTATATCTAAATCTGAACCGATTTCAATCAAATTTTGCACACTTGACTATACTACTAATTGTACTCTTAGTGCAAAATTTCAACCAAATTCGGCCAAAAATCTGGCTTCTGGGGCCATATTAGTCCATATCGGGCTAAAGATATATATGGGAGCCATTAGCGTAGCTAGACAATTTTCCTAGGGGGGGGCTATAGCCCCCCTAGCTAAAAATTTATAGACTGAACTTATAGGTTCAATTAATGTGTTATTTCATAAAATTGAATAAAAAATTAGACATCAAAATAACTCGACAATTAATTTATAATAAAGCAACTAAAAGTAGTGCCACACTTTTCCCAGCAAAAAAAATGTGAGTTGTTCTAAAGGCACAACTTTAAAAGTACTTCCAAAAATGTCCTCAATTATTTTAACTACACAGGAAGTTTTTTTACTTCATTTTTTTCATATTTTAATGTGTAATTTGTTGTTTCTTTTTTTTCAAATAGTTTAAAAAAAAGAGTAAGAATAAATAAATTGGTACAAATCATTCAAATTTTGCCACAAAACTGCTAAATCCATTATAGAAAAATCGATAATTTTGGAAATTATTCGAGGAAAAACGTTTCAAACAAGCGTCAGAATGCATTAAAAATCATAAAAAAATAAAAATAATTTATTTGGGAAAATATCACAAAATTTTTTAATTCACATTCACATTCACAACACTGAATTCGGATCTCACCTTAAGAAGTGATGCAAATTCATTGCAACGGCTGTTGAAACGGTGGACATTTGTCCTATGACAAGCTCATATTACATTCATTGCTTCTCCGCCAATTTTGAACCACTTCTAGACCCAAAAAGAACATTTTCGACGCTTTTTTGCAGCATTATTAAGATATTAATTTATGAAAGAATAGTTTTAATATCAATTACTATTTTTTTAATTAAATTGACTAAACTAAATCAATCATAAGTTCAACCACAGCTTTATTTCATAAATATCTGACTTCAAACATTGCCATCGACAACTGCTACCACAACCCAAGTAATTCGATTGTTCATGAAAGTCTTTAGCGGAACTTTGTGCGATTGTATATACTTGTTTAATTTTTATAAAAATTAAAAAAACTATTGACATTTATTGAAAAATGGAAAATCATAAAAAGAGTTTCAAATTCTGGGGGGGGGGCTAAAATTTTTCTGGGGGGGTCTAAGCCCCCTCCCCAGAGGCCTTCCTACGCTTATGATGGGAGCTATATCTAAATCTGAACCGATTTAAATCAAATTTTGCACACTTGACTATACGACTAAGTGTTATGTTTGTACAAAATTTCAAGCAAATCGATATAAAACTCTGGCTTCTGGGTCCATATTAGTGCATATCGGGCGAAATATATATATGGGAGCTATATCTAAATCTGAACCGATTTCTTCCAAAATCAATAGGGTTCTATTCTGACCTAAATTAGGAACATGTGCCAAATTTGAAGGCGATTGGACTTAAATTGCGACCTAGACTTTGATCACAAAAATGTGTTCACAGACGGACGGACGGACGGACGGACGGACAGACGGACAGACGGACATGGTTATATCGACTCAGGGACCCACCCTGAGCATTATTGCCAAAGACACCATGTGTCTAACTCGTCTCCTTCTGGGTGTTACAAACATATGAACTAACTTATAATACCCTGTTCCACAGTGTGGCGCAGGGTATAAATATGGGAAATATTTAAATCTGAAGCAATTTTAAGGAAACTTTGCAAAAGTTTATTTATGATTTATCGCTCGATATATATGTATTAGAAGTTTAGGAAAATTAGAGTCATATTTTCAAATTTTCGACTAAGCAGTGGCGATTTTACAAGGAAAATGTTGGTCGAAATCAGAAAAACATATATATGGGAGCTAAATCTAAATCTGAACCGATGTCAACCAAATTTGGCACGCATAGCTACAATGCTAATTCTACTCCCCGTGCAAAATTTCAACTAAATCGGAGTTAAAAATTGGCCTCTGTGGTCATATGAGTGTAAATCGGGCGAAAGCTATATATGGGAGATATATCTAAATCAGAACCGATTTCAACCAAGTTTGGCACGCATAGCTATAATGCTAATTCTACTCCCTGTGCAAAATGTCAACTAAATCGGAGCAAAAAATTGGCCTCTGTGGTCATTTGAGTGTAAATCGGGCGAAAGCTATATATGGGAGCTATATCTAAATCTGAACCGATTTGGCTGATAGTTTGCAAGTTTTTCGAGACTCATAAAATATTCGGATGTACAAAAATACATCAACAGACAGACAGACAGACGTACAGACAGACAGACAGACAGACAGACGGACATCGCTAAATCGACTCAGAATTTAATTCTAAGACGATCGGTATACTAAACGATGGGTCTCAGACTTTTCCTTCTTGGCGTTACATACACATGCACAAACTTATTATACCCTGTACCACAGTAGTGGTGAAGGGTATAAAAATAATTAAGAATTCAAAAAATATATCCAAATTTTTTTAATTGTCCTATTCTTCCGAGTTTGATTAAAAAGTTAATTGTATCAATTATTTTTTTAATTGAAAATTTAAATAAATTAAATCATTGACTTAATTGATTTAAAGTTTCTAGTTTGATTAAAAGATTAATAGCATCAATTATTTTTTTAATTAAAAACGTTTTCAACTTCAATCAACTTTTTAATTGGGAATATTTTGGAATTTGAGAAATTCCCATTTTACCTGTACGAAATACATATAAATACAGTGAAGGAATTTGGTCAACCCAAACATGTCTCTAGAGCATAAAATTACTTTTTAACGGGGAACGTATAACATGTTTGCCCACAGTTGGATCGTTCTTAATTGCTTATTATATTTATTTTATTCTAATTTTATTCCGTGCATCTTTGTCTAGTGTTTGATATAAATTTGATGAAAATAAACGTGTTCCACTGTGCTTTATCGATTTGCATCTCTGGAATATTTTTGAATGGAAACATTCATTCGATAGCTGTTTTTTTTTGTTATCATCTGTGCTCTTCAAACATTTTTGACAGTTTTTATGTGTGATCTTTTTCTTTCGAAGATGTGGAAGATATCTGGGTAAATTTCTAATGTTGCTCATCGGTGGTTACAAATACCTCTTAAGGGTGCGGTACTTGGAGTGATCGCTTTTTATAATCCCAAAAGAAAATTAAATTGTACGGGGATGGGCACATCTTCATGTTACGCCAACGAACATACACTTAGACAAAAAAGTGTGGCTGACGCATTACCTGTGTGATTGGCCTGTCAATGATCTCACCGTTGATGAAGAGAAGCCACAACCTAGTTAATGGAATTTCTAAATCTGGATAATCTGCACATAGAAGATATTCTCTGGAATTATGCATCATCGGTAACATGATTGATTCGTGTGATGAATTTGTTATAAGATCAACAATATTTTTCTTCGAAATTTAATAGTTTTTTTCTTTTTATACCCTAAACCACATAGTGGTCAGGGTATAATAACTTTTTTTATTTATATTTATGTAATTCTTAGCTGATATGCTGTTTGATAATTTTATCTCAGTTTTTGTTATAAATTTAAACGAGTACCCGGAAAAGATATTTCTTCCTAATTTAATCACGAAATTAATTTATCCAATTGGTCTTTTATATAATAAATAAGAAATTAAAAAAATATACTTGACTAAAAAAATTGATTAATATCTTTGGTATTTTCATTTAATTTTTTTTATAGATTAAATTAAAAATTTAATTGATTTTAATAGTAAAATGTATCACACTTTCTAGAATTTCCAAAAAATGGGTTGAATCCATTTAAGTCAGTTTCAAATCAAATTAAGGCTAACTTTAATACATCTTTCTGCGCATTTAATTTAAGTTAGCTCCTTGTAATTGACAGATTATTGTGAAATCCTGTTTGATACTTGAAGAAAAACCTATTGAAATATTTGCATACTTTTAGGCTGCTACATGTAATTTGTAATTAAGTGTTCATAATGGTAATATATCATATGATTACACAGAAAAAAGACACAAATGCACTGAATGAATAAGTGCTGATCTAAAACGAAAAATTATGTTACATCCCAACAAACAAAAATGTAGTGAAAATGTTCTTTTTGGATCCGGAAGTGATTAACATCCCAGCAAAAAAATTTGGAAGTTCTTCTGCAGGCACAACTTTAAAAGCACTTCCAAAAATGTCCTCCCAAAGATGTTCTTTATTTTAACTGTGCAGGAAGTTCATTTGAGTCAATTTTTTATAACTCACTTTTTTCATATTTCTAATGGTAAATTTATTTTTTTTTTGTTTCAAATAGGTTTAAAAGATGTATTTTAAGAATTAATAAATCAGTGCAAATTATTTAAATTTTCCCGAAAAAATGCTAAATTACTTCTATAAAAATTGCGAATTTGTGAAAATATTTGATGTCAAACGTTCCAGACAAGCGTTATAATAGATTAATAATCATTAAAAAAAAATTAAAAATTATTTATTCGTCAATATGTCACAAAATTTCTTAATTCACATCCAACTAGGGTTGCCAGATGATTTTTCGGGACAAGCAAAAACAGTCACATTTTTAAACAAATAGTTGCCCATATTTTATCACTTGGTATTTCTTTTGGTAAATCTGTATAAACGCCATGTCGTAGTCGTTATTACCTGCAGTCTTTGAAATTCCTAAATATGTTGGAACCTCTGAAACTTACCCCCCAATATGACTGCGATGATTTTATATCTTTTTGTCCGTTGAAAGTTGGAAGCCTAAACTCATATTTACTGTTTTCCGTCGTGAGTGTGCGTGAGTAAAATATTACTCACTGGACACCTCTACGCTATAGCCATCAACGCACAAGCAACGCAAACAGTCACGCATTATTTATATTTATAAAGCATAGTTTTCGGCGTCCATGAGCCGATGTAAAGAAATTTGATTGGACAGAAACACACATTTATTTGGCTACCATGGAGCAGTGGTTAGCATGCCTGTCTTGCACATAAAGGGTCGTGGCTTCAAACCCTGCTTCGAACGAACACCAAAAAGCTTTTTTTTACATAAATTTTAACATATATTCCAAAAATGTTTGGAAGATTCCGAAAAGATATTCGACATTACATACTACTATAAACTTAACAAGTATATACGGCCGTAAGTTCGGCCAGGCCGAAGCTTATGTACCCTCCACCATGGATTGTGTAGAAACTTCTACGAAAGACTGTCATCCACAATCGAATTACTTGGGTCGTGGTATCTTAAAACTTCTTAACATCGTTTTCTAAATTGTGAGTTAGTCCATACGTGGTATATATAAGACAAAAAAGTTATGTATAGGTAAGTCTACAAATAATTACGAACCGACATAGACTTTTGCACAGTACGTAGAGAGCCAGAATTGAAATGTGGGGTTCGCTTATATCGGGGCTATATAGAATTACGAACTTGATATGGACCAATTTTTGTGTGATTGGGGATCGATTTATCTGAGGGCTATATATAACTATAGGCCGATATGGACCTAGTTAGGCATGGTTGTTAACGGCCATATACTAGCACAATGTACCAAATTTCAATTGACACGGATGAAATTTCCTCCTCCAAGAGGCTCCGATCTCGGGATCGGTTTATATGGGGGCTATATATGATTATGGACTGATATGAACCAATTCCTGCATGGTTGTTGGATACCATATACTAACATCGCGTACCAAATTTCAACCGAATCGGGTGAATTTTGCTCTTCCAAGGGGCTCCGGAGGTCAAATCTGGGGATTGGTTTATATGGGGCCTATATATAATTATTGACCGATTTCAACCAATTTTTGCATGAGTATTTGAGACCATATACTAACACCACGTACCAAATTTCAGCTGAATCAGATGAATTTTGGTCTTCCAAGAGGCTCCGGAGGTCAAATCTGATCGGTTTAAATGGGGGCTATATATAATTAGCAACCAATGCGGACCAATTTTTGCATGGTCATTAGAGACCATATACTAACATCATGCACCAAATTTCAACCGGATCGGATGAAATTTGCTTCTCTTAAAGGCTTCGCAAGCCAAATCGGAGGATCGGTTTATATGGGGGCTATATATTATTATGGACCGATGTGAACCAATTTTTGCATGGTCATTAGAGACCATATACTTACACCATGTACCAAATTTCAATCGGATCGAATGAAATTTTCTTCTCTTAGAGGCTCCGCAAGCCAAATCGGGGGATCGGTTTATATGGGGGCTATATGTAAAAGTGGACCGATATGGCCCATTTGCAATACCATCTGACATACATCAATAACAACTACTTGTGTCTAGTTTCAAGTCGATAGCATGTTTCGTTCGGAAGTTAGCGTGATTTCAACAGACGGACGGACGGACGGACATGCTCAGAATTTCACCACGACCCAGAATATATATACTTTATGGGGTCTTAGAGTAATATTTCGATGTGTTACAAACGGAATGACAAATTTAATATACCCCCATCCTATGGTGGAGGGTAGAAAAATGAAAAGTTGAAAAAAATTCCCCATAACCGAATGGACCAATTATAGAGGTCTGTCAATAGAGTTCCGTTTTATTTGAATTCCGGTTTACCTAGGGTCTCAAAATTTGGCTCACCGCTTGGTCAATATATCGACTCTAGGTTAGGTTAGGTTAGGTGGCAGCCTGATGTATCAGGCTCACTTAGACTATTCAATCCATTGTGATACCACATTGGTGAACTTCTCTCTTATCACTTAGTGCTGCCCGATTCCATGTTAAGCTCAATGACAAGGGACTCCTTTTTATAGCCGAGTCCGAACGGCGTTCCAAATTGCACTGAAACCACTTAGAGAAGCTTTGAAACCCTCAGAAATGTCACCAGCATTACTGAGGTGGGATAATGCACTGCTGAAAAACTTTTTGGTGTTCGGTCGAAGCAGGAATCGAACCCACGACCTTGTGTATGAAAGGCGGGCTTGCTAACCATTGCAGCACGGTGGCTCCCATCGATATCGACTCTAACCGTACAAAATTTTAAAGAGCGATCTATGCCCGTTTCCAAATGATGAACATTTTGCTGTTGGTGTTATTTCACCCCTCTATGCAATCAGATCAGAGATCCGATTGGAAGTAAACTTTTCATTTTTCATTTTTTAGTTTTCAGCTTTGGCCATCAACAAGGCTCTTCAAAGTTTCGCCTTCCTAGCTCCTTCTATTTTAGTCCATTCTTTGTATGGGATCGAAGTACTATGCGCTGATGGTAATGACCGTGAGTCAAAATAAACAACCAACAACTGTTTAAAATGCCCATCAAAATCTCAGTCCAGTCCCAAAATGCGACGATTTTTCATGTTGACATAGCCACCGAGGTGGAAATGGATCTCATCAAAATTTTGAAAGCACTTCCTGTGTGGTCCTAATATCGCCAAATAATCGCACTCAAATTATGTTAGAATACAAATATACACAATCACTTTGCAAAATTTATTTTCATTTCATACAAAAGTGATCATCTCTGTTATGCGACACCCCAATATAGATTCGTGTATTAGCAGATTCCATGAAAATCTTGCGTTTCACTTGTAATTTTGTGTCTATGATAAACTTGGGATGTGATAAGCTGGTAGATGATGTGCTGGCTACCAAACCCATCAAAGAGATATGAAGATGCTATCTTATCTCAATATCAGTTACGATGACACAATTGGCTTTTCAAGCAAAATTTACCTTCATTTGGAGAATACGATAATGACTGAGATGAACTTTCTTTTCGAAAAGAAAGGAAATCAAGTGTGATGTCTGCATTATAGCAGTGTGTTTGTTATGCGTGGTTTGGTTTGATGGTTAATTTATTTATCAGATGCTTTGATAATGGACCAGACCTACAAGAAGATCATATTATTATCGTGAGAATGTGTTTCTTTAAATAGTTCATGGAAAAAATATAATATTCAGACAATTCAAGAAAGTATATCTCAAAGTTAATGAGAAATTAATATTGAATCTGTCGTTGCCATTGCATTCCTTGAACTCATCTCCGTGCAACTTTGTTGAGGATAAATATTTGAATTTGCTGGTGACATGGACAGGCCCATGACATTTCTTTATGATATTTTTCACTTGCCATAAAAACACTTATCATGGATTTGTTGACTTTTATTAAACGATTTTATCTTGCATCCCATAATAAAAATTGACAAAAAAAAATTAATAAGTCCAACAACAAACAATTACGTATAACCGAAACTTTGGAAGGGCTGAATTTAAATTACACTAAATTTTTAATTCAATTAATTTTTCATGAAATATGCTTCAAATCATGCAAGCGATAAAACTAATGATAATTAAATTTCAAATGGTATGCTTCCCGAAATTAAACTTAAAATTTCTACATATGGATACTACATTGGATTCTGGATTTTTACCTCGTTATTCGAATGAGCACGTGAAGCAAAATTGATAAATTTTACTTCTAAGTACGGCAATTTTCAATAATCTAGGAATTTTCTATACACGATTGCCTCGTGAGCCAACCGATTTTAACTAGCACCAACTTGGGAAAGTTTATACTTCTATAAAGAGGAAGAATTTATAATGTGGTCTAATAATGGATTTTAGTAGCATGTATGACCTAAAACCAAAATTAAGATTTTTTAATATATTAAATCTCAACTTATTAATTACTCCCAATCTTAAATTGGTTTGGTAGACTTCTTGAGGTTTTGGTAAATTTTACTTCTTGAGGTTTTGGTAAATTTATATATAGAAATAAAATTGTTGCAAAACTTGCTATTGAAATAAAATTTTACAAAATTTTTCGATTCCAATAAAAGTTTTAAAAAATTGTCTATTAAAACTAAATTTTGACAAAATTTTATATAAAAACATAATTTTGATCAAATTTTCTTTAGAAATAAAATTTTGGCAAAATTTTCTATGGCAATAAAATTAAACAAAAAAATTATAGAAATAAAATTTTGAGAAAATCTTCAATAGCAATAAAATGTTGAGATAATTTTCTATAGAAATAAAATGTTGAGATAATTTTCTATAGAAATAAAATTTTGGCAAAATTTTCTATAGAAATAAAATTTTGGCAAAATTTTCTATAGTAATGAAATTTTGGCAAAATTTTCTATATGTTAGATATAACATTTTCTATAGAAATAAAATGTTGAGATAATTTTCTATAGATATAAAAATTTGACAAAATTTTCTATAGAAATAAAATTTTATTGTTTTCTTTGATTTTCTTCGACCTTTTTTATGTTATAATAATAAATTAATGATTTTTCAAGCTCGAGGTCTTTTTTATTTTTTATTTTTTTTGTATTTTATTTATTTTCCCAATATTTCGCGATTGTCATATTGAATTGCTTCTTCAGGGGATCTACAATAGATTTTAAGAAATTACATTTCATAAATATCACAGTATTAAAAAATTATAAAATGTTAAATAGTGCCAATCATAATTTTTCTCTGATTGGGGATCGGTTTTCTGGGGTCTGAATATAACTATAGATCGATACGGACCAATTTTGGCATAGTTGTTATCGGCCATATACTAGCGCAATGTACCAAATTTCAACCGGATCGAATGCATTTTGCTCCTTCAAGAGGCTCCGGAGGTCAAATTTATATGGGGGCTATATATAATTATGGACCGATATGGACCAATTCTGGCATGGTTGTTAGATACCATATACTAACACCACGTACCAAATTTCAACCGGATCGGATGAAGTTTGCTCCTCCAAGATGCTCGCAAGCCAAATCTGGGGATCGGTTTATATGGGGCCTATACATAATTATGGACCGATGTAGACCAATTTTTACATGGTTATTAGAGACCATATACCAATACCATGTACCAAATTTCAACCAGATCGGATGAAATTTGCTTCTCTTTGAGGGGATTTAGCTCCGCAAGTTAAATCTGGGGATCGGTTTATATGGGGGCTATTACAATTATTTATGAGACGATATGGACCACTTTTTGCATGTTTGTTAGAGACTATATACTAACACCATGTACCAAATTTGAGCCACATCGGATGATATATACTTCTCTTAGAGGCTCCGCAAACCAAATCTGAGGGCCCGTTTATATGGGGGCTATAAAAGTGAACCGATATGGACGCCCGAATGAGGTGGTTACCGAAGAAAACATCAAAAAAATCCACAAAATGATTTTGAATGACCGTAAAATGAAGTTGATCGAGATAGCAGAGGCCTTAAAGATATCAAAGGAACGTGTTGGTCATATCATTCATCAATATTTGGATATGCAGAAGCTCTGTGCAAAATGGGTGTCGCGCGAGCTCACATTTGACCAAAAACAAACAGCGTGTTGATGATTCTGAGCGGTGTTTGCAGCTGTTAACTCGTAATACACCCGAGTTTTTCCGTCGATATGTGACAATGGATGAAACATGGCTCCATCACTACACTCCTGAGTCATATCGACAGTCGGCTGAGTGGACAGCGACCGGTGAACCGTCTCCGAAGCGTGGAAAGACTCAAAAGTCCGCTGGCAAAGTAATGGCCTCTGTTTTTTTGGGATGCGCATGGAATAATTTTTATCGATTGTCTTGAGAAGGGAAAACCCATCAACAGTGACTATTATATGGCGTTATTGAAGCGTTTGAAGGTCGAAATCGCGGCAGAACGGCCCCATATGAAGAAGAAAAAATTGTTGTTCCACCAAGACAACGCACCGTGCCACAAGTCATTGAGAACGATGGCAAAAATTCGTGAATTGGGCTTCGAATCGCTTCCCCACCCAACGTATTCTCCAGATCTGGCCCCCAGCGATTTTTTCTTGTTCTCAGATCTTAAAAGGATGCTCACAGGAAAAAAATTTGGCTGCAATGAAGAGGTGACCGCCGAAACTGAGGCCTATTTTGAGGCAAAACCGAAGGAGTACTACCAAAATGGTATCAAAAAATTGGAAGGTCGTTATATTCGTTGTATCGCTCTTGAAGGGAACTATGTTGAATAATAAAAACGAATTTTGACAAAACAATGTGTTTTTCTTTGTTAGACCGGGTACTTATCAGCCAACCTGTTACGAGTTCGGTTCGGAAACTTCTTAGCCTAACAATGAAAGAGAATAGTTAGTTTTTCAAAAATATTTTTATTTTTCAATATAATCTCCTGAAACTTCAATACAAGTAGTCCAACGCTTTTCTAGCAATTCTATTCCTTGATTAAAATAGTTTTCCTCAAGGTCTTCAAAATAGTGGGTTAAAAATGCAATTGCATCTTCATTTGAGGTAGAACGCTTGCCAGCAATGATTTTTTTTTTTGAGATTTGGGAACAAGGGAGCTAAATCAGGAGAATAAGTTGGGCGGTCAAGCAACTCGTACTTTAATTCGTTGATTTTAGCCGACGAAAAATTATTTTTTTTTGTGTTGTAAGCCAGGACGTTTTTCTCGAATTTGTACATTTAATTGATCCAAAAGGTTGCAATAGTACTCTGAATTTATTGTTTTACCCTTTTGCCGATAGTCAATCAATAAAATACATTTGAAGTCCCAAAAAACCGTTGCCATAACCTTACCAGCCGATTGAATTGTTTTTGCCTTCTTTGGGGCACTTCCCACAGCTTCAGTCCATTGTTTGGATTGTTCTTTTGTCTTTTATTCGTCGATCATTTAATATCATATCATGCTCATTGGCTACAATTTCTGTTGTTGTTGCTGTTTTTGGGCGTCCACTACGTGGTTCATCTTCAATGCTTGTACGACCACGTTTAAATTCAGCAACCCAATTTACTGTGGCATATGAAGGAGCACTTTCACCTAACACATTCACCATATCATTATGAATTTCTTGTCCCGATAAACCTTTTTTATGTAAATATTTAATGACAGCACGCATTTCTAATTTTTCCATTGCAAAAAAATTGCGGATGCGTCTTTTTTGAACACCTGTTTCTATATCAAGGATTTGCCAGTTCGAAACAAAATTTAACATGTGTTTATAACAGATATGGAAGTTTCCAAAACACTTAACTTTTTTCTGTTTATACCGCGCTTTTTGTGCTAGGCTAAGAAGATTCCGAACTGCCCTCGTATATATACTTTGTGGGGTGTTAGAGCAATATTTCGATATGTTACAAACGGAATGACAAAGTTAATATACCCCGCATCCTATGGTGGAGGGTATAATAATCGGATGGGTTCAACGGTAAAAACTACAAGTGCCTACACTGGAATAAACATTTACGTGATATTAAAGATTACACTAACTAAAATTTGGGATGCGCAATTTACAAAATATTAAGGACAAATTTCTTTAAAAAAAGTTTTAATCTTTGCTTCAAAAATAAGTTTTTTATTAAATTTAAGACACAAATTTTAGAAATTTGTGCCCTCCGTTCAAGTCGCATGTACTTACGTTAGGTTATGTGGCAGCCCGATTTATCACGCTCACTTAGACTATTCAGTCCATTGCCATACCACATTGGTGAACATCTCTCTTATCACTGAGTGCTGCCCGATTCCATGTTAAGCTCAATGACAAGGGACCTCCTTTTTATAGCCCAGTCCGAACGGCGTTCCACATTGCAGTGAAACCACTTAGAGAAGCTTTGAAACCCTCAGAAATGTCACCAGCATTACTGAGGTGGGATAATCCACTGCTGAAAAACTTTGTGGTGTTCGGTCGTAGCAGGAATCGAACCCACGACCTTGTGTATGCAAGGCGGGCATGCTAACCATTGCACCACGGTGGCTCCCAAGTCGCATGTACTTGGACTAAGGCAAATTTTCCTTAAAATAAAAAAAAAAACAAATTTAAAGAAATCGTCCTCAAATTAACTGAAACATTGAGTCTTTAGATTTAAGATAAGAACGCCATGTAGATTTTTGGGGAGCAAACAACATTTTTACGACAAGCATGTTCCATGTTCTCCGTCTAAAAATAAAATTGTGGAGTGATCATATTCCTTCTATGCGTGTGGTTTAAAGTTTTGTTTGGAATTAAGGAAACATTTTGTACTTTGAAGTATGTGTTATAATTTGGGTTTTTAAATTGTACTTTTTACCGTTTGTTTGTAATTTGTTGTTGTTATAATGCGATCTGTATCCTAATTTTAATTTTATTGATCCTAAAAAAGGACTCTAAAAATGTCTCTATTTTAAAGAGGCCGCATCTTTGGTTCGGAATTAATATCAAAATCCTTAAGGAAGTCAAAATCTTTGGAACCAAGTAAACTTTTTTGAGTGTATATATTAAATATGTGGTTTTAGTTAATGTTGTATCATAGTGGATTTATCACAGTGGATTGAATGGTCTAAGTGATGCTGCAAATAAGTCGGGCTCCACCTTTAACATAGCCTATGCTCTGCTCTTATATATCCATCCATACAATGAAAAAAATATTGTCGTGAGGACAAAGATTTCATGCCTTTAAAATACGAATGCAAATTTTTCTTAGCGTAGAAGACGCATTTCTCTAATATAAAGTTTTTTTCCTTGTCCAAAAGTCGATAAACATTTCAATGAAGTCGTTTTGTCCTTATAATTAAGTGATTTCACTTACAAATGGGTATCATAACATGAAAAAAAAAATTATAGGCCAACCTCCACCGGCTACCACTTTAACCGAACCTAACCTCTGCTCTCATATAAATCCAGTCCTTGGGATTCAGGGCCCAACGCTTTTCTGCACAGTGCCCAACATCTGTAGGCGTTCTAAGTCTTCTCTTTTATGTCGCTCTTCCAATTCCACTTCCTGTTTAAGGTTAGCCCTTTATTTTATCAGACACTGGTATTGCCTTGCTCAAAAAAACTCGGTTCGATATATTGGACAATTTTAGTTCTCCCAGTGAATAGGCAAAACTCTGTCTCCGGGTAAAAAAGGCCTAAAAATTTTTAATTTTTCCAATTGTCACTATTTCGGCAAATGAGTGATATTGATTTTAATCATTCGTGAACTATTTGGATATGATTTTAAAAAATAAGCGAGCATTGTGGAAATCACAAGGCATTGTAAACAAAATATCATACGAATGGCAGTTCATCGACTTTAATGGATTTTCGTGTAAGTTGACATCATTCAAATTTATAAAAGAAATATTCCGTAATGAAATCTATTATCATCCCGAATGACCACCATCACTATGCATAACCCTAGGATGACCAAAAACTTTAAAGAAGAATTTCTTCTGAAATTTAAAAAAATGGGAAATATTGAATGAATTATGTGTGTGAGGCCATAAAGAAGCCAAATGGTATGGTTAGCAATAAGCCTAGAAATAAATTCCAAGTATTTAATTGCCCACCATCACCAGCAATGCCATTAAACTAATCAATTAATTAAAATAGATGATTTAATAAACAATGTTCAACTATTCGCGCATTTGGGTAAGTGGGTGAATTTAAGAGTGTTTTTTTGACGATTTTTTTTATCGTGTTCTCGTTTTTGTCTAGTGAAGAGGGTAGAGAGGGATAATTAAAACTATAAAATTTTAATTAATTATGACCACCAAGCATGCATAATTTAAATGGCAAACAATGTGGTTACAACAACAAAAGTATTTATTTTTTCTTGATCAATTGGACATAGAAACATTTTCGGCATTGGCTGTATGGAAGACTTGAGACATAACATAGCGATGTGGAGTGGATGCCATTCAAATATGAAGTAAATAATAAATTGTTGTCGAATTTAATTGTGATTTATAGAAGAAATATCACAAAAAGATCACAAATACTTTGCATGTTGATACACCCTTTAAATTGGGTCTTGGGCCTTTGTGACCAGCAGCATGTAAATATTTTCTGATTTGACTTTAAAACGCTGCAGTATTAGATTTTCTCACGCTATATTTTTACTTCTGGAGGAGGTAAAAATTCTCCATTTAAATTGCATTCATTTTAATTCAAAATGAATTAGAAAATGAAATAAATTGGGGCAAACATGCATAAATCTAGTATATATGACTGATGATTTAGAGGCTATATTAAAATAAGTTTATAGGGCCGAAAGTTGGGTCAGATCGACTCATATGTATCCTCCACCATGGAGGATACATAAAGATACTTTATGTATCCTCCATGGTGGAGGCTTTAATAATTCTGAAAAAATCTGTAAAAATCTGAAACAGTTGTTTTTATACCCTCCTCCATAGGATGGCGATATATTAACTTTGTCATACCGTTTGTAACACATCGAAATATTGCTCTAAGACCCCATAAAGCATATATATTCTGGGTCGTGGTGAAATTCTGAGTCGATCTGAGCATGTCCGTCCGTCCGTCTGTTGAAATCACGCTAACTTCCGAACGAATCAAGCTTTCGACTTGAAACTTGGCACAAATAGTTGTTATTGATGTAGGTCGGATGGTATTGCAAATGGGCCATATCGGTCCAATTTTACGTATAGCCCCATATAAACGGACCCCCAATTTTGGCTTGCGGATCCTCTAAGAGAAGCAAATTTCATCCGATCCGGCTGAAATTTGATAGATGGAGTTGGTATATGGTATTTAACAGCCATGCAAAAATTGGTCCATATTATTGGTCCACATCGATCCATATAAACCGATCCCCAGATTTGGCTTGCGGAGCCTCTAAGAGAAGCAAATTTCATCCGATCCGGCTGAAATTTGGTACATGGTGTTAGTATATAGTCTCTAAAAACCATGCAAAAATTGGTCCACATCGGTCCATAATTATATATAGCCCATATAAACCGATCCCCAGATTTGGCTTGCGGAGCCTCTAAGAGAAGCAAATTTCATCCGATCCGGCTGAAATTTGGTACATGGTGTGAGCATATGGTCTCCAACAACCATGCAAAAATTGGTCCACATCGGTCCATAATTATATATAGCCCCCATAGAAACCGATCCTCCGATTTGGCTTGCGAAGCCTCTAAGAGAAGCAAATATCATGCGATCCGGCTGAAATTTGGTACATGGTGTTAGTATGAAATCTATAACAACCATGCAAAAATTGGTCCACATCGGTCCATAATTATATATAGCCCCCATATAAACCGATCCCCAGATTTGGTTTGCGGAGCCTCTAAGAGAAGCAAATTTCATCCGATCCGACTGAAATTTGGTACATGGTGTCAGCATATGATCTCTAACAACCATGCAAAAATTGGTCCACATCGGTCCATAATTATACATAGCCCCCATATAAACCGATCCCTCGATTTGGCTTGCGAAGCCTCTAAGAGAAGCAAATATCATCCGATCCGGTACGTGGTGTTAATATATGGACTCAAACACCCATGCAAAAATTGGTCGATATCGGTCCATAATTATATATAGCACCCATATAAACCGATCCCCAGATTTGACCTCCGGTACCTTTTGGAAAAGCAAAATTCTTCACATTCGGTTGGAAATTGGTACGTGATGTTAGTATATGGTATCCAACAACCATGCAGGAATTGGTTCCTATCAGACCACAATTATATATAGCCCCCATATAAACCGATACCCATCTTTGACCTCCGGTGCCTTTTGGAGAAGCAAAATTCATCCGATCTGGTTGAAATTTGGTACTTGGTGGTAGTATATGATATTTAACAACCATGCCATAACAGTCCATAATCATATATAGCCCCCATATAAACCGATCCCGAGATTTGGTTTTGGTGCCTCTTGGTGGAGCATCCGAGTCAGTTTAAATTTGGTACACTGTGCTAGTATATGCCCGTTGAGAACCATGCCTAACTAGGTCCATAGCGGTCTATAGTTATATATAGCCTTCAGATAAATCGATCCCCAATTACACATATCAAGTTCATAATTGTATATAGCAATTTAGAAAACGATGTTAAGAAGTTTTAAGATACCACAACCCAAGTACTTCGATTGTGTATGGCAGTCTTTCGTAGATGTTTCTACGCAATCCATGGTGGAGAGGACATAAGATTCGGCCTGGCCGAACTTACGGCCGTATATACTTGTTAAATTTGTTGACTAATTGTACGCAACAAATGTTCAAAAAAAGGATATATTTTTCACTACATCTTTCTTACTTGAATCATAGTATAAATTTTACTTGAAGTCGAGTCCGAATTTGGAAAATTAAGTTATCCTTAACACGTTTTTAAAAGACTTTGATACACGGACGAAAAAGACTGTTCATTGATTTCGGTGTGAAAATTATATGTTTGGAACTCAAATTTTTAGCACATTTTTTTAAGTGCAAGCATATTATATTCATAAACTACCATAACATGTTTGCGATATATAAATATATATATATATATGTTAGAACATATTATGTTTGGTACATACATTTTTTATATATAATGCAAACAATAGTGTAAAGACAAAATTTTTGGAGTATAATTTTTTTCAGTGGACCTAATAGGACGTCAAGTTACATAACGTAGAAAACTTCAATAGGCTCAGATCAAATTTACTTCTTGAAGTTGCTCCGGAAGTCAAATCTGGGCATCGCTTTATATGGGGGCTACACACCATCTAAACAAACAAAAATCACTTCTGTTAAATATACTCCCAAACACATTTTGCTTTAAGCATGTATATGTTTCACCTTAGACATACACTGCTAGAAAAAAACTTTAAATGAAATTTGATTTGTGTGCGGAAGAAAATGCAACCCGTAAATACGAACCATTACGTGTGTCATATTGCTGGTTAAAGACTTACCAATATCTTGTGCCAAATTTCTGTGGTAGCTTTATCTTAATCTGAACCCATATGGATATTAATGAAAAATTAATTAGATCAATTAAATTCATGATTGAAGACTCTCAATATCTTAAGAAAATGTTCTACGACACTTTGAAACACCCTAATAAACTAATTGTTCGTGATAGTACAAGACCTAAAAGCCTGTACTTATATCGCACATGTGCTTTTGTTTGTACGGATGGACACAACAAACACACAAACATATGTCGTACGTATAGTGGTGTAAGTGAAATACATAGTAACACAAAGTTTGATGTTTCATTTCATCTATTGTGACGTCCATTATGACATAAAAATCTAAAGAAAAGATAATAAATTTCGGTGTTCTGCCTCATTGTCGTCGCGGCTCCCAGACGACAGCTATCTTTACTATCACATCCTCTGTTGAATGATTCAGCAAAAGTAGTTTTGTGAGAAGAAGAGATACTCTATCTCAGTATTAATAGATTCAGAGAGATTATTAAGAGTATTGTTTACTTTTCGAAAGATATCCCCTTACATGTACAATCTCGATCATACGATACTATTAGAATAAGAGAAGTTCATCGTCAAGTATGAAGAGAGTTCGTATTAGAGAGATTAGTATTTGTTCACAAACAAGAGGGCAAGAGCTTATGAGAGATATTGCAAATGCTGCAGTGGTGGCAGCGAACTTGGCTTATATTTTAGATATAAGCATTAGGCTTTTTCACAACATGTGCTTAGTTTATTAAATAACGGAGTATTAAATAACAAGGTAAAGCTTCGTGAGTATAGTCGCTCGGCAATAAGATGGTTGTATTACTATGACAGAGATGGGAAGTTTTAATTTCCGGTAGAGAAAATATAGTTAGTTCACCCAGCAAAAAAATTGGAAGTTCTTCTAAAGGTACTACTTTAAAAGCACTTCCAAAAATGCCATCCCAAAAAATGTATTCTTTATTTTAACTACACAGTAAATTCTTTTGATTCAATTTTTTACAACTCGCTTTTTTCATATTTTTAATAAAACAAATTAAATTATTTTGTTTTAACAAGTTTAAAAAGAGAGTAAGAATTAATAAAATGGTACAAATTATTAAAATTTTATCGAAAAAATTCTAAATCAATTCTAGAAAAATGGATTTAGAATTTTTTAGGTCAAACGTTTTAGACAAGCAAAAAAATTATTTATTTTGCAAAATATGACACAATTTCATAATTCACATCCGAAACATTGAATTCGGACTACACCTTAAGAAGTGATGCAAATTCAGTGCAACGCCTGTTGAAATGGTGTCCTATGACAAGCCCATGTTAAATTCATCGCTTCTGCGCTTATTTTGCACCACTTCCGGATCCAAAAACATGGGCTGGTCATACGACGGTTGTCCACCATTTCAACAGTCGTTCCATTGAATATGCCTCACTTTTTAATCAAAGTTCTACTAAACACTTTCAAAAGCAACTACTTGTCGATAGCTTGTTTGGTTTGGAAGCTACCCCGATTTTAATAGGCGGACAACTCTAGATCGACTCAGAATTTCACTTCGACCCAGAATATAAATACTTTACTTTACTTTTAACGGAATAACAAAATTAATTGACCGCCATGAATTAATTTGTTTTTTTTTTTTTTTAATCAATTAATTGAACGTGTCTTCGATATCAATTAATTTTCAAGTAATATCGTTTTCGTGATTGGAGCAATTTTAAATAATTAATTGCATGAATTAATTCTTAATCGAATCAGAAAAATCTTATTCGTCCAGTGCAGTGTTTCCAGTATTGAGTATATTTCCCCAAATTGGGGATATTTTTCCGTCGATGGGCACGAAATATTTGAGTTAAGGACTTGGGGAATTTTTGGGAATTTTTTTTCGAAATCGGATCAGTATAATAAATTGGGTTTACATCAAATTATTTTTATTTCCAGCGAATCGTCAAAATTAAAAACAAAATAAAAACTTGATCCTTTTTATTACATCGCATATAATAGGGTGGAAAGGGAGCATTTGTGCTAGAAACGGGATTTTTTGCCTAAGACATTTTCTACAATTGTGAAATCATTTCGGACGGATTCGGGCCTCATCGCCAATTTAGCTATTTTCCCGCTAGATTTTGAAGTCGTTTAGCGGGAAAAATGCATTTAGCTTTTTTTCTGGCTTTTTTCATGACTCTTTTAGCTATTTTTAGTTTTTTTATTTTCGACCGGTTTCTATTGAAATATGGATAAAACTGCGTTTTTTCTAAGCCTTGCTGCCAGAATAAGGTTTTCCACATATTTCAAAGCTCAATTGAAATATGTGGCCAAAGATTTCATGTCCTTAAAATACGAATAGGCCAAATATTTCATGTCCTTAAAATACGAGCGCGAATTTTATTCTTTTAAAATTTTATTTTTATTTTTAAAAATTTATCAAAAATGTATTTTTTGAGGAATTTTAATCTAAATTGGGGATCTCTAGAGTAGGAAAAGTACCAATTTCAATTTGGAGACGAGAGCCAGACAAATACTGACAACACTGTGGCAAAGTGTCAAGCTAAAGAGCTAGATGAATCATATTTCTGTAATTTGTTGCATTATTTGAGTGATGTATTAAATACTATTTTTTACAGAATATTTCTTCAGAAATATATATTAAAATTTCATTCTAAAACTTTGATTGTAGCCTACACAGAAATGTGTTTATGAGTAAATTCCTGCGAATGTAGTTTTATTTTAAATCACTCATACGCTTAGAAGATCTCTTGTTTGCCAATTACATTGATCATACGCTTCAAGGAATCGTTCTGCAACCACGAAAATATAACACAACAAAAATTACAGCAATGTTACAAATACAGCAAACATTAAGATAGAGCTAGTACTGCAATTGTGTTTATTACAATCGATTAAAATGTAATACAAACAACACACGCCCGCCATAATATCCTCTCACAACATTGTTGTTGGAACATTTTATTTAACATACGTATAATATAGCATATCACATGATCGATTAAGGTCTTACTCTTGCTTGACATAATGACAAGCTGGTGGTACTTAACCTTTCTGTAGTGTTTACTAGAATTCTGTTCTTATTTGTAGGTTTTCAACACACACACACACACACCGACACACTTATTATTAAACATAAACCATTCAGAAAACCTAGTGGTGAAGAGCTTAAACTAAACTATAAACAATGTGAGAAATGAAGAGAGCGAGAGATTGGTTATTGAAACTGATTCTCTTATCTTCTCTAATGAATGCGATTAAAAAGCTTTGCTTTGCATTTTACCATGTGTTTTCATACTTACTCTGGTGTAGGGTAGGTAGTGGTAGTTTCAATATTCTAAGCTCACGTGTTGGCTTGCTTAAACATATGCATGTATATGTGATGGAGAGATGAGCATTTGAGCCCATGTGGGTGAATGATAGGGATGTCAATATTGTTGTGTTTTCGTTTTTGTTGTAGAAATATTAAAGAAAAAGCATTACTCAATAGGAATATACTATAAGGGTGATTCCAGCGAGTAAGTCTACACATGTTTATAAGTAGACCTCAAAATGTAAAATTTTAATTTAATTTTTAATTCTAATTAATCCGTTTTATTATGTTATTGTTGGTTTATTCTTCAATCATTAATTTTGTTGTTTTTGATTTCAGCTTAACACCATGCATTGATAGTTAGGCAAAGCCGACTATCAAAAACCTTTTTTCGGGAGGTTCAAGTGTAGTTCACTTTTGCTTGAGTGAATTACCCGAATTTATTCTGATAATTGGTTGATAGTTTTGCTGCAAGTAGAGGATGCTGATGAGGAATGTGGTAATTCCAAAACAGCTGTCCATCCAACAATCTTGCGGTCTATAGGGCTTTGCCCAAAATAAATTTGACAAGCAAACCCAAAAAAAGTGAACTGTTTTATAGAAAGAATGAACTACATCGCACGAAAATTGAACTAAATTTTACTCCACATTTTTAGATTCCCCCAAAAGTTTATTAAAACCAGGAAATTTTAATTCCCTGTTGTATTTTTTAACTGCAGTTCATGAAATTACATCCTCTCATAGAAGACAAAAAAACTAAAAGTAAAGAAGAAAATCATTGGCGCCAAATCATGACCATTTTAACCATACAGTAGTTCATTCTTACTATTTTTGGGAATCATACGAAATTTCACTTTTGCTTTAGTTCATATTGAACTTATATGTACGGTCTTGAACTTTACACCCACGTTTAGTTCATAAAATTTTTGAAGCATACTTAAAAAAAGTAAGATTTCAAATAATAAAATTTAACTACTAGCAAATAAATTTTTTTCAATAAAAATAACTTAAATTTAGCGTTAGTTTAACTACGGAATTTTTTTTTTCTGTGCATACTCAACACTGGTCAACTATGGATTTTTCCATAGGAGGAAAGTGTATAAGTTCCTCTAAAGGTCATCATCTTATGTCACTTTGGAATCGTGTTAATCCAATTTGTATTCTGTATATAAGGGAAGTCATAAACCCTTAGCCTTCGGTCGGGATTATACTTGTTTGCAACCGGGTTAGTTAACTTTGGACTCTGTCCATAGCGGAAGTCTTGAACCCCAGCTGAAGTCAGCCCACTTTTTGACATTCGGTCTTTGTTGTTGTAAGTTCGCGTTAGCCCACTTTGCAATACGTATCAACTCTGTGGATATTCGTAACAACAAAAGGGTGTATAGTTGCCTCCATTGTTAAGAACCAGAAAACGAAAATAGGCTTCACTTGACAACGAAGGACCATCTCAAAAACGAAATTTGGGTTCATTTTCATTTGATATATTGGGGTTATTTTCGTAACGCAGACAGACCCCAAAACTAGAATGAAGTTACGCCGAAAAAACATAAAAAATTGGTTGTTTGTTTTTCACATATTTTTTTTTTTGGTGACCTTTAGGTTTAGAGGATTCTTTTCATGGGGACCATATTCATGGCGCGGTTATTTCATGTATAGGGTGCTAACTTACCATATGAAAAAATATCAAGTAAAAATTTTGCTCGACTGTAAAGAGCCCTAATTCATTTGGCGCTATGAATATAGGCCCCATGAAATTTGGTCTCAAAACTTAAATGAAATAGGACCCCAAAAATTATATGGAAAACAACAATACCCAAAATGGGCTCTATTTTTGTATTCTGGGATTTGACTATGGTGGAAACTAAACAAAATTTTGTTGTTCTGAAATTGTAGGCGGCTTTGGCCGGGGTTTAATATATTCTCCTATAGAAAGAGTCCAAAGTGGGCTAAGGCGATTCCCAAGGGATGCGTACACAGAAAAAAAATTCACGAAAATTTTTCCAATTAAAATCTTAATTGAGTTTTAAAAAATATTCAATTAAAAACTTAATTGATTCAACAAATTTTTTAATTGAAATAAAAATCAATCACACAAATTAATAGTATCAATTAAATATTTAATTGGATCAATTAATTTTTTAATTGACTGTCAATTAATTTTTTAATTGATACTATCATTTCTGTGATTGAAGACATTTCAATTAAAAAATTAATTGGATCAATTAATTTCGTGATTGAATCAGAAACAAAAATTTTTGTGTGTACTTTAAATTTTTTTGTTACAACTTCTTATTTTTCCCAGGAGTATTTTTCACATGGTCTTTGATATCAAAAGTGAAAATAAGCCTTAATTTTATTTTCGGGTCGATTTTCATGCTTTAGTTGGGGCTCATTTTCATGGGATTCATATTCATTGGGAAACGTCGTCCCACATTTTGGGGCCTTATTTTTTTGGACAATGGACTGAATAGTCAAAATGAGCCAACAATAATAGGCTACCATTATAAATAACCTATAGGATTCGCAATTTTCTTTCAAAAAGGTCATTTTACGAAAATCACATAAAAATTGCGACCTCTAACAGCAACAAATAAATGCATGCCCGGCGATCACTACCTCGATCGACTGAATTGTATTGTGAATACAATCTATTCGAATCTATGACCAAAATGAAATTTGGAAATTATAGAAATTTGGGGTTTTCTAATACATTGAAGCTTCTCAAACTTGGACACTCTGAAAACGGGACACCTTCCAAACATGGACAGTTGTCTGGGGACGTTTGCTATATTAACACATTAAAATTAACCTCTCATATCTGGACACAAAGGTGGACAAAATTTAGACGACCGTGGGTGTTCACCTTTCAGAAGGTTTCACTGTATTTTAGATAACAATATTGGCATCTCTATTTGGTATAATTTTTAACGGGTGTCTTAACACTGAATTGTATTGTGAATCCAACAGTGCGCATCATTTCGAATTTATAGCAAAAATTTCTGATTGTCGAAGCCCATGGAGATTTTCATTATACAAAATAGCAATGTTGGCATCTCTATTTGGTATAATTTTTAAAGGGTGTCTTAGTTGCCAACGTGTTTTTCAGGGTTTGTTGTTATTATTTACGTATGACTGTGCAAATGTGTGTTTCTAAAATCCCACAAACTGAGCTTATAAATAAATGAGAGTCTGAGAGGCTTAGAGAGAATTAGAGAGAGTAATTTATGATATTTAGAAATATAAGAAATCAACATTTGTCTTAGGATTGGTGAGTATGAGTTTGTGTTTTCATATTTTTGGGTTCAAACAAAAACGTAAACTCTCGTTTGTTTTGTTTTTGCTGCTTTTTTGTTTAGAGACGACCTATACGTATGAGTATTGTGTTTTTCGTTTGCACACAATTCACAGAGAAGGCTCGAGTTACTCCAATACAAATGGGCTACACTTTGGTGCTTAGTAGAGTTGTTGCAGTTTTTGCTGCTGCTACTGCTGCTGCCGCTAATGCGGCTGATGTTAGTGCCAACGTCAATATTATCTGTCTCTTTGCTATGAAATGAGATTTGACTTTTATTGTTGATATTTTGTTTTTTGGAGAAAAGTACCTATACAAAATTTTGAATAGTACCAAACTTATGCACACATACACCCACACACACACAAAATTTGTTTGTCTATACAAACATTCATCACATTTAGCAGCAGTTGGCAGGAACAGCAGCATTGTGCTCTGTCGCAGTAAGCTCGAGCACTATGAAATACTCTTGAAGTCGCAAAGCATGATCGAAAAAAAGCACAAAAAATAACAAAAATAAAAAAATTAAAAAAAAAAATAAAGTCTGAAGCGACAGACATCAGACAAGACCCGTAGATTAGTATTGGACGCGTGTTTTGAGGCAACGAACAACGAGCGCGCAAAAATACACCATAATACCACTGGCTGCTTTGATTAGGTCCCCCCACAAAAAAAAGGCGAAACCGAAAAAGCCTCTCGATCGAAATTAAAAATTAAGCGAAATCTCTATTGAAATAAAATTGTATTCTAATCATTATATTTTGAAAGAAATCATAAGAACTGTGTAATCTACTCCGCCTTTATCGATGCAGTATCGAGAGTGAACGTCAAACGAAAATTGAAAATTTTTACAAGTTTTGAGTGAAAAACGTGTGTATCAAAATTTGTTTAGAATTTAAATCAATATCATTAAATCAATCAATCGAAATCACAAAATTCAAATGTAAATTTAATACAAATTAAATTAACCGCCACTGTTTGATTTGCTGGTTTTCTTTATCGGATAACATTCGATCATCGATGGGATTACGAGTGTGTTCTAAAGAAGTGCAAAAAAGTGTTAAAACTAAATAGAATTGTTTACTAATTTGTTTGCTTCAACTAACAAAATTGGATGATGCTACGAAATGAGTGTGAATTAATAGCTCCCAGTGTTTTTGTTTTTTTATTATTGACTGGAGAATTATGTACGCCTAATCGGAAGTATAAGTAAATCGAAGTGAACCAAGCAAGAAAAAAAGCAAGAGAAAAAGTGTCCTTGTGTGCTAGCGAAAATTTAAATATTAAGTAAGAGAAAATTCTTGAATACAAATGATAATAAAAAAAATAATAAAAATAATATTAATAGTAACAAAAAAAATTATATATGAAATAAATTATATAATGAAATAAAAAACAATATTTGAAATATAAACAAAACAAAAAAAAATTAAAACTAAGTAAATCATTTTATATAAAATAAATCAAGGAAGAATGGTGTTAGAGACTCTTTTAGCCTTCATCGTGAATTTGAATCATAAGGCATGGACAAAAAAATGTAAAACATAAGACATATCAGTTTGCCGATCTAAATAATATTCGCAATTGAATTCAAAAATCATCTTCTACTTGGGTAAACAAAAAATGGAAGTGCGATGATTAATACACAGAAAAAAATAGTGATCTAATATGAAATATTATGCAACTTAAAGTTTAGGACCCGTAATTTACACAATATTAAGGACGGAGTTTTTTTTTAAATAAAGAAATTAAAAAAACTTCACAGTATTTGCTTTAAAATGTTTTCCTTTAAAATTAGAACAAGAATTTTTGAAAGTTTTGCTTCTTTCCATTAAAGTTGTATGTGTTTAAAGTAAGGCAAATTTAAAAACAAAAACCCTTCAAATATGGGCTAAAACAAGTTTTGAGTATTTTGCATCTTTGTTTAAAGTTTTTTTTTTTTTTTTTTTTTTTTTACAATTATGTTGAAGTATCTTCTATAATGTGGATTTTTAAACTGACATATATTTGTGCAACAATATCTCTGTTAATATATAGCAGAAACGGAATAGGAATCGGTTTAATGAGATCATTAGCCTATTTTTAATTTTATAGACTGCTGATTTATAGTTCGATAGCTTCCTAAAAATATCTCCATTTTAGAAAAAAAGCATCATCCATCTTTGGTTCGGAATTAATAACAAAATTCTGCAGGGAAGCTAAAAAATCTTTTTTTTTATGTATTGAAGCAAACTTGCATTCGTAGTTTAAGAACAAGACATCTTTGTGCTCCAGGCAATATTTTTTCAGGACAAGCTCCAAGAAGGTCAAATATAACAATAAAAACCTGAATAAATTGAATCCTGGAAAAAATACAATAGAATCATAAACTGCGATTGATGTTACACCGAAGAAAAATGGTACAGTTTCAAAGATATTGTCTTTACTCTAATGATTTAGGAGATTAGAAGTAAGGATATCTCTGAAACACAATTCTTTTTATACCCTCCACCATAGGATGGGGGGTATATTAACTTTGTCATTCCGTTTGTAACACATCGAAATATTGCTCTAAGACCCCATAAAGTATATATATTCTGGGTCGTGGTTAAATTCTGAGTCGATCTGAGCATGTCCGTCCGTCTGTTGAAATCACGCTAACTTCCGAACGAAACAACCTATCGACTTGAAACTTGGCACAAGTAGTTGTTATTGATGTAGGTCGGATGGTATTGCAAATGGGCCATATCGCTCCACTTTTACGTATAGCTCCCAAATAAACGGACCCCCAAATTTTGCTTGCAGAGCCTATAAGAGAAGCATATTTCATCCGATCTGGCTAAAATTTGGTACATGATGTTGGTATATGGTCTCTAACACCCATGCAAAAATTGGTCTACATCGGTCCATAATTATATATAGCCCCCATATAAACCGATCCCCCGATTTGGCTTGGGGAGCATCAAAGAAAAGCAAATTTCATCCGATCCGGCTGAAATTTGGTACATGGTCTTTGTATATGGTCCTTAACAACCATGCAAAAATTGGTCCATATCGGTCCATAATTATATATAGCCCCCATATAAACCGATCCCCAGATTTGAACTTCGGAGCCTCTTGGAGGAGCAAAATTCATCTGATCCGATTCAAATTTGGAACGTGGTGTTAGTACATGGCCGCTAACAACCATACCAAAATTGGTCCATATCGGTCTATAGTTATATATAGCCGATCTCCAATCACACAAAAATTGGTCCATATCGGTTCATAATCATGGTTGCCACTCGAGCCAAAAATAATCTACCAAAATTTTATTTCTATAGAAAATTTTGTCAAAATTTTATTTCTATAGAAAATTTTGTCAAAATTTTATTTTTATACAAAATTTTGTCAAAATTTTATTTCTATAGGAAATTTTTATTAAAATTTTATTTCTATAGAAAATTTTGTTAACATTTAATTTAATTAAAAATTTTTGTCAAAACTTTATTTCTATAGAAAATTTTGTTAACATTTTTTATCTATAGAAAATTTTGTCAAACTGAATTATATACGTATTTATTCGATCCTTTTTGATTTAATGTATACCATGTATGGACTTACATATAATTTAGAAGGCGGTGTTAGGAGGTTTTAAGATACCTTGCCATCGGCAAGCGTTACGTAACGTAATTAATTAATTCGATTGTGGATGGTAGTGTTTAGAAGAAGTTTCTACGCAATCCATGGTGGAGGGTACATAAGCTTCGGCCTGGCCGAACTTACGGCCCTATATACTTGTTTAAATTTGAAGTTTTCGTATTGAACACAAATTTGAATTTATCCATTTTTTCTTCATATTTATAAGTCCTTTAAAACATGCTTACACCCAAAGAAAAAAAAAAAAACGTTTGGAAAACGGGTACCGAAAACACATTTCTTGTGTTAGAGGTTTTTTGAATTTCTTTGAAAATTTCAAAACTCACCAAAAAATTTTTTTTTGTTACAACATTTTTTATTTCTACAATAAAAAACAATAATTTTTAATCCAAAAACACATTCCATTGCATTTATATCTATTCTTTTTGACTTTAAGTCTTAATATTTAATATAGTACACAGAAAAAAAAAATAATACAAACATTTTTCCAATTAAAATTATAATTGAATTGTAGAAAATATTCAATTAAAAATGTAATTGCTTCAACAAATTTTTTAACTGAAACAAAAATAAATCACCCAAATTAATTATATCAAATAATTTTTTAATTGGAACAATTAATATTTTAGTTGACTTCGGTGATTGATACTATCATTTCTGTGATTGAAGGCATTTCAATTAAAAATTAATTGAATCAATAAATTTCGTGATTGAAGCAAAAAATTTTTTTTTCTGTGTAGTCGAATATTCTTCCCAATATTTTTGGAATATATGTAAAAATATATTTAAAAAAAAAACTTTTTGGTATTCGGTCGAAGCAGGAATTGTACCCATGACCCTAAGGAATTGTACCCATGACCCTAACTATTGCTCCACGGCGACCAACTAAATCTACGTTTCTGTCAGATAGAGTTTCTTTACATAGGTTCGTGGGCGCCGAAAACTGTGTTTTATAAATATAACTGTTTGATTTCTTGCGTTGCTTATGCGTTGATGGCTATAGACCAGTGGATAGTGTGTTGGCTTACAAACTGTATGGTCCGCGGCTCGATTCTCCCTCCAGGCGAAAAGTAAAATTTGAAAAATTTCTAAAATCAAATAGTTTTCTTCTTAATTATTTGTATTATAGAAAAAGGCGCTAAGAAGCAAATAAACATCGCGGAAATAAGAAAGATGTGAGGGAAGATTCAATTAGCCAGAAAATTAAAATTTGGTTTTTAAGTTAGTTTTTATGATTTTTTTTTCGATTAGAATAGAACTCCGTCCCAGGCCTTGATAGAGTTTGCGGCAAAATCAATTAAAATTTTAGTTCGCCCAATAAAAAAAAGATAATTGAAAGTAACGACGATTAATTGTTTATTAATTAATTAATTTTTAAGTTATGAATATTTTTAATTTTCAATTAATTTTGTGATTGGTATTATCATTTTCATGGTTAAAGCAATTTCAATTAACAAAAATATATTAGAAAATAAATTTTTGTCTGTGATTGTAATAGGCTCAATTTCTATGATTTTATAAAGAATATTTTTCTATAATCGGTTTTCTATAAATGATTACCTCATTTAACAACATAATTCAGTTTTGTGGCAAAAATGAATTAAAATTTTAATTCACAAAAAAAAGTAATTAAAAGTGCCGACGAAATTAATTATTTTTTTTTGTCGAAAATATTTTTAATTTTAAATTAATGCAGTGGTTGATACTAAAATTTTAGCAATTTCAATAAAAAAAATAATTGGGTCAATTTATTTCGTGATTGTATTAGAAAACAAATTTTGTATTAGAAAACAAATTTGACCTAATTAAAATATTTAAATTTTTTATAATGGTCTCTTTACAAAAAAAAAAAAATAAATAATTGAGTTTTGCGGCATAAATGAATTAAAATTTTAATTTACCCAATAAAAAATTAATTAAAGTGCCAAAGAAATCAATAAATTTTTTACTCAAAAATATTTTTTTATTTTAAATTAATGCTGTGATTGATACTAAAATTTTTGTGGTTAAAGCAATTTCAATTAAAAACAAGTATAAACAGCCGTAAGTTCGGCCAGGCCGAATCTTATGTACCCTCCACCATGGATTGCGTCGACTACGAAAGACTGTCATCCACAATCGAATTACTTGGGTTGTGGTATCTTAAATCGTTTTCTAAATTGTGAGTTAGTCCATACGTGGTATACATTAGACAAAATAAAAAGTATGTGTAGATAAGTCTACAAATAATTACGAATCGATATGGGCTATTGCACGTTACGTAGGGAGCCAGAATTGAAATATGGGGGTCGCTTATATGGGGACTATATACAATTATTCTTGAGGCTCCAAAACCAAATCTCGGGATCGGTTTATATGGGGGCTATATATGATTATGGACTGATATGGACCACTTTTGGCATGGTTGTTAAATATCATATACTATCATGTACTACGTACAAAATTTCAACCAGATCGGATGAATTTTGCTTTTCCAAAAGGCACCGGAGGTCAAATCTGGGGATCGGTTTATATGGGTGCTATATATAATTATGGGCTGATATGAACTAATTCCTGCATGGTTGTTGGATACCATATACTAACATCACGTACCAAATTTCAACCGAATCGGATGAATTTTGCTCTTCCAAGGGCTCCGGAGATCAAATCTGGGGATCGGTTTATATGGGGGCTATATATAATTATGGACCGATTTCGACCAATTTTTGCATGGCAGTTTGAGGCCATATATTAACACCACGTACCAAATTTCAACTGAATCAGATGAATTTTGGTCTTCCAAGAGGCTCCGGAGGTCAAATCTGGTGATCGGTTTATATGGGGGCTATATATAATTATGGACCGATGTGGACCAATTTTTGCATGGTTGTTAGAGACCATATACTAACACTATGTACCAAATTTCAGCCGGATCGGATGAAATTTGCTTCTCTTAGAGGCCTCGCAAGCCAAATCTGGGGATCGGTTTATATGGGGGCTATACGTAAAAGTGGACCGATATGGCCCATTTGCAATACCATCCGACCTACATCAATAACAACTACTTGTGCCAAGTTTCAAGTCGATAGCTTGTTTCGTTCGGAAGTTAGGGTGATTTCAACAGACGGACGGACGGACGGACGGACGGACATGCTCAGATCGACTCAGAATTTCACCACGACCCAGAATATATATACTTTATGGGGTCTTAGAGCAATATTTCGATGTGTTACAAGCGGAATGACAAAGTTAATATACCCCCCATCCTATGGTGGAGGGTATAAAAAATAATTGGGTCAATTTATTTCGTGATTGTATTAGAAAACAATTTTTTGCTATTCTTGTAATGGTCTCAAACGCTATGATTTAAATTAAAAAATAATTGATTTCCCCAAATCAATTAAATTTTTAATTGACTTAATTAAAAAATTTATTGAAAGTGCCGAAGAAATCAATTTTTTTTGGAGTTATGAATATTTTTAATTTCCAATTAATTCTGTGATTGATGCTATTATTTTCGTGATTGAAGCAGTTTAAATTAAGAAACTAGTTGGATAAATTTATTTCGTGATTAAATTCGAAAAAAAACTTTCTGCGCCTTTAATGGTCTCAAATTCTATGATCTAAATAAAAAACATGTTTATGATGTTTGAGAACAATTTAAATGTTTATTGCCACCAGAGATGAAAATACATGTTTCCACGACAATAAGATTCTCTAAAGAATTCTAAACATTTTTTTCTCTTTGTGTATTTGGCGTAACATAATTTGTCATTTGTCTGAAAATTTCTCAAAATCCCTCCCAAAAAAAGTGTTGCATAGAAGAATTTTCGTAGGAAAGAACAAGTCAACAAAATAATTTGTTTTACTAAAAGTATTTGAACAATATCTTTGTATATAAAAATATGCGTGTGTGTAAACATGTCAGTTTGTTTCACATTATTTTTATTTTATTTATTTATTTATTTACTTTTTTTTTGAAACAAAACAAAAGCAGCGAAAACATAATGTATAATTAAATGCTTTTTCGTGTGTCAAAATTAAATAAACATAAAAATTAAATGACGTCTAGTTTGTTTGTTCATTGGCTCGTTTAATACATTTTGCTTCAGTTCACTTCACTTGAGCTCAATTTGCATAAAATTTAAAAAACAAAAAACAGAAATGAAAAAGGGAGGTAAATGAAACTAAAGCTCCCTAGCTTTGAAAAAGGCAAAAAAAAACTATGCCAAAAATTCCACAAAAAAATACTTAGTAGACTAGCAACAAATGCTTGTTAAGAATCCCCTACTCCCACTGCCTTTGCTTGCCTAGCCAACCCCCTTACTTGCTATACGCTTCAGCGATAATGCCGAATTTTAAATAAATTTGTGTTTAATGTCAATGCCTTCGAATAGAGCACATGGTGGTATTTGGCCGTTGTTAAAAAAGTTTTTTTTTTTTTTTTTTTAACAAATTTATTTGTGTAAACATTGGCCACCACCGCCAGCCTATCTATCAATGTAAAAAATATTTTAAATAGTTAATGAAATGAAAAATAGACATAAAAATATATGGCGAATTTTTTTCTCTACTAAGATTATAACAAATTATAGTAAAACTATGAGAAAACAAAACAGAAACAAAATAATAAGGAAATGTCAAAGAAATCTTGGGAGTTTATGTTGTTTTTGTTTTTTTTTTTTTTGCCATAAAACATTAAACAATAACCTCCCAAACCAGTGTTTGTGTTGTAGATTTTTTTGCTGGCGATCTTATTAGCACTTTTTTATATTCTAAACACTTTGTGACATTTTCGCAGGTGCTTATACAATAAAATAAATGCTTAGCGCATGGACAAAAAAAATAAAAATTAAAAAAAAGCTATATAAATATTTTTAACTGACCCGCCCATTTGCAATAAATATTGACTGAGTTCCTCTAATTTGTTGCAAATTTAAGATATTTGAATATAATTAAAAAACAAAAAATAAACAAACATAATTTTGTTATAGATCAGGCCGAAACTCATATACCCTCCATCATAAAACCTTAGACCGAGTTGTAGAATTTATTTGTATAGCCCAATAACAACACTAAGGAACATGAAAGACGAGAATTACACAGAGAGAATGAATAGGATCCAGGATTGCCACTCGTGTTAAAAATAATGTACCAAAATTTTACAAAAAATTTACCAGAAATCTAGCAAATAAAAAACAACTCATTTTGAAGTTTTTGATCAAAATTTTGTGGTTAGTATGAAAATTTTTTTTCTTCGACAGAAATTTTTAATTTTTTTTATCTTAGTTATTTCAGTGACTACTTCGACAAAAGGGGAGAATTCACTCACAATGGAAATATATAGAAAATTTTGTCAAAATTTTGTTTCTATTGAAAATTTTGTCAAAATTTTATTTCAATAGAAAATTTTGTCAAAATTTTATTTCTATAGAAAATTTTGTCAAAATTTTATTTCTAACGAAAATATTGTCAAAATTTTATTCCTATAGAAAATTTTGTTACAATTTTATTCCTTTAAAATTTTTTGTCCAAATTATATTTCATTAGAACATTTTGTCAAATATTTTATAGAAAAATTTGTAAAAATTTTGTCAAAATTTTATATCTATAGAAAATTTTGTTAATACTTTATTTCTATAGAAAAGTTTGTCAAAATTTTATTTCTAATGAAAATGTTGTCAAAATTTTATTCATTTAGAAAATTTTGTCAAAATTTTATTTCTAAAGAAAATTTTGTCGAAATTTTATTTCTAAAGAAAATTTTGTCAAAATTTTATTCCTTTAGAAATGTTTGTCCAAATAATATTTCATTAGAAAATTTTGTCAAATATTTTATAGAAAATGTTGGCAAAATTTTATTTCAATAGAAAATTTTGTCAAAATTTTATTTCTATAGTAAATTTTTTCAACATTTTATTTCTATAGAAAAATTTGTCAAAATTATATTTCTAAGGAAAATGTTGTCAAAATTTTATTCCTTTAGAAAATTATGTAAAAATTTTATTTCTATAGAAAATTTTGTCAAAATTTTATTTCTATAGAAAATTTTGTCAAATATTTTATATAAAATTTTGTAAAAATTTTGTTTCTATTGAAAATTTTGTCAACATTTTATTTCTATAGAAAATTTTATCAACATTTTATTTCTATAGAAAATTTTGTCAAAATTGTATTTCCATACAAAATTTTGTCAAAATTTTATTTCTAAAGAAAATGTTGTCAAAATTTTATTTCCATAGAAAATTTTGTCGAAATTTTATTTCTAAACAAAATTTTGTCGAAATTTTATTTCTAAAGAACATTTTGTCAAAATTTTATTCCTTTAGAAATGTTTGTCCAAATTATATTTCATTAGAAAATTTTGTCAAATATTTTATAGAAAATTTTGCCAAAATTTTATTTCAATAAAAAATTTTGTCAAAATTTTATTTCTATAGAAAATTTTGTCAACATTTTATTTCTATAGAAAAATTTTTCAAAATTATATTTCTAAGGGAAATGTTGTCAAAATTTTATTCCTTTAGAAAATTATGTACAAATTTTATTTCTATAGAAAATTTTGTCAAAATTTTATTTCTATAGAAAATTTTGTCCAAACTTTATTTCTGTAGAAAATTTTGTCAAAATTTTATTTCAATAGAAAATTTTGTCAAATATTTTATATAAAATTTTGTAAAAATTTTGTTTCTATTGAAAATTTTGTCAACATTTTATTTCTATAGAAAATTTTATCAACATTTTATTTCTATAGAAAATTTTGTCAAAATTGTATTTCCATACAAAATTTTGTCAAAATTATATTTCTAAAGAAAATGTTGTCAAAATTTTATTTCCCTAGAAAATTTTGTCGAAATTTTATTTCTAAAGAAAATTTTGTCGAAATTTTATTTCTAAAGAAAATTTTGTCAAAATTTTATTCCTTTAGAAATGTTTGTCCAAATTATATTTCATTAGAAAATTTTGTCACATATTTTATAGAAAATTTTGCCAAAATTTTATTTCAATAAAAAATTTTGTCAAAATTTTATTTCTATAGAAAATTTTGTCAACATTTTATTTCTATAGAAAAATTTTTCAAAATTATATTTCTAAGGAAAATGTTGTCAAAATTTTATTCCTTTAGAAAATTATGTAAAAATTTTATTTCTATAGAAAATTTTGTCAAAATTTTATTTCTATAGAAAATTTTGTCAAAATTTTATTTCTATAGAAAATTTTGTCAAATATTTTATATAAAATTTTGTAAAAATTTTGTTTCTATTGAAAATTTTGTCAACATTTTATTTCTATAGAAAATGTTATCAACATTTTATTTCTATAGAAAATTTTGTCAAAATTGTATTTCCATACAAAATTTTGTCAAAATTTTATTTCTAAAGAAAATGTTGTCAAAATTTTATTTCCCTAGAAAATTTTGTCGAAATTTTATTTCTAAAGAAAATTTTGTCGAAATTTTATTTCTAAAGAAAATTTTGTCAAAATTTTATTCCTTTAAAAAATTTTGTCCAAATTATATTTAGAAAAGTTTGTTCTTATTGGAGAGGAATGTTATGCAAAATCTTCATAAACATCAAGAATTCAATCAATTTACCAAAATGGCAGAAATCTACCATTTTTAGTAGAATTCTATCAACTGTGGCAACCGTGATAGGATGACCCAAAAACATGTTTCAAGAGCATAATGTTCTTTTTAGACGGGCAACATGGAACATTTTCGTCCACCAAGCATTTATGAAAATATTTTCCACTGCCATTGGTAAGAGAAATTCTCTTACCAAAAATCAAATTTATTAAAACGGGAAGTTTCACCACCACTGGTGACAGAAAATTCACACATTATTCACCAATCAAAAGGTGCTGGAGTACAAAAAAATTTCACTGATAATTTTTCAAAACTCGATTTTTTTAAGAATTTCCGATTAGCTTAGGTATATTGGAAGCCTGTTATTCCCGGTTTATTTAGGCTTACTGTAGTTCCCATATTGATTTTAAATATTTTCATTTCGATTTGTTTTTACTACAATTTATTACAATATTTATTCGAGCTTATTAGACAGGAAGATTAAGGGAATTGTCATTATTAAGCTACTGAAAACAAAATGCCAGATATCCATCTCGCAAACCTGACTATACATATCTGTTTCAGTGTTGGCCACTACACATTTCCATAGTCTTTAGCGAGATCTGGCCGGGTGAGATGATTTAATTTGGTTCTTTTATGTTAATTTATTATGAAATTTATGTTACATACGAGAATTATTCTTCCCAAATTTATAATTTATTTATTTTTTTGCTTTTAATAAATTACAATTCAATTTGTAATAAAGTTTAAACAAAATTTCCTCCAGAAATAAAATTTTGACAAAATTCTCTATAGAAATAAAATGTTGACAAAATTTTCTATAAGAAAAAAATTTGTAAAATATACTTTAGAATTTAAAACTTTGACGAAATTTTCTACAGAATTAAAATTTTGACAAAATTTTCTATAGAAATAAGATTCCCAGCAAAAACTAGGTAACCACATCTCATTACAATTGGCATTACCAGGAGTAATGCTGTCATTACACGTTGCATTACATTGCGGTGAGTTATAATGACTTACTTGTAATGACAAAAATAAATATAATGCCTAATAATTTTCGAATAGTTTTAGGCAGTTGGCTTAATGAAATAGAATTTAAAGGATTGAATACTTCTTAGTACGAATGAACTGAAATATTTTTCTATGCTAAGTGTTATTCGTATGAATGATAAGCTTTCTATAATAAAGGAAGTCAGAGTTATCATTTTATAAGAAATTTTACTAAATTTGGTTTTAGTTTTTGTTCGGTTTTTGTTCATTTTTACGAATGCTTTGTTATCAGTGGATAAAATTTTCCTGTTCAGTAGTAAATTCGTATACCCTGCGAAGAAAACAGTATTAGTAAAATGCCATAAATTTTTTGTGATTCAATCACGAAATTAATTGATACAATTAATTTGTAATTGAAATGTCTTCAATCACAGAAATGTTATTAATTGATACTATTATTTTTGTGATTGATTTTTATTTCAATTAAAAAATTTGTTGAATAAATTAAATTTTTAATTGAATATTTTTTAAAACTCAAATAAAATTTTAATTGGAAAAATTTTCGTGAAATTTTTTTGTGGGTAGTTAATGAACTATTCCTAACTGCTTTCAGGATAGGATTTTTTTTACTGAAGCAAGTAAATTTTATTATTTCACACAATAACACTAGTTTACAAAAAAATAAAAAATTCATGTACACTTAATGAAAGGCAAATTTTCTTATGTATTTTGATCTGCTGAATTCGAAAAAAAATCAAATTTTTTTTTTATGGAACGACATTTTTCGGTCGTTTTTCTTCTAGTTGATCTTATTACTTACGTTAGAGTATCATCTATACGATCATGAACTTCTCTTCCAGACGTTTTTTCAATGGTTTATACTTTTCTGGCGGAAAAGGTCCTTTGTAAATTTTTTGAAAATTTGGCTTTTCGCATCGAAAATTTTTAAACCACTTAACTTATCACAGATACAATTGTACCCGATTATTCGTCATTTTAATACCTTTCATTTAAGTACCAACAACGATATAATCGGACATTTTTAACTCGAGATATAATTTGTTTAGAGAGAAAAGAGCGAAAAAATAAAAATAACAGGATATCTCAAAAACTACTCCATAGAAAATTTTTAAACATTTTTTTTTCGAATTCAGCAGATCAAAATACATAAAAAAGGTCGGCTCTCATCAAGTGTACATTTTCAGTGTGAACTAGTGTAATTTAACTTAATGCAAATAAAATGGCTAATCTAAATGGATGAATATTTTTTCCTTTAGTTTCGAAGACACTTTTTTCTGGGTGTAGTGCTCCTATTACACCATTACTCGCCATATTTTGATCCATTGTAATCGCAATAGAAATCAATATTTTCGTGATTTGGTTGCCTGAGACAATAAGTGGCTATTTTACAAGCTTTGGTGTATCTACGAATAAGTGATTACATATTATGTTATTATATGCTTTAAAAGCACTACTTATTTCATGGCCGAAAGTATGCCTGGAGAGAAGTACTTTCCTCCTAGGACATGCGTATGTAAATGTAATCCGGAGCGATGCCAATTAATAAGTGGTTATTATTTTTTAAAACGGCTTACCTACAAGATTACCGGGTAATGAGAGTTTTTGCTGGGTTGTGATAAAATTTTCTATAGAAATAAAATTTTGACAAAATTCTCTATAGAAATAAAATGTTGACATAAATTTCTATAAGAAAAAAATTTTGCGAAATATACTTTAAAATTTAAAACTTTGTCAAAATTTTCTATAAAATTAAAATTGTGACAAAATTTTCTGTAGAAATAAAATTGTTACAAAATTTTCTATAGAAATAAAATTTTGACAAAATTTTCTATAGAAATAAAACTTTGATAAAATTTTCTATAGAATTAAAATTTTGACAAAATTTTCTGTAGAAATAAAATTGTGACAAAATTTTCAATAGAAATTAAAATGTTGACAAAATTTTCTATAGAAATAACATTTTGACAAAATTGTCTACAGAAATAAAATTGTGACAAAATCTTCTATAGAAATAAAATTTTGACAAAATTTTCGATAGAAATCAAATTTTGCGAAATATACTTTAGAATTTAAAACTTTGACAAAATTTTCTATAGAATTAAAATTTTGACAAAATTTTCTGTAGAAATAAAATTGTGACAAAATTTTATATAGAACTAAAATTTTGACAAAATTTTCTACAGAATTAAATTTTGACAAAATTTTCTATAGAAATAACATTTTGACAAAATTTTCTATAGAAACCAAATTTTGACAAAATTTTCTATAAGAAAAAAAATTTACGAAATATACTTTAGAATTTAAAACTTTGATAAAATTTTCTATAGAATTAAAATTTTGACAAAATCTTCTGGAGAAATAAAATTGTGACAAAATTTTCAATAGAAATTAAAATGTTGAAAAAAAAACAGAAATAACATTTTGACAAAATTTTCTATAGAAAAAAATTTTGCGAAATATACTTTAGAATTTAAAACTTTGACAAAATTTTCTATAAGAAAAAAATTTTGACAAAATTTTCTGTAGAAATAAAATTGTGATAAAATTTTCTATAGAAATAAAATTTTGACAAAATTTTCTATAGAAATAAGATTTTGACATAATCTTCTATAGCAATAAAATTTTGACAAAATTTTCTATAGAAATAAAACTTTGATAAAATTTTCTATAGAATTAAAATTTTGACAAAATTTTCTGTAGCAATAAAATTGTGACAAAATTTTCTATAGAAACAAAATTTTGACAAAATTGACTAAAGAAATAAACTTTTCTAGAGAAATAAAGTTTTAACAAAATTTCCTCCAGAAATACAATTTTGACCAAATTTTCTATAGAAATAAAAAGTTGACAAAATTTTCTATAGAAAAAAAAAATTTGACACAATCTTCTATAGAAATACAATTTTGACAAAATTATCTATAGAAATAAAATGTTGACAAAATTTTCTATAAGAAAAAAAATTTGCGAAATATACTTTAGAATTTAAAACTTTGACGAAATTTTCTATAGAAATAAAATGTTGATAAAATTTTCTAGGGAAATAAAATTTTGCCAAAATTTTCTATAGAAATAAAACTTTGACAAAATTCACTAAAGAAATAAAATTTTTCCAAAATTTTCTACAAAAATAAAGTTTTAATAAAATTTCCTCCAGAAATAAAATTTTGACAAAGTTATCTATAGAAATAAAATGTTGACATAATTTTCTATAGAAATAAAATTTTGACAAAATTTTCTATAGAAATAAAATTTTGACAAAATTTTCTATAGAATTAAAATTTTGACAAAATTATCTGTAGAAATAAAATTTTGTCAAAATTTTTTATAGAAATAAAATTTTGACAAAATTTTCTATAGAAAAGAAATTTTATATAAAAACAAAATTTTGCGAAAGTTTTCTATAGAAATAAAATTTGACCAAAATTTTCTATACAAAGTTTTAACAAAATTTCCTCCAGAAATAAATATTTGACAAAATTCTCTATAGAAATAAAATGTTGACAAAATTCTCTACAGAAATAAAATTTTGACAAAATATTCTACAAAATTTTGCGAAAGTTTTCTATAGGTATAAGATTTTACCAAAATTTTCTATAGAAATAAAGTTTTAGCAAAATTGCCTCCAGAAATAAAATTTTGACAAAATTCTCTATAGAAATAAAGTAAAAGTTTTACAAAATTTTCTATAGAATTTAAAACTTTGACAAAATTTTCTATCGAATTAAAATTTTGACAAAATTTTCTGTAGAAATGAAATTATGACAAAATTTTCTATAGAAAAAAATTTTCTATAATAACAAAATTGTGACTAAATTTTCTATAAAATCAATATTTCAAAACCTCCCTTTTGTAGAAGTAGTAACTTTCTCTTTTTACATTTCATTGTATACACTCAAATTAATTGTCGCTATTAGGAGTGATTAAAAAATAAACTTCTAAAATAAAATAATAAAATATTTCTTTTGGAGAAACTTTTTTTTTCCATAATAACCAGAAAAATGTTATCAAACAATACAAACTAAGATTTTTTTATGTGGTGGTTTTATTGGTAAAATTTTCTACTAATTTTGGTAGATTATTTTTGGTTGCCACTTAACCGTGTTTGTAATCCCTTGAATATGATAACTACCTTGATAATAGCCATATTAAATCGATGGAAAACTATATTCTTCAAATATGAGAGAAAGAGAGAGAGAGAACTCCTTTACTATATCCCATAAACAATGTATCGATCCTACACCACCACCACTAAATTTCAGGTGTTAATATCGGATATTCAGCTCTGGACTTTATTTCCTTCTCACCTACTATTCTTGTTGTTTTTAATTTTCCTACTTAGGTACCGAAGAAGATTAATTGTTCCGTTCCAATAGCCATTGCATGCCCACAAATAATTGGTCTCCAAAAATGAGTTGTTAATTAGAAGAAGAAAAAAATTGCTTTATTATTTTCAAACAACAGATCCAAATCCATAATTGCCCCTATATTAATAGAGCTATGGCGACATTTTATGAATGCTAATAAAACGGAGTGGGTGGGGAGGGGGTGAAATGTGACATGAGGATTGTTTTTTTTTTTATTTTTCTCACTGTGTACTGATTTGCCTATTCAATGAATTTCATCCATTCATTGGCCAAAACTCTTTGACACATGCCGGCACCAAATGTGATGTGGAGTACAACAGCCTAAAGCAAGCTGACCTTAACCGAATGTCTATGGTGGAGTGGTGTGGTTAAGTTCGATTTGGTTGTTGTTGAAATTAGCCACGCTTTGACAAAGAAAAAACAACAGAAACTGAAAACACAAACATTTTTTGCGACAAACCAATTTGACCAGGCAGCAGACCTCACTTATAGTGATCGGTAGAGTAGATCACAATGGGTGCCGTGTGAGTGAAAATTGTAAAGACAGGCAAACAACAGGTCATACTAAAAAATGTTTACTTGATTCCAGTGTTTGACCTAAGATGCCCAGATTTAGCCTCCGGAGTACGGTTGCCATAGTTGGTAGAATTCTACCAAAAATGGTCGATTTTTTATTGTTTGGTAGAATGGTAGAATTGTTGATGTTTTGGAAGATTTTGCACTAAATTCCTCCCCAACTAAGAGGTACTTCACAAATTCCCTATAGAAATAAAATTTTGAAAAATTACAGAAAAATTATAGAAAAATTAAAGAAATCTAAATTTTCTATAACATAGAAATAGAATTTTGACAAAATTTTGACATATCTTTTTATACCCTCCACCATAGGATGGGGGGTATATTAACTTTGTCATTCCGTTTGTAACACATCGAAATATTGCTCTAAGACCCCATAAAGTATATATATTCTGGGTCGTGGTGAAATTCTGAGTCGATCTGAGCATGTCCGTCCGTCCGTCTGTTGAAATCACGCTAACTTCCGAACGAAACAAGCTATCGACTTGAAACTTGGCACAAGTAGTTGCTATTGATGTAGGTCGGATGGTATTGCAAATGGGCCATATCGGTCCACTTTTACGTATAGCCCCCATATAAACGGACCCCCAAATTTGACTTGCAGACCCTCTAAGAGAAGCAAATTTCATCCGATCCGGCTGAAATTTGGTACATGGTGTTAGTATATGGTCTCTAACAACCATGCAAAAATTGGTCCACATCGGTCTATAATTATATATAGCCCCCTAATAAACCGATCCCCCGATTTGGCTTGCGGAGCCTCTAAGAGGAGCAAATTTCATCCGATCCGGCTGAAATTTGGTACATGTTGTTAGTATATGGTCTCTAATAACCATGCAAAAATTGGTCCACACCGGCCCAGATTAAATATATACCCCCATATAAACCGATCCCCCGATTTGGCTTTCGGAGCCTCTAAGAGAAGCAAATTTCATCCGATCCGGCTGAAATTTGGTACATTATGTTAGTATATGGTTTTTAACAACCATGCAAAAAATGGTGCACATCGGTCCATAATTATATATAGCCCTCATATAAACCGATCCCCAGATTTGGCTTGCGGACCCTCTAAGAGAAGAAAATTTCATTCGATCCGGCTGAAATTTGGTACATAATGTTAGTATATGGTCTTTAACAACCATGCAAAAAGTGGTCCGCATCGGTCCATAATTATATATAGCCCTCATATAAACCGATCCCCAGATTTGTCTTGCGGAGCCTCTAAGAGAAGCAAATTTCATCCGATCCGGCTGAAATTTGGTACATGGTGTTAGTATATGGCCTCAAATACCCATGCAAAAATTGGTCGAAATCGGTCCATAATTATATATGGGCCCATATAAACCGATCCCCAGATTTGACCTCCGGAGCCCCTTGGAAGAGCAAAATTCATCCGATTCGGTTGAAATTTGGTACGTGATGTTAGTATATGGTATCCAACAACCATGCATGAATTGGTTCATATCAGTCCATAATTACATATAGTCCCATATAGACCGATCCCCAGATTTGACCTCCGGTGCCTTTTGGAGAAGCAATCTTCATCCGATCTGATTGAAATTTGGTACGCGGTTTTACTATATGATATTTAAAAACCGATCCCAAGATTTGGTTTTGGAACCTCTTGGATGACCAAATTTCATCCGAGTCAGTTGGAATTTGGTACATTGTGCTAGCATATGGCCGTTAACCATGCCTAACTAGGTCCATATCGGTCTATAGTTATATATAGCCCTCATATAAATCGATCCCCAATCACACAAAAATTGGTCCATATAAAGTTCATAATTGTATATAGCCCCCATATAAGCGTCACCCATATTTCAATTCTGGCTCCCTACGTACCGTGCAAAAGTCCATATCGATTCGTAATTATTTGTAGACTTACATACATTTTTGTCTAATATATACCACGTGTGGACTAACTAACAATTTAGAAAACGATTTAAGATACCACAACCCAAGTAATTCGATTGTGGAAGACAGTCTTTCGTAGAAGTTTCTACGCAATCCATGGTGGAGGGTACATAAGATTCGGCCTGGCCGAACTTACGGCCGTTTATACTTGTTTTATATAAAAATTTATTTCATACAATTAAATTTTTAATTAAACTAAAAACACAAAGTCATTTAAGAAAGTAATTGAAAATAGTTACTTTTTTAATTACAAAAAAAAAAAATAATTGAATTTTAGTTTAAAGTTTTAATTGGGAATAAAAAAATATATGATTAAAAAATTGATTTGATTTGATTGATTATCAAATCAATTTTTTAATCATATATTTTTTATTCCCAATTAAAACTTTAAACTAACATCAAGAAATAAATCGAAACTAAGTTAGAAATTCGATTTTAGTGTCGTTTTCGAATGCCATCTATAGCGAGCATCGGTAGTCAAAGGATTAAAGGATTAAGTTTTTTGTTTTCATTTCCACCAGAAATTTTATATATATTCTCAAGAAATCCGTTATAACAAGATTTTTTTCAAAAGAAATTTTTATAAGTGATCCATGGTGAAGGGTATTAAAGTTGCGGTCTGCCAGAACTTATGGCCGTATTTTTTTCTTCATTATTAGAAATTTTTCCGTGAAATTCACATTGTCTTTTAACATTCCATTTTAACACCCCCACGTATTTCGAAAACTTGTTTGTATCTTGATTCAAATTCACCCACTGTCCCCACGATAGATCGATATCATCGATCAACTTAATCGATTCATACTCAAATCAAATGAAACGAACTCGATCAAAATGCTGCAAAATGTCACCAAATCAAAAAAAAAAAAAATAATCAATGATATCAACAAAAAAAAAAAAAATTGACAAAAATTGAATTGATTGCAACAAATATAACAGGACAGAATTGGACGACAATCATCAATCATGAGCCGTTTTAGGGAGTTGGTTAATAAACGGAAACTGAAAAAAAAACACTGTCTTGCCTTTTTGATTTGATACGAAAATGTAAAGTGTATTGAAATGTATTTCTTGGTGAAAACAAAAAATAATCCTCCTTCTAATCTCTAGAAATTTAGATAAAAAAACAAAATGCGAAAAAATTACTAAAATCAATAATAACATAAAAATAAATGAGTTAAGCTGCAGTTTTGTAAGAAATTAACATAAAAAAACAACAACAACGGCCAAGCTTAAAGTGATTGCAAAAAATATAGAGAAAATTGCTAATGTCAATAAAAGCAAAAACCCACAAACCAAACGGAAATAATAATTACCTACAACAACAACAACAACACCATAGGCGATTCCAGCTACCGGTAACCATTATTACCAAGACCAGCAGTTAACAAGCAGTTAACCAACCACCTAACCAAAAACTTAAGCAAATTCGAGTTTTGTTTTTGTTTTGTCAAAGTCGAAACCATAAGCGAATCAATGCCCTCCATTAACAGGCCACAGCAACGACGACGAAGACGAGAGTGAGGTAACGGGTCTAGAATATTAAACATCCGTGCAAATTGAACGAGGGGGCAAAATAAGGAATTCTTTGGCAAACTCTGCAAATATTTTTGCGAGAAAACGAGAAAAAAACGTTGTGGAGTTGCCAAGGCCTTAAAAGACTCCCCCTGCTTAACAACATTGACGACAAAGTGATCAGAACACACACACCCACACCCAACGCACACTTTCACCATGGTAGCTGAGGCCCAAAGTTTATTGGCCCCCTTAAATAGCCACCACACCCATACCCGAGCACCTTCTTCCACCTCCACAGCGGATATGGTGGAATCTTCACCTTGCTGTTGCCATGGGTTCGATGATAATCAACCATCGACCAGTGCCACTGCAACTTTACGCTCAACTACAACCGATTCATGGTCATCGTATTCATGTAACCTAAGCCAGCAGCGTAATTGTTGCCCCTCCTGTGATCATCATCTAAATGTCTATAGTGAGAGTGTTGTAGCTGAATCTTTTAGTTTTCTACCTGCCGCTGCTGCTGCTGAAGGCTCCATAGGCGACATCAGTAATATCCCTAGCCGAAATAGCCGATCAACACTAGGTAATGGCCTTGCCAGCACAAATGGCTATACATCAGAGGATGAGGATAGTGTCTTGCGGTATTCCTTCAAAGGCATACCGCCTGAATTGTATTCGGCCAAAAAGGAATTCATCTACCGTAGACCCTTGGTTGAGAAACAGGTATGTATGAGCAATCCTAGCAAGATTAGCGTTTTAGCCAACTCCTATTTGATTTAGATGAATAATCCGGGGAGAACAATGAGCCAGCCTTTTTTGGCTTGCTAAATAATTTTCAGGGAAGTGACCCCGCCAGTTCTTGCCACTATCTGTCTTTACTTTTGGCGTTTCCTTTTTTTTTTGCTGTGTAGGCTTTTGCATGGCATGAAAATGACTATGAAATACAAGAACCGGCTTAAAATTACCAATAAAATATTTAGTTGGAAATTTATTGATTTTTAAATTTAATTTGATTTGTTTTCGATTTCGTTTAAAATTTCACATGAGCAAGACCCACATATAACCGCACAAAAAATATGCATACACACAATGGGTATGTGGAGAGTGGCTGGTAAGCTATAAAATGGTATAAGTCAATATTTGGAAAATTTGTTCCTTAACCTAATCACCAACCAAAAAAAACTTATTTTAGCCTCTCTAGGAGTATGTGAATAATAGCACTCCCCATTTTAGAATGTAATTATAAACCAGAGCTCGACTGAATAATCGGTTTCGGTATTCGATAATCGGCTTTAGGCGCATTGAAGCCAATTTACCGAAACCGGAAAATTTTATTTCTATAAACAATTTTGTCAAAATTGTATATCTATAGAAAATTGATGTACCTCTTATTTGGATAGGTATGTTTTGCAAAATCTACCAAAACATCAAGAATTATACCAATCTTGCCACCAACTGTGGCAACCGTGATCCAAATACCCATTCATACTATATAAAGTATATATATTCTTGATCGGAGAGAAATTCTAAAACGATCTATATCAATTTCCGACTGTATATTATATTCATTCTTCATCATGGAGAAATGTATAAACTGATCAATTATTGCGACATTACAGCCTTCGAAAGATCGCGACCCCAAGAAGATGCTGCCGTAGCTTTTGATAGTAGAATTCTATCAAAAATGGTCGATTTTTAAATTTTTGGTAGATTGGTAGAATTCTTGATGATTTGGTAGATTTTGCAAATATATATCTTTCCAACTAAGAGGTACATTAATTTTCTATAGAAATAAAATTTTGAGAAAATTTTCTAAAGTTCAATATCATTAAAAATTTTAAATTTTTAAACTTCGCTCAAACTATCAAAATGCAGTAGAAGTAGTTACTTTCACTTGTTGGTGCATTCTAAGAACGTTAAAACATTTAAAATTTGATAAACTTACAATTCAAGGAATATTTATACACCAAAAAAATTGTCGCTAAAAGGATTATAATAGACAATATTGGAAATATTTAAGTAAAGTGCTAAAAAAATATTATTTCGAAGAAAAAGAACATTTCTTTCATACTAACCACAAAAATTTGATCAAACATTTCAAAATAAAATTTTTTAAATTTGGAAGATTTTTAGTGCAATTTTCTTCAAATTTTGGTAGATTAGTTTTGCCACGAGTGGCAACCGAGCCCTGTGTTCCTTAACTTGAAAACGGCCATCAACAGCCGTATATCTCTCAATGAGATGGCAGATGAGCAATACAATATTCACCTAATATGGGTGCCTCGGCACAGGAACATACCAGGGAAGTGCGAAGCGGATGAGTTAGCAAGGCTACGAACTACCAAGCTTATACTGCGTGAGAAGGCTGTTATGATGGCGAATGTCCGATGGTAGAATTGCAAGGGTTGCAACGACATGTTGCCCTGGTGTTAGACTACTTTTTTCCTCATTGTATTTTCCCTCAAATTAAAGTGTCATTCCAAAGTTATTGTTAATTCATAATGTTGTGAGGGATACAGGATCCAAAATCTATGACAATGTCCTTCATATTTGGCGATAACGGGTCGCTGCCTGATAGACGAGTTTGCAAAAACTATTGGCGCGAAGTATAATGACTAGTGCATAAGTAGTGCATAATACGGAAGAAAATGAATCAACTAATCACCTCTTGTGTAAATGTCCTGCATTTTATGTAAGGCGTAAACGAATTTTAGGAGCATGGTGTTTGCTCGAAACTGGGTTTGAAGCCACGACCTTGTGTATGCAAGACGGGCATGCTAACCATTGCACCACTGTGGCTCCCTGAATAGTCTAAGTGAGCCTGACAATAAATAGGGCTGCCACTTTAACCTAACCTAACCTATAAATAATTGCTCAAAAATTTCTATAAAATCGGGAAACCATCCAAATATAAAACAAGTAAGGAAGGTCTAAAATCGGGCGGGGCCGACTATATTATATCCTGCACCACTTAGTAGATCTAAATTTTCGATACCATATCACATTCGTCAAACGTGTTGAGGGCTATATATAAAGGTTTGTCCCAAATACATACATTTAAATATCACTCGACAGAATTTGATAGACTTCTACAAAATCATAGACTCAAAATTTATGTCGGCTAATGCACTAGGGTGGAACACAATGTTAGTAAAAAATTATACCCTGTACCACAGTAGTGGTGAAGGGTATAAATATGGGAAACATTTAAATCTGAAGCAATTTTAAGGAAACTCCATAAAAGTTTATTTATGGTTTATCGCTCGATATATATGTATAGAAGTTTAGAAAATTAGAGTCATTTTTACAACTTTTCGACCAAGCAGTGGCGATTTAACAAGGAAAATGTTGGTATTTATTTTTGTCGAAACCAGAAAAACATATATATGAGAGCTATCTCTAAATCTGAACCGATGTCAACCAAATTTGGCACGCATATCTACAATGCTAATTCTACTCCCTGTGCAAAATTTCAACTAAATTGGAGTTAAAAATTGGCCTCTGTGGTCATATGAGTGTAAATCGGGCGAAAGCTATATATGGGAGATATATCCAAATCTGAACCGATTTCAACCAAATTTGGCACGCATACACTGGTAGAAAAAGTTTCGTTATATTAATGAAATGTGTCATTAAAATTGAGCCAATGAAACAAATTCATTGATATTTATAACGAAATTTTTCGTTATTATAACGAATTTTCTGTTAGTCAACGAAACGTTTCGTACTATTAACGAACATTTTCATTGTCTTAATGAAAATGTTTCGTTATATCAATGAACAATTTTCGATGGCTCAATTTTAATGATATTTTCTTTGTGTGTAGTTACAATGCTACTCTACTCCCTATGCAAAATTTCAACTAAATCGGAGCAAAAAATTGGCCTCTGTGGGCAATTGAGTGTAAATCGGGCGAAAGCTATATATGGGAGCTATATCTAAATCTAAACCGATTTGGCTGATATTTTGCAAGTTTTTCGAGACTCATAAAATATTCGGATGTACGGAATTTGAGGAAGATCGATTGACGTGTAAGCCAATTATGACCAGATCGGTGAAAAATATATATGGCAGCTATATCTAAATCTGAAAATCAATAGGGATCCTCTTTGAGACGAAACAGGACCCTATACCAAATTTTAGGACAATCGGACTAAAACTGCGAGCTGTACTTTGCACACAAAAATACATCAACAGACAGACGGACAGACAGACAGACATACAGACGGACATCGATAAATCGACTCAGAATTTAATTCTAAACCGATCCGTATACTAAAAGGTTTGTCTATGATTACTCCTTCTTGGCGTTACATACAAATGCACAAACTTATTATACCCTGTACCACAGTAGTGGTGAAGGGTATAAAAATCAGTAACCCCATATTAGTCAAGTTCCTCCCACGTGCTCTGTAAATTTGAAGTAAATTAAAATAGCTTATTTTTTTGTTGTGCTTTAATAAAACGATTATAAAGGGGAGATCCCTCTCCCCTGCAACGTATCGAAAGATAAAGTTAAAGCAAATCAGAGAACTTAAGCCAAATTTTTGAATAGTAGGACAAGAGGGAGATCCCCTTCCCTGTACAGATATCCAACAATTTGATACTCCGTACAAATTTCCTTACACCACACGTTTTCTATAAATTCAAAGTAACTTTGAAAGAAGGTGAGGTCCCCTATCAAATATCGAAAAATAGACACGAATATACGGCCGTAAGTTCGGCTAGGCCGAATCTTACGTACCCCTCACCATGGATTGCGTAGAAGCTTCTACTAAAGAATTACTTGGGTTGTGGTAATACTTGCCGACGGCAAGGTATCTTAAAACTTCTTAACATCGTCTTCTAAATTGTATGTTAGTCCATACGTGTTATATAGTAAACAAAAAGATATGTATAGGTAACTGATATGGACCAATTTTTTTGTGATCGGGGATCGGTTATCTGAGGGCTATATATAACTATATAGGCCAAGTTTGGCATGATTGTTAGAGGCCATATACTAGCACAATGTACACATTTCAACCGAATCGGATGAAGTTTGCTCCTCCAAGAGGCATCGGAGGTCAAATATGGGGATCGGTTTATATGGGGCCTATATATAATTATGGACCGATATATACTAATTTTTGCATGGCTCTTAGTGTCCATATACTTGCACAAAATATAAAATTTCAACTGAATCGAATGAAATTTGCTCCTCCAAGAGGCTCCAAAACCATATCTGGGGATCGATTTATATGGGGGCTATATATAATAATGGACCGATATGGAGCAATTTTGGCATGGTTGTTAAAGACCACATACTAACACCACGTACAAAGTTTCAAACGGATCGGATGAATTTTGCTCCTCCAAGAGGCTCCGCAAGCCAAATCTGGCGGTCGTTTATATGGGGGCTATACGTAAAAGTGGTCCGATATGGCCCATTTGCAATAACATCCGACCTACATCAATAACAACTAATTGTGCCAAGTTTCAAGTCGATAACTTGTTTCGTTCGGAAGTTAGCGTGACTTCAACAGACGGACATGCTTAGATCGACACAGAATTTCACCACGACCCAGAATATATATACTTTATGGGGTCTTAGATCAATATTTCGATGTGTTACAAACGGAATGACAAAGTTTATATACCCCCATCCTATGGTGGGGGTATAAAAACGTGATCTTTGTCAAGAAGCCACTCCCAAATTTCCTTGAAAATTTCAAGCAAATCGGAGAATTTAAATCCCATCTTTAAAAGTCCCAGGCAAGATATCAAAACATGATGTGCCATATTTTCAACACATGATCATCCTCTGGGTTCTCTGAAAATTTCAAGTAAATGCGTTTCAGAGCTTACCCGGAACAAACAAACATAATTGGGATGTTATGTGTAGATAGATATTGTTAATACTATATGTTACAAACGGATTCGTTCTATGACGGATAGTAAAAGATCAAATATCTACATGTTCGGAATTCAGAGCTGACACTCAAAATATTTTACTTCGTTAGATACTATTACCTGCACTAGAGTTAAAAACAAGTTTCTTGTTTTTCAATATCAACCAGCGTTTTCATAATCAACCAGCTGTCATCTAAAATTAAAAATAGGATTAAAATGCCAAATGAGTTATCTCAAGTGATATTCCAATATTTACCAACATAGTTCCGAATGGTTATTTCCTTATTTGCAACAACAAGTAGAAGATAATGAAGAGTATGTCTTGTTGCCATGTGGTATCGCATCTTCAAATAACCTTGTAAGGAACCCACTCATCCATCATTGTTGAACGATAACGATAAGAGCGTGGGCTAAATATTCTACAGAAATGAATAAAATATCCATGAAATTCTGCATAATAAAATGCCAGTTAGAGAGGATCATATCTCATTTTTACTCTCAATGGGATGATATTTGGCTTCCACTTCAGTTTCTTTCCTTTTGCAATTGTGATGTTTGGCAAAACCAAGAAAAAAAAATAATATACATAAGTTTTCTGGGTTTTTTATTGGATTTTATTTTATTTGATATTATTTGTTTGCATTCAAAATATTGTTGTTGTCGTTGTTTCAGCTTTCTGGTTGTTGTCGTCGTCGTCTATTGCAGAGAAATTCAATTCTGGCATTTCTGCTGATCACTAAACATTTTTGGGGTTTGTTTTTGGCAGTGTTGCAAATTTCAATAAAGTTGGAAGAAATCTACCTTAAGGTGGAGGGAGATAAAGGTTACGAAAATTTAAACTAATTTAATATTTTTTATTAACTTCAGGGTTCAATGGAAATTGTCGTTCACTTTTGGGATATATGTAGATAATATTTCAACAAAAAATTGGAAGTTCTTGTTAAGAAATTACTTTTAATGTGCATAAAAAAATGGACGTAATTTTCACTCCACGAAAAGTTCTTTTAGCTTATATATAACAATCCTTCAGAAATCTGAAATACTGAACTAGGGTAACTTCTAAAGAATTATTTTCATTGCTTTTTCGGATGCCTTTTTTTGCTTGTCCATCATGTCCATCTCTTCTTAGTCTACGTCCAGACTCCCGCTTTCGTTTATCGCATCGCCAGGTCCATCCATTGTGCGAAGAACGTCCCAGCAAAAAAGTGTCGCCAAGAAAGTAGTGGATATGTCCTTTTCGGATCTGGAAGTGGTGCAAATTTGGCGCAGAAGCGATGAACTTAACGTGGGCTCGTCAAGGGACGAATGTCCACCATTTCAAAGGCCGTTGCACTGAATTTGCATCACTTCTTAAGGTTTGATTCGAATTCAGTGTTTTGGATGTGAATTTAAAAATTTAGTGATATTTTGACAAATAAATAATTTTTATATTTGTTAAATATTTTATAATTGTTAATGCACTTGTCTGAAACGTTTGACCTCAAATATTTTCAAAAATTATTGGGAGGATATTTTTGCTTTTAAAGTTGTGCCTTTGAAAATTTATTTGCTGGTGTTTTCTGCATGTCTACTTACAAACTCCCAGTGCCTCTCATTCAGTAACATTTTGTTACCTATATATCGGGGGGAGATACGATCGATCTCACTCTCCACTTCCCTGCGTCGTTCTTTCCGTCGGCTACATTTGAAAAAGGTGTATTCTGCATCATCAACAATTTCTTCTTATATATGCACTTATTCGTACTGCATTTCCCCATAAGGTTCAAATATTTACGAAAATTTCTGCGGCCGGATAGCATCTGGGTTATGTAGTAGTTCATTTCACCGTGTTTTCTGTCTCGTCATACTCGGATATCTGTTATAAGCCGATGTGTCCACCTGCCTCTTATTACGTTTCTCCAACGTTCTTGCCATTTCTCTATTGTTTCTTGCTGGATGTCTTCTGTCGGGGATTGCGCGCCCTGTTGGTGGGCAAGAAAAACCTTTCTCGGATACATGTCCAAACTTAGATACTTTTGAAAGTATCTGTGACCAGAGATCATCTGAGTCATGTAATACTTCACCTCTCCATATCTTCTCGTTCGCCATAATTGTATGTCAGGTATAAGTCGGTGTGAACATTTACCCTTTGTCTCGTTCCTGTGGTTTATCTTCTGGATTTTCGGTATTAAATCTGTCGCGCCTTGTTGTTTAGCCTCGAAAACCTTTTGCAGCTCAATCTCCGGGAGGTCTACTGGGATCGGTCCTGGTATTATCTTAATGCTGCCGTTATCTGTTCCAGATCGTCCCTGTAGGGTTGGCGCCCAGATCTCGCATCCATAGTGGAGTATATTCTTAGTCATCTCCATGTGTATCTTTCTTCTTCTTGGAAGAGACCCTCTTATGTTTGTCATCAGCCTGTTCAGTCGCGACGTTATCGAAGCAGCTTTCTCCGTTGCGTACTCTATCTGCTTGGGTTTGAGCCCAGCCTTATTCCCAAGTTCTTGATTAACTGCTTTGTTAGGATTACCACGCCGTCAATGTGCATCTCTATTTCTAGAAGCAGATGCCGTTTCTTTAGCAGTAGCAGTTCGGGTTTTTGCAGGGCTAATTGTAGACCATGTATGTCTAACCAGTCTTTCGCGCGTATCATCGTTTGTGTTGAACCTCTTCCGTAACAACAAGAAATGTAACGTCCGGTATGAGTATCCGCAGTATCTCGTTGTATGTTGCGTTCCAGAAATCCAGAGGTCCGAGGATTGGGCGTTGTGCTGCACCTGAGGTTACCTCCATTCTTCTTAGGCCCAGAAAAGTGTCCTTATGATAGTCTTTCAATTCATTCTCATCAAGTATTTCAGTAATTATCAACACTAGGGTGTATATTTGTCCACCTTAGGCTGTGGAAAGCGTTCTTAATATCTAGCGTCGCCAGTAGAATTATAGATCTCGAAGCGTAACTGTCCTGTTGTGTCGCCCGGACGTCGTCTGCTCGAATCAAAAGTATTGAATTTTGAATGGGCTTGCCAGACGGCGGAACTTTGTTGCATATACTTCGAATTAATTCTTGGGATATCAATATAATTTAAAGTAATGACTTAAGTAGAACTACCAATTTTGTTGCGGAATTTAATTTTAATTTTTTAATGTAGTGGATGAATTGACGGACATTGTCATTACGCTTCAGGAAATCTTGACGTATATCTGTAATATTCTCTTATGTCTGCTTATCAATGACTCTCTATAATCGTTAAAATCTTTAAGGAGGACTTCACCAAAAGTTGAACGCTCTATCGGTAACGCTCGAAGATAACTTTAAGAAAACGAAACCATCGTAGAAGTTGTCACTATCGACTAAAATCGAATTTGTTTATAATTTTAATTAATATATCGTTGTTGGGGTTCCCGCTAAAGGGGTTTCCTACGCCATCTTCGACTGTTCGACGTTGCGCTCCGATAGACATTCAAATATTGGTGTTGTTTTGTTGTTGCTGCAGTTTGCTTATGCCTCCGCGACGTACAACTGCTGACGTTTGTATCTGGTTCTGTGTTAACAGACCATGCCAATCGTCACTGATCACCAAAAAAAAAAAAAAAAAACACAGCCGCTAGACAGACAAAATGTTGTCGCAGCTTTTTTTGCCGTCTTTATTTCCATCGTTTTTATTTTCGAAATTATTATTATTTTTATTTAAGTGTTATGGCACATTAATCCCTTGGGGACCCTGTTTGATAAAGCCTTATGTTTTGGGTTAATCCTATTTTCTAAATAAATATTAGCAATAAAGAAGACGATAAATTCTTTTCAGTGAGGATTTATGTGTTGAGGAAAAAGTAAAATCCCCCAAATGTATATTTACTTTAATGTTATTATTATTTTAATTAAAATATTTAATAGGGATATAGATAGAAGAGAGAGCATTTGTGTAGCTAATTGTCATATGGTTTGAACATTTTGGATGACTAATGTCAGTGGATGGACAAAAAAACTAAAGCAAGTTAAAGTATGTAAAGTCCGATGGGGTTGAGCTCAGGCTACCATTGGGGACAGCTGGAGGACCTCTAAAGTAATGTGTGGAAAATTAACATTCCCCAAACAAGAGGGGCGACGATTGAGGCCGCGCCAGATAGCTCTCCTCAGAATTGGAATGGCATACACAGAGGATGTGGTAAGCAAAGTTTGTTGGTGAAAATGGATATCATTAATGAATTTTGAGAGCCACCGTGGTGCAATGGGCTTAACATGGAACGGGCAGAACTCAGTGATAAGAGAGAAGTTGGTATCACAATGGACTGAATAGTCGTAAGTGAGCCTGATACATCGGGCTGCCACATAACCTAACCTAACCTATGTGCCTTTCGTTATTGAGGTCAAGTAGTCACCACTTCACCCACTGGTTACGAGGTAAATTTCGGTTCCATCGAAGGATGTAGGTGGCAACCATCAAACACAACGGACGTGTTTTCTAAATCGGATTATTTCAATTTAGTATAATAGGTACCTATTACGAATTTTAAGTGTGATGGTAAATCAAGGCACCAAGTGTGATGGTATATCAAGGCACCATAGATTTGTGTCTATTTGTCGACTTGAAGACGTGTCGATAGGCTGTGACATCTCTGTAAACGGTATGTGTCTGAAGCACAAATGAATGGAAAGTTAGAATGAAATGTCTGGCTACAATTCATAGTTGCCGGACAAGTTTCCCGGCTAATGTCCTCGACGCCAAGAGGCTGCATGGTATCAACGACGATTTAAGTTAATTGCAGTTACTGATCAAGGCTGCTAAAAATGTAGCCAAGATCTTCCAATAGTTGATTGGGAAAACTGGCCGCAGGAATGAGGTGGACCAGGGCGTTATGTGGTGATTATATTGAACACTGCGCCTTGGATTCTTAAAGAGCATTAACTCGCATAGACTGGCACAAATCTCTCAACGATATGGCTGAGCAGGGAACTGCGATGCGGAGGAGTTAGCAAGACTTACATATTCCATGGGAACTGTGATCTGTTGTTATGCCTCTGGCTACCTGGAAGTCATAGTGTGTGAGAAGGTTGCATGATGGCGAATGTTCGATTGGAGAATTGCAAGGGTTGGAACGACACCAAGCAAATTTAATCACTGTAGATCAATCAAACTTTTAAGGGAATCTGTGTAGCGATACTCACGAAGTAGGAGAAGTTCTATCATCCGCAATTTTAAATGTTGCTATAAACAGATTTTTCCTCACCTCAGAAAAAGAATGACATGCACAGATTAGGTGGAAAATTCTGAATTATCGGTTAAATTATTATGCAGAAGTTATATTCACTAGATTACCCAGCAAGAACTCTCATTATTAATTAATATTGAAGGTAACTTAATTCTAAATTGTTAATATTGAAGGTAACTTAATTCTAAATTGTTAAGCAATTAGCCAGCAAAAAAAATCCGTCACCTAAAGGTGTAAATGGCAATCCTCGAAGAGAATGGACGTGTTTTCTAACTCGAATTATTTCAATTTCGTATAATAGGTACTTATTACGAATTTCAAGTGAAATTCAACGTCATCCATTGGGATTACAACTTCTGGGCCCAGTGGGCGATTTTCGACTGAAGTTAGCAATTTGGGCAATACTTTTGGTCATTAGGTCCTCTTTGGCAAGTAGAACATTTCCCAAGATAATGCGGCATCAAAAGTTGGTACTCTCTCAAGAACGAGGTTTAAGGAATGTCGAAATACTTTGTTTACCCTTGTCATTGAGCTTAACATGGAATCGGGCATCACTGAGTCATAAGAGAGAAGTTCACCAATGTGGTATCACAATGGACTGAATAGTCTAAGTGAGCCTGATACATCGGGCTGCCAACTAACCTAACCTTGCTTACCTTAAAGAAATTACAATCAGTCGATCACAGCACGTTTTCGGTAAAGCAAAGAAATTTCTTATAATGGGCAAAAAGAGAAACTTTTCAAACTGGCAAATTGGAACAATTACAGTGTGAATTGCCAGCTTCTAAATGTGTATTACTCTAAGGCCAGTTAGTGTTCGAAGCTTTGTTGACGCAGCAGATAAGATCTTATTTGACAGATCGTGGACTTTGGGCACTATTTCAATCTGGTTTCCGTTGTCACATAGATGAAGGTCCTTCATGACATGGGATTACAGTATGGCAGTGAAAACTTCACACACATAACAGGTTGGCTGATAAGTCCCCGGTCTGACACATAGATGGCGTCGCTAGTATTACATACATATTATTTTTATATAGTACCAACCTTCAAATGACTCGTGTCAAAATTTGACGTCTGTAAGTCAATTAGTTTGTGAGATAGAGCGTCTTTTGTGAAGCAACTTTTGTTATTGTGAAAAAAAGAAATTTCGTGTTTTGATAAAATACTGTTTCTGAAGGGGAAAAATACGGTGGAAGCAAAAACTTGGCTTGATAATGAGTTTCCGGACTCTGCCCCAGGGAAATTAACAATAATTGATTGGTATGCAAATTCAAACGTGGTGAAATGAGCACGGAGGACGGTGAACGCAGTGGACGCCCGAAAGAGGTGGTTACCGACGAAAACATCAAAAAAATCCACAAAATGATTTTCAATGACCGTAAAATGAAGTTGATCAAGATAGCAGAGGCCTTAAAGATATCAAAGGAGAGTGTTGGTCATATCATTCATCAATATTTGGATATGCGGAAGCTCTGTGCAAAATGGGTGCCACGCGAGCTCACATTTGACCAAAAACAACAACGTGTTAATTATTCTGAGCGGTGTTTGCAGCTGTAAACTCGTAATACACCCGAGTTTTTTCGTCGATATGTGACAATGGATGAAACATGGCTCCATCACTACACTCCGGAGTCCAATCGACAGTCGGCTGAGTGGACAGCGACCGGTGAACCGTCTCCGAAGCGTGGAAAGACTCAAAAGTCCGCTGGCAAAGCAATGGCCTCTGTTTTTTGGGATGCGCATGGAATAATTTTTATCGATTATCTTGAGAAGGGAAAAACCATCAACATTGACTATTATATGGCGTTATTGAAGCGTTGGAAGGTCGAAATCGCGGCAAAACGGCCCCATATGAAGAAGAAAAAAGTGTTGTTCCACCAAGACAACGCACCGTACCACAAGTCATTGAGAACGATGGCAAAAATTCATGAATTGGGCTTCGAATTGCTTCCCCACCCACCGTATTCTCCAGATCTGGCCACCAGCGACTTTTTCTTGTTCTCAGACCTCAAAAGGATGCTTGCAGGGAAAAAATTTGGCTGCAATGAACAGGTGATCGCCGAAACTGGGACCTATTTTAAGGCAAAACCGAAGGAGTACTACCAAAATGGTATCAAAAAATTGGAAGGTCGTTATAATCGTTGTATCGCTCTTGAAGGGAACTATGTTGAATAATAAAAACGAATTTTGACAAAAAAGTGTTTTTCTTTGTTAGACAGGGGATTTATCAGCCAACCTGTTACATCTTTTAGGCTTTTTGAAAGCATTTGACTCCCTCGACAATGTGTTCTAATTTTTATTTTTTTTTTTTTTTTTTGGATTTAGTAGGCTTATTCATAGCAATCTTTCTGTCAGGTCACAACGAGTTAGTATAGGTGATATATTGAGTCTGGAGTTCCGCAAAGTATCAGTAACTGGACCTTTGCTAGTCACCAAGTTTATTATTTGAGGAAAATTATTCATTATTAAACACTTTTTCTATTGAATCTCCATGTCTTAAAATTTCATTTTCAATTCCTGTCAATCGTCTGAGGCAAATGTAAACCCAATTAAACCTGCTTCCCATAATGGTAGTTCATGGGAAAGCTGCTGTATATTCAGTAATTTTAAATTTATTGTTAAAATATTTAATATCAATAATAACATTAACACTTCTCTTTTCAATATTTACTATTTTTTCTTCTTCATTCTCAAATTAACACCATAGTGAAAATCACATTTAATACAAAACAAAAAAAAATGTTTTTTTTTTGGTTATGCTGTTTTTTTATGCTAATCACTAAGCGTAGAACACGACCTTGTCGTCTTACGCGTCTATGATAGGCAAATTAAACAAATTTTAGATTTTATCTTAAATTCGGTACTACCTAAAAAGTATAGTGTCATTGGTTTTTGGTCTTAAGATTTCAAAAGCATTTGTTTAGCGATAAGTTGAGTAAGTAAAAGTAAGAGATATGTTTTGGAGACTACCACAATATATCTTAATGACTTTTAGCTTAATGAAGTGAAAATTATATGTAAATATTTGGTGAAATTATCATTATGAGGGGGAAGCTAGTACAATTCAATACTCGTAGCCAGTGATGCCATACGTGGGGAAAAATCCTTTTTTTGTAGGGATTTTTTCATTTTTTCTACAAATGTCGGGAATTTCTCCAAGTTTCAGATTTTACTATATTTTGCAACAACAAGAGTACTTTTGCTTAATATTTCAAATATTTCAAAATATATGGTAGTCAACTAATTGAATACTTAATTCACCGTCAACGATGTTATTGTAATGATATTATATAGAAAAGATCAGCGGTATCGTTAAAAGATTTTTGCACTGGTTTTTATTTAATAACATGAAATAGATTTGTGGTGACCCTTAGCTACTGGAGAAAAATTCACTTTTCAAATACTTCTATTTTTCAAATCTAGTTGCCATAGTTTTTCATACTTTATTTTTATTATATATATACCCCCTATATATTATTATATATATGGGGGGTATATTAACTTTGTCATTCCGTTTGTAACACATCGAAATATTGCTCTAAGACCCCATAAAGTATATATATTCTGGGTCGTGGCGAAAATCTGAGTCGATCTGAGAATGTCCGTCCGTCCGTCCGTCAGTTGAAATCACGATAACTTCGGAACGAAACAAGCTATCGTCTTGAAACTTGACACAAGTAGTTGTTATTGATGTCGGTCGGATGGTATTGCAAATGGGCCATATCGGTCCACTTTTACGTATAGCCCCCATATAAACGGACCCCCAAATTTAGCTTTCGGAGCCTCTAAGAGAAGCAAATTTCATCCGATCCGGCTGAAATTGGGTACATGGAGTTAGTATATGGTCTCTAACTACTATGCAACAATTGGTCCACATCGGTCAATAATTATATATAGCCCCCATATAAACCGATCCCCGGATTTGACCTCCGGTGCCTTTTGGAGAAGCAAAATTCATCCGATCTGGTTGAAATTTGGTACGTGATGTTAGTATATGGTATCCAACAACCATGCAGGAATTGGTTCATAGCAGTCCATAATTATATATAACCCCCATATAAACCGATCCCCAGATTTGTCCTCCGGAGCCTCTTGGAGGAGCAAAATTCATCCGATCCGGTTGAAATTTGGTACATGGTGTTAGTATATGGTCTCTAACAACCACAAGTAGTTGTTATTGATGTAGGTCGGATGGTATTGCAAATGGGCCATATCGGTCCACTTTTACGTATAGCCCCCATATAAACGGACCCCCAAATTTAGCTTTCGGAGCCTCTAAGAGAAGCAAATTTCATCCGATCCGGCTGAAATTTTGTACATGGTGTTAGTATATGGTCTCTAACAACCATGCAACCACATCGGTCCATAATTATATATAGCCCCCATATAAACCGATCCCCCGATTTGGCTTGCGGAGCCTCTAAGAGAAGGAAATTTCATCCGATCCGGCTGAAATTTGGTACATGGTCTTAGTATATGGTCTCTAACAACTATGCAACCACATCGGTCAATAATTATATATAGCCCCCATATAAACCGGTTCATCCGATCTGGTTGAAATTTGGTACGTGATGTTAGTATATGGTATCCAACAACCATGCAGGAATTGGTTCATATCAGTCCATAATTATATATAGCCCCCATATAAATCGATCCCCAGATTTGACCTCCGGAGGAGCAAAATTCATCCGATCCGATTCAAATTTGGTACATGGTGTTAGTATATGGTCTCTAACAACCATGCAAAAATTGGTCCATATCGGTCCATAATTATATATAGTCCCCATATAAACCGATCCCCAGATTTGACCTCCAGAGTCCCTTGGAGGAGCAAAATTCATCCGATCCTGTTGAAATTTGGAACGTGGTGTTAGTATATGGCCGCTAATAACTATGCCAAAATTGGTCCATATCGGTCTATAATTATATATAGCCGATCCCCAATCACACAAACATTGATCCATATCATAATCATGGTTGCCACTCGAGCCCAAAATAGTCTACCAAAATTTTGTCAAAATGTTATTTCTATAGAAAATTTTGTCAACATTTTATTCCTATATAAAATTTTGTGAAAATTTTATTCCTATACAAAATTTTGTCAAAATTGTATTCCTATACAAAATTTTGTCAAATTTTATTTCTAAGGAAAATTTTGTCAAAATTTTATTTCTATAGAAAATTTTGTCAAAATTTTGTTTCTATAGAAAATTTTGTCAAAATTTTATTTCTATAGAAAATTTTATCAACATTTTATTTCTATATAAAAATTTGTCAAAATTTTATTTTTATAGAAAATTTTTTCTATATAAAATGTTGTCAAACATAATTATATACGTATTTAATCGGCCTTTGTTAGTTTAATGTATAGCACGTATGGACTGCCTTGAAATTTGAAATTTAGAAGTTTTAAGATACCTTGCCACCGGCAAGTGTTACCGCAATACAAGTAATTCGATTGTGGATGACAGCTTCAGTAGAAGTTTCTACGGAGGGTACATAAGCTTCGGCCTGGCCGAACTTACGGCAGTATATAGTTGTTTTTGTTGTTTTTGTTTTTGATTTTGTTTTTTTTTTTGGTTTTAACAATATGAATTTATCAACTGGTCCCAATATGACTTTTGGCTCGGGACCCTTTATGTAAAGAATTATTTAATTATTCAAAAAAAAAAAATAAATAATAATAATAATAAATACTTAAATAAATTAAATTGAGTTAAATTAAATGAATTTAATTTATTGTAAATTAATAAAACAAAATTTCATCACTTAGGACATTTTGAAATATTTTTCACAGATTAAATTTTTTTTCCCAAAATGTCTATTTACTCGCTTCGACACAAGAACAAAAAACAAAATGAGTGTGGCTTATTCTCAGCCAAAGCTGTAAATAAAGTGAAACCCGAATTTTCGGGTGTGTTTTGTGATTTATTTCGTTTGTTGGAATTTTATGCCATTTTTCGTGTTGTGGTTAGTTTGTTATGTTTTTGTGCCGCTCTATTCACCCAATAAAAAAAAAACAACGTTTATGTCTAAACAGTTACTATCAACGGGTACCTTTTGGCCATTTCCTTTTGAAATTTGAGACCACGATGACAAATTATATAAATGTGGCAAACTTGAAACGAAATAACACACAAATTCTGGATTACGATGAATAATTAGAATATATGGACGAAATTTCGGCCAGGCCTTATCTTATGTTCTCTCAACCAGTGATTGCATGAAAATTTCTATTAAAGACTGACATTCAAAATCGAATTGCATGCACGGACGAAAAAGACTGTTTTTCATATGATTGGGTATAAAAATTATATGTTTGGAACTCAAATTTTTTAACACAATATTTTTAAGTGCAAGCATGTAATGTTCATAAAGTAGCATAATATGTTTGGTACATATATGTTAATATATTGGAACATATTATGTTTGGGACGTAAAATGTTTGTAAATTAATATGCTTAGATGCAAACATATATTAATTTGGAAATAGCCTATAACCATATATGTGTTTAGAAAGAGAGACATACACCGAAAGAATTCTCTTCGTTAATTTTACGAAGAATTCTTCATTAACTATTCTTCCTGAATTCTTCATTAAAATAACGAAATTTTCATTCATTTTCATAAATTTTACGAAGAACATTTTACGAATGTACGAAACTTCTACGAAACATTCTACATTAACTTTTCTTCGTAAAAAGTTCGTACTATTAACGAAACTTTCTTCATATTTCATGAATTTTGTGAAGAAGTTTTTACGAATATTTTACGAAACATTCTGCGTTAAAATTTCTTCATAGAAAGTACGAAACATTTTCTTTGAAATAACGAAGAAGTTTCATTGAAGTTGTAAAATTTCCGTTCGCGGCATTAAATTGTCTTTTATAATGTGCTTGAGTGTATTCCTTTATTCTATTTTTTATGCAAGTCTGTGCTACTTCTCATTTGGGTGATAGCGCGCTATGAATAAAAGTGAAGCAATAAAACTAAAAATTATTCAAAAACTTAAGATGTAAAGTAGTGATGTCATTTTTCAAACTTGCAACTACAACCAAATGCACTTTCGACTATAAATTTTTTTTTCTAAAAGTTCGAACATTTTTCAGGAAAAAGTACGAAAGTTTTTCATAAAAGGTACGAACATTTTTCATAAAAACTACGAAAATTTTTCATAAAAAGTACGAAACATTTTCATAAAAAGAACGAAATTGTTTCATAAAAAGTACGACGATTTTTTATAAAAAGTACGAAGATTCTTCATAAAAAGTACGATTATTTTTCTTACAAACTACGAAAATTTTGGAAGAACTTTTCTTCGTAAAAAGTACGAAATATTTCGTACTTTTAATGAAAAGTTTCTTTGGTTGTAAAACAATGACAAATTTCGTACTTTTAACGAAATTTTTCGTTCTTTTTACGAAGAAAATTCTTTCGGTGTAGAGAGTATGCTGCAAGTAAAAAAATGGAAGTAACCAATTGGCGCCTTAAATATATGTATCCACGCAAAGAAACTTTCATAAAATTTTTTTTTATGCCCTAAGGTGACACATAATATGTTTGAACAATACAAAAAATATTTTGTTTGGAAAATATATATATGCTTGAAGCAAAATGTTTTTGGGGTATATGTAACAGAAGCGATTTTTATGGACATAAAATACTTCTATATTTTTTTTTTAATTTAACTCAAATTAAATAAAACTTGCAGTTTCTAGAAGAGCAAATAGGGAGATCAGTCTATTTAGGGATATACCAACCATATTTGCCACACACCATATTTGCCACAACTTTTTAATAACCTAAAATACCCATAAGCGTAGGAAGGCCTCTGGGGAGGGGGCTTAGACCACCCCCCAGAAAAATTTTAGCCCCCCCCAGAATTTGAAACTCTATTTATGATTTTCCATTTTTCAATAAATGTCAATAGTTTTTTTTTAATTTTTATAAAAATTAAACAAGTATATACAATCGCACAAAGTTCCGCTAAACTTTCATGAACAATCGAATTACTTGGTTTGTGGTAGCAGTTGCCGATGGCAATGTTTGAAGTCAGATATTTATGAAATAAAGCTGTGGTTGAACTTATGATTGATGTAGCTTAGTCAATTTAATTTAAAAAAATAGTAATTGATATTAAAACTATTCTTTCATAAATTAATATCTTAATAATGCTGCGAAAAAGCGTCGCCAAAAAAGTAGTGAAAATGTTCTTTTTGGGTATAGAAGTGGTGCAAAATTGGCGGAGAAGCAATGAATGTGATATGAGCTTGTCATAGGACAGATGTCCACCGTTTCAACAGCCGTTGCAATGAATTTGCATCACTTCTTAAGGTGAGATCCGAATTCAGTGTTTTGAATGTGAATTAAAACATTTTGTGATATTTTAACTAAATAATTTTTATATTGTTTTTATGATTTTTAATGCATCCTGACGCTTGTTTGAAACGTTTTTCCTCGAACAATTTCCAAAATTATCGATTTTTCTATACTGGATTTAGCAGTTTTGTGGCAAAATTTGAATAATTTGTACCAATTTATTTATGCTTACTTTTTTTTTTTAAGTATTTGAAAAAAAGAAAACAAAAAATTACACATAAAAATATGAAAAAAATCAAGTAAAAAAACTTCCTGTGTAGTTAAAATAATTGAGGGCATTTTTGGAAGTTCTTTTAAAGTTGTGCCTTTAGAACAACTCACAATTTTTTTTGCTGGTAAAAGTGTGGAACTACTTTTAGTTGCTTTATTATAAATTAATTGTCGAGTTATTTTGATGTCTAATTTTTTATTCAATTTTATGAAATAAAACATTAATTGAACCTATAAGTTCAGTCTATAAATTTTTAGCTAGGGGGGCTATAGCCCCCTATAGACTGAACCTATAAGTTCAGTCTATAAATTTTTAGCTAGGGGGGCTATAGCCCCCCCTAGGAAAATTGTCTAGCTACGCTAATGAAAATACCTCTAGTTTGTATTTCTAACCAAATCGGATAGAAATGTGGTGTTCAAAAACTCAAAAATTCAACTGAACTTAAAACAATGCACACCATATTAGGCTTTTTTGTTTTCGGACCTAAAATACGTTTAGAATTCAGCCAAATCCGATGTCTCGATGTTAAGGAACCCAAAGAGGGTATATATTAACATCACGTACCAAATTTCAAGCTGATCGGATGAAATTTGCACCTCCAGCAAGCTCCGGAAATCAAATCTGGGGATGGGTTTATATGGGGGCTTTTTTATAATTATGGATCGATATGGTCCATAAACTCTTGTACAGTTTTAACTTTTTTTTTTAATTCTAACAATTTTGTCTTTCACTAAAAACTTCCGATGTTCATAATGTCTTCTAAAGCATTAAAGAGGGTTAAGGTTTAGAGTTGACATTGCTTTCACAAAGGAGTAAGGTACGCCTTAGAAAAGTACTTTTTCCCTCCAATCTGATTTAGTACCATTTCAACTATGCTATTTATCATCCCTGTGTGTTCCCAAAATATACAAATGTTCAAGGTCACAATTACGTTTGTAATAAATACAATGTGAAATAAACAAAAACTTTCGCGTCTAGTTGGAGCTGGTCGAATTTTATCGTTTTTTCCCTGACGTATGCACTTTTCCTAATATGTGTTTCATTATGTGCTTCCATTCACCAGGCATGTAAATTATTTTAAATTTTTGTATGCCAGCATTTCTAGAAAATAAACACAATGTATTTAGTGAGTTATGAAGCGGAAGAAGATATAGCAAAGATTTGCATATATGAAGGTAATATGAAGCCCCCTCGTAAGTGCGTTTTTTTGTGTTTTGTTGTTTACACATGTCTCCCACTGGGAGTTGATCGTAGGTGTATGCGTTCAGATATTACAAGAAACAGGGTTGGCTGATAATAAAGAAACACCCATAGTGAGGAATGAACTCAGGCAAACCAAGGAAGAGGAAAATAAGGCTATGCCCTTAATCGGCTTTTAGGATGTTTTCTATAGAAATACAATTTTAAAGTTTTGACAAAATTTTCCATAGAAATGCAATTTTGACAAAATTTTCCAAAGAAATAAAATTTTGATAAAATTTTGACAAAATTTCTCAAAATTTTCTATAGAAATAAAAATGTGACAAAGTTTTCAATAGAAATAAGATTTTCTAAAAATTTTCTATAGAAATAAAATTTTGTCAAAATTTTCGAAAGAAATAAGATTTTCCCAAAATTTTCTAGAGGAATAAAATTTTGAAAAATCTTTCCATAGAAATTAAATTTTGACAAAATTTCCGTAGAAATAAAATTTTGACAAAATTTTCTATAGAAAAAAAATTTTGACAAACTTTACTATAGAAATAAAGTTTTGACAAAATTTACTATAGAAATAAAATTTTGACAAAATTTACTATAGAAATAAAGCTTTGACAAAAATTTACAATAGAAATAAAATGTTGACAAAATTTTCTATAGAAATAACATGTTGACAAAATTTTCTATTGAAATAACATTTTGACAAAATTTTCTATGGAAAATAAAATTTTCTATGGAAATAAAATTTTGACAAAATTTTTTATAGAAATAAAATTTTGATAAACTTTTCGTTAGAAATAACATTTTCCCAAAATTTTCTAGAGAAACAAAATCTTCCCAAAATTTTCTATAGAAAAAAAATTTTAAAAATTTTCTATAGAAAAAAAATGTTGACAAAATGTTCGATAGAAATAAAATTTGACTAAATTTTCTATAGAAATAAAATTTTTACAAAATTTTCTATAGAAATAAAATTTTGACAAAATTTTCTAGAAATAAAATTGTGAAAAAATTGTCCATAGAAATAAAAATTTCCCAAAATTTTTGTATACAAATAATATTTTCACAAAATTTTCCATAGAAATAAAACATTGGCAAAATGTCCGTAGAAATAAAATTTTGACAAAATTTTCTATAGAAATAAAATTTTGACAAAATTTACTATAGAAATAAAGTTTTGACAAAAATGTACTATAGAAATAAAATGTTAACAAAATTTTTTATAGAAATAATATTTTGACAAAATTTTCCATAGAAATAAAATATTGACAAAATTTTCTATTGAAAAAACAAAAATTAAAAAATTTTCTATAGAAAAAAAATTTTGACAAAATGTTCGATAGAAATAAAATTTTGATAAAATTTTCTACAGAAATAAAATTTTTACAAATTTTTTTATAGAAATAAAATTTTGACAAAATTTTCTAGAAATAAAATTGTGACAAAATTTTACATAGAAAAAAAATTTCCCAAAATTTTCTATAGAAACAAGTATATACAGCAGTAAGTTCGGCTGGGCCGAATCTTAAATACCCACCACCATGAACCAAATATTAGGGTTCCCTTTGACATTTCAGGAGGACTTGAGGACACTTCCCGAACTTCCTGAAATTTTAAAGATTTCACTTATGAGGACTATATCAGATTCTGGATTTATAAGAACCATTTTTGTTTGAGTTTTAGAGGAATCATTAATATCTCTTGTAAGTGTGTAAGAAAATTTAAAATAACGTATTGATTTGAAATCTTAAATGTGTAGATTTTCTCCCGAGAAGTAAAATTTGGAAATTTAAGATGAGAAGCAATTTTCATGATCAGTGCGCCTTCTATACCCTCAAGAAGTGAAGTCGGTCTATATGGAGGCATTATCAAATGGACCGATAAAAACTTAATCCGATACACGTTTTTGTGAGCCTAAAATACCATAATATTTACAATTTCAGGCAAATCGGATAGGTTAGGTTAGGTTAGGTTAAAGTGGCAGCCCGATTAAGATTCAGGCTCACTTAGACTATTCAGTCCATTGTGATACCACATTAACTAAAAGTACCTATTACATATGGGCACTTCTAGTTTTAACCGCTGAACCTTCTTGATTATTTTTCTTTGTTGAACCAACCAGATTGTTCCAAAAATATTAGCAGACTGCTTAAGTTAACGTTTTCCAGATACGCCAGTAATCTGAAGCTATATGCTCCTAAAAGTTGCTTGCGCTTTACACAAAATGCAGGACACTCACACAAGAGGTGTTTAATTGATTCTTTTTCCTCCGCATCATGACAGCTCATACAATAGTCATTATACTTCGCGCCAATAGTTTTTGCAAATTCGCCTATCAGGCAGCGACCCGTTATAGCAGATATCAGGAGTGATATCTGACGTCTCGAGAACATTAGCATATCTAGTGTGCGGTTTAAGTTGAAATGGGGCCATATTTGCTTGGTGTCGTTACAACCCTTGCAATTCTCCCATCGAACATTTACCATCATAACAGCCTTCTCACGCAGCATGAGCTTGCAGGTAGCTAGGGGCATACCAACAAATTCTAGTTCCCCTGGAATATGTAAGGTAGTCCCTAGCCTTGCCAACTCATCCGCTTCGCAGTTCCCCGGTATGTTCCTATGGCCAGGCACCCATATTAGGTGAATATTGTACTGCTCAGCCATCTCATTGAGAGATTTGCGGCAATCGATGGCCGTTTTCGAGTTGAGGAACACAGAGTCCAAGGATTTTATTGCAGGTTGACTGTCTGAGTATATATTAATGCCCACATTTTTTGGAACATTACTTCTCAGCCAATTCGCCACCTCTCTTATTGCTAATATTTCAGCCTGAAAAACACTACAGTGATTAGGTAATCTTTTCGCTATTTGAAGTTCCAGATCATTAGAATATACTCCGAAACCCACTTGTCCATCCAATTTGGAGCCATCAGTGTAGAAATCTATATATTCTTTATTCCCCGGGGTCTGTGTGCACCACGCCTCACTGTTGGGGATTAGAGTCTCAAACTTTTTGTCGAAAAGTGGACTCGCCAAAGTGTAATCCACTACGTTAGGCACATCTGACATTATTTTGAGGACAGAACTGTGACCGTAACCATTTTCCGACCACAGCGATAGTTCGCGCAACCGCACAGCCGTTGTTGCAGCTGACTGTTTGGCCAAAATGTCTAAAGGCAATAGATGCAGCATGACATTAAGGGAATTTGTTCCAGTCTTGCTGAATGCGCCTGAAATACACAAACACGCCATACGCTGAACTTTATCCAAACCAGTCGGTTTCTGAAGTGCCGGCCACCAGACTACAACACCATATAGCATTATAGGTCTAACCACTGCCGTGTATAGCCAATGCACAATTTTTGGTTTTAGTCCCCACTTTTTTCCTATTGCCTTTTTGCACGAGTACAAAGCTATAGTTGCCTTCCTCGCCCTTTCTTCAATATTAAGCTTAAAGTTCAGCTTCCTGTCCAAAATAACGCCAAGGTATTTTGCACAATCACCAAAGGGAATTTCAATACCCCCTAAGGAAATAGGCCTAACCGTGGGAGTTTTGCGATCTTTGCAGTACATGACTAATTCTGTCTTTGCAGGATTTACCCCAAGACCATTGTCTTTCGCCCATTGTTCAGTCATCCGGAGGGCCCTCTGAATAATATCTCTGATTGTGGATGGGAATTTTCCCCTGACTGCCAGAGCTACATCATCTGCGTATGCCACCACTTTTATCCTTTCTTTTTCTAGAGTAACCAGAAGGCTATTTATAGCAACATTCCAAAGAAGAGGTGATAGAACTCCTCCTTGGGGAGTGCCTCTGTTCACATACTTTTGTATGTTTGCTTGTCCTAGTGTGGCTGAAATACGTCTCTTCATTAGCAGTTCGTCTAACAGCCTGAGTATACATGGATCAACATTCAGAGTTGTCAGTCCATTTAATATCGAGCTCGGATGGACATTATTGAACGCCCCTTCGATGTCTAGAAACGCCACGATTGTGTATTCTTTGACAGATAGTGAGCTTTCAATAAAGCTGACTAGTTCATGTAGTGCGGTCTCAGTAGACCTGCCCTTCGAGTATGCATGCTGTCGTTTCGAGAACAAACTTGAATCGATGCTAGTTCTAAGATAAATATCTATCATCCTCTCCAGGGTCTTGAGTAGGAATGAGGATAAGCTGATTGGTCGGAAATCCTTCGCCCTCGAGTGAGAGGCTTTTCCCGCTTTAGGTATGAAAACGACTTTTGTTTCCCTCCACTTTCCTGGGATATATGATAAGTTGATACATCCTTTATATATCACCGACAACCAGGGGATAATTTTGTCAGTTACAGCTTGTAACTCCGCCGGAGTAATTCCATCAGGTCCAGGGGATTTGAATGGCCCAAAGCTATTTAGCGCCCATCTTATTCTAGTTTCCGATACAATTTCCTCGACAGGAAACGACCGCTGAGCAACTGTGGCACCGCCAGTACATGGTTCAACCGTCTGATTTCCAGGAAAATGTGTGTCCAATAGAACCTCCAGCGTCTCCTCACTGGACGTTGTCCAATTGCCCTCCGATGTTTTAATGAAACCTGGAGCGGAGTTGGTGGATGCTAGAACCTTCCGTAGTCTGGAAGCCTCGGACGTATTCTCAATACTGCTGCAGTAAGCATTCCAAGAGTTATGCTGAGCCTTTCTCAGTTCTCGCTTGTATCCTCTCAGATTCTTCTTGTAAGCGTCCCAGTCCTCAGGGGCTCTGGTGGACTTTGCCTTGTTAAAGAGCTTCCTGCAGGATTTCCTCATATTACTTAATTCCGTAGACCACCATGGTGGTCGATGTTTCCCCCTTGGCTTTCCTCTAGGGCATGCAGCTTTCAGTGAGATGTTGAAGGCCTTAGTAATCCGCTCCACTGCGTGTTCGATATCTTGTACATTTCTCATATTTGTCTCTGTTATTTCCGGTATCATCATATTGAACGATTCCCTATACCTATTCCAGTCAGCTTTCCTAACATTTGGCGGAAATATGATCTTGGTGATATGAACATCAAATTTGAAACTGATGTAGCGATGATCTGAGAAGCTGTGTTCACTTAAAACCTGCCAATCAGATATCATTTCATTCAGTTCTTGCGAGGCCAAGGTGATGTCCAAAACCTCTTGCCTGTTTTTAGTGACAAAGGTTGGGACATCTCCCTTGTTGCAAACTACCAGATTAGTACGCAAAATAAACTCTATTAGCGACTCTCCCCTTGCATTAGTATCACTACTTCCCCATATACTATGATGTGCATTCGCATCGCATCCCATAATGAGTTTCGTCTTTGTTTTCAGTGACTCCTCCACTAAGGTCTTAACGGCATATGGAGGCATCTCCCTGTCATGTCCCATGTAGACCGAAGATACCCAATATTTGCATTTGGCTATTTCTAAACTTGCAACGACAGTGTCTGTATTGCACATTGAAGGAAGCAGAAACAAGTTGAGCGTTTTTAGCAATTATACAGGCTCGATTTACATCATTACCAGTATACTGCAATAGTTTGAACCCCGGAGTACTTAATTCACATATTTTGTTTCTATAAACATATGGTTCTTGAATAAGAACTATATCTATGTCCCCTTTCATCAGGAGAACTTTTAAGGCAGCACATGCAGCCTTACAATGATGAAGATTTATCTGGAGGATCCGTAGGACCATCGAGATTTTCAACAACCGTCACATCAGCCGCTTCAATCGAGTCATCAAGAATGTCCTCTTCAGAGATATCGGTGACTCTCGCAATAACCATAGGTTCAACTTTGGTGAGTTCTGAGGCAGTAGAAGCCTCCTCACGCATACGGTATCTATCCATGTCTTCAAATGTCTTGGTATCCCCCTCGACTTCGCAAGAGGATCCGCTTACTTCTGATTCAGACAGAGGCTTGTCCATTTCTGAATCCTTTAGCTGATCATTTTTATACACCTTCATTTGGATATAATGAAAGCCATAACATACACGGCCCTGGGACTTTGCTAGATGTGGCAAAGACTGAGTGTTCAATATAAACACTGCATGCCGTCTTGGCCCATCCACTTCATCCAAACGGCCAACCTTCCAATCAGCTGTTGGAAGATCTGGATTGCATTGTTTCAGTCTATTTAAAATAGATTCAGGGTCAGGAGGGTTTGCAGGTATCCACGCATGTGCTCTTGGTCTAGCCGGTATGTCTTTCTTCTCGACTAACTCTAGAGCAGCTCCTTCCCAAACTTCACCAATTAGTATCAGAGCAGCTTTAAAACATTCTATAGACCTCTGGTCCTCAAATGCGACTAGCTTAAATCGTCCTTGATACCAACCAGCCTCTTGGTGTCGAGGATCTGGGCCGGGAAACTTTTCCAGCACCTGTGAGTAGACGCCAGACAAAGCATTCTCAATTTCCCCCCATTTTTGCTTTGGAACCATACCGTCCAATGCTCCTTTATTTATGATAGCCATCACAAGGCTGTCTTTAGCAACTGAGGCAAACGATCGTTGATCCCTTTTGGAGGATGGCAGCTCATCCGGTGATCGTTCCCTTTTTCCAGCCTCAAGAATTCCTTGAGCCCATTTTAAGGAATCGCTTTGTTTAGCCGACAACGTGCTTGGGTCGACTGATCCTAATTTCTTTAGGATAAACAAAGCATTTATGCGTTCTTTGAATCTCTTTCGTGAGGGATTACCTCCTTTTGATGCCGTTACCTTGGAAAAGGTCCGACTTGTCAAATTGTCGCCACCTGTCGACCCGTCTACAGGTCGACTAATTGGGCCTAACTCTTGGTCATTGCCCAAATTTATAACTCCAGTCGATACCCGTCCACTGGGCCCTGAAGTTAGCAACCCAGTGGATGTCTTTGAATTTCTCTGCATGGTGGCCTAATATCCCACCACACTTGAAATTCGTAGTAGGTACTTATTACGATGATTTTATCCGCTATTAAAAAACACGTCCGTTCCGTTCGACGGTTGAAATACATCAGGCAAATCGGATAAAAACTACGGTTTCTAGAAACCCAAGGAGTTAAATCGGGATATCGTTTTTATTGGGGCTATACTAAAATATGGCCGGATACTCACCGTTTTCGGCGCACCACTTTATGGCCCGAAAATACCTCTAGATTTCCAATTTCAGGCAAATTGGATAAAAACTTCGGATTCTAGAAGCCTAAGAAGTAAAATGGGGATATCGGTCTATATAAGGGCTATACCAAAACATTGAACGATACGGACCATTTTCGGCACACCATTTGATGGTCCTCACGTACCTCTAGATTTTAAATTTCAGGCAAATTCGATAAAAACTACGGTTTCTATAAGCCCAAGACCCCAAATCGGGAACCATACCAAAACATGGAGCGATGCTCACCGTTTTTGGCACACCCCTTTACGGTTTACCTCTCGATTTCCAATTTCAGGTAAATTGGATAAAAATTGCGGTTTCTATAGGCCCAAGAAGTAAAATCGGCAGATCGGTCTGCCGACCTCCCCAAATCGGGAGGTCGGTTTATATGGGGACCATACCAAAACATGGAGCGATGCTCACCGTTTTTGACACACCCCTTTACGGTTTACCTCTCGATTTCCAATTTCAGGTAAATTGGATAAAAATTGCGGTTTCTATAGGCCCAAGAAGTAAAATCGGCAGATCGGTCTTAATGGCGGCTATACCAAAATATGGACCGATACTCACAATTTTTGGCACACGTATTTGTGGTCCTACAATACCTCTAGATTTCCAATTTCAGTTAAATTGAATAAAAACTGCGGTTTCTATAAGCCCAAGAAGTAAAATCGGGAGATCGGTCTATATGGGGGCTATACCAAAACATGGACCGATACTCACCATTTTTGGCACACCTCTTTATGGTCATAAAATACCTCTAGATTTCAAATTTCAGGCAAATTGGATAAAAAACTATGATTTCTATAAGCCCAAGACCCCAAATCGGGAGGTCGGTTTATATGGGGACTATATCAAAACCTGGAGCGATATAGCCGATCTTCGAACTTGACCTGCCTGCAGACAAAAGAAGGGTTTGTGCAAAATTTCAGCACGATTGCTTAATTATTGCAGACTGTAGCGTGATTACAACAGACAGACAGACGGACAGACGGACAGACGGACATCGTTATATCGTCTTAGAATTTCTCCCTGATCGAGAATATATATACTTTATATAGTCGGAAATCGATATTTCGATGTGTTACACACGGAATGACAAACTTATTATACCCCCGTCACCATTCTATGGTGGTGGGTATAATAATATTTTGACAAGATTTTCCATTGAAATAAAATTTTGACAAAATTTCTATAGAAATAAAATTCTCCTAAAATTTCTATAGAAATAAAATTCTCCTAAAATTTTCCATAGAAATAAAATTTTGACAAAATTTTCTATCGAAATAAAATTTTGACAAACTTTTCTAGAGAAATAAAATTTTGACTAAATTTTCTATAGAAATAAAATTTTGAAAAAATTTTCTATAGAAATAAAAGTTTGCAAAATGTTCTATAAAAATACATTTTTGACAAAATTTTCTATAGAAAAGAAATTTTGACAAAATTTTTTATGGAAATAAAATTGTGACAAAATTTTCTATAGAAATAAAATTTGGACAAAATTTTCTATAGAATTATTGTCTATAGAAATAAAAATTTTGAGAAAATTTTCGATAGAAAAATTTTGACCAAATTTTCCATAGAAATACATTTTGAATTTTTTTATAGAAATCAAATATTGACAAAATTTTTCATAGAAATAAAATATTGAAAAATTTTTCCATAGAAATAAAATTTTAACAAAATTTTCAATGGAAATAAAATGTTGACAAAATTTTCTATAGACATAAAATTTTCAGAAAAATTTCTATAGAAATAAAATTTTGGCATAATTTCCTACGAAAAAATAAAATTTTGACATAATTTTCTATAAAAACAAAATTTTGAAAAAATTTTCTATAAAAATAAAATTTTGACAAAATTTTCGATAGAAATAAAATTTTGACAAAGTTTTCCACAGAAATAAAATTTTGACAAAATTTTCGATAGAAATAAAATTTTGACAAAATTTTCGATAGAAATAAAATTTTGACAACTATTTCGATAGAAATAAAATTTTCCAAAAATTTCTTGATGAATAAAACTTTGCAAAATTTTCTATGGAAATAAAATTTTGACAAAATTTTCTATAGAAATAAAATGTTGACAAAATTTTCGATAGAAATAAAATTTTGACAAAAATTTCGATGGAAATAAAATTTTGACAACTATTTCGATAGAATAAAATTTTCTATAGAAATAAAATTTTGACAAAATTTTCTAAAGAAATAAAATTGTACAAAATTTTCGATAGAAAAAAATTTTTGACAAATTTTTCTATAGAAATAAAATTTTGACAAAATCTTCTATGGAAATAAAATTTTGACAAAATTTTCTATAGAAATAAAATTTTTGTTTTGTTTTTTTATTGTGGGTTTGTACTTCAATCATATTTGTTGTTTTGATCTAAGCTTTAAAACCATTGTGTTGACTAAACTACAAGAGTAGCTTAACCAACAGAGGAAAAGAATGTTTGTCAAATTTATTTGGGCAAAGCCCTATAGACTGCAAGATGGTTGGATGGACGCACGTGTCTTTTAGAGAAATAAATTTTTGCAAAATTTTTTATAGAAATAAAATTTTGACAAAATTTTCTATAGAAATAAAATTTTGACAAAATTTTCTATAGAAATAAAATTTTGACAAAACTTTCGATAGAAATAAAATATGTAATAATATTTTTAATATACAATTTATTTTACCAATTTTTTTTTCTGAAAGTTTTCTGAAAGTTGTTAATATCATCGACATTTTAATAGGCAATACCTAGTCATCTATACACGCGAATGTTGACTGTCATGTTAAGATAACAGATTAATTTATTAACATTTTTATAGAGATTTTTTGCTAATGCAGTAAATAAAATCTGGCATATTCTATTGGAATTTTTTGTATTGGTATCGGTCTATGCAGTGTCTATTATTAAGAAACCTGTCCGCCTTTATGGAGAAATACAAAAATTTTTATGCAGATAAATGTGGCCGTTAATCAAAATGAATTTTAACAAAAGAGCAAAAATGAACCAATTAAATCATTAAAAAACGCATTCAAATATTCTATTTTTTTTTGTTGGTCGTTGCTTCTCAATAAATAGAAATTATTAATGTCTTGCATTGCCTTAATTCTATTTCAGTAAAATTGATTGGAGGAGATTATAGACTGGGGCACAAACATACCTAGACGTGATAATCCTCCACCTCCATAGATCACAACGAAACAGAATGCCATAAATTATGACATTATATTAAAGTATAATAATTAATATAAAAAACAGAATATATAAAAAAAATGGATTGCCCAAAAACTCAATTAAATCGCAAGAAATCCTCTCCAATATAAAAATTGTTAAGAAAGGCCAGTTAGATTTTTCTTGTAATCATAAAACTTTATTACGCCCAATAAATATCTTGCTTGAATTTTGTTCTTTTGTTGTGGCTCCGTGTGTCTCTGAATATGGGGCGTTTACCAAATGATTTATTCTCTTCCTTAACCAAAAAGACAAAACTGGTTATTCTTTGGAATTTCATTGATTTTTTAGATTTATTTCGAATATTATCGATGTTCTAAAATGAAATATTTGTTAATTAGCAACTTAATGAAATTTCCTTTTTAGATTTGAATTTTTTTTTCAATCGCATTGTGATTTTCTATACCATACACCATGGGATGGTGGAGGCCCATAGAGTATATATTTTCTGAGTCGTAGTGAAATTCTGATCCGATAGCGATGTCCGTTCATCTGTTGAAATCATATTAACATCCCAGAGCAACAAGCTATCCACTTGAAACTTGTTGCTATTGATGTGGGTCAGATGGTTTTGCAAATGGGCCATATTGGACCAGGTTTAGATGTCAAACGATCTCCAGATATGGTTTCCGGGCACCATGGCCATTCGTGCCAAAATAATCTATCGAAATTCGAAGAAAAAATTGTCAAAAATCTACCAAAGTAAAACAAAATATTTTGTGAAGTTTTTGATCAAATTTTTGTGGTTGGTATGATTTTTTTTCTTCGAAAGAAATGTTTTATCATTTTATTTTATTTATTTCAGTATTTGAAATATTATTTATTATGATCTCTCCTATTAGCGACAATCCGTTGCATTGTTAATATGTCGAATTTTAAATATTTTGACCTTTTTAACGATATTAAATAACGTTTGTTATTGATAACGTTTGTATATTTAATTTAAAGAAAGTTTTCTTAAAATTATATTTCTATAGAAAATTTTGCCAAAATTTTATTTCTATAGAAAATTTTGTCAAAATTTTATTTCTATAGGAAAATTCTATTTCTATAGAAAATTTTGTCAAACTTTTATTTCTATATAATGATTTTGTCAAAAGTTTAGTTCTATAGAAAATTTTGTTAAAATGTTATTTCTATAGAAAACTTTCTCAAAATTTTATTTCTAACGAAAAATTTCTCAAAATGTATTTTCTATGGAAAATGTTGTCAACATATATAGAAAATTTTCTTAAAATTTAGTTTCTATAGAAAATCTTGTCAAAATTTTATTTTTATAGAAAGTTTTCTCAATATTTTATTGCTATAGACAACTTCGCCAAAATCTTATTTCTATAGAAAATTTTGGCAAAATTTTGTTCCTATAGAAATTTTTGTAAAAATTTTATTTGTATAGAAAATTTTGTCAAAATTTCATTTCTCTAGAAAATTTAGTCAAAATTTTATTTCTATAGAAAATTTTGTCAAAATTTTATTTCTATAGAAAATTTTGCAAAAATTAATGTCTATTGAAAATCTTGTCAAAATTTTATTTCTGTAGAAAATTTTGTCAAAATATAGTTATTATTTCTACAGAAAATTTTGCCAAAATTTATATTATTTAAAGATTATAATTTTTATTAAGATTATAATTTCATTATTTGATAGAAATTTTTCTTGCGTAAATTGCGTGTCTTAAAATGATTGAATATAAACCGATCGACTCAGAATCACCTTCTGAAACGATCTAGCCCTTGGTGTCCGTCCGTCTGGTTTTTATGTATTTTTTTATTGTTCGCAAGATTCCGGTCGCTATTATTAACCGATTTGGAAATTTGATACAGGGCAACACCCTGTTATATTCTACATAAAGTTTAGTCTGAATTTGAAAATTTATGTTGTCGTTAAGACGTTTTTAAAGCGCTTTGGTAGCACATGAAGAAAAAATGAGAAAGACGAATTCAAATTCAATATTGTTTCCTAGTACGCAAAACTCAAATTAAAACACGTATATACGGCCGTAAGTTCGGCCAGGCCGAATCTTATGTACGCTCCACCATGGATTGCGTAGAAACTTCTACGAAAGACTGTCTTCCACAATCGAATTACTTGGGTTGTGTTAAATATCATATACCACCACCAGGTACCAAATTTCAACCAGATCGGATGAATTTTGCTTCTCCAAAGGCACCGGAGGTCAAATCTGGGGATCGGTTTATATGGGGGCTATATATAATTATGGACTGATATGAAGCAATTCCTGTATGGTTGTTAGAGACCATATACTAACATCACGTACCAAATTTCAACCGAATCGGATGAATTTTTCTCTTCCAAGGGGTTTCGGAGGTCAAATCTGGGGATCGGTTTATATGGGGGCTATATATAATTATTAACCGATATTAACCATTTTTGCATGGTCATTAGAGACCATATACTAACACCATGTCCCAAATTTCAGCCTGATCGGATGAAATTTGCTTCTCTTAGAGGCTCCGCAACCAAATCGGGGGATCGGTTTATATGGGGGCTATATATAATTATGGACCGATGTGGACCAATTTTTGCACGGTTGTTAGAGATCATATGCTGACACCATGTACCAAATTTCAGCCGGATCGGATGAAATTTGCTTCTCTTAGAGTCCCTGCAAGCCAAATTTCGGGGTCCGTTTATATGGGGGCTATATGTAAAAGTGGACCCATTTGCAATACCATCCGACCTACATCAATAACAACTACTTGTGCCAAGTTTCAAGTCGATAGCTTGTTTCGTTCGGAAGTAATTTCAACAGACGGACTTGCTCAGATCGACTCAGGATTTCACCACGACCCAGAATATATATACTTTATGGGGTCTTAGAGCAATATTTCGATGTGTTACAAACGGAGTGACAAAGTTAATATACCACACTCCTATGGTGGAGGGTATAAAAATAACAAATTTTGTCTTAAAGGTTTCCTTAAATCACTTCTCCCATTCTTTGGGTCGGAATCAATACCAATCAAAAGTGTAAAAGAAATTTCTTCGGAACCGAGTAATCCTTTTTTTCATTTATTCAAAATGCCAAACTTCAAGTGGATAGAATGAAATTGGCTGCTCCAAGGAACTCCGGAACTGAAATCTGGGTAGCTCTTCATATGGGGACTTTAGCTAAATATAGTCCGATATGACGGACGGACATCGTTAGGTCGACTGATAATTTCTCCACGACCCAGAACATATATACTCTATGGGGTTTGAGACCAATATTTCGATATGTTACAAACGGAATGACAAAGTTAGTAGTATATCCCCCCATCTTATGGTGGAGAGTATACAAAAATTGAAAGAAGCATCCCTGTGCTACATTTCAGCATAGTAGCTTCACTGTTGAAGGCTGCATCGTGATAACAATACCAAACAGACCGGCATCGTTAAATCTTTTAAGTCTTTGAATATCTCCCTTATAAAGAATATTTGTATTCTCTATATCTCCTGAAATCGACATTTCGAGTTCTTTAAAGCTAAAAATGCTATATTTTGAAAGCTGGTTTTCTAAGGTGCAGGCATGCAAACATTATGGTCGCATATGTCCCAATAAGTTTCGGAATCTCCAAATAATGGTGATTTTTTTTTTTTTAATGCAGTTAATTGAATTTGATTTCATTAGGACAACTTGATTGTGCAAAATACTTTCTTGTTAAAATCAAATACATTGCATTTTAATTCGGTGTTCCTCACTGATAAGATCTATAGAGACAGCTATTGAAAATTGATTAAATCATAGTCATAAAAAATCGGCATTTAGTTCGATTCATATTCCAATTTCAGTACATAAATTTGCATAAGAATAATTTGGCAATATCAACTCAATGTAGAGTGTCAAAATAAACAAAATGATAGTGTATAAAAATCGTATCATTTTTAGCTCAATTTAATCAAAAACTATGAATTCATGGTCTATTGAAATTGCCAAAATATATGGTTGACCATAAATCATTTGATTTTATTTTATTTTTTTTTTTATAAAAAAATTAACTTGCGGAATACGCAGTTTTTCCCATAAAAATGCAAATTTTAATATGGAATATTTTTTTGTTTGTTTTTTTTTTTGATTATATTGAAATGGAGAATTAACAAATAGCATTTTTATTGGGTTTTTAAGGTTGGACCCCTGATTATATAAAAAAAATAATAATAAAGATAATCTAGACTATAAAAGATTTGTTTTGTTTACTAAAATATTTTGATTTTTTATTAACTTTATAAACCATTTGATGTCTATATTATCCATCTTTAAGAGGTTTACTAATTTTTTTGTGTTACCACATTCGTTGGATTTTTGAATATGAAATTAAATCATTTTAGATCAAGTCTATAAAGATTAATAAAAAACGGATTAAGAGATTTTTTTTTTAATTATGAAAACCAGATATTATTCTATGTGTCAACAATTCCCCCTTATTTTTTATACAGATATTTCGATACAATAAAAAATTATTCTAATAATTCCTGATAATCCCTAAAAATTTTTTATTTAATCGGGTTATAATTTGTTTACAATGATGAGATATTTTTTTTCTTACTTTCTTTAAATTTTTTTGTTAACATAAGGTTAAACAATTTCGAAGTTAGTGAAGCAAAAATAGACTAAAAACATTCTTACAAATTTCGATTATCTTAATCTCTCATAATTCATTTTGGAGCAATTCTTTTAGTGGCATATCCATTAAATAATTGTTATGAATATCATTCTTAATTTCCGCCTTAAGCTCTACGTCACTGTTTTAAAAATAGTAGCCCCTAAAATTATACTTTATATTTTAGCCATTATAACATTCACCATCATAATGCCTAAATTATCATAGCATATTTTTAGGCAAATCTTGTTTCATCCTCTCCATTATGAAACCTCTTCAAAAATATTTTGGATATGTGTCGTTTGTAAAAGCATACATGCTGCTGCTTTTGCTTTTCATTAATGGCAACCCCAAATTTATTTATTTATTTAAGCAAACAAAAAGTCATATTTTTGTTTGTTTTTCTTTTCACATTTGAAATGTTAATCTTTAAAATATAGAAACATGCATGCACATTAACCTTATGGTCAAGTTGCTGTTTAAACAATTTGTGGATGAAGAGACATATGAATGAATAGGCATACAGACGGATAGACTGTCTGATGAACAGATATTTGGTCGTGTGGACGAACTGAGGGCAAAAAAAAAAAAAAAAAAAAACAAGAGACTTTCAAAACTGGCACTTAGCTACAATTGAGAAAACAATCAAAATTTGTATAGCAAAAATACTATGGCAAGAAGAAATCAAAAACAATGACAAAAAGAGCTCTCAATAATTAATGCAAAACAAAAAACTAAAAATGTGCTAAGAAATACACATTGCAAAATCTCTATAAAGTTTTCCAAAGACAATTTTGTCAAAATTTTATTTCTATAGACAATTTTGTCAAAAATTTATTTCAATAGAACATTTTGTCTAGATCTTTTATAGTAAATTTTCTCAAATTTTCATTTTTATAGTAAATTATGTCAAAAGTTTATTTTTATAGAAAATTCTGTCAAAATTTTATTTCTATAGTAAATTTTGTCAACATTTTATTTTTATAGAAAATTTTGTCAAAATTTAATTTTTATAGAAAATTTTGTTAAAATTTAAATTTTATAGAAAATTTTATCAACATTTTATTTTTATAGTAAATTTTCTCAAATTATCATTTTTAAATTACATTTTGTCAAAAATTTATTTTTATAGAAAATTCTGTCAAAATTTTATTTTAATAGCATATTTTCTCAAATTTTTATTTTTATAGTAAATGTTGACAAAATTTTATTTCTAAGTAAATTTTGCTAAAAGTTTATTTTTAGAGAAAATTCTGTCAAAATTTTATTTTTATAGTATATTTTCTCAAATTTTCATTTTCATAGTAAATTTTGTCAAAATTTTATTTAAATAGAAAATTTTGTCAAAATTTTATTTCTATAGTAAATTGTTTAAAAAGTTTATTTTTATAGAAAATGTTGTCAACATTTTATTTCTAAAGAAAATTTTGTCAAAATTTTTTTTTATAAAAAATTTTGTCAAAAATTTATTTTTGTAGTAAATTTTGTCAAAAATTTATTTCTAAAGAATAATTTGTCAAAATTTTATTTCTATAGAAAATTTTGCCAAAATTTTAGTTTTATAGTAAACTTTGTCAAAATTGTATTTTAATAGTAAATTTGGTCAAAAATTTTATTTCTATAGAAAATTTTGTCAAGATTTTATTTTTATAGTAAATTTTGTCAAAATTTTATTTTTATTGAAAATTTTGTCAAAAGTTTATTTCTACAGAAAATTTTGTAAAAATTTTATTTGTATAGTAAATTTTGTCAAAGTTTTATTTTTATAGTAAATTTTGTCAAAATTTTATTTCTATAGAAAATTTTCTGAAATTTATTTCTATAGCAAAAATTCTCAAAATTTAATTTCAATTGAAAATATTGTCAAAATTTTATCAACATTTTATTTTTTTAGAAAATGTTGTCAATATATTATTTCTATAGAAAAAAATATTTCTATTTGGCAAAATTTTATTTCTACAGAAAATTTTGTCAATTGTTTATTTGTATACAAAATTGTTGTCAAAATGTTTTTCTATAGAAAATGTTGTCAATATTTTATTTCTATAGAAAATTTTGTCAACATTTTATTTTTATATAGAAAAATTTGTCAAAATTTTATTTCTATAGAAAATTTTCTTAAAATTTTATTTCTATAGTAAATTTTGCCAAAATTTTATTTCTATAGTAAATTTTGTCAAAATTTTATTTCTATAGAAAATTTTGTCAATTTTTTTAATTTTATAGTAAATTTTGTCAAAACTTTATTTCTATAGAAAATTTGGTCAAGATTTTATTTTTATAGTAAATTTTGTCAAAAGTTTTATTTTTATAGTACATTTTGTCAAAATTTTATTTTTACAGTAAATTTTGTCAACATTTTATTTCTATAGTAAATTTTGTCAAAATTTTATTTCTATAGTAAATTTTGTCAAAATTTTATTTCTATTGTAAATTTTGTCAAAATTTTATTTCTATAGTAAATTTTGTCAAAATTTTATTTCTATAGTAAATTTTATTTCTATAGTAAATTTTGTCAAAATTTTATTTCTATGGTAAATTTTGTCAAAATTTTATTTCTAAAGTAAATTTTTTCAAAATTTTATTTCTATAGTAAATTTTGCTAAAAGTTTATTTTTAGAAAAAATTCTGTCAAAATTTTATTTTTATAGTATATTTCTCAAATTTTCATTTTCATAGTAAATTTTGTCAAAATTTTATTTCAATAGAAAATTTTGTCAAAATTTTATTTCTATAGTAAATTGTTTAAAAAGTTTATTTTTATAAAAAATGTTGTCAAAATTTTATTTCTAAAGAAAATTTTGTCAAAAATTTTTTTTATAGAAAATTTTGTCAAAAATTTATTTTTGTAGTAAATTTTTTCAAAAATTTATTTCTAAAGAATAATTTGTCAAAATTTTATTTCTATAGAAAATTTTGCCAAAATTTTAGTTTTATAGTAAACTTTGTCAAAATTGTATTTTAATAGTAAATTTGGTCAAAAATTTTATTTCTATAGAAAATTTTGTCAAGATTTTATTTTTATAGTAAATTTTGTCAAAATTTTATTTTTATTGAAATTTTGTCAAAAGTTTATTTCTACAGAAAATTTTGTAAAAATTTTATTTTTATAGTAAATTTTGTCAAAGTTTTATTTTTATAGTAAATTTTGTCAAAATTTTATTTCTATAGAAAATTTTCTGAAATTTATTTCTATAGCAAAAATTCTCAAAATTTAATTTCAATTGAAAATATTGTCAAAATTTTATCAACATTTTATTTTTTTAGAAAATGTTGTCAATATATTATTTCTATAGAAAAAAATATTTCTATTTGGCAAAATTTTATTTCTACAGAAAATTTTGTCAATTGTTTATTTGTATACAAAATTGTTTTCAAAATGTTTTTCTATAGAAAATGTTGTCAATATTTTATTTCTATAGAAAATTTTGTCAACATTTTATTTTTATATAGAAAAATTTGTCAAAATTTTATTTCTATAGAAAATTTTCTTAAAATTTTATTTCTATAGTAAATTTTGCCAAAATTTTATTTCTATAGTAAATTTTGTCAAAATTTTATTTCTATAGTAAATTTTGTCAAAATTTTATTTCTATAGAAAATTTTGTCAATTTTTTTAATTTTATAGTAAATTTTGTCAAAACTTTATTTCTATAGAAAATTTGGTCAAGATTTTATTTTGATAGTAAATTTTGTCAAAAATTTTATTTTTATAGTACATTTTGTCAAAATTTTATTTTTACAGTAAATTTTGTCAACATTTTATTTCTATAGTAAATTTTGTCAAAATTTTATTTCTATAGTAAATTTTGTCAAAATTTTATTTCTATTGTAAATTTTGTCAAAATTTTATTTCTATAGTAAATTTTTTTCAAAATTTTATTTTTATAGTAAATTTTGTCAAAATTTTATTTCTATAGTAAATTTTGTCAAAATTTTATTTCTATGGTAAATTTTGTCAAAATTTTATTTCTATAGTAAATTTTGTCAAAATTTTATTTCTATAGAAAATTTTTTCAATATTTTAATTTTATAGTAAATTTTGTCAAAATTTTATTTCTATAGAAAATTTAGTCAAGATTTTATTTTTATAGTAAATTTTTGTCAAAATTTTATTTTTATTGAAAATTATGTAAAAATTTTATTTTTATGGTAAATTTTGTCAAAATTTTATTTTTATATTTCTAAAGAAAAGTTTGTCAAAATTTTATTTCTAAAGAAAATTTTGTCAAAATTTTATTTCTATAGTAAATTTTGTAAAAATTTTATTTTTATAGAAAATTCTGTAAAATTTTTATTTTTATAGTAAATTTTGTAAAAATTTTGTTTTTATAGTAAATTTTGTCAAAATTTTATTTATATAGTACAATTTGTGAAAATTTTATTTCTATAGTAAAGAAAAGTTTGTCAAAATTTTATTTCTAAAGAAAATTTTGTCAAAATTTTATTTCTATAGTAAATTTTGTAAAAATTTTATTTTTATAGAAAATTCTGTAAAATTTTTATTTTTATAGTAAATTTTGTAAAAATTTTGTTTTTATAGTAAATTTTGTCAAAATTTTATTTATATAGTACAATTTGTGAAAATTTTATTTCTATAGTAAATTTTGTCAAAATTATATTTCTATAGAAAATTTAGTCAAAATTTTATTTTTATAGAAAATGTCAAAATTTTATTTCTATAGAAAATGTTGTCAAAAGTTTATTTAGTTTTGCTGCAAGTAGAGGATGCTTATGAGGAATGTGATAATTGTAAAGTTACCATGCAACCGTCTTGCAATCTATAGGGCTTAGCCCAAATAAATTAACAAACATACTTTTGTTTTGTACAAACCGTTTTGCTTATTCTAAACAAAGGCCGCTTAAGCGCTAGCGGCTAGTGCCTTTTATTTTATACGTTTAATTTAATTCGTATATATAATAAAAATTTAAAAAATAGAAAAAGTTAAACAAAACATGTAGTTCTATAACTATAAGTCAGCCTGAAAATATGCTCAAATTCTAATGGGGATTTTTATTGTATAGCAATAACTGTCAAATTTACACAAAAGTAATAATGTTTGAGGAAGCATTGATCGATATCTCAGCTCAACAAATGTTCAGCGTTTTCAATAACCCAATTTCCAGTAATACCTCACTCACACTTCCAAAATCCACTTTAACTCGATTTCAACCGTCATTTGCCTTATAAATAAGGGATTTCAAATCCACTTTTAATAGATTTCGAGCCTAATGTGTATGAGGTATAAGTATATATATTTAAAGGTAGTTTTTTTTCGTGTATTAACTTTGTTCGAACACTGGGCACTTCCAAAAGATATGATATTTCAAACAAATGTCTGTCATAATTTCTGGCGAATTGTTTTTGTTACTTGTGATTTTTATATTTCTGCTTGTCTCTTTAAAAAGCTACACCATCAAATATTTATAAATGGTACAAAATATAAACAAAAAAGAAGATCGCCTTAGAAAAAAAAAATTGCCAATAAATAAGCATCAATACAAAGTAAAAAAAAACAAATCGAAATAAAAAAAATAAATACAAATTTAGTTAGAAACAAAATAAAAGGGAAATTTTAAGCGTTCATTGACATTCAAAGATTTTTTTGTTTTTAAATTGAATTTGAAGATGAAATAAATGGAGGAAAAAACATTGCCAATTTTTATTTGAATTATTTAGCAACAATATATGAAACCAAGATATGAAACAATTTTGTTTTTGATATAGAACATTTGTCGGTGTCGATATCTTTAAGAGCACTCGAAAATGTTTTTCTCACTTTCAGTTTAAGTAAATAAAACGATTCTTAATATTTTTCCCCAAATTCCTATAATTTAAAATCGAATACTCTAAGAAAAGCATTTGTTTTTTTGATGTCAGTCATTGGGTCATTTGTCTCCGTATCAATGAGAATGGTTCTTAGATCATTGTTTCCATTTTGGTTTCATTTCTAAATGCTGACAATTAAAATTAATTTTATTAGAAAAATATGTTTTCAAGGTTTTTTATTAGTTCAATGACATGGCAAACCAATTAAAATAAATTAAATTAAGCCCAAATGTATATGTATTGAGGAGTTTCGTATCCTTGATACATGTTTGCAATTTATATGTGGACTAACTGCAAATTTTTCCCAAAATCACCCTTTTTTCGTCAGTTTTTTTTTGTGCAATTTGGCTCACATATATATAGTTTTTTTTTGTTGCTTTTTTTGTGAATTTTATTAAAGTTTTGATAATTTTTTTCATATATTCGTTGAACATTTTTTTACATGGCTAGACATTGTAAAATAATTAAAGAAATTTAGAATTTTACCCACATTGATACGGCGCAATACAACTCAATCACGCTTAAATTTCAATCGAATAACGTCCTTTTTAAATAAACCGAGACGCCAAGGCTTCTTTACAAATAAAGGCCATATATGGACCTTTAAAATGAATTTAGACATAAAAACAAGTATATACGGCCGTAAGTTCGGCCAGGCCGAATCTTATGGATTGCATAGAAACTTCTACGAAAGACTGTCATCCACAATCGAATTACTTGGGTTGTGGTATATTAAAGCTTCTTAACATCGTTTTCTAAATTGTGAGTTAGTCCATACGTAACTATAGACCAATATGGACCTAGTTAGGCATGGTTGTTAACGGCCATATACTAGCACAATGTACCGAATTTCAACTGACTCGGATGAAATTTGCTCCTCCAAGAGGCTCCAAAACCAAATCTCGGGATCGGTTTATATGGAGGCTATATATGATTATGGACTGATATGGACCACTTTTGGCATGGCTGTTAAATATCATGTACTACCACCACGTACCAAATTTCAACCAGATCTGATGAATTTTGCTTCTCCAAAAGCCACCAGAGGTCAAATGTGGAGATCGGTTTATATGGGGGCTATATATAATTATGGACTGATATGAACCAATTCCAGCATGGTTGTTGGATACCAAATACTAACATCATGTACCAAATTTCAACCGAATCGGATGAATTTTGCTTTTCCAAGGGGCTCCAGAGGTCAAATCTGGGGATCGGTTTATGTGGGGCCTATATATATTTATTGACCAATTTTTGCATGGGTGTTTGAGGCCATATATTAACACCACGTACCAAATTTCATCTGGATCAGATGAATCTTGGTCTTCCAAAAGGCTCCGGAGGTGAAATCTGATGATCGGTTTATATGGGGGCTATATATAATTAGTAACCAATGTGGACCAATTTTTGCATGGTCATTAGAGACCATATACTAACACTGTGTACCAAATTTCAGAAATTTGCTTCTCTTAGAGGCTCCGCAAGCCAAATCGGGGGATCGGTTTATATGGGGGCTATATGTAATTATGGACCGATGTGGACACATTTTTGCATGGTTGTTAGAGACCATATACTAACACCATGTACCAAATTTCAGCCAGATCGGATGAAATTTTCTTCTCTTAGAGTCTCCGCAAGCCAAATCTGAGGATCGGTTTATATGGGGGATATATGTAATTATGGACCGATGCGGACCAATTTTGGCATGGTTATTAAAGACCATATACTAACACAATGTACCAACTTTCAGCCGGATCGGATGGAATTTGCTTCTCTTAGAGGCTCCGTAAGCCAAATCTGGGGATCGGTTTATATGGGGGCTATATATAATTTGTAACCAATGTGGACCAATTTTTGCATGGTCATTACTAACACCATGTACCAAATTTCAGCCTGATGGGATGAAATTTGCTTCTCTTAGAGCAATAGCAAGCCAAATATGGAGGTCCGTTTATATGGGGGCTATACGTAAAAGTGGACCGATATGGCCCATTTGCAATACCATCCGACCTACATCAATAACAACTACTTGTGCCAAGTTTCAAGTCGATAGCTTGTTTCGTTCGGAAGTTAGCGTGATTTCAACAGACGGACGGACATGCTCAGATCGACTCAGAATTTCACCACGACCTAGAATAAATATACTTTATGGGGTCTTAGAGCAATATTTCGATGTGTTACAAACGGAATGACAAAGTTAATATACCCCTATCCTATGGTGGAGGGTATAATAAAGACATTTCTAGAGAGTTATTGGAATGGAATCTTTGTGGAAATCTTCAACCTAAATATTAGCCCATATTTGATTGAATATCTCATTTAAGTTTATGATTATTTCTCGCTTTTATTTTAAGGACAAATTGACATGTAACGTTAACGTAGAGAAATAAATTTCAAAAATGTTTGTCCGATATTTAATGAAAAAATGTAAATACAATTAAAATGTCATTTTTTTTTAAAGAAATTTGTCCCTTAAAAAGTGTGTATACTAAGATATAGGTTGCAGAGCGTCACATGCAACAAATAGGAATCGATCAATTGAATTGGTTTAGCCATGGTCGACTGTTTGTACCTATTTAAACCACAATACTTTTAAATTTATTATTGGATAATAATTAAGCTATTGATTGACAAAAAACACATTTTACAGATTTGAAGAAAAAAAAATTCCATGATGACATTTATTAACGATGGGTGAAGTATTTCTTTTTGACATTTCAAAGGAACAACTCTCATTAAACTACACTGAAACAAAATCATGTCAGGTTCTAAAGATTATGTCTTTACCCAAATGATTTTGGTATTGATTCCGAGCCAAAGAAATTGACAATTGAAGTAAGGATACTTTTAAGACAAAATTCTCTTTTAAATTTGAGTTTTGGTTATTTGATTTTAGGATTTTCTATAGAAATAAAATTTTCAAAAAATTTTCTAAAGAAATAAAACTTTCAAAAATTTTTCCATAGAAATAATATTTTCAAAAAATTTTCTATGGAAGTAAAATTTTGACAAAATTTACTATAGAAATAAAATTTTGTCAAATAAAATTTTAACATTTTCTATGAAATAAAATTTTGAAAAAATTTTCTGTAGAAATAAAATGTATACAAAATTTTCTATAGAAATAAATTTTTGACAAAATTTTCTACAGAAATAAAATTTTGACAAAATTTTCTTAAGAAATAAAATGTTGACAAAATTTTCTATAAAAATAAAATGTTGTCAAAATTTACTAAAAAAATAAAATTTTGAAAAAATTTGCTATAAAAATAAAATTTTGTCAACTAAAATTTTGACATTTTCTATAGAAATAAGATTTTGACAAAAGTTTCTATAGAAATAAATTGTTGACAAAGTTTTCTATAAAAATAAATTAAAAAAAAATTCTATAGAAATAAAATTTTCTATAGAAATAAAATTTTCAAAAAATTTTCTAAAGAAATAAAATTTTCAAAAAATTTTCTAAAGAAATAAAACTTTCAAAAATGTTTCTATAGAAATAAAATTTTCAAAAAATTTTCTATGGAAGTAAAATTTTGACAAAATTTACTATAGAAATAAAATTTTGACATTTTCTATGAAATAACATTTTGAAAAATTTTCTGTAGAAATAAAATGTATACCAAATTTTCTATAGAATAACATTTTCAAAAAATTTTCTATAGAAATAAAATGTTGACAAAATTTTCTACAGAAATAAAATTTTGACAAAACTTTCTTAAGAAATAAAATGTTGACAAAATTTTCTATAGAAATAAGATTTTGACAAAATTTACAATAGAAATAAAATTTTGAAAAAATTTGCTATAAAAATAAAATTTTGTCAAATAAAATTTTGACATTTTCTATAGAAATAAAATTTTGACCAAAGTTTCTATAGAAATAAATTGTTGACAAAGTTTTCTATAGAAATAAAATTTTTACAAAATTTTCTATAGAAATATAATTTTGAAAAATATTTCTATATAAATAAAATGTTGACAAAGTTTTCTATATGTTAGAAATAACATTTTCAAAAAAAAAAATTCTAAAGAAATAAAATTTTCAAAAATATCTCTATGGAAGTAAAATTTTGACAAAATTTACCAAAGAAATAAAATTTTGAAAAAAGATTTATAGACATCAAATTTTGTCAAATAAAATTTTGACATTTTCTATAGAAATAAAATTTTGGCATTTTCTATAGAAATAAAATTTGTAAAAATTTTCTATAGAAATAATATTTTGACAAAATTTCCTATGGAAATAAAACTTAAAAAAAATCTATAGAAATAAAATTTTGACAAAATTTTCTATAGAAATAAAATTTTTACAAAACTTTTTGCAAAAATAAAATTTTGACAAAATTTTCTGCAGAAATAAAATTTTGACAAAATTTATATATATATATATATATATATATATATATATATATATATATATATATATATATATATATATATATATATATATATATATATATATATATATATATATATATATATATATATATATATATATATATATATATATATATATATATATATATATATATATATATATATATATATATATATATATATATATATATATATATATATGTATATATTGCATTTTATTTATATTATATATTTATAATATACTAGCGTAACCCGGCCCGCTTCGCTGCGCCTTCCGAAGCGTATTTGTAGGAACATTTTGCGTTAACTTAGTCAACCATATTCTTCGTGCTGAAAACAATTTCGAAAAGATTTGAATTCTTTCAAACAAATCGGACTACTTGCTCTTTCGCTTATAGGTACAAATACGGCGGATATGCATATGTAAAATGGTTCGTCTTAAAAAATGTTCTGTATTCAAGTAGTTGAACAAACTTCTACATTTCTTGTGAATTTTAAGTGTGGTATGTCAATGAAAGGTATCCTTCTCCTCAACATATCTGAAAATTAAGCACTATATTATAATAACATACAAAGAATTACTGTTTCCCAACTAATAAATCGGAAAAAGCAGAAGTAGTAAACAATTTTACCACATTAACATTTGCTAAAATGTTGGAAAATGATGCACCCTCTGCCAATTTCATGTAAATTTAAGTTCTTTACTAAAAAGAATCTGGCAGAAGTAGCGGATCTTTGCCTAGATACCAAACCCAACTTTCAATGAAAATTTCAAGCAAATCGGTCAACTTTGGTCCAATTTTCAAAAAGTCCGACAAAGGGGAGGTCCCCCTCCGCGACCTGGTGTCAAAAAATGAGGTACCCTATTTTCACCACATGAACGACCCCTACGATCTCTGAAAGTTTCAAGTAAATCGGTTCAGCCGTTTTGGAGCCAACTCGGTACATACAAACAAACAAACAAATAAATAAACAAACATAGATTGCATTTTATATATATAGATTGCAAAATATTTTTTTTTCTAAAATCTAAAAAAATTCTAAATCAGTCTAGATTTAAATATACGTATACTTTTACAATAGTCTTTAAATTTGATATTATGTAATTTTAGCACCTTTTGGCTTCGAAAAGTACAGTTTTAATAATTTTTTAGTACTTTTTCGTCAACATCATTTATCATCCCTGTGCCAGCATAATAAAAGCCTCGCACACAAACATCCAAACAATACCTATTCAACTCATACAAGAACCAAGGCAACGTAAATATTAAAAAAGACAATTTTTTTCTACAAAAATTTAATCGATTTACACAATAAATGCAATTTACCATATCTAAGAAATTTAGTAGTTGTTAATGATGGCCATTTTAACTCTTTTCATATTTGTTAATAATAATTCTTAAGTAAATATTAGAAATTATAATAATTTTTAATATTCTTGCAGCACATCAAATACAATTCGTCTCAAGGTGAATTTCGACAAAAAAAAATATATAACAAGTATATACGGCCGTAAGTTCGGCCAGGCCGAATCTTATGTACCCTCCACCATGGATTGCGTAGGAACTTCTACTAAAGGCTGTCATCCACAATCGAATTACTTGGGTTGCGATATCGTAAAACTTTTTAACACTGTCTTCTAAATTGTAAGTTAGCCCATACGGGGTATATATTAAACAAAAAAAGGCCGATTAAATACGTATATAATCTAGTTTGACAAAATTTTCTATAGAAATAAAATTTTGACAAAATTTTCTATAGAAATGAAACCTTTGACAAAATTTTCTATAGAAATAAAATTTTGACAAAATTTTCTATAGAAATAAAAATTTGACAAAATTTTCTATAGAAATAAAAACTTGACAAAATTTTCTATAGAAATAAAATGTTGACAAAATTTTCTATGGAAGTAAAATGTTGACAAAATTTTCTATAGCAATACAATTTTGACAAAAATGTCTATAGAAATAAAATGTTGACAAAATTTTGTATAGAAATAAAATGTTGACAAAATTTTCTACAGAAATAAATTTTTTACAAAATTTTCTATAGAAATAAAATTTTGACAAACATTTCTATAGAAATAAACTTTTGACAAAACTTTCTATAGAAATGAAATTTTAACAAAACTTTCTATAGTAATAAAATTTGACAAAATTTTCTATGGAAATAAAGTTTTGGTAGATTATTTTTGGCGATATGGACCAATTTTTGTGTAATAAGTCATCGGCTATATATAACTAAAGACCGATATGGACCAATTTTTACATGGCTGTTAGAGGCCATATATTGACAAAATGTACCAAATTTCAACCGTATCGGATGACTTTTGCTCCTCCAAGAGGTTCCGGACGTCAAATCTGGGGACGGTTTATATGGGAACTATATATAATTATGGACCGATATGGACCAATTTGTGCATGGTTTTTAGAGACCATATACTTACACCATGTACCAAATTTCAACTGGATCGGATGAATTTTGCTCTTCCAAGAGGCTCCGGAGGTCAAATCTGGGGATCGGTTTATATGGGGGCTATATATAATTATGGACCGATATGGACCAATTTTTGCATGGTTATTAGAGGCCGTAAACCAACATCAGGTACCAAATTTCAACCGGATCGGGTGAATTTTGCCCCGCCAAGAGGCTCCGGAGGACAAATCTGGGGATCGGTTTATATGGGGGCCATATTGAATTATGGACCGATATGGACCAATTTTTGCATGGTTGTTAAAAACCGTATACTAAGACCACGTACTAAATTTCAACCGGATCGGATGAATTTTGCTCCTCCAAGAGGCTCTGGTGGTCAAATCTGGGGATCGGTTTATATGGGAGCTATATATAATTATGGACCGATATAGACCAATTTTTGCATGGTTGTTAGAGGCCGTATACTAACATCAGGTACCAAATTTCAACCGGATCGGATGAATTTTGCCCCTCCAAAAGTCTCCGGAGGTCAAATCTGGGGATCGGTTTATATGGGGGCTATATATAATTATGGACCGATATATACCAATTTTTGCATGGTTGTTAGAGACCATATACTAACATCAGGTACCAAATTTCAATCGGATCGGATGAATTTTGCCCCTCCAAGAGGCTCCGGAGGTCAAATCTGGGGATCGGTTTATATGGGGGCTATATATAATTATGAACCGACGTTGACCAATTTTTGCATGGTTGTTAGAGACCGTATACTAAGACCACGTACCAAATTTCAACCGGATCGGATGAATTTTGCTGCTCCGGGAGGCTCCCCAAGCCAAATTTGGGGATCGGTTTATATGGGGGCTATACGTAAACGTGGTCCGATATGGCCCATTTTCAATACCATCCGACCTACATCAATAACAACTACTTGTGCCAAGTTTCAAGTCGATAGCTTGTTTCGTTCGGAAGTTAGCGTGATTTCCACAGACGGACGGACAGCCGGACAGACGGACAGACGGACAGACGGACGGACGGACGGACATGCTTAGATCGACTCAGAATTTCACCACGACCCAGAATATATATACTTTATGGGGTCTTAGAGCAATATTTCGATGTGTTACAAACGGAATGACAAAGTTAATATACCCCCATCCTATGGTGGAGGGTATAAAAACATAAATTAAGCAAATGGATTAAAAAGTCCAAATAATTTTTCTATATTCCCATACATCGACCAAATTACGCCCATAAAAGATAATGCCAATGATAATCTACCCTTGTGTTTGTTTTATCATCATGGACTTAACTCATAAATTTTCAAATTAACCCCCCCAAAAAATTAGAATTAAAAAAAAAACACACACAAACTAACAACTCAGCCTCGTTGAAATTTTTATGATAATTTTGCATTTTGTTGTTGCCTCACTCTATTTAATAGAAATTAGTTAAAACATCATAACGATAATAATTCGAAACGTGTCGTTCGCCATGGGACCTTTGAAGATCATCCATCATAAATTGGTCGATTGGTCAAAAGGCATAATTAGATGGTTGGATATGGATGTGAGTGTCTGATTAAAAACCAATAATCAAACGTTATGTTTATCATGGAAATTTATCATAAGTAAAAGGTCGGTGTAACAACACAAAAGACCAGTTCGCACTATTCGGAGAGAGACCACAATTTTTTAGAGGGAAAATTTAAACAAACATCAGAAACCCGCCAAAGCCAATATGCCAACATCGATTAGGTGTCAAAGAAATTAATATAAAAGACCGCCTTTTTAAAATTAATCGATGTTATTAAACACTGCGATTGATAAACAGCCTGTGGGCCATTGTATTGGGATAGATTTGGGGTCGCTATACAGCTTCCGGTAATATACGTACATTCAGCCAAAAAAGCTATGACAATGTTCTTATTAGATCCAGAAGTTGAACAAAATCGGATCAGAAGCAATGTATTTTATACGGGCTTGTTAAAGATTGGAAGTCATTGTTTAAAGTAATAATTTAGCTCTAGTTTTTTCGATGTTATGCTAGTTTAAAAAAATAAGTAAACATTTTAAAAATAATTTTTTTTCTTTACAATTTCGATTCTATTGCTATGCAAAGACGTGATAACATATCCTGACATATATTTCACCCAAAATTTCCAGTCTTTCCAGAAATATTTCGGCACATTTTCAAAGGTGTTTTGAAATTCACTGATTTAGTTTTACCTTTTACACTTTTGTAATACAGTGAAAACTCCCAAACTTGGACACTCTGAAAAGCGGACACCTCTCAAAAGTGGACACTTTTCGTTAGACGTTTGCTATATTATTACATTAAAATTAACCTCTCAGAAGTGGACACCTCCCAAATGGGGACAAAATTTAGTCGACCGTGGGTGTCAACCTTTGAGAGTCTTCACTGTATTTTCTTTGTTGTGCCACTAAATGCTCAATTTTAAATGTCTTACAATTTGAGTTCGGATCCCCTTGAAATTACAGATATGGTAGATGTCAAGTAGGATAATGTGACCAATATTATAATTTTGGGCGTCAAAATTTTTCTTTTCTACACTGAAAAAACAATGAACCCACCTGGAAGAAAAATTTTGGTTAATTTTAGAAAATTTAGATTATTTTAAAAAAATTTTTACTAAACAGTATTACAAACGCTGACATCACGCCGATATCGCAAATATAAGTAAATATTTCTCAAAAAATTCAAGAAAATTTCTTTAAAAAAAAATTGTAGATTGAAGGAACAAATTCGAGTCAAAAATTGCATGAATGTCATCAGTGCTATACGAAGTTCAAGATGGGTGCATTTTTAGCAAAATTTACAAATTTAAGAAACTAATCAACTACGATATTTTGCGAGAAATACGAATTTAGTAAATCTTTATACCTCATTTTACCCTCCACCATAGGATGGGGGGTATATTAACTTTGTCATTCCGTTTGTAACACATCGAAATATTGCTCTAAGACCCCATAAAGTATATATATTCTGGGTCGTGGTGAAATTCTGAGTCGATCTATGTTAAGCATTTCCGTCCATCTGTTGAAATCAAGCTAACTCCCGAACGAAACAAGTTATCGACTTGAAAGCACAAGTAGTTGTTTTTGATGTAGGTCAGATGGTATTGCAAATGGGCCATATCGGTCCACTTTTACGTACAGCCCCCATATAAACCGATCCCCAGATTTGACCTCCGGAGCCTCGTGGATGAGCAAAATTCATCCGATGCGGTTGAAATTTGGTACGTGGTGTTAGTATATAGTCTCTAAAAACCATGCAAAAACTGGTCCATAGCGGTCCATAATTATATATAGCCCCCATATAAACCGATCCCCAGATTTGACCTCCGGATCCTCGTGGATCAGCAAAATTCATCCGATTCGGTTGAAATTTGGTACGTAGTGTTAGTATTTATATGGTCTCTAACAACCATGCAGGAATTGGTCCATATCGGTCCATAATTATATGTAGCCGCCATATAAACCGATCCCCAGATTTGAACTCTGGAGTCCCTTGGAAGAGCCAAATTCACTCGATCCGGTTGAAATTTGGTACGTGGTGTTAGTATATGGTCTCTAACAACCATGCAAAAATTAGTCCATATCGGTAATGAATCTATGTAGCCCCCATTTAAACCGATCCCCAGATTTGACCTCCGGAGCTCTTGGAGGAGCAAAATTCATCCGATCCTGCTGAAATTTGGTACGTTGTGAAATTTGGTACAGTGCGCTAGTATATGGCCGCTTACAACCATGCTAAACTTGGTCCATATCGGTCTATAGTTGTATATAGCCGATCCCAAAAAAATCTACCAACATCCTTTTTCTATAGAAAATTTTGTCAAAATTTTATTACTATACAAAATTTTGTCAAGATTTTATTTCTATAGAAAATTTTGCCAAAATTTTATTTCTATAGAAAATTTTTTAAAATTTTATTACAATACAAATTTTTGTCAAAATTTTATTTCTATAGAAAATTTTGTCGAAATTTTATTACAATACAAAATTTTTTCAAGATTTTATTTCTATAGAAAATTTTGTCAAAATTTTATTTCTATAGAAAATTTTGTCAAAATTTTATTTCTATAGAAAATTTTGTCAAAATTTTATTTCTATAGAAAATTTTGTCAAAATTTTATTTCTATAGAAAATTTTGTCAACATTTTAGTGCTGTAGAAAATTTTGTCAAAATTTTATTCTATAGAAAATTTTGTCAAAATTTTATTTCTATAGAAAATTTTGTCAAAATTTTATTTCTATAGAAAATTTTCTCAAAATTTTATTTCTATAGAAAATTTTGTCAACATTTTATTTCTATAGAAAATTTTGTCAACATTTCATTTCTATAGAAAATTTTGTCAAACTGAATTATATACGTATTTAATCGGTTTTTTTGTGTAATATATACCCCGTACACTGAAAAAAATATTGTCGTGAGGTCAAAGATTTCATGTCTTTAAAATACGAATACAAATTTTGCTTAGCATAGAAGACTCATTTCTCTAATATAAAGTTATTTTCCTTGTCCAAAAATCGATAAACTTTTCAATGAAGTCATATTGTCCTTATAATTAAGTGATTTGACTTAAAAATGGGTATCTTAACATGAAAGAAAAAATTTATAGGCTAAGGTCAACTTGACTTTAATAATTCAGAAAAATTCTTTAAATTTAATGAAATTGTCTTTAAATTTGTTGTCTTTTTGCATCTTGACTGCAAAGCAAAAAATCATTCAAATATAGGACATGTTTTTCAAAACTTTATTTTAAATAAGTTTTTTACTTCAAACATAGCATAATTTCTACTGAAGTCGAGTCCTAATTTGGAAAATAAAGTTGCTGTTAACTCGTTTTTAAAGGACTTTTATAGCATATGAAGAAAAAAAGCTGAGAAAGCGAAAAATTAAAATTTGCTTCCTAGAAGCAAGTACACAAAACTTAAATTTAAAAGAGAATTGTGTCTTAAAAGTATCCTTACTTGTATTCTCCGCTTCTTTGGCTCGGAATCAATACCAATTTTTTTAAAGTAAAGACAAAATCTTTGGAAGCGAGTATGCTTTTTTTCAGTGTATGGACTAATTTACAATTGAGAAGACGGTGTTAAGAAGTTTTAAGATACCTTGCCATCGGCAATTAATTCGGTTGTGGATGTCAGTCTTTAGCACATGTTTCTATGCAATCCATGGTGGAGGGTACATAAGATTCGGTCTGGCCGAAGTATATACTTGTTTCAGTATAATTTTTTCCCGTTTTTTAATTCATTTATGCAAAAATTATTAGAAGAAAGGAATCTTTCTGCAAATATGGATTGATTCCATGAACTAAAGTTTGGCTTTAGTTAAATAGAGGGTTCACTTTTTTTGAGTGTAGAAAATTGCGCTTAAATTTTATTTCTATAGAACATTTTATCAAAATTTTATTTCTATCCAAAAATTTTTTTCTATAGGAATAAAATTTTGAAATATGGAAATTAAATTTTAACAAAAAACATTTTGACAAAATTTTCTACAGAAATAATATTTTTGACAATATTTTCAATACAAATAAAATTTTGAAAAAAAATTTCTATAGAAATAAAATTTTGACAAAATTTTCTATAGAAATAAAATTTCACAAAATTTTCTATCGAAATAAGATAAGGAGAACAATTTCTTTAGAAATAAAATATTGAAAACATTTTCAATAGAAATAAAATTTTGACAAAATTTTCAATAGAAATAAAATTTTGAAAAAATTTTCCATTGAAAGAAAATTTTGACAAAATTTTCTATATAAATAAATATTTTTTTATTTGGTAAAATTTTCTGAAAATTTTGGTAGACTCTGCGACTCTTTTTTTAAAATTGGTGTGCCATACTTTATTGCAATTGAGACTTTTTGTGTCACTTTTTACCAGTTCTGAAAGTAATACTGGTCGCTTTTATTCTTGTATACCCAGAAAAATTTTAAAAATTTAAATTTAAATTGTGATATATATTTAATCACTTTAAAATAACTTTTTGTGAATTAAAAAAATCATTATAGAAGATCTTCTTATCGAACTTAATAGGTTGGCTGATAAGTCCCCGGTCTAACAAAGAAAAACACATTTTTTTTGTCAAAATTCGTTTTTATTATTCAACATAGTTCCCTTCAAGAGCGATACAACGATTATAACGACCTTCAAATTTTTTGATACCATTTTGGTAGTACTCCTTCGGTTTTTCCTCAAAATAGGCCTCAGTTTCGGCGATCACCTCTTCATTGCAGCCAAATTTTTTCCCTACGAGCATCCTTTTGAATACGGTGGGTGGGGAAGCAATTCGAAGCCCAATTCATGAATTTTTGCCATCGTTCTCAATGACTTGTGGCACGGTGCGTTGTCTTGGTGGAACAACACTTTTTTCTTCTTCATATTGGGCCGTTTTGACGCGATTTCGACCTTCAAACGCTCCAATAACGCCATATAGTAGTCACTGTTGATGGTTTTTCCCTTCTCAAGATAATCGATAAAAATTATTCCATGCGCATCCCAAAAACCAGAGGCCATTACTTTGCCAGCGGACTCCGAAGCGTGGAAAGACTCAAAGTCACCGGTCGCTCTTCACTCAGCCGACTGTCGATTGGACTCAGGAGTGTAGTGATGGAGCCATGTTTCATCCATTGTCACATATTGACGGAAAAACTCGGGTGTATTACGAGTTAACAGCTGCAAACACTGCTCAGAATCATCAACACGTTGTTGTTTTTGGTCAAATGTGAGCTCGCGCGGCACCCATTTTGCACAGAGCTTCCGCATATCCAAATATTGATGAATGATATGACCAACACGTTCCTTTGATATCTTTAAGGCTTCTGCTATCTCGATCAACTTCATTTTACGGTCATTCAAAATCATTTTGTGGATTTTTTTGATGTTTTCGTCGGTAACCACCTCTTTCGGGCGTCCACTGCGTTCACCGTCCTCCGTGCTCATTTCACCACGCTTGAATTTTGCATACCAATCAATTATTGTTGATTTCCCTGGGGCAGAGTCCGGAAACTCATTACCAAGCCAAGTTTTTGCTTCCACCATACGTTTTCCCTTCAGAAAACAGTATTTTATCAAAACACGAAATTCCTTTTTTTCCCATTTTTTCACAATAACAAAAGTTGCTTCATAAAAGACGCTCTATCTCACAAACTAATTGACTTACAGAAGTCAAATTTTGACACGAATCATTTGAAGGGTGGTACTATATAAAAATAATATGCATTTAATACTAGCGACGCCATCTATGTGTCAGACCGGGGACTTATCAGCCAACCTGTTATATTGCTCGAGATACAGGTAAATTTCGTAGGAGCATAAAAGTCGAAGATGGTCAATTTTGTAAAAGAAATTGGAAGCATGACTTTTAAATTAAATTTGGGACATGAAAATTTAAAATTTATAAAAGTCTATTAAAGCCATATGTCTGTGAAGTAAGGCAAAATATCCTTTAATAATCTAATCTATGCACTCAGGGAAGGAATAAGTCACCTCATCATATCGTAATGATGTGACCAGTGTCTGTATTAACCCAAAAAAAAGCCATACGGCCAACATCTGCACAAGCATGAAACCTGCAAATTAAAAGCAAAAACGAATGTGATACAGAAGCGGACATAGAAGCTTTGAAGTTGAATCGATAAATTCGAAAACAATAGGCGTAACAAGTTTCATCCGAAATTCACCTTTGGTTTCTTGAGAACAGACTATAATACCTAGAAACCCGTAGAAAATTATTTAAAAAACAAAATTTTGAAAATTCAAACAATAATAATAATTCATTCAAAAAAATATCTTTGACAGAATAAAAACAACAAAGTTTCTAATTTTTTTTTTGGTTTGCGGTTCCTCTAATAAAGCTCAATTTGAAAGTTAAATGAGTTAATGTTTTGGGAAGACACATAGTCTGTGTCGTTTAGTTTTTCGTTTGTTTTTTTCGCATCTGTCCGTGGGTACGTTTGTCTATCGATTTTTTTCGTCTATGCCTAACTATACCACCCATCGTTATCTTTGCCATCCTCATCAGCATCGATATTTACATAATAATACAACTCTGGCCAGTAGCATAAATATTTATATGTTGCTTTCCTATACTCTCTGCACCACACAAAAATGTGATGTATAATGATTTTGTCACTCTGCATGGGAAATATCGAAAAATGGTATTTATTTGAAAAATTTGGTTAGAGTAAATTGCGAAATGTCTGTCCGTCTGTATGGTAAAGTTTCCAAACAACGGGCCGAAAGGAAAAATATCACGAAAAGTTTTCCAATTAAAACATTCATTTAAATTTAAAAAACATTCAATTAAAAATTTAATTTGTTAAACAAATTTTTTAATTTAAACAAAAATTAATTGTTTCAATTATTATTTTAATTGACTTTGGTGATTGATACTATCATTTCTGTGATTGAAGACATTTCAATAAAAAAATATTTGGATATATTATTAGAAGACAAATAATATGATTTTGTGTGTATTGATAGATTTTGGTTTAAAATTAACTTTTTGCTATTGAAACATGTTTGAGGTGATCATATTCCTTCTCTGTATAGTGTATAGTGGCAGCCCGATATTTTCAGGCTCATTTAGACTTTTCAGCCCATTGTGATATCACAGAGGTGAACTTTTCTCTTATCACTGAGTCCTGCCCCACTTTATGTTTAGCTCAATGACAAGGGACCTCCTTTTTTAGCCGAGTCCGAATGGCATTTTCACATTGCAGTGAAACCATTCAGAGAAGCTTTGAAACACTCAGAAATGTGACTAGCATTATTGAGTGGATTATCCCCTATGAACAATTTTTTGTGTTCGGTGGAAGCAGAAATTAAATCCACGACCCTCTTAAGTCTTTGAGGGAAAACATATTGCGGTTCAAAGCTCCTTGTTCTGAGCCGTCTATGGGTATCTCGATTGGATATCGCTGACGGCCTGAGTCCAAGTGCGAGTAGCATAGTTCTACCGTCATTCATGTTTCCACAGCCAACGCTCTTGGTGACTAATTTAGTCGAGTTTACATCACTGATGGTCGGAGCACGGGCACGGTTGCCACTCAAGCCAAAAATAATCTACCAACATTTGGAAAAAAAGTCATATCAAAAAAGTACCAAACAAAATAAATATTTTGTCAAAATTTTATTTCTGTAGAAAACTTTATCCATATTTTATTTCTATAGCAATTTTTGTCAAAGTTAAAACTTTGACTATAGTAGATGTTGTCAAAATTTTGTTTCTATAGAAAATTTTGTCAAAATTTTATTTCTACATACAATTTTTTCAGCATTTTATTTCTCTAGAATTTTTTTTCAAACTTTTATTTCCATAGCGAATTTTGTTCAAATTTTAATTCTCTAGAAAATTTTATTCCTTTAGAAAAAAATTTAAAACTTTTATATATTTAAAAATGTATGTATAAATTTTATTTCTCTAGAAATTTTTGTCAAAATTTTATTTCCATAGAAAAATTTGTCAGAAAATCAATTCTATAGAAAATTTTGTATAAATTTTATTTCTCTAGAAATTTTTGTCAAAATTTGAAATTTTCTCAAACTTTTATTTCCATAGCGAATTTTGTCCAAATTTAGAAAAAATTTCTAGATTTAGAAAAAAATTTAGAAAAAAATTTCAAAATTTTTATCTTTAACAAATTTTGTATAAATTTTATTTCTCTAGAAATTTTTGTCCAAATTTTATTTCCATAGAAAAATTTGTCAGAAACTCAATTCTATAGAAAATTTTGTAAAAGTTTTATTTCTATAGAAATTTGTATTAAAATTTGAAATTTTCTCAAACTTTTATTTCCATAGCGAATTTTGTCCAAATTTTAATTCTCTAGAAAATTTTGTCAAGATTTTATTTCTTTAGAAAAAAATTTCAAAATTTTATATTTTTAAAAAATTTTGTAAAAATTTTATTTCTCTAGAAATTTTTGTAAAAATTTTATTTCCATAGAAAAATTTGTCAGAAAATCAATTCTATATAAAAATTTGTAAAAGTTTTATTTTTATTGAAATTTTTCTTAAATTTTTAAATTTTCGCAAATTTTTATTTCCATAGCGAATTTGGTCCAAATTTTAATTCTCTAGAAAATTTTGTAAAAATTTTATTTCTTTAGAAAAAATTTTCAAAAGTTTATATCTTTAAAAAATTTTGTATAAATTTTATTTCTATAGATATTTTTGTCAAAATTTTATTTTCATAGAAAAATTTGTCAGAAAATCAATTCTATAGAAAATTTTGTAAAACTTTTATTCCTATAGAAATTTTTGTCAAAATTTTAAACTTTCTCAAACTTTTATTTCCGTAGCGAATTTTGTCCAAATTTTAATTCTCTAGAAAATTTTGTCAAAATTTTATTTCTTTAGAAAAAAATTTCAAAATTTTATATCTTTGAAAAATTTTGTATAAATTTTATTTCTATAGAAAATTTTGTCAAAATTTTATTTCTGTAGAAAATTTTCTTAAAATTTTATTTCTGTAGAAAATTTTCTTAAAATTTAATTCTATACAAAATGTTGTCAAAATTTTATTTTTATAGAAAATTTTGCAAACATTTTATGTTTATAGAAAATTTTATCAACATATTATTTTCATAGAAAAAATTTCCAAAAATTAATTTCTTTTGTCAAAACTTTATTTCTATAGAAAAATTTGTCAAAATTTTATTTTGATGGAATATTTTGTCAACATTTTATTTCGATGGAAAATTTTGTCAACATTTTCTTTCTATAAAAAATTTTAACAAAATTTTATATCTCTAAAAAATTTTGTATAGATTTTATTTCTCTAGAAATTTTTGTCAAAATTTTATTTCCATAGAAAAATTTGTCAGAAAATCAATTCTATAGAAAATTTTGTAAAAGTTTTATTTCTATAGAAATTTTTGTCAAATTTTTAAATTTTCTCAAACTTTTATTTCCATATCGAATTTTTTTCAAATTTTAAATCTCTAGAAAATTTTGTCAAAATTTTATTTCTTTAGAAAAAAATTCAAAATTTTATATCTTTAAAAAATTTTGTACAAATTTTATTTCTATAAATATTTTTGTCAAAATTTTATTTCTGTAGAAAATTTTATTTCTATAGAAAATGTTGTCCGAATTTTATTTTTATAGAAAATTTTGTCAAAATTTTATTTCGATAGAATATTTTGTCAAAATTTTATTTCGATAGAATATTTTGTCAAAATTTTATTTCGATAGATTATTTTGTCAAAATTTTATTTCTATAGAATATTTTGTCAACTTTTTGTTTCGATGGAAAATTTTGTCAACATTTTCTTTCTATAAAAAATTTTTGTCAAAATTATATTTCTTTAGAAAATTTTAACAAAATTTTATTTCTATAGAAAATTTAGCCAAAACTTTATTTCTATAGAAAATTTTGTCACAACTTTATTTCTATAGAAAATTTTGTCAATTTTTTTTTTATAGAAAAATTTGTAAAGTAATTTTTAGTAGGAAAGGAATATTTTTAAATATTGGTAGAATTCTACCAATTTTGGCAACCATGAGCACAGGTGAGACCTGCACAGTTCTACTGACTTTTATGACGACAGAATTGTCGCCTTATATTTACCTTTTGACCTACAAGCCATCGTCTTCAGTCGCAGCCAACGTACTTGGTGACTAATTCAGCATATTTACGATGCCGATGTCCATATTTGGGGGCAGATATTGGAAGAAATTATTGTTAATCCACGTTTGAAATTCACTGTCATCATGGCCTGATGTAAGCGTGGAACACTAAATCCAACAACGAGGGGTGGGCGGTGAGCCTTATGCGCCGATCCGGACGATAATACCCTTGTCCAACATTTCGAGACATATCCCAGATGTTGGCCACACAATAACGGCATATTCGATACTGCTGATTATTAGTTAATGTTATCGATAACACATTTATCGATTATTTAGTTATCACCGACAATACGTTGCGATTGGTCACACTGTAAGATTCTTTACAAACACAGACATTCCATCCGGACAAACTTATAGTCTGAAGGGCGCATAAAACACCATCACTGGTGGAGGGTATTTAAGATTCAGTCCCGCCAATCTATGCGCCGTATATACATCTCAATATTTTTTCCCGATGTTTTTTTCTGGTATTTTAAATCATTTAAATATTGTTTCATTATTGATTCGATTATACGGCCGATGCCGTTTCGGTGTAGTTTTGGATAGTTGTAGTTTTTTGTCATTTTTAAAATTCCATATGTTTCAAGATACGCATACTTAAGATATGTTTGCCTTGAGTTTGGTGTTAATTAATATCTAATTTATGCTAATGTTTTCTTATGGTTTTTTTATTTGTTTTATTTTATTATTAGTTGTGTTTTCTATTTTGAGAAGCTAGGAAAAAAACACACATCAAAAGAATAATCGTAGCAACCTTAGTTATGAACCACCCCGCAAGGGCCTAGTTACCAAGAGAGGTGATAAAGATTAACGACAGTTTTCAATGAAAACAAAATATTACAAATTGGTTTGTAATTCTAGCGTGTGTAGGTAGTTAGCGATGAAATTTATAGCATACCCTTAATTGTTGTAATGTCAAAGTGATTTGTAGCATATTTATGGGAGCTTAAGTTGTCATCAATGATGATTTTGGGTAGCTAGGTTGTTATTACCAAAAATATTAACATAAATTTGGGTTGTCATAGGACGGATATCCACCATTTCAAGAGCCGTTGCTATGAACTTGCATCACTTCTTAAGTTGTGACCCGAATTGTTTTAGATGTGAAAACTTGTCTATAGTAAATAAAATTGTGGCAACAATTTTAATGGAACTAAATTTTTTAAAATTTTCTATAGAAATAAAATTTTGAAAAAATTTTCAATAGAAATAAAATTTTGACAAAGTTTACTATAGAAATAAAATTTGGACAAAATTTTTTATAGAAATGAAGTTTTGGCAAAATTCTCTATAGAAATAAAATTTTGACAAAATATTTTATACCAATAAAATTTTGAAAAAATTTTCCATAAAAATAAAATAAAATTTTAACAAAATTTTCTATGGAAATAAAATTTTGACAAAATTGTGTATGGAAATAAAATGTTCACATAATTTTCTATAAAAATAAAATAAAATGTTGACAAAAATAAATAAATAATAAAAGAAATAAAATTTTGTCAAAATTTTCTATAGAAATAAAATCTTTGTCAAAATTTTCGATAGAAATAAATTTTGTAAAAATTTGTTACAGAAATAAAATTTTGAGAAAATTTTCTACAGATTTAAAATTTTGATAAAATTTTCTATACAAAATTTTCTATAGATATACAATTTTGAAAAAATTTTCTATAGAAATAAAATTTGGACAAAATTTTCTACAGAAATAAAATTTTGAAAAAATTCTTAGAAATAAAATTTGGACAAAATTTTCTGTAGAACTAAAATTTTGGACAAAATCTTCTATAGATATAAAATTTTGACAAAATTTTTTATAGAAATCAAATTTGGACAAAATTTTCTATAGATATAAAATTTTGAAAAAATTTTCTATAGAAATCAAATTTGGTGAAAATTTTCTATAGAAAAAAATTTTTGTGAAAATTTGTTACAGAAATAAAATTTTGAGAAATTTTTCTACAGATTAAAAATTTTGACAAAATTTTCTATAGAAATAAAATCTTGACAAAATATTCTATAGAATTTTGAAAATATTGCTATAGAAATAAAACTTTGAAAAAAAATTTCTATACAAATAAAATTCTACAAGTATAAAATTTTGAAAAAATTTTCCATAAAAATAAAATAAAATTTTAACAAAATTTTGTAGGGAAATAAAATTTTGACAAAATTGTGTATGGAAATAAAATTTGCACATAATTTTCTATAGAAATAAAATAAAATGTTGACAAAAATCAATAAATAATAAAAGAAATAAAATTTTGATACAATTTCTATAGAAATAAAATTTTGTCAAAATTTTCTATAGAAATAAAATTTTTGTCAAAATTTTCGATAGAAATATTTTTTTGTGAAAATTTGTTACAGAAATAAAAGTTTGAGAAAATTTTCTACAGATTTAAAATTTTGATAAAATTTTCTATACAAAATTTTCTATAGATATAAAATTTTGAAAAATTTTCTATAGAAATAAAATTTGGACAAAATTTTCTACAGAAATAAAATTTTGAAAATATTCTTAGAAATAAAATTTGGACAAAATTTTCTGTAGAACTAAAATTTTGGACAAAATCTTCTATAGATATAAAATTTTGACAAAATTTTTTATAGAAATCAAATTTGGACAAAATTTTCTATAGATATAAAATTTTGAAAAAATTTTCTATAGAAATCAAATTTGGTCAAAATTTTCTATAGAAAAAAATTTTTTGTGAAAATTTGTTACAGAAATAAAATTTTGAGAAATTTTTCTACAGATTTAAAATTTTGACAAAATTTTCTATAGAAATAAAATCTTGACAAAATATTCTATAGAATTTTGAAAATATTGCTATAGAAATAAAACTTTGAAAAAAAAAAATTCTATACAAATAAAATTCTACAAGTATAAAATTTTGAGAAAATTTTCCATAGAAATAAAATAAAATTTTAACAAAATTTTGTAGGGAAATAAAATTTTGACAAAATTGTGTATGGAAATAAAATTTGCACATAATTTTCTATAGAAATAAAATAAAATGTTGACAAAAATCAGTAAATAATAAAAGAAATAAAATTTTGATACAATTTCTATAGAAATAAAATTTTGTCAAAATTTTCTATAGAAATAATATTTTTGTCAAAATTTTCGATAGAAATATTTTTTGTGAATATTTGTTACAGAAATAAAAGTTTGAGAAAATTTTCTACAGATTTAAAATTTTGATAAAATTTTCTATACAAAATTTTGACAAAATTTTCTATAGAAATAAAATCTTGACAAAATATTCTATAGAATTTTGAAAATATTGCTATAGAAATAAAACTTTGAAAAAAATTTTCTATACAAATAAAATTCTACAAGTATAAAATTTTGAGAAAATTTTCCATAGAAATAAAATTTTAACAAAATTTTCTATGGAAATAAAATTTTGACAAAATTGTGTATGGAAATAAAATTTTCACATAATTTTCTATAGAAATAAAATAAAATGTTGACGAAAATAAATAAATAACAAAAGAAATAAAATTTTGATACAATTTCTATAGAAATAAAATTTTGTCAAAATTTTCTATAGAAACAAAATTTTCGATGAAAATAATTTTTGTGCAAATTTGTTACAGAAATAAAATTTTGAGAAAATTTTCTACAGATTTAAAATTTTGAGAAAATTTTCTATACAAAATTTTTACAAAATTTTCTATAGAAATAATCTTTTCACAAAATTTTGCATAGAAATAAAATTTTGACAAAATTTTCTATAGAAATAAAATTTTAAAAAAATTCGTAGAAATAAAATTTGGACAACATTTTCTGTAGAAATAACATTTTGGACAAAATCTTCTATAGAAATAAAATTTTGACAAAATGTCTATAGAAATAAAATTTTGAAAAAATTCGTAGAAATAAAATTTGGACAACATTTTCTGTAGAACTAAAATTTTGGACAAAATCTTCTATAGAAATAAAATTATGACAACATTTTTTATAGAAATCAATTTTGGACAAAATTTTCTATAGATATAAAATTTTGAAAAAAATTCTATAGAAATCAAATTTGGCCAAAATTTTCTATAGAAAAAAAATTTTGACAAAATCTTTTATAGCAATAATTATAGCAATAAAATATTCTATAGAATTAAAATTTTGAAAATATTCCTATAGAAATAAAACGGAAAAGAGATATGTTTGTACGAATTTATTTCGGCAAAAGCCGGCTATCATGCAAAACTTTTTTTCGGAAGGTTCAAGTGTGGTTCATTGTTGGGTTTAATGAACTGCCTGAATTTATTCTGATAATTGGTTGATAGTTTTGCTGCAAGTAGAGGATGCTGCTGAAGAATGTGGTAATTCTGAAACGTGCGTCCATCCAACCATCTTGCAGTCTATAGGGCTTTGCCCAAATAAATTTGACAAACATTCATTTCCTCTGTTGGTTAAGCTACACTTGTAGTTTAGTCAATGTATGGTTTTAAGCTGAAAATAAAAAAAAACAACAACAATGTTTAAAGAACAAGACAAACAATAACAAAACAAAACGAATGAAAAAATAAAATTTTGTCAAAATTTTCTATAGAAATAAAATTTTTGTCAAAATTTTCTATAGAAATAAATTTTGTGAAAATTTGTTACAGAAATAAAATTTTGAGAAAATTTTCTACAGATTTAAAATTTTGAGAAAATCTTCTATACAACATTTTTACAAAATTTTCTATAGAAATAAACTTTTTACAAAATTTTGCATAGAAATAAAATTTTGACAAAATTTTCTGTAGAAATAAAATTTTGAAAAAATTCTTAGAAATAAAATTTGGACAAAATTTTCTGTAGAAATAACATTTTGGACAAAACCTTCTATAGAAATTAAATTTTGACAACATTTTTTATAGAAATCATATTTGGACAAAATTTTCTATAGATATAAAATTCTATAGAAATAAAATTTGGTCAAAATTTTCTATATAAATAAAAGTTTTGTCAAAATTTTCGATAGAAATAAATTTTGTGAAAATTTGTTACAGATATAAAATTTTGAGAAAATTTTCTACAGAAATAAAATTTTGAGAAAATTTTCTATACAAAATTTTTACAATTTTTTTTTTTTGTTAGAAATAATGTTATGACAAAATTTTCTAGAGAAATAAAATTTTGCAAAATTTTCTAGAGAAATAAAATTTTGCAAAATTTTCTATAGAAATACAATTTTTACAAAATCTTCTATAGAAAAAAAATCTTGACGGAATTTTCTATAGAAATAAAAGTTGGACAAACTTTTCCATAGAAATAAAATTTCAAAAAAAATTTTTATAGGATTAAAATTGGGACAAAATTTTCTGTAGAAATAAAATTTGGACAACATTTTCTATAGAAGTAATTTCTTTTACAAAATTTTCAATGGAAATAAAATGTTGCCAAAATTTCTATACAGAAATAAAATTTTTACAAAATTTTCTTTAGAAATAAAATTTTCTATAGGAATGAAATTTGGACAATAATTTCTATAGAAATAAAATGGTGACAACATTTTCTATAGAAATACAACTTTGACAAAGTTTTCTATACATGACAACATTCTCTATAGAAGGAAACCTTTCACAAAATTTTCGATAGAAATAAAATTTCGAAAAAAAAAATTTCTTTAAATAAATATAGAATATATTTAATATAATATAAATATAATTTTGACAAAATATTTTATAGGAATAAAATTTTGTCAACATTTTCTATAGAAAAAAATTTCGTAAAAATTTGCTATATAAATAACATTTCGCCCAAATTTTCTATAGAAATATAATTTTGACTAAAACTTCTCTAGAAATAAAATCTTGACAAAATTTTCTATAGAAATCAAATTTGGACAAAATTTTTTATAGAAAAAAATTTACTAAATTGTATATAGAAATACAATTTTTGTTTGTTAGTTTTTTTTGTTTTGTTTAGTTTTTTTTTTCTCCAAATTTTGGTAGATAATTTTTATCTCGATTGGCAACCGTGCTTATAATACTCTATTCCATCATAACATACAATTTCAGGGAACATGCATTTAGTGACATGTTAATTTTTTCCTATACCTCAATATTAATTTTTGTTTATTAACACACAGTATAACTATTAACACATCTTGTATTTTTATTTTGTTTGCAGGTATGAACGCCACATGTCTTTTTGTTTGGGAAATACCCCTCACTTTGTTATCGGTAAGAGTTGATTAAAATGAGACATAAATGTACCACAATAAAGTCCCCATTATTTTTAAACAAATTTGGCTGCAATGCAAATCTACCATTAATCGCATAATTCTACTATAAAAAAAATCAAACTCGTTTAACGGATTAATCAAAACTTTTATATGTCCGGTGATCATAAATGCAAGCCAAAATGTTTTTTGTTTTAATTTGTCATTCAATTTTGTTTCACATTCAATCCAATCAAGTTTTTCTAATCACGCTCTGTTCGTTTCGAAAATTATATGTTTCTTATATGATTGGCTAATCAATCTAAAATGAAAACAATTTAATCTTTGTGATGTCTCTAATGATAATTTGAAATCAATTAATTTTTTTTTGTATGTGAATGACCTGTCAAAATTTATGAAGCGGTAGAAAATTGACTGAAAGCCGTTAAGAGATGAGCATATATCATAAAAACAGAAATATACTAGAACATTTTATTTAATTCCATGGGAGTAACCCGATTTTATATACAGCTGGTGTGGGTATGATCTCAACTATTTTCAAATATATGGCAACACAACAGCTCCAAATGTTGTGTCACTTGACATGAAATGACCGATATATAATCTGAACCCATTGATTTGAGTTGAAAATTCGATTTTCGAATAAATATCGCTACTCTGTGGTGGTTTGAATAATAAATTCATTTCAAGCGCTTCTCGATTGATTGATTGACATCACGTTCTATATACACACACACTAAGGTAATACGTATGGTAATACGAATATTTTTTTTTAAATAAATTCCATTTTAAAGCAAAAAAAAAAGTTTTTTGAAACACCAAAATTCCTGAATAAGAAACATATTAATTTTGTATGGAAATTTTGGGTATTGGGAAGCAGTCAACAAACGAATGAAAATATCTTTGGGCTACCGTAGGTGCACCACACAACAAGAGACAAAAGATCAAAACTTTGAAATACAATTTTTGTTTGTTTGGACTGCATAACCATTTGGAATTTTAAATTCGTTGGATTTCCTCACATGAAGACAGACAAAGTCAATGCATATTCTTTATATTCAAAAAAGGTTTATTACCTTAGTGCAAGGCTAAACATTTGTAGGCCTAACTATGTCTATTGATAAATTTCACATAGGGTTGTTGTTTTTCGATTTATTTAATAGTGAATAATTTTTCTTTAACAAGTAACTAAAGTCGAAGCTTTTTCAAGGCAAAAAAATGATCAATCCATACCAAATAGTGTGTTCGGTAAAACTTCTTGTTTGCAATACCCTTGATCATCTAAAATTGACATTGACGTTTAAATTAATTATCAATGCTCCAACACACTACTCTTTCTCTCTCTCTCCCCTCTCAAATGTAATAGTAATCATATCCATCCAAAAACTACGTATTTTGTCATTGGGAGTATTTTCGTTTATTTTTATCATTTCAAATAAAAAAATATATTTGCAAATTGAAAAAATATGGGCTTGGGAAAACTTCGTGTACATAACCCTGTATTATGTTTATTATTTCATTGCAAACTCATTTGCAATACCCCCGATCATCTAAAATTGACATTGATGTTTAATTCAATTCTCATTGCTGCTGCTCTCTTTCTCTCTCTCTTTATAGTACAATTAAATACAACCATGTTTATTGGGATCAAAGTAATTAAACTAAAAATTATTTTAATAATGTCTGGCTCTTAAATTTTATTTGGGTTTTTCTTATCATGGTCATTTGCGTTGTCGGGTCACATTGGGGTGGCCATTTGAATATATTCTGGTGTTGTTAGAATTTCTGAAAATTTCTAGTGTTGTCAAAATTTTTGTTTACGGTTTTATTTGAATGTCTCTGAATGTTTATTTAGCATTATGCAATTGAAATTTAAATTATATGCAATTAAGGCAATAAACATTAATTTTTATTACATATGAAGACAATAAAAAATACAGCCTGATTTAAATTTGTGGTTGTTGTTGTTCTCTTTTTATTTTTTCATTACGGTACCAAGGTGCCAAGGGGGCTTTATTTTTGTTTTAGTGGTAGCCAACATGCAATCTATTGGATGACAAATGTTTTATACATGCTGGACGACATGAGTGCATGATTTTATTATTAATGATATTGCGATTGCCCACTGCCATTGATATTCTAATAAAGAATTTTAATGGGTTTTGAATTTAGATGATATGAACACCTTTGTAGATTTGAATAAAACTAGCCTATAAAGAAGAAAATGACATTATTGTTGCTTTTTTTATGTACGAACTTAGAAAAATGCTAATTTTATTAGCAATGCTAAAACTAATTTATTGCTAAACAACTATTCTGTTTTAGTTTAATTGCATTTACGAAAATTTCCCCAGCGCATTGATATTTTGGTTATATCTAGTAAGCGCCAAAAATTTTATGAACTAAGCTTGAGTATAAATATCAATATCTATAATAATAGAATAGAAATATCAATATCTATAATAATAGAATAGAAACTGAAATAGAAATGATTCAAAGATTATTTCTTTGCTTTTACTTAATTTTTGTTTTCTTTTATGAAATTTTCCTTTTTTCAACATATTGTGTAAATCTGGATTAATTTATTCAAGTACGAATTGCAAATCAGCTCCGGTAATTTTACTTTGATACAACAACCGCATAAGAAATTATGGACATATCTATTACGATAGCATTTATTATAGAGAAATTAATTTCTTTAGATTTTCTTAGATGGCAGCTTTACATTGCAAAACTACTACAAAAAGTATCCTAAAACATTTTCACTCCCAATCAACATATACATACTCTCTCACTCTCAGTTACTCTTCCTATTGATGCTTTTCTGATGCTGTCTCAAACTGTTTTCAGAATCCTCTAATCTTACAACACTGCCATCACCATACACACTCTCTCTCTCTTGCTTCTAATGACTATCAAACTGTGTTCTCTATACCAGATAATAAAAGCCAAATATAAAAGCAATATGCCCCCATCATATAAAGATGTAAATTAAAATAAAATATTGGAGTTGGGCAACAAAAATATTGTGGCTTATCTAGGAAAATCATGCTTCAATAAATTTCTTTTTTATACAATAGAAACCCCATCAAATATATTAACAAAAAAAATATCTTTTATAAACTAAACGAACCAAAGCAGCTGCGAATGCCAAACGAGGTCATTCCATTACAATTTGTTTCAAAAATATTCTTTGAAATTGTCTTTTAAAAGTGATAAGAAAACTTCTAGAATATAAAACAATATACATATTTCAATTATTTTCGGCTGACAAAAAAGCAATATTTATGGGACAACAAAATGACTTTTAACACGCATGGACAAAGCTATCTCGAATAAAGTTTTGGAAAGTTCAATACCTAGAAATCATAGATTGGAAAATTCTGAAATAAATCGAGAGCAGAAATGATGCGTAAATTGCAATTATGAAGATTGTGAATTGGATTTTTATTTTCAGATTCTATTTTTTAAATGTTTAAAACATTAACAATTCATACAGCAATATATTTTATAATTTATCACTCATGTTCCGATATTCGTCGTTTTAATATGATGGTCCATAATTATGGAAAAAGAGCTTAATAAGTTAGGATATATTCTTGCAACTCCCAAAAGGAATGCACAATGTGATAATTTTACTCTCAAATATGGGCCGAACCTTAGGTTAGGTTAGGTTAGGTTAGGTGGCAGCCCGATGTATCAGACTCACTTAGACTATTCAGTCCATTGTGATACCACATTGGTGAACTTCTCTCTTATCACTGAGTGCTGCCCGATTCCATGTTAAGCTCAATGACAAGGGACCTCCTTTTTATAGCCGAGTCCGAACGGCGTCCCACATTGCAGTGAAACCACTTAGAGAAGCTTTGAAACCCTCAGAAATGTCACCAGCATTACTGAGGTGGGATAATCCACCGCTGAAAAACTTTTTGGTGTTCGGTCGAAGCAGGAATCGAACCCACGACCTTGTGTGTGCAAGGCGGGCATGCTAACCATTGCACCACGGTGGCTCCCAACCTTATGTACCCTCCTACAATAGAGTGGCCGTTTCTCCTTGGATTCATTAATTTTACATATTAGAGCCCTGTGATCGTCTTAACCGGGGACTTTATGGACATCCCAAAAAGTGATGACCTTAAACATTCTGGCAAACATGACAGTCTCCTTTAGAGCACGCGAGCAATCCACTGCTTCATATGTTTCTTGCTATCCGATGCGAATAAGTGGATTCATGGGTAGGTTATAGAGGTGTGCACGTGACACGATATTATCGTGATTCACGAAAATTTTCGTGAATCACGATAATATCGTGTTCGGTGTTCGGTCACCCGATGCAGGGTGTAGTATAATCGCTCCCGCCCGAGTTTTCACTTTCAGCACTAGTTTAACTTTAACTTGGAATACCATATGTTCCTTTGCTATTGTTAATTGTATTTATGGCATTATTATTTTTTTTTTAGCTTTTAAGTTTTTTGTTTCTTCTTGTTTATTCGTGATTTTTCTAATTTTTCAATGCATGATAGACATACTGACATGGTAGGATGGCGTATGCCGGATTATAGAATTTTTGTTGGATTTTATTTTTTTTTTGTTTTTTTTTGCTTTCTATGGCGGTGGACGGGAACATTGACCTTGATTTCATTTTTATGGCATCATCACCACCAAATCACAGATGGCAGACTTTTCTCAGTTGGTTTGGCCTTGTCTTATTGTTAGTTTTTGTTTTTTTTTTTTTTTTTATCTGCACTAAATTGATTACGTCTAGAGACAATTTGTCTCTTCAGCTATAAACGTGTGTATGTAAAGTTTTTGTTTTGCTGAAAATTAATTACTTAATGTTATTAAGAACATTTATTTTAAAAGAAAAGAAATTTTGTTTTTAAACTAAATTTACTTGAAACTGTTTTTTCTACAATCTGAAAAAAGACAACGAAAATTTTTATAACTGATTTAATTTTTTTATGATTTTTTTTTTTAATTTTATTTATTCATGAAATTTAGTTGATTTTAATTCAATTTTGCCATATGTGAGGAAATTTTATCTAATTTTAATAATTTTTTGATTTTTTTCTACATGAACTAAAAACGAGAAAAACATATACAAATTTAGATAACAATATTACTAGATTTGAAATTTACACAAAATAGTTTATAAATTTTTTTATAGTGTGAATTTAGTAACAATAACGAAGGGACGCAAATTTTCAAAATATGTGTCCTATATTTAATGAAAAAAAAATTGAAGCAAAGATTATAAACTTTCTTTTAATTAAAATTCATTATTTTCAAGAAATTTGTCCTTAATAGTGTGTAAATTTCGAATCCTAAAAGTGAGGTTGCGTACTCGTTAATATCACGTGAATATTACAAAATTAACATTTTATTTTTCTTTGGGCAATTGATCAGCTACTTCTTTGATCCTTACAAACTGTGTGGTCCGCTGTTCGAATCCCCGTCCGGCAAAAGGTAAAATTAAAATAAATAAAAAAATCATACAATTGAATAATTTCTTCTACAATGTTTGTATTACAGAAAAAGGTGCTAAGAACTAAAAAATCTCGTGGAAGTGAGAAAGATGTGGGGGAATATAGAATTGGGCAGAAACAAAATTTTGAGCATTCAGGTCGAAAACCTATGTTGTTAGCACCTATATTACCTGTTTATTTTCATAATTCATTATGATTGTAAATATATAAATAAATAAATAAAATTTTGAGCACAATATTGTTTGGGAAAATTTTTTTAAGCATATAATATTTTTGGGTGAAAATGCTTCCAAACATATTATATGTTCACATAATAACATATTGTTTTTTGGAAGACAACATTATTGAATTTGGATGCAAAAATACAAAAAGGTTTGGAACTTAGACTACCCAAACATATATTGTTTAGACCAATATGCTTTCAAACATATTATATATTGGAAGAGATCAAACATATAAATGTCTGGGCAATACCCAAAAATATATATGCTTGAAGCAAAATATGTTTGGGAGTATATGTTACAGAAGCGATTTTTTTGTGAGCGTGTATGTGTGTGTAGCTTTTCATTCGTGAATGCATTATTGTTTTGATTCAGGGACACAACGGACTTAGGTGTAAGTATGAGCGACTTTTAATTCAGTTTACGTCGTTTCGATTAACTTCACTAAATTTCGGAACCAATCACGACGTAAATCGAGGGATTACTGTAATAATATTAGAAAGACAATAATGACTTTTATGGCTAAAAACGAGCTGAATAGCGACTTTTGCCCTTACAAGTTCTACTAAAGACTATAATCCACAATCGAATTACTTGGACGATTAGATGATTAAAAGGCCGATTATATATCTATATAAGCTACTTTAGTTCTTGATCGGTTTATATAGAGAAGCCTATAAAAATTATGAAACGATATGAACCAAAAAAATCTTATCATAATTAGAAGGACAAATTTCAAACCGGATCTAATAAAATCATGAGATAAAGTAAAATTTTGGATGTCGCTTAACAATAATGGAATATATATAAATAAAATTCTAAAATATTCTCAAAAGAGGCATACAAAATTAATTTTGAAAAACTGCACTGATACTACTGATACCTAAGAAAACAAGTTTCCGCAAGTTTGCAAATCAAAATTCTCATTTCTTCCCCCGTTTTACAGATTTCCTATAATGACATATAGGCCTACATTGTCGTCTATCTACGACCTCTCATAATAGCAGTTTCTAATGCCTCAGTTTGTCTTCATCTTGACAGACAATGCGTCTGTCATCGTCGATCAATCTGACGGATGGATCGGTCAGTCAATCGATCGATGGTTTATTGATTGTTGTTTGCTTATTTGACTTGTTTGGCTGTCTAATGTTTAACGCATTCATATCAAAAAAAAAAACAACTAAACAACTAAAAAATTTGTTGAATTTATTAGAAATTTGTCGCATAATGGAAAAATTCATTGGAAAACATTTCAATTCGAATTAATTATCACTCGATTCAGAAGTCAATGCACAAAACATTCAAAATTTTTGACATTGACAGATACAAGCCGACTCGTGGCCCATGATGATGACGATGATGATGCGACATGTCAGGCCGTACCATTGAGTCACATTAATTCTGTGGACTTTTGGCAAAACAACATAAGTCGAGATATGACAAATTGCATTTTTTTTAATCATATGGGTGATTTTTGAAGGCGCATCTTTTGGTCTAGTCTGCGTATTTCGACATATGTTCTTTTGTCAAATATAGATATTGAAACCCCGCTTTCATAAGTGGAATTATGTTGATTTTCTTCATACGAATGTTGCGATTTATTAATTTGACAAAACATCATATGTCGACGTAATAGGTTTTGTCAAAATCAAAAGAAAAGAAACCGTGTTCTCATCTCTACATATGTGCTTTTGTCGTGTGCATTTGGAAGAAAATTAAATAAATGAGATCTCTTCATTACATAACAGACCACAATGGAGAGAGGTCGCTTGCTTGCCGACATGGCAAGAAAAATTTCATATGAGGGAGAAAACATGTTTGATAAAAATAAATTCGGTTTCAAGTACTACCGAGAAGAAAGAATGGAACCCATTCCTAATGAAACACAAACTTCGTTTGATGTTGGGGCGATTAATAGCACTTTATTGAAACTTAGGCAGTATAAAGTTCAAATGATTGAAAAGGTGGATAGCCAGAGCCAAAGTGAAGAAGATGATTTTCATGAAACTGACTTCGATGATTCTGACTATATTCCTTCAGGTAGTAGTTCCAATTCAGAACTGAACATAACATCCGAATGTGTTCGGGCTATGGCTAATGTTCTGGAGTTAAACATGTGCAACGACAATGTGTCGGAGCTCGACAAAATTGACTTATTTACTTTTAATTCATCATTGAAAAATGGAAACAAACTTAAGAAAAACCTAGGGTTACAATATGTTACGTACAAAAATAAAACTATGCCGGCAAGAAAAACTCAAGAATTAGGAATGTGCAGACTCAAATGCCATACTAAAATTAATTTTGAACAGCAAACAAATGTTTTCGAAGCTTACTGGAGTTTGGGAGAGTATAATAAGCGCCGTCAATTTCTGTCAAACTTAATTGAAGTTCAAACTAAGAAAACAGAGTCAGTTAAAATGTCTGAAACACAAAAAAATCGAAAATTTGTATATTTATATCATTTTGAAATCCACGGCATCAAGACAAGAGTATGCAAGCAATGTTTCCTGAAAATATTTGGCGAAACCGAGCAAAGTGTAAGAACTGTCTGCAAAAGTAAGATTCAAGATGAACTACCAGGGGTTTCTCAACACGACAAGCGTGGAAAACATGATCCTGCTCATAAAATATCAATTGAGAAACATAATGAATTTCTAGAATTTATTAATTTAATTCCGAAGTATCAAAGTCATTATAGTCGTCGGCATACCAAGAAAGTATATTTTCAGCGCGGACTTAACCTTTCAACATTGTATACCTTTTATAGGAATAAGATCTCATTACGCGTTTCAAAGTCAAAGTTTGAAGAAATATTTCGCACTTTGGACTTAAAGTTTAAAAAACCTCAGCTAGATTTATGTACGCAATGTGAGACATTAAAAGCAAAAATAAAAAACAACAAGAATGATGTAGAAAAATCAGAACTTTCGCAACAGCTAACTAACCATCATAATGAGGCTGATTTCGCCTATGAATGTAAAAGAAATGATAAAAGACTTTCTATGAGTGATAAGTCCGTAAAAATGTGTACATTTGATTTGCAGCAGTGTCTGCCAACTCCGTATTTGAGTGCATCGATATTTTTTTACAAGCGTCCTTTATGGACTTTCAACTTTACTATCCATGATGGTGCTACAAACAAAGCTGACTGCTATATTTGGCATGAAGGTATTGCAAAACGAGGAGCAAATGATATTGGTTCTTGTATTTATAAATACCTTTCGGAACTACCATATTCAGTAAATCACGTTATTTTATATAGTGATTCGTGTCCTGGACAAAATCGAAACTCGTATGTCTGTGCAGTGTTCGAGAAAATCCTGCAGGATCATCCAAGTATTCAAACAATTGATCACAAATTTCTTATCGTAGGTCATACTCACCTTGAGTGTGATACAGTTCATGCACAGATAGAAAATAAGAAAAAAAATTCTTCTGGTTCCATACAACATCCACATGATTGGGCGAACATAATAGCTGCTACAAATAAAAAATATGTTGTCCATGAATTGAAACAAGATGACTTCTACGACTTTCAAGCTTTTTTGAAGCAAAATTTTAGTTGGAGAACAAATAATTTCACAGGTTGGTATATATATTTTAAGCATAACTTTTAACTTCTTTCTAATACAGGCTATAATTTATAGGTGAGAAATTTGAATGGAAGATGGTGCGCTGGATGCGATATGAGAAAGACAAACTTGGAATATTACAATATAAACATTCTCACACAATGGAGGAAAAATTCAAAGAATTGAATATAAATCAACGTCGTCGAAAGGAACAAACTGCATCATTAACCCAAAGTTATACCTCTGATCTGCCTATTTCAATGAACAAAAAACGTGATTTGATTGAAATGCTGCCATTGATCAACGAAAATTTTCACAATTTTTATCAAAATTTAAAGACTGAAGGAGAATGTTCAATTGAAGTAGATTCCGATTTGGACGAAATAGACAACGATGAATAATTTTATATAAGAGTAAAGTTTAATTTTTAATACATTTCAATGAATTTTGTGTAATTTTTATTTTAGTAACTATTTTTATTTAAAATACATTTAATGAATTTTTCTTTTTAAGTTTCTAAAAGCTTCAATAAAACGCATTTCGAAAAACAACACATATCCCATTTTCTTCTCTTGAACAATTTGATAAAACATTGTAACTCGACTTATGTTAATAAATCTAGTTTTGGGGTTTGGAAAAATTAATTTGACATAACAACATATATCGAATTATGTTGATTTTTTTCTAAAAAATTTTTTTGACAAAACATCATATCTCATATTTTCTAAAATATTTCCATAAATCTAAACCCTAATTAATTTTAAAAACAAACAGCAGATAGAGCATAAAAAGTTTCATAATAAGAAATTTTAAAATTTTCTTTAATGTAAATACAACATGACTATTTTAATACATTAAACCTTTTTTTGGCTCTCCTGAACAATTTTAAAAAGAGACATTGTTTTGTCAAAAGTCCACAGAATTCATCCATCCAGCTGATTGCGGAAAGAAAGACTTTTTAGAGGCGTTTGTATATTGCATTCAAAATTACACCATGTCACTTAGGTTAGGTTAGGTTAGGTTATGTGGCAGCCCGATGTATCAGGCTCACTTAGACTATTCAGTCCATTGTGATACCACAGTGGTGAACTTCTCTCCTATCACTGAGTGCTGCCCGATTCCATGTTAAGCTCAATGACAAGGGACCTCCTTTTTATAGCCGAGTCCGAACGGCGTTCCACATTCCAGTGAAACCACATAGAGAAGCTTTGAAACCCTCAGAAATGTCACCAGCATTACTGAGGTGGGATAATCCTCCGCTGAAAAACTTTTTGGTGTTCGGTCGTAGCAGGAATCGAACCCTCGACCTTGTGTATGCAAGGCGGGCATGCTAACCATTGCACCACGGTGGCTCCCACCATGTCACTTATAATTAAGTGAAATCACTTAATTATAAGGACAATACGACTTCATTGAAAGACTTTTGGACAAGGAAAAAACTTTATATTAGAGAAATGCGTCTTCTAACATATGCTAAGCAAAATTTGCACTCGTACAATATTTTTATACCCTCCACCATAGGGGGTATATTAACTTTGTCATTCCGTTTGTAACACATCGAAATATTGCTCTAAGACCCCATAAAGTATATATATTCTGGGTCGTGGTGAAATTCTGAGTCGATCTGAGCATGTCCGTCCGTCTGTTGAAATCACGCTAACTTCCGAACGAAACAAGCTATCGACTTCAAACTTGGCACAAGTAGTTGTTATTGATGTAGGTCGCATGGTATTGCAAATGGGCCAGATCGGTCCACTTTTACGTATAGCGGACCCCAAAATTTGGCTTGCGAGGCCTCTAAGAGAAGCAAATTTCATCCGATCCGGCTGAAATTTGGTACATGGTGTTAGTATATGGTCTCTAACAACAGTGCAAAAATTGGTCCACAGCGGTCCATAATTATATATAGCCCCCATATAAACCGATCCCCCGATTTGGCTTGCGAGGCCTCTAAGAAAAGCAAATTTTATCCGATCCGGCTGAAATTTAGTACATGGTGTTAGTATATAGTCTCTAACAACCATGCAAAAATTGGTCCACATCGGTCCATAATTATATATAGCCCCCATATAAACCGATCCCCGATTTGGCTTGCGAGGCCTCTAAGAGAAGCAAATTTCATCCGATCCGGCTGAAATTTGGCACGTGGTGTTAATATATGGCCTCAAACTCCCATGCAAAAATTGGTCGAAATCGGTCCATAATTATATATAGCCCCCATATAAACCGGTCCCCAGATTTGACCTCCGGAGCCCCTTGGAAGATCAAAATTCATCCGATTCGGTTGAAATTTGGAACGTGATGATAGTATATGGTATCCAACAACCATGCAGGAATTGGTTCATATAAGTTCATAATTATATATAGCATCCATGTAAACCGTTCCCCAGATTTGACCTCCGGTGCCTTTTGGAGAAGCAAAATTCATCCGATCTGGTTGAAATTTGGTACGTGGTGGTAATATATGATATTTAACAACCATGCCAAAAGTGGTCCATATCAGTCCATAATCATATATAGCCCCCATATAAACCGATCCCGAGATTTGGTTTTGGAGCCTATTGGAGTAGCAAATTTCATCCGAGTCATTTGAAATTTGGTACATTGTGCTAGTATATGGCCGTTAACAACCATGTCTAACTAGGTCCAAATCGGTCTATAGTTATATATAGCCCTCAGATAAATCGATCCCCAATCACACAAAAATTGGTCCATATCAATAATTATATATAGCCCCCATATAAGCGACCCCCATATTTCAATTCTGTCTCCCTACGTACCGTGCAAAAGTCCATATCGATTCGTAATTGTTTGTAGACTTACCTACACATACTTTTTTTTGTCTAATGTATACCACGTATGGACTAACTCACAATTTAGAAAACGATTTAAGATACCACAACCCAAGTAATCCGATTATGGATGACAGTCTTTCGTAGAAGTTTCTACGCAATCCATGGTGGAGGGTACATACGATTCGGCCTGGCCGAACTTACGGCCGTTTATACTTATTTTTTCAGTGCAGTGCTTCATTTTGTCGCAATTTTTTAATTTTCATATAATTTATTACTTTCTATACTCTCTTTCTGGTTTTGCAATGGGTAACACCTTGTCAATCGAACGAGCATATTTTGGGTAGGTTGCACTGGAATTTCCAATCGAACAAAAATATTCGATTTATGGGGGTATGATGTAAAATATGCACATGTTTACCAATCGAAATCACTATAAAAGATCCCAGCAAACATAGCGTCACCAAAAAAGTAGTGCAAATATTCTTTTTGGATCCGAAAGTGGTGCAAAATTGGCGCAAAAGCGATGAATTTAACACGGGCTTGTCAAAGGATGGATGTCCACCATTTCAACAGCTTTTGCACTGAATTTCCATCACTTTTTAGGGTGTGATTAAAATTCAGTGTTTTGGATGTGAATTAAAAAATTTTGTGATATTTTGCTAAATAGATAATTTTTATAATTTTTTTATGATTTTTAATGCATTATAGCGGTTGCCTGGAACGTTAGAACTCAAAAATTTCAAAAATTTTCAATTTTTTTAGAATTGATTTAGCATTTTTATCGACTACATTTAAATAGTTTGTACCATTTTATTAATTCTTAATTTTTTTATCCTATTTGAAACAAAAAAAATTGAAAATTATCAATTAAAAATATGAAAACTTCATTATAAAAAATTTAATCAAGAGAAATTCCTTTGTTGTTAAAATAAAAAACATCTTCGGGAGGAAACTTTTGCAATTTTTTTTTTGCTGGGGATCTTTACAAAATCTTTTGAAAAGTTAACTTTTTGAATTATGTTGCAATTTCTAAATTCAATACCTACCGTAGTGTACATACCCACATTCACTATCACTGAATTGCAAAATCTTATCACAACACAGTGACAGTGGCTAATATTGCTGCTATTCGATGTCTGGTGAATGAAGTGATCGAGAGATTCATTCAAGTGATGCGATCAATCGTAAATGTCAACAAAACCTCAACAAAAAAAAATCGTCTACTCTACAAAACCAACAAACCCAAATGATGTGTTTTGACAGTTTCATTTTTTTTTTTCGTTAGTTCATTCGTTCAATTCAATTTCAAATCAATTAACATCTTTGGTGATTTGTTTTTCTTACTAAATCATTTTTTTTTTTCACCGCCAAATATTGTCGGTAATCTGTTCAATTGTTGATTTTGCCGTCATAATTTTGCCATCAGAAAATAATTTGGTGTTGATTTATTTGCTAAACAAAAATATAAAAATATTTATTTAAACATGGTCTGGTAACAAATATTGGAGGCAAGTATCAATAAAGTTTTGTTAAGAATTTCAAATGATTTAAATGTGGGTAAGCAAAATAATTTACAATAATAGTTCACTCTTCATAGAAAGAATTATGAAGAATTATGAGTGTGTATTATTTATCGCTTTATGCATGAAACAGCTACAAAAGCTTTAATAGACGGTGATTAAATAATAATCTGAGGATGAGAATTCAACCGTAGGTTAAAATATAGTGTTGTTTTTCACTTCATAGTTCCTTTTATATATGTTCCATTCAAACTCACCCTATGTTCCACTCTAGCAAAATTTAAAGAAAATTTTACCAAAAATCTACCAAATTTAAAAAAAAAACTTATTTTGAAGTTTTTGATCAAGTTTGTGTCCACATTTTATTTCCGTAGACAATTTAGTCAAAATTTTACTTGTTAGAAAATTTTCCTTTAGTAATAAAATCTTAACAAAATTTTCTATAGAAATATTATTTTTTTTGTTGTTTTTGATTTCAGCTTAAAATCATGCATTGACCAAACTACAAGTGTAGCTTAACTAACAGAGGAAAAGAAACAGAGGGCTTTGCCCAAATAAATTTGACAAACATTCTTTTCCTCTGTTGGTTAAGCTACTCTTGTAGTTTAGTCAATGCATGGTTTTAAGCTGAAATCAAAAACAACAACAATGATTAAAGAACAAAACCAACAATAACAAAACAAAAAGAATGAAATATAATTTTGACAAAATTTTCTATAGAAATAAAATTTTGATAAATTTTTGTATATAAATAAATTTTTTACGAAATTTTTGTATAGAAATAAAATTTTGACCAAATTTTCTATAGAAATAAAATTTTGACCAAATTTTCTATAGAAATACAATTTTTGTATAGAAATAAAATTTTGACAAATTTGTGTATAGAAATAAAATTTTGACAAATTTGTGTATAGAAATAAAATTTTGACAAATTTGTGTATAGAAATAAAATTTTGACAAATTTGTGTATAGAAATAAAATTTTGACCAAATTTTCTATAGAAATAAAATGTTTGCGTATGTTAGTTAAATGAACTAAAAAACGGAAAAAAGTTATACACAAATAAAGCATAAAGATTTCCTAATTTCGTATTTCTTACAAAATAGTTCATTATTTCTTTAAATTTGTAAATTTTACCAAAAATGTGTCCACCATGAACTTCGTATGTCACTAAAGACATTCTTGCAAAATTTTGTTATGTCTAATAAATTTTCTTAAATTTGTCGAAAAATATTTACTTATTTTTGCCATATCGGAGTGATGCCAGCGCTTGTAATACCGTTTAGTTAAAATTTTCTAAAAAAGTTCAAAATTTTCTAAAATTAATCGAAAGTTATCTTTCCTGGTGGGTTCACTGTTTTTTCAGTGTAGAAATAAAATTAAAAAAAATAAAATTTGATAGAAATAAAATTTTGACAAAATTTTCTATAGAAATATAATTTTGACAAAACTTTCTGTAGGAATAAAATTTTGACAAAATTTTCTATAGAAATAAAATTTTGACAAAATTTTCTATAGGAATAAAATTTTGACAAAATTTTCTATAGAAATACAATTTTTGTATAGAAATAAAATTTTGACAAATTTGTGTATAGAAATAAAATTTTGACAAATTTGTGTATAGAAATAAAATTTTGACAAATTTGTGTATAGAAATAAAATTTTGACAAATTTGTGTATAGAAATAAAATTTTGACCAAATTTTCTATAGAAATAAAATGTTGACAAAATTTTTATATAAAAATTTTATATTTATAGAATTAAAAAAAATCTATAGAAATAACCATTTGACAAAATTTTCTATAGAAATATAATTTTGACAAAATTTTTTATAGAAATAAAATTTTGACAAAATTTTGTATAGAAATATAATGTTGACAAATTTTTGTATAGAAATAAAATTTTGACCACATTTTCTATAGAAATAAAATTTTGACAAAATTTTTATATAAAAATTTTTTATTTATAGAATAAAAAGAAAAAATCTATAGAAGTAACCATTTGACAAAATTTTCTATAGAAATAAAAGTAAAAAAAAAAATCTATAGAAATAAAATTTTGACAAAATGTTCTATAGAAATAAAATTTTGACAAATTTTTGTATAGAAATAAATTTTTTACCAAATTTTGGTATAGAAATAAAATTTTGACCAAATTTTCGATAGAAATATAATTTTGACAAAATTTTTATATACAAATTTTTTATTTATAGAATTAAAAAAAATCTATAGAAATAACCATTTGACAAAATTGTATATAGAAATAAAATTTAAAACAAAAAAATCTATAGAAATAAAATTTTGACAAAACTTTCTATAGGAATACAATTTTAACAAATTTTTGTATAGAAATAAAATTTTGTCAAGATTTTTATATAAAATTTTTTTATTTATAGAATTAAAAAAAATCTATATAAATAACCATTTGACAAAACTGTCTATAGAAATAAACTTTAAAACAAAAAAAAATCTATAGAAATAAAATTTTGACAAAATTTTCTATAGAAATAAAATTTTGACAAAATTTTCTATAGAAATAAAATTTTGACAAAATTTTCTATAGGAATAAAATTTTGACAAATTTTTGTATAGAAATAAAATTTTGACCAAATTTTCTATAGAAATAAAATTTTGACAAAATTTTTATATAAAATTTTTTTATTTATAGAATAACATACAAAAAATTCTATAGAAATAACCAATTGATAAAATTTTCTATAGAAATAAAATTAAAAAAAATAAAATTTGATAGAAATAAAATTTTGACAAAATTTTCTATAGAAATATAATTTTGACAAAACTTTCTGTAGGAATAAAATTTTGACAAAATTTTCTATAGAAATAAAATTTTGACAAAATTTTCTATAGGAATAAAATTTTGACAAAATTTTCTATAGAAATACAATTTTTGTATAGAAATAAAATTTTGACAAATTTGTGTATGGAAATAAAATTTTGACAAATTTGTGTATAGAAATAAAATTTTGACAAATTTGTGTATAGAAATAAAATTTTGACAAATTTGTGTATAGAAATAAAATTTTGACCAAATTTTCTATAGAAATAAAATGTTGACAAAATTTTTATATAAAAATTTTATATTTATAGAATTAAAAAAAATCTATAGAAATAACCATTTGACAAAATTTTCTATAGAAATATAATTTTTACAAAATTTTTTATAGAAATAAAATTTTGACAAATTTTTGTATAGAAATATAATGTTGACAAATTTTTGTATAGAAATAAAATTTTGACCAAATTTTCTATAGAAATAAAATTTTGACAAAATGTTTATATAAAAATTTTTTATTTATAGAATAAAAAGAAAAAATCTATAGAAGTAACCATTTGACAAAATTTTCTATAGAAATAAAATTAAAAAAAAAAATCTATAGAAATAAAATTTTGACAAAATGTTCTATAGAAATAAAATTTTGACAAATTTTTGTATAGAAATAAATTTTTTACCAAATTTTGGTATAGAAATAAAATTTTGACCAAATTTTCGATAGAAATATAATTTTGACAAAATTTTTATATACAAATTTTTTATTTATAGAATTAAAAAAAATCTATAGAAATAACCATTTGACAAAATTGTCTATAGAAATAAAATTTAAAATAAAAAAATCTATAGAAATAAAATTTAGACAAAATTTTCTATAGAAATAAAATTAAAAAAAAAAATCTATAGAAATAAAATTTTGACAAAATGTTCTATAGAAATAAAATTTTGACAAATTTTTGTATAGAAATAAATTTTTTACCAAATTTTGGTATAGAAATAAAATTTTGACCAAATTTTCGATAGAAATATAATTTTGACAAAATTTTTATATACAAATTTTTTATTTATAGAATTAAAAAAAATCTATAGAAATAACCATTTGACAAAATTGTCTATAGAAATAAAATTTAAAACAAAAAAATCTATAGAAATAAAATTTAGACAAAATTTTCTCTAGAAATAAAATTTTGGCAAAACTTTCTATAGGAATAAAATTTTGCCAAATTTTCTATAGAAATAAAATTTTTACACATTTTTGTATAGAAATAAAACTTTGACAAATTTTTGTTTAGAAATAAAATTTTGACTAAATTTTCTATAGAAATAAAATTTTGACAAAATATTTATATAAAAATTTTTTATTTATAGAATTAAAAAAAATCTATAGAAATAACCATTTGACAAAATTGTCTATAGAAATAAAATTTAAAACAAAAAAATCTATGGAAATAAAATTTTGACCAAATTTTCTATAGAAATAAAGTTTTGACAAAACTTTCTATAGGAATAAAATTTTGCCAAATTTTCTATAGAAACAAAATTTTGACAAATTTTTGTATAGAAATAAAATTTTGACAAAATTTTTATATAAAATTTTTTTATTTATAGAATTAAAAAAAATCTACAGAAATAACCATTTGACAAAATTGTCTATAGAAATAAAATTTTGACAAATTTTCTATAGAAATAAAATTTTGACAAAACTTTCTATAGGAATAAAATTTTGACAAAATTTTCTATAGGAATAAAATTTTGACAAAATTTTCTATAGGAATAAAATTTTGATAAAATTCCAAGCATGCTTGGAATATGAGAGCTCATATGAAGCCCTTCACTCGTATATCTCATATTTATGATCCTATATTATTCTCTGACACTCATGTGGCAAGTATCCCAATATAGCCCGTTCTTTTCCGGCATGACCTATTGATATCTAATTGGATCTAATTTCTCATTTCAAATCTCCTCACCAGATTTCCTTTCTCGGAGTAAAGAAATCTCGTCCACTGCAGGTGGCGTTTTATTTTGTTCCGAATTTTGTCCAATGGTTTACGCCTTAAGGTGAGTGCTATGTTCGAGTTTTTCACCAAAACACTAAATTAAAAGTGCAAAAATATATATGAAGACGATAACATTTTTAACAAGTCTCTTTAAATTATGGATGGAAAAGATCCAATGTATTGATTGCGAATCATTTAATATTTCGAAATTAATTGATTAAAAAAAGTAACCGTGAAAATAAGCTGGTTTTCAGCTTGATAACTGAACATAGTACTCAGCTTTATTTCAGAAACTTAGTTATTCTAAAGGTGGCATAATAATGATTGGAATATGAGTGCTTTTCGGAGGCCCTCCACTCCTGCACCTCGTCCTTATGATCTTTTTATTTTATACTCAGAATTAGCTGTGATAGGCGTCCCAATACACCCAGAGAAGGAATATGATCACCTCAAACATGTTTCAAGAGCAAAATGTTATTTTTGGATGGTGACCATGTAACATGTTCGCTGCAACCATGTTATTTTCTCCGAAATTGTGTATCTGTTTTCTGAAAGCATGTTATGTTTGCCGAGAAAACAACATTTTTTCCACAAACATGGTACATGGTCACCATCCAAAAATACGCCTCGTTTATTATGTTTTCTAAACTTCCTCTTCGTCTTAGCGACACTACTGGTTTACACGCAAAAAAAAAAAATAATTTCCATTCTCGGAAAGTTTAGACCAACCAAATTTTAAAATTTCATTTAGGAGGAAAGGATCTGTTTGTAGTATTATCAAGTTATTGATATTTAGTTGCAATCATATGTAGTTTCACTCTGAAATACATGACAGGGTCAAAGACCTGCCTCGCTGGCAGTTCTTCTCATGACTGCAATACCGTCTGTCCATCCATCATCGATCAGGTTGATATGTTTTGGGGTACTGACTTGTATCAATTCCCAGCTGGCATGTTTTCTATTTTATTTTATTTTTTTCTGTTTTGTTTGCCTCTGGATCTGTTGTCGTTAATTGTAACCCAATTAAAAATATTTGTATAAACAGGAAAACCAAACGTTCCATTTCAATACATTTCGAAATGAAAATCTCGTTTAATTTCCATAGTGCAATGCTTGATGTGATTTATGGAGCGATAATGAAATAGGGAAATATGCAATTGCTCGAGCGATAGTAAATCGTTTTTAAATTACATTCGCAATTCATAAAAAATGATTTATTTACAATGTTCATTGGATTGGGTTATTGCATAATGGGGGGTTCAAAATAAACGGGTGCTTGTATTCTACACTATGTTATCACAGAGATAAGGCCTGGAAATTTAATTTAATAAAAATCGGAAAGACAATTATAAAATTTATAAGGAAAATAAAATTAGGATTGCATTTGTAAATTGAATAAGATCTTGGATATTCCCAACAAATGGGTTATATTGCAATCTATTTCTCAGTCTATGTGTGATCTCCAGTTGTATTGTAAGGGGATTGGAAACACGGTTGCCACAGTTGGTAGAATTCTACCAAAAATGGTAGATTTTTATACTGTTTAGCATACTGATAGAATTCTTGATGTTTAGGTAGATTTTACCAAATATTGCTCTCCATGACAACATCTTCTATAAAAAATAAAATTCGACAAAATTTTCTATAAAAAATAAAACTTTGACAAAATTTTCTATACAAATAAAGCGTTGACCAAATTTTCTATAAAAATACAATGTTCTATCAAAAATAAAATTTAACATTTCTATAAAAAATTAATGTTTGACAAAATTTTCTATAAAAAAAAAAATAAAATTGTGACAAACTTTTCTATCTATATATATAAAATTCAATCTATGTTTGTTTATTTGTTTGTTTGTTTGTTTGTTTGAATGTTCCGAGTTGGCTCCGAAACGGCTGAACCGATTTACTTGAAACTTTCAGAGATCGTAGGGGGCGTTAATGTGGTGAAAATAGGGTACCTCAGTTTTTGACACCTGGTCGCGGAGGAGGACCTCCCCTTCGTCGGACTTTTTGAAAATTGGACCAAAGTTGACCGATTTGCTTGAATTTTTAATTAAAGATTGGGGTTGGCATCTAGGCAAAGATCCGCTACTTTTTATTTCGATATTTGGCGGCGGAGGGGGGCCCCGTTGTTCGACTTTTTTTTAAGTACAGTGAAAAAACTAAAATTCTCTAAATTATCTGAGATTTACAGAGAACATGTGGTGAGGTTATGGAATTAATATGGGGTTCCCGATGATTTCATATGTGGATGGGGAGGGGGACCTCCCCCTTGCCCTACTTTTTGAAACTTGGAACAAAATTATGCGATTTGCTTGAAATTTTCATGGAAGATTGAAGGAGGTGTCTAGACAAAGAACGGCTACTTTATTTTTCGATATTTTGTCGGGGAGGGGGACCTCGCCTTTGCCCGACTTTTTTTAAAGAAAACAAAATTAAAGTCCTCCGACTGAAATTTTACGGAAAAACAGGGTGCGGCAATGAATGTTTGGTCGGGGAAAAATAAAAGGGCATAGGGAGACATCCGCTTCTCTTAAGTACATGCAGAGAACAATTAAACTTTACCGAGTTACTTGAAATTTACAGAGGACTGGGGAGAGGTTACGATATTAATAGTTGATACCTGATTTTGTGATATTTGGACGGAAGAGGGGCCGCCCTTTGCCCTGCTTTTTGAAATTTGGGCTTATAAGTTGCTTGACATTTTCTGGGACGTTTACAAAAGATACGCTACATCGCTTTTCGATATTTGGTCGGGGAGGAGGTCCTCCTCTAAAACTGCAAAAAAAACAAAAATTCTAAAGTTTTCTTGAAATTTACAAAGGCAGTGGGAGAAGGTTATGAACGAAGAGGCAACCTTCCTTGCCGAACACTTGAAAGTTTCAAGAATTTTCAGGGAAGGTTACGGGTGCAATTCACTACGGTGTTTGTCGATATTGTATCGTGGAAAGTGACGTCCCTTTAAAACAAAATTTAAAGATCTCAGATCTACTTGAAATTTACAGGGAACGTGGGAGGAGGTGATTAAGTTTATATATGATTTTTAAATTAGTATATGATTTTTCGATATCTGGTTTGGGAAGGGGAAATTGAAATAATCTTTGTCGATTTACATCGATAGAAATTATAGGGACCATTGAGTAGTTGTGAAATTAATATAGGGTACGGGATAGTCCGATATCAGGTCGGAGTGGAGCGAAGGTGGGGAGAGGGTTCCCTTTTGACCGTGTTTTTTTTTCTTAAATTGAAAGTAGAGGGTTGTCCGTAAATGGGAACTCGGTACATAATTTTATGATTTTTGCACAGGCTTCTTTCTGCCAGATTTCTTTTTAGTAAAGAACTTAAATTTACATGAAATTGGCAGCCAAAGTAGAGGGTGCATCATTTTCCAACATTTTAGCAAATGTTAATGTGGTAAAATTTTTTACTAATTTAGCTTTTTCCGATTTATTGGATGGGAAACAGTAATTGTTTGTATGTTATTATAATATAGTGATTACTTTTTTTAAGATATGTTGAGGAGAAGGATACCTTTCCTTGACAAACCACACTTAAAATTCACAAGAAATATAGAAGATTGTCCAACTACTTGAATACAGAACATTATTTAAAAAATTTGGAGGAAAGGGTACACCCTGTCCCCGACATTTTTTAAGACGAACCGTTTTACATATGCATATCCGCCGTATTTGTACCTATAAACGAAAAAGCAAGTAGTCCGATTTGTTTAAAATAATTCGAATCTTTTCGAATTTGTTTTCAGCACGAACACGCAAAGAAAAAAAACGTTTGGAAAACGTGTACCGAAAACGTTTTTCTTTTGTTAGAGTTTTTTGAATTGCTTCCAAAATTTTAAACTTTTATCACCAAAAAAAATTCGTTTGTTACAAAATTTTTATTTTTTCAATAAAAAAAGTTATTTTTGAAATAACAACACAGTCCGTTTCGTTTATATCAAACACTGTTCTTTTCTGACTTTAGGTCTTTAATAAGACACATTTTACAGTTCTAAATTTAATATAGTACAATGTAATGCTGAACATTTTTTCGGAATCTTCCGAATATATCTGGAATATATGTAAAAAAAAAAAACAAAAACAAAAAAAAAACTTTGGCCGAAGCAGGGATCGAAAAGCAGCTACCACTGCTCCACGGTGCCAAACTAAATGTTTGTTTCTGTTAAATAAACTTTGTTTATTCGGTTCGTGGGCGCCGCAAGCTATGCTATATAAATATAACTTATATTTATCTATTGATGACCATAATAGGTACATAGCTCAGTAGTTAGTGTGTTGGCTTACAATGTGCATGGTCCGCGGTTCGATTCTCCGTCCAGGCGAAAGGTAAAAAAAAAATTTAAAATTTATAAAATCGTATAATTTCTTCTACATTGTTGGTATTACAGGAAAAGATGTTAAGAACTAAAAATCCTCGTGGATGTGAGAAAGATGTGAGGGACAATGCAATTAGCAAGAAAATAATGTTTTTTGAGCTAGTCTTTATGAAATTGTTTTTACATCCTGGAAAAGAATACACGTTTATCACAAAAAGTATATACTTTTCTTCCAAATACACTTCCTTACAGCGAAAAGCAAATGAGAAACGAACTTTGTTTGTCTAAAATTTCGTTTGGGAGGAAAGAATTATTTTTTTGCGTGAAGGATATGGTTGACTAAGTTAACGCAAAATGTTCCTTCGGAAGGCGCAGCGAAGCGGGCCGGGTTACGCTAGTAAAAAATAAAATTTTGACAAAATTTTCTATCAAACATCAGAATGTTGACAAAATTTTCTATAGCAATAAAATTTAGACAAAATTTTCTATAGAAATAAAATTTTGACTAATGGTTCTATAGAAATAAAATATTGACCAAATTTTATATCAAAACAAGTAAGTAAAGTAGAAAGTCGTGCGGGGCCGACTATATCATACCCTAAACCACCATTACAGAATTACTAATCATAAGCATTTGTGGGGTAACATATAGGTCTGGGAGATAAACCGCAGTTGCATATTTAAGATAATGTTGCCACGGAAAATGTTCGGTTTACCCTACAAGGACAAAAAAAAGTTCCCTACTTTCCCATACATTCCCAAACAATTTTCCTTACTATATTTTTCGTTAAATTTAAAAAATTTTACAAAACAAAAATGGTTCTAAGTACTTTATTATCTTAAAACATGAATATGCAACGTATATAACTTAGAATATAAATTTGTATTACCACCACGGTTGCCACAGTTGGTAGAATTTTACCCAAATTAGTAATCTTTTTTGTTAAATCTTTATAAAAATAAAATTTTGGAAAAAGTTTCTATAAACAAATTTTCGTCAGAAATTTTTCTATAGAAATAAAATTTTGACAATAAATTCTATAGAAATAAAATTTTGAGAAAAAATTCCACAGAAATAAAATTTTGAGAAAATTTTTTATAGAAATAATATTTTGAGAAAATTTTCTATAGAAATACAATTTTGACAAAATGTTCTATAGAAATGAAATGTTGACAAAATTTTCTACAGGAATAAAGTTTACCACACATTGTTAAAGATCAAGCCTTGCCGGCTTCTAATTTCCTCCTCTAGAGACACCAAAATGTAAAAATTATTACAAATTGTGTTGAGTGAAAATGTCCTACATTGTGGCCCTACGTCCCTACAAGACGCTAAATATTAGAAAACCCCTACATACACGCACAGAAAAAACATGTTTGGACATGGTTGCCGCATGCATTTAATGCTTATTTAGAGTATGTAATTGTCGCGAAAACCATGTATTTTGTCTTTGTAAAAATAATTTTCGAGCGGAGAAAAATATATGTTGGTAATAAGCATTTAAATGGTTCTCAAATGCCGCAAACATGTTCTATTATTTAAATGATAGAATTTGAGACCATTATATGGTCAGGAAAATCATGTAGCTGACCATTCAATTTTTTGCATTTTTTGCAGAGAAAAAAATATTTTTATAGTTTACGTATAGACATGTCTACAACCATTACATGGCCATAAAGACCATGTACATTGTTTTCGTGACCATTTAATTTTTTAATTTTTTTGCAGCGACAAGAATTTTATAAAAACATTGAGCAGGTACACACGATTTTCATTTTGCGCGTCAGTCGTGTGTTGATTGTTTCTTGGAATGGACGGAGAATACGGAATTATTGTGTTTTGTGTTAATTTATTTATTCAGAAATGGCACGTGGTTTTATATGAATACAAAAAAGGAAAGTGTAATTGAAAAAAATATACCTGGTTTTTGTTCTGCATTTTGATATATGGTATAATTTATTTTTATTTGCAGTTACATGATGTCTGCGTTTGTACATTTGATGGGCACGAAGTAAATATGGAATGATTACTTATTGTTGAAATTGAACCAAACTAGAGTGTGTAAAAATATGTGAAGTTTGCTTGCACGACATTATAAATACAAATAAACAATGAATTAGTTTATAAATAAATAAAAACAAATAAATAAAGTTGATTTTGTGTTTTCTTTTCTCAAGTGGCGTCCTTTTTTCGACGACGAAAAAAGTTTTTTCATAAAAATCAAAACATTTTAGGTTGTGACCATGTTCTTTTAACTAGAAGAAAAAAGAACATTTTAGATCGTGACCACTGTCTTTTAATGGAAACAAAATTCTTTTTATCAATATAATAACATTTTAGATGAGGACAATTGTATTTTTCTTAGAACCATGTTCACTGAGCCAACATGGTTGCAGGTTAAAATGTTACATGGTCGCCGCAAAAATAGCTGCTATCATATTATTTTGCTCTTCGAATATGATTGTGGCAATCATTTTTCTTCTCTGCGTGTATAGGGAATTTCCCCTATTTCTAGCAACACTGGCTGTGTTGATATTGCACCTACGGAGTTAGTATGACACTAATATTGAGCCCATTATTAAAAAAGAGAAAATCGTTAAATTAGTGTGGGTAATAAATACAAATTTGTAAAATTTGTAAAAAGTATAAGTACGATCAGCTAGTACATCAAAATTTTAAATTTGAGTAACATTGGTTAATAAATAAGAGTACTATGACCAAATTTGGGAAATCGAGCGATACATATATATGGAAGCTATATCTAAATCTGAACCAATTTGCATAATATTTTGCGGGTTTGATTAATACCACAAAAGGTTACCTTGTGCAAGATTTGAGTAAGATCAGTTAAGAAATGAGGCCTGTATGGTCAAACATAAGGTTATTAGGGGCGAATTTTTCAAAATCGAGCGATACATATATGGGAGCTATATCTAAATTTGAACCGATTTCAATGAAATTTTGCACATATGGTTAGTACTATAGAGGACTGGATCTAGCCAACTTTTAGTAAGATCGGTTAATAAATAAGGGTTCTATGGCCAAATTTGGGAAAATCGGGCTATACACATATATGGGAGCTATATCTAAATCTGAACCGATTTCTATGATTTTTTGCACATATAGTTAGTACTATAGAAGACTACATTTAGCCAAATTTGGGTAAGATCGGTTGATAAATAAGGGTTTTATGGCCAAATTTAGAAAAATCTGTACCGCCCGATTATATATGGGAGCTATAGCTAAATCTGAACCGATTTCGATGATTTTTTGTACATATAGTTAGTGCTATAGAAGATTATATTTAGCCAACTTTGAGTAAGATCGGTTGATAAATAAAGGTTTTGTGGCCAAATTTGGGAAAATCGGGCGATACATATATATGAGAGCTATATCTAAATCTGAACCGATTTGGATGAAATTTTGCAGACTTGAAGGGCGATGGAAAAGATTACCTTTTGCCAAATTTGGTGACGATCCGTTTGAAAAAACGCGCAATGTACCAAATTTCATCAAAATCGGTTAATAATTGCGACCGGAATCCTGTGAACAACAAATACATGGACAGACGGACGGACGGACGGACACCAAGCGCTAGATCGACTCAGGAGGTGATTCTGAGTCGATCGGTATATATTTTATGGGGTCTAAAATCAATATTTCTGGTAGGCATATTTTTTGGCCGATCAAACTTATTATACCCTGACCACTATGTGGTTTAGGGTATAGGTTAGGTTAGGTTAGGTTAAAGTGGCAGCCCGATTAAGATTCAGGCTCACTTAGACTATTCAGTCTATTGTGATACCACATTAACTAGAAGTACCTATTACATATGGGCACTTCTAGTTTTAACCGCTGAACCTTCTTGATTATTTTTCTTTGTTGAACCAACCAGATTGTTCCAAAAACAGTAGCAGACTGCTTAAGTTAACGTTTTCCAGATCCGCCAGTAATCTGAAGCTATATGCTCCTAAAAGTTGCTTGCGCTTTACACAAAATGCAGGACACTCACACAAGAGGTGTTTAATTGATTCTTTTTCCTCCGCATCATGACAGCTCATACAATAGTCATTATACTTCGCGCCAATAGTTTTTGCAAAATCGCCTATCAGGCAGCGACCCGTTATAGCAGATATCAGGAGTGATATCTGACGTCTCGAGAACATTAGCATATCTAGTGTGCGGTTTAAGTTGAAATGGGGCCATATTTGCTTGGTGTCGTTACAACCCTTGCAATTCTCCCATCGAACATTTGCCATCATAACAGCCTTCTCACGCAGCATGAGCTTGCAGGTAGCTAGGGGCATACCAACAAATTCTAGTTCCCCTGGAATATGTAAGGTAGTCCCTAGCCTTGCCAACTCATCCGCTTCGCAGTTCCCCGGTATGTTCCTATGGCCAGGCACCCATATTAGGTGAATATTGTACTGCTCAGCCATCTCATTGAGAGATTTGCGGCAGTCGATGGCCGTTTTCGAGTTGAGGAACACAGAGTCCAAGGATTTTATTGCAGGTTGACTGTCTGAGTATATATTAATGCCCACATTTTTGGAACATTACTTCTCAGCCAATTCGCCACCTCTCTTATTGCTAATATTTCAGCCTGAGAAACACTACAGTGATTAGGTAATCTTTTCGCTATTCGAAGTTCCAGATCATTAGAATATACTCCGAACCCCACTTGTCCATCCAATTTGGAGCCATCAGTGTAGAAATCTATATATTCTTTATTCCCCGGGGTCTGTGTGCACCACGCCTCACTGTTGGGAATTAGAGTCTCAAACTTTTTGTCGAAAAGTGGACTCGCCAAAGTGTAATCCACTACGTTAGGCACATCTGGCATTGTTTTGAGGACAGAACTGTGACCGTAACCTTTTTCCGACCACAGCGATACTTCGCGCAACCGCACAGCCGTTGTTGCAGCTGACTGTTTGGCCAAAATGTCTAAAGGCAATAGATGCAGCACGACATTAAGGGAATTTGTTCCTGTCTTGCTGAATGCGCCTGAAATACACAAACACGCCATACGCTGAACTTTATCTAAACAAGTCGGTTTCTGAAGTGCCGGCCACCAGACTACAACACCATATAGCATTATAGGTCTAACCACTGCCGTGTATAGCCAATGCACAATTTTTGGTTTCAGTCCCCACTTTTTTCCTATTGCCTTTTTGCACGAGTACAAAGCTACAGTTGCCTCTCTCGCCCTTTCTTCAATATTAAGCTTAAAGTTCAGCTTCCTGTCCAAAATAACGCCAAGGTATTTTGCACAATCACCAAAGGGAATTTCAATACCCCCTAAGGAAATAGGCCTAACCGTGGGAGTTTTGCGATCTTTGCAGTACATGACTAATTCTGTCTTTGCAGGATTTACCCCAAGACCATTGTCTTTCGCCCATTTCTCAGTCATCCGGAGGGCCCTCTGAATAATATCTCTGATTGTGGATGGGAATTTTCCCCTGACTGCCAGAGCCACATCATCTGCGTATGCCACCACTTTTATCCTTTCTTTTTCTAGAGTAACCAGAAGGCTATTTATAGCAACATTGCAAAGAAGAGGTGATAGAACTCCTCCTTGGGGAGTGCCTCTGTTCACATACTTTTGTATGTTTGCTTGTCCTAGTGTGGCTGAAATACGTCTCTTCATTAGCAGTTCGTCTAACAGCCTGAGTATACATGGATCAACATTCAGAGTTGTCAGTCCATTTAATATCGAGCTCGGATGGACATTATTGAACGCCCCTTCGATGTCTAGAAACGCCACGATTGTGTATTCTTTGACAGATAGTGAGCTTTCAATAAAGCTGACTAGTTCATGTAGTGCGGTCTCAGTAGACCTGCCCTTCGAGTATGCATGCTGTCGTTTCGAGAACAAACTTGAATCGATGCTAGTTCTAAGATAAATATCTATCATCCTCTCCAGGGTCTTGAGTAGGAATGAGGATAAGCTGATTGGTCGGAAATCCTTCGCCCTCGAGTGAGAGGCTTTGCCCGCTTTAGGTATGAAAACTGGAGGATCCGTAGGACCATCGAGATTTTCAACAACCGTCACATCAGCCGCTTCAATCGAGTCATCAAGAATGTCCTCTTCAGAGACATCGGTGACTCTCGCAATAACCATAGGTTCAACTTTGGTGAGTTCTGAGGCAGTAGAAGCCTCCTCACGCATACGGTATCTATCCATGTCTTCAAATGTCTTGGTATCCCCCTCGACTTCGCAAGAGGATCCGCTTACTTCTGATTCAGACAGAGGCTTGTCCATTTCTGAATCCTTTAGCTGATCGTTTTTATACACCTTCATTTGGATATAATGAAAGCCATAACATACACGGCCCTGGGACTTTGCTAGATGTGGCAAAGACTGAGTGTTCAATATAAACACTGCATGCCGTCTTGGCCCATCCACTTCATCCAAACGGCCAACCTTCCAATCAGCTGTTGGAAGATCTGGATTGCATCGTTTCAGTCTATTTAAAATAGAAGGGTTTGCAGGTATCCAGGCATGTGCTCTAGGTCTAGCCGGTATGTCTTTCTTCTCGACTAACTCTAGAGCAGCTCCTTCCCAAACTTCACCAATTAGTATCAGAGCAGCTTTAAAACATTCTATAGACCTCTGGTCCACAAATGCGACTAGCTTAAATCGTCCTTGATACCAACCAGCCTCTTGGTGTCGAGGATCTGGGCCGGGAAACTTTTCCAGCACCTGTGAGTAGACGACAGATAGAGCATTCTCAATTTCCCCCCATTTTTGCTTTGGAACCATACCGTCCAATGCTCCTTTATTAATGATAGCCATCACAAGGCTATCTTTAGCAACTGAGGCAAACGATCTTTGATCCGTTTTGGAGGATGGCAGCTCATCCAGCGATCGTTCCCTTTTTCCAGTCTCAAGAATTCCTTGAGCCCATTTTAAGGAATCGCTTTGTTTAGCCGACAGCGTGCTTGGGTCGACTGATCCTAACTTCTTTAGGATAAACAAAGCATTTCTGCGTTCCTTGAATCTCTTTCGTGAGGGATTACCTCCTTTTGATGTCGTTACCTTAGAAAAAGTTCGACTTGTCAGAGTGTCGCCACCTGTCGACCCGTCTACAGGTCGACTAATTGGGCCTAACTCTTGGTCATTGCCCAGATTTATAACTCCAGTCGATACCCGTCCACTGGGCCCTGAAGTTAGCAACCCAGTGGATGACTTGGAATTTCGCTGCATGGTGGCTTAATATCCCACCACACTTGAAATTCGTAGTAGGTACCTATTACGATGAGTTTATCCGCTATTGAAAAACACGTCCGTTCCGTTCGACGGTTGAATAGGAATTTCTATTTTCTATAAAATTTTGAAATATTTTTCTATAAAAAATAAAATTTTGACATAATTGTCTATAGAAATAAATTTTTTACAAAATTTTCTATAGAAATAAAATTTTGACAAAATTATCTATAGAAATAAAATTTTGACAAAATTTTCTATAGGAATAAAATTTTGAAAAAATTTTCTATTAAAATATAATTTTGACAAATATTTCTATAAAACATAAAATTTTAACAAATTTTTCTATAGAAATAAAATTTTGACAAAATTTTCTATAGAAATAAAATCAGAGTTGGTATTGATTCCGAGCCAAAGAAGTGAAGAATTGATGTAAGGATACTTTTACCACACAATTCTCTTTTAAATTACAGATTTGCGTACTTGAATCTAGGAATCAAATATTAACTTATTTGTTTGTTTTCAGCTTTTTGCTTCATGTGCTTTCAAAGTTCTTGAAAAACGTGTTAACGGAAATATAAATTTCCAAATTTTAACTCGACTTGAAATAAAATGCTATGTTTTTTAAAGTAAAAAAAGTCTTTAAAATAATGTGTTCTATTTCTAAACGCGTTTTTGCTTTGTAGTCAAGATAGAAAAAGTCAATAAATTTAAAGACGATTTCATTAATTTTGAAGAATTTTTATAGAATTATTAAATTCAAGTTGACCTTAGTGAAAGAAAATTTTCTTTCATGTAGCTATATGGACAAAACGACTATATTGAAAATTTTATCGACTTTTGGACGAGAAAAAAAAAATATATCAGAGAAATGCGTCTTCTATGCTAAGCAAAATTGGCATTCTTATTTTAAGGACAAGATTTGTTTTTATACCCTAAAACACATAGTGGTCAGGGTATAATAAGTTTGATCGGCCAAAAAATGTGCCTACCAGAAATATTGATTTTAGACCCCATAAAATATATACCGATCGACTCAGAATCACCCCCTGAGTCGATCTAGCGCTTGGTGTCCGTCCGTCCGTCCGTCTGTCCATGTATTTGTTGTTCACATGATTCCGGTCGCAATTATTAACCGATTTTGATGAAATTTGGTACAGGGAGTTTTTTGGGCACAAGGACGAAGGCTATTGAATTTGGAAGAAATCGGATCAAATTTAGATATAGCTCCCATATCTATGTATTGCCCGATTTCGACAAATGGGGTCACATTGCGCGTTTTTTCAAACGGATCGTCACCAAATTTGGCAAAAGGTAATCTTTTCCATCGCCCTTCAAGTCTGCAAAATTTCATCCAAATCGGTGCAGATTTAGATATAGCTCTCATATATATGTATAGCCCGATTTTCCCAAATTTGGCCATAGAAACCTTATTTATTAACCGATCTTACTAAAAGTTGGCTAAATATAATCTTCTATAGCACTCACTTTATGTGCAAAAAATCATCGAAATCGGTTCAGATTTAGCTATAGCTCCCATATATATGTACCGCCCGATTTTTCTAAATTTTGCCATAAAACCCTTATTTATCAACCGATCTTACCCAAATTTGGCTAAATGTAGTCTTCTTTAGCACTAACTATATGTGCAAAAAATCATAGAAATTGGTTGAGATTTAGATATAGCTCCCATATATATGTATAGCCCGATTTTCCCAAATTTGGCCATAGAAACCTTATTTATTAACCGATCTTACTAAAAGTTGGCTAGATTCAGTCCTCTATAGTACTAACTATATGTGCAAAATTTCATCGAAATCGGTTCAGATGTAGATATAGCTCCCATATATGTATCACCCGATTTTGAAAAATTCGCCCCTAATAACCTTATGTTTGACCATACAGGCCTCATTTCTTAACTGATCTTACTCAAATCTTGCACAAGGTAACCTTTTGTGGTATTAATCAAACCCGCAAAATATTATGCAAATTGGTTCAGATTTAGATATAGCTTCCATATATATGTATCGCTCGATTTCCCAAATTTGGCCATAGTACTCTTATTTATTAACCAATGTTACTCAAATTTCAAATTTTGATGTACTAGCCGATCGTATTTATACGTACTTGTAGCGCTTACATAAGAATATTGCACGATTTTTACAAATTTTTATTTATTATCCACACTAATTTAACGATTTTCTCTTTTTTAATAATGGGCAGTCACACAGCCAGTGTTGCTAGAAGTAGGGGAAATTCCCTATATGTAGGGTTTTTCTAATATTTAGCGTCTTGTAGGGACGTAGGGCCACAATGTAGGACATTTTCACTCAACACAATTTGTAATAATTTTTACATTTTGGTGGCTCTATAGGAGGAAATTAGATGCCGGCAAGGCTTGATATTTAACAATGTGTGGAAAAATTTATTCCTGTAGAAAATTTTGTAAACATTTTATTTCTATAGAACATTTTGTAAAAATTGTATTTCTATAGAAATTTTTTTCAAAATATTATTTCTATAAAAATTTTTCTCAAAATTTTATTTCTATAGAATTTATTGTCAAAATTTTGTTTCTATAGAAAAATTTCTCACAAAAATTTGTTTATAGAAACTTTTTCCAAAATTTTATTTTTATAGAGATTTAACAAAAAAGGTTACTAATTTGGGTAGAATTCTACCAACTGTGGCAACCGTGGTGGTAATACAAATTTATATTCTAAGTTATATACGTTGCATATTCATGTTTTAAGATAATAAAGTACTTAGAACTATTTTTGTTGTGTAAAATTTTTTAAATTTAACGAAAAATATAGTAGGGAAAATTGTTTGGGAATGTATGGGAAAGTAGGGAACTTTTTTTGTCCTTGTAGGGTAAACCGAACATTTTCCCTGGCAACATTGACTATGAGCTATAGTCAGATTGACACAAAGCACCCATAGACATGTTCCCCTTAATTTTCTTAAATATGCAACTGCGGTTTATCTCCCAGACCTATATGTTACCCCACAAATGCTTATGATTACTAATTCTGTAATGGTGGTTTAGGGTATGATATAGTCGGCCCCGCCCGACTTTCTACTTTACTTACTTGTTTTTTTTTTTTTTTTTTTTTTGAGTTTGTCTTTATGAAATTGTTTTTACATTCTGGAAAAGAATAAACGTTTATCACAAAAAGTATATACTTTTCTTCCAAATACACTTCCTTACAGCGAAAAGCAAATGAGAAACGAACTTTGTTTGTCTAAAATTTCGTTTGGGAGGAAAGAATTATTTTTTTGCGTGTACCCACTAAAATTGAGAAAATTTAAATTGATTGTTTAAATTGTGTAAAACAAATGGTTTTTATATATCACCTTAAAAATGATCACATCTATAGAAGAGCATCCAATGTGCATCACATATATTAAAAGTAATGATTTGGAGATAACTTTCAAATTCTTGAATTTAAAAAAAAAAAAAGTTTTTTAAATATTTATTATATCAGCGTTTGTAATATATTTTATTAAAAAAATTATAAAGCTAGCCTACTTTTTCTTTTCTGGTTGGTTCACATTTTTTGCGAATTTGACGGCGAATCAAACGCACTTATTATACCCTCCATCATAGGATGGGGGTATATTAACTTTGTCATTCCGCTTGTAACACATCGAAATATTGCTCTAAGACCCCATAAAGTATATATATTCTGGGTCGTGGTGAAATTCTGAGTCGATCTAAGCATGTCCGTCCGTCCGTCCGTCTGTTGAAATCACGATAACTTCCGAACGAAACAAGCTATCGACTTGAAACTTGGCACAAGTAGTTGCTATCGATGTAGGTCAGACGGTATTGAAAATGGGCCATATCGGTCCACTTTTACGTATAGCCCCCATATAAAGGGACCCTCAGATTTGGCTTGTGGAGCCTCTAATAGAAGCATATTTCATCCGATTCGGCTAAAATTTGGTATATGGTGTTGGTATATGGTCTCTAACAACCATGCAAAAATTGGTTCACATCGGTCCATAATTATATATAGCCCCCATATAAACCGATCCTCAGATTTGGCTTTCAGAGCCTCTAAGAGAAGCAAATTTCATCCGATCCGGCTGAAATTTGGTACACGATGTTGGTATATAGTCTCTAACAACCATGCAAAAATTGGTTCACATCGGTCCATAATTATATATAGACCCCATATAAACCGATCCCCAGATTTGGCTTGTGGAGCCTCAAAAAGAAGCAAATTTCATCCGATCTGGCTGAAATTTTGTACATGATGTTGGTATATGGTCTCTAACAACCATGCAAAAATTGGTCCACATCGGTCCATAATTATATATAGCCCCCATATAAACCGATCCCCAGATTTGGCTTGCGAAGTCTCCAAGAGAAGCAAATTTCATCCAATCCGGTTAAAATTAGGAACATGGTGTTAGTATATGATCCTTAATAACCGTGCCAGAATTGGTCCATATCGGTCCGGAGCCTCTTGGAGGAGCAAAATTCATCCGATCCGGTTCAAATTAGGCACGTGGTGTTAGTATATGGTCGCTAACAACCATACCAAAATTGGTCCAATCACACAAAAATTGGTCCATATCGGTTCATAATCATGGTTGCCACTAGAATCAAAAATAATCTACCAAAATTTTATTTCTATAGAAAATTTTGTCAAAATTTTATTTCTATAGAAAATTTTATCAAAATTTTATTTCTATAGAAAATTTTGTTAACATTTTATTCGGTTCATAATAAAATTTTCATCATTGTCAAAATTTTATTTCTATAGAAAATTTTGTCAAAATTTTATTTCTATAGAAAATTTTGTTCAAATTTTATTCGGTTCATAATCATGGTTGCCACTCGAGCCAAAAATAATGTACCAAGATTTTTTTTCTATAGAAAATTTTGTCAAAATTGTCTTTCTATAGAAAATGTTGTCAAAATTTTTATTTCTATAGAAAATTTTGTGAAAACGTTATTTCTATAGAAAATTTTGTTAAAATTTTATTTCTGTAGAAAATTTTGTCAAAATTGTATGTCTACTTTGTCAAACTGAATTATATACGTATTGGATCGATCTTTTTTGATTTAATATATACCACGTATGGACTTACATACAATTTAGAAGATGGTGTTAGGAGGTTTTAAGATACCTTGCCATCGGCAAGCGTTACCGCAACTTAAGTAATTCGATTGTGGATGGCAGTGTTTAGAAGAAGTTTCTACGCAATCCATGATGGAGGGTACATAAGCTTCGGCCTGGCCGAACTTACGGCCGTATATACTTGTTTTTTATTTAAATTGTCCATTTTAACATTTTCTAGACAACTGTCAAAATAGGGATCAATATTAAGATCTAATGGTAAATCACTCACTAATCGTAATGGCACACCTATTAACGATCACCACTAATTCCTCCTCCAATTACAGTACTCAAGCAAAAAAAATCGAAAGAAAAAACGTTAAGACAATCGTTTAGCCGAAAGATTAAATCTTTTAATTGAAAATCAAACAATAAATGTTGAAAATTATTTGTCCATTAAGATAATCATTAATGTTAACGTAAACAATTAATTATAGTAATTATAGCGTGTCATTGTTGTTAACCAGCTCTACAACCACCAGCACCACAATCTCACCATCGCCAATATGCATAGCCAAGAGCACCAAAAGCAAAACATGGTTGTATTTCGAGGGGATAAATGTGCGGTCGCTATCATTTAAGACGCCGCCAAATACCACCTGATGTTTGGGGCCAAATGTAATTTAAACATCATTTGTTCGCAACGAAAACAAAAACCTATTTTACTTACCTTTACCTTTTTGGCAACAACAAGAACTACAACAACAACAACTAATCACAATTGAAAAAGTAGACAATCATCGGTAATAGACAATTATGAGCGACGCTATGATTGTGTCTTACGTTACGTTAGATTGAGCAAACTCACTCTCACTTGCTCAATCTTTTCACTCTTCATCTCAAGCTGTTTCGATTTTTTTTAAATTTGAATGAAAAACAGACTAAAATTGCAAATGAAATCAAATAATTCGCATATAAAAATAGTAACACATTAAAGTCTCCAAAAATGACAAGTTTATGCACGTGTTTTCATTGTCTAAATATAGATTTCTGTCTGTTTGGCCATTCATAAAGGCAGTCTGTCAATCAGGCAAGCAAATGTTAGGTAGATTTGTTTGAATTTCTTGATTATTCATGCTGGTTAAATTTTGCGTGTTTTTTCTTTCATATATTTTTTTTTTTGCAAAAATGACAGACATTTCTTTAAGCGTAGCCAAATGTTTCCAATTTGAACTTGATGGCGTTATTGGGCATTCATTGATGCCGCTTCTGAATGGAGGCTGGTTGGTGTTTTATTTGTAATTTCCTCTTGTTGTCGGTGCGACGTTTTGTTTGTGTTTCGTCGATTTGTTAATGACCCAAATTTATCCTAAAACAGTTCGCCTTTAATGTTAATTTCATATAATAATGATATTAATAACAAAAAAAAAAAACAAAAACAAAAACAACTGATCAATTGAATAAGAAAATTATTGTCTAATATCACACTGAAAAAAAAACATGCCCGGTTCCAAAGATTTTGTCTTTACTTTAAAAATTTTGGTATTGATTCCGAGCCAAAGAAGCGATGAATACAAGTAAGGATACCTTTAAGACACAATTCTCTTTTAAATTTGGGTTTTGTGTACTTGGCTCTAAGAAGCAATTTTTAATTTTTCGCTTTTTCACCTTTGTTTCTTCATATGCTATCAAAGTCCTTAAAAAACGGGCTAACGACAACTTAATTTTCCAAATTAAGACTCGACTTCCAGTAGGTATTATGCTATGTTTCAAGTAAAAAACGTCTTTAAAATAAAGTGTTGAGAAACATGTCTTATATTTTAACGATTTTTTGCTTTGTAGTCAAGATGCAAAAAGACAACAAATTTAAAGACAATTTCATTAAATTTAACGAATTTTTCTGAATTATTAAAGTCAAGTTGACCTTAGCCCAAACATTTTTTCTTTCATGTTATGGTACCCATTTTGAAGTGAAATCACTTAATTAAAAGGACAATACGACTTCATTGAAAAGATTATGGACTTTTGGACAAGGAAAAAAACTTTATATTAGAGAAATGCGTCTTCTATGCTAAGCAAAATTTTGCATTCGTATTTTAAAGACATGAAATCTTTGACCTCACGACAATATTTTTTTCAGTGCACCACCAAACATCGGGCATAAACAACAAAACACTCAAAACAAAGCTTAGGTGTGGTATTTGATTGATAGAAATCTGAGGAAACGGGCACTATATTTTTCTAATTTTCAAAGAACCAGAGGACCTTCTCTCATGGGCAATCCAATGACAATTTTAAACCCACACTGAATAAAATATTTATGTGATATTAAAGATTATTCAACCTAAATATTAGTATGCGGAATTTACAAGACAAATTTCATTAAAATAATGAAATTTTAATTAAAATAGAGTTTATAATCTTTGGTAATTTTTTTATTAAATTTAGGATACAAATTTTAGAAATTCGTGCCGTATGTCTTTGAACTAGGGCAAATTTTCCTTAAAGTAAAGACAATTTTGATGTAAAGAAGTCGTTCATAAATTAACTGAAATATTAAATCTTCAGATTTAAGATAAAAACGCTTCAAATATAGGCCAAGACTAATTTTGAGAATGTAACATCTTTGGTTAAAAGTTCTTTTTATACCCTCCACCATAGGATGGGTGGTATATTAACTTTGTTATTCCGTTTGTAACACATCGAAATATTGCTCTAAGACCCAATAAGGTATATATATTCTGGGTCGTGGTGAAATCCTGAGTCGATCTGAGCATGTCCGTCCGTCCGTCTGTTGAAATCACGCTGACTTCCGAACGAAACAAGCTATCGACTTGAAACTTGGCACAAGTAGTTGTTATTGATGTAAGTCGGATGGTATTGCAAATGGGCCATATGGGTACACTTTTACGTATAGCTCCCATATAAACGGACCTCCAGATTTGGTTTGCGGAGCGTCTCTAGCTGAAATTTGGTACATGGTGTAAGTATATGGTCTCTAGCAACCGTGCAAAAATTGGTCCATATCGATCCATAATTATATATCGCCCCCATATAAACCGATCCATAGATTTGGCTTGCGGATCGTCTAAGAGAAGCAAATTTCATCCGATCCGGTTCAAATTTCGAACGTGGTGTAAGTATGGAGCCACCGTAGTGCAATGGTTAGCATGCCCGCCTTGCATACACAATGTCGTGGGTTCGATTCCTGCTTCGACCGAACACCAAAAAGTTTTTCAGCGGTGGATTATCCCACCTCAGTAATGCTGGTGACATTTCTGAGGGTTTCAAAGCTTCTCTAAGTGGTTTCACTGCAATGTGGAACGCCGTTCGGACTCGGCTATAAAAAGGAGGTCCCTTGTCATTGAGCTTAACATGGAATCGGGCAGCACTCAGTGATAAGAGAGAAGTTCACCAATGTGGTATCACAATGGACTGAATAGTCTAAGTGAGCCTGATACATCAGGCTGCCACCTAACCTAACCTAACCCAACCTAAGTATGTGATCTCTAACAAACACGCAAGAATTGGTGCATATCGGTCCATAATTATATATAGCCCCCATATAAACCGATCCCCAAATTTGACCTTCGGAGCCTTTAAGGGAAGCCAATTTCATCCGATCCGGCTGGAATTTGGTACATGATGTTAGTATATGGTCTCTAACAACCATGCAAAAACTGGTCCATATCGGTCCATAATTATATATAGCCCCCATATAAACCGATTCCCAGATTTGGCTTGCGAAGCCTCTTGGAGGAGCAAAATTCATCCTATCCGGTTGAAATTTGGAACGTGGTATTAGTATATGGCCGCTAATAACCATGCCAAAATTGATCCATATCGGTCTATAGTTATATATAGCCGATCCCCAATCACACAAAGATTGGTCCATATCAGTTCATAATTATGGTTGCCAATCGAACCAAAAATAATCTACCAAAAATTTTATTTCTATAGAAAATTTTGTCAAAATTTCATTTCTATAGAAATTTTGTCAAAATTTTATTCCTATAGAAAATTTTGTCAACATTTATTTCTATAGAAAATTTTGGCAAAATTTTCTTTCTATAGAAAATGTTTTCAAAATTTTAATTCTATTGAAAATTTTGTCAAAATTTTATTTCTACAGAAAATTTTGTCAAAATTTTTTTTCTATAGAAAATTTTGTCGAATTTTTATTTCTATAGAAAATGTTGTCAAAATTTTATTTTTATAGCCAAATTTTTTTTCTATAGAAAATTTTTGCAAAATTTTCTTTCTATAGAAAATGTTTGCAAAATTTTAATTCTATTGAAAACTTTTTCAAAATTTTATTTCTATAGAAAATGTTGTCAATTTTTTTTCTATAGAAAATTTTGTCAAAATTTTATTTCTATAGAAAATTTTGTCAAAATTTTATTTCTATAGAAGGTTAGGTTAGGTTAGGTGGCAGCCCGATGTATCAGGCTCACTTAGACTATTCAGTCCATTGTGATACCACATTGGTGAACTTCTCTCTTATCACTGAGTGCTGCCTGATTCCATGTTAAGCTCAATGACAAGGGACCTCCTTTTTATAGCCGAGTCCGAACGGCTTTCCACATTGCAGTGAAGCCACTAAGAGAAGCTTTGAAACCCTCAGAAATGTCACCAGCATTACTGAGGTGGGTAATCCACCGCTGAAAAACTTTTTTGGTGTTCGGTCGAAGCAGGAATCGAGCCCACGACCTTATGTATGCAAGGCGGGCATGCTAACCATTGCACCACGGTGGCTCCATTTCTATAGAAACTTTTATCAAAATTTTATTTCTATAGAAAATTTTTTCAGAATTTTATTCCTATAGAATATTTTGTCAAATTTTATTTCAATAGAAAATTTTGGCAAAATTTTATTTCTATAGAAAATTTTGTTAAAATTGTATCTCTGTCAAAAATGTTGTCAAAATTGTATATCCATAGAAATTTTTTTCAAAATTGTATCTCTTTAGAAAATTCTGTCAAAAATGTATCTCTATAGAAAATTTTATCAAAATTTTATAGAAAAATTTGTCAAAATTTGTTTCTATCGAAAATTTTGTCAAAAATGTATCTCTATAGAAAATTTTGTCACAATTTTACCTCTATAGAAGATTTTGTCAAAATTTTATCTCTATAGAAAATTTTGTCAAAATTTTATCTCTATAAATAATTTTGTCAAAATTTTATATCTATACAAAATTTTGTCACAAATATATCTCTATAGATAATTTTGTCAACAATTTTATCTCTATAGAAGACTTTGTCAAAATTTTATCTCTACAGAAAATTTTGTCAAAATTTTATTTCAAAAGAAAATTTTGTCAAAATTTTATTTCAACAGAAAATTTTGCCAAAATTTTGTCAAAAATTTATCTCTAAGAAAAATTTTGTCAAAATGTTATCTCGGTAGAAAGTTTTGTCAAAATTTTATCTCTATAGAAAATTTTCTCAAAATGGTATTTCTATAAAAAACTTTGTCAAAATTTTATAGAAAATTTTGTCAAAATTTTACCTCTATAGAAAATTTTTCAAAATGTTATCTCTGTCGAAAATGTTGTCAAAATTGTATCTCTATAGAAAGTTTTGTCAAAATTTTATCTCTATTGAAATTTTTGTCAAAATTTTATCTCTATAGAAAGTTATGTCAAAATTTCACCTCTATAGAAGATTTTGTTAAAATGTTATCTCTATAGAAAATTTTATGAAAATTTTATAGAACATTTTGTCGAAATTTATTTCTACATACAATTTTGTCAAAATTTTATCACTATAGAAAATTTTGTCAAAATTTTATCTTCATAGAACATTTTGTAAAAATTTTATCTCTATAGAAAATTTTGTCAAAATTTTATCTCTATAGAAAATTTTGTCAAAATTTTTGCAAAATCTACCAAAACATGAAGTATTCTACCAATCTACCAAACAGTAAAAAATCGACCATTTTTTTGGTAGAAATCTGCCAATTGTGGCAACCGTGGTTACAACTTACAATAAATATCAGTTAATATTGCTATACATTTTTCTTTGAGTGTATTTAACATCTGTTTGTTTTGTATATTTCTAAGTTATGGGATAAATAGACAACACCAACACCAAATTGTATTTGAATCTCTAAAATATCGGTCAGTGTAACAAAAACGTTTTGCTACCATTTCAATTTGTGATCATATTGACACTTGGTTGCAACATGTGGGATGATGTGGGCAAACAACAGCGTAACATAAATATTTATAATATTTGAAATAAAATTGACGTTCTCAAGCTTACCGGCTGGTTAAGTCGATTTGCTACTATGCAAAAACAAAAAATATAAAAAGAAATATTTGCATGCCTGGCCTGCGTAGGCACTAACAAATGTGTAAACGCATGTTCAGTTGCACCGTCCACCATAGATCAGATTTGTATACAATTTTGCAAAAATTTGCATGCATTTTTATTTGGCGTTGACAGGAAATGTTGCAGATTTCTAAATATATTAGGAGAATTTGAAATTTGTGTTTTTGTAATTGAAAATAAGTATCCACAAAAACAAAACTAATAGTTTGTTCAAACATAAAAATTAAGAGCAAATATGAATATATACGGCCGAAAATCTTATGTACCCTCCGTTGTGGGTATCACACAAAAAGTTATACTAAAGACTTGTGGTAGTAGTTGGCGATTGCACTATATTTCAAACCTTCTTAACATTCTTTTCTAAATTGTAAGCTCCTCCATATGGAGTCTATGTTGGATAAAAAACACAGAATAAATACCCATATAAGCCACTTTAGATCTTAATCAATTTTATACTCGTATACGAGTGTATAAATAATTATGAACCGATATGAAACAATTTTAGCGTAGTAATTAGAGGACCGGATCGGATGAAATTTGCCTTCGATCTAGGGATCGGTTTGTATTGGGGGCTATACATAATTATGGACCGATATTGACTATTTCTGGCATTGTTCTAGGAAAACATATACTGATCTCACGTACGACTTTTCATTCTTAACTTCACACTGAAAAAATATTGGCGTGAGGCCAAACATTTCATTTCCTTAAAATACGAATCTGATATAAAAGTTTCTTTTTTTTGCTTGTCCAAAAGTAGGTCAACTTTTCACTGAAGCCGTTCTGTCCTTAGAGTTAAGTGATTCGACTTAAAACTGGGTGAGTTCACATGAAAGAAAATTTCGTTTGACTAAGGTCAACTTGTCTTTAATAATTTAGAAAAATTCTTTAAAAATAACTAAATCGTTTTTAAGCATTTTGACCTTTTTTGTATCTTGACTGCAAAGAGACCTTTTTTAGAGACCTTTTTACTTGAAACATATCATAATTTCTACTTGTCGAAACATGTCTGAATTTGGAAAGTTATGTTGACGTTACCACATTTTTAAATTACTTTAATAGCACATCAAGAAGGCAGCTGAAAAAAACGAATATATTAAAATGTTCCCTATTATGAAGTACGCAAAAGGTATCCTATCCTTCCGCTTCTTTGCTTCAGAATCAATACCAAAGTCATTAGTATATATATCAAATCTTTGATATCGGACGTGTTTTTTTTTAGTGCAATATGTTTCTTTATCACCTCTGCCGTTGATTGCCGGCCCTTCGGCTCTTCGTGAATGCCACGTCCCATCAAGTATGATTATTGAACCATTTAATAAATTCGTTCTTATTCCGCTCTTCTGCCCGCAGGATCTCGCCAGAGGTACGGCAATCGTGATAAGGTCTCATACAAAAAAGTCATTGCAATAACGAAACTTATCATTGCCCAGCAAAATAAATTGAAAGTTGTTCCAAAAACATTTCTTTTTAAGAGCATTCCGGGATCCTCCATCAATTTTTGCCACTTCCCAGCAAAAAAAGCTTCCCAATCTGTGATCCGGAAGTAGTGCAAACTTGGATCATCTCCAATGAATTTTACATAGGCTTGTCCTAGGACGGAAGTACTCCCTTTTTGGATCCGTTTCATTGCTTTATAAGTTGTGCCTGGAAGTTCATTTGAATGAAGAAATTTAAAAAGCGAAAAAAATGTCAAACAATTTCACTTTTTATACCCTTTATCACTACTGTTGTACAGGGTATAATAAGTTTGTGCATTTGTATGTAACGCCAAGAAGGAAAAGTCTGAGACCCATCGTTTAGTATATCGATCGTCTTAGAATTAAATTCTGAGTCGATGTAGCGATGTCCGTCTGTCTGTCTGTCCGTCCGTCTGTCTGTATATGTAATTTTGTGTGCAAAGTACAGCTCGCAGTTTAAGTCCGATCGTCCTCAAATTTTGCATAGCGTCGTTTTTTAGAACAAAGACAATCGCTATTGATTTTGGAAAAAGTCGGTTCAGATTTAGATATAGCTGTCATATATATTTATCCACGATCTGGTCATAATTGGCGTCTTTATCAACCGATTTTCTTCAAATTCCGTAAATCCGCATTTTTTATGTGTCTCGAAAAACTTGCAAAATACCAAATCGGTTCAGATTTAGATATAGCTCCCATATATATCTTTCGTCCGATTTAGACTCATATGGCAACAGAGGCCAAAGTTTACTACCGATTTTCGTGAAATTTTGCACAGATTAATTTGATGCTTGGTTAATTTGATTGAAATCGGTTCAGATTTAGATATAGCTCCCATATATACCTTTCGTCCGATTTAGACTTATATGGCCTCAAAAGCCAGAGTTTTACCCTGATTTGCTTCAAAGTTTGCACGAGAGGTACATTTAACGGTGTCGTTATGTGTACCAAATTTGGTTAAAATCGGTTCAGATTTAGATATAGCTCCCATATATATATATATATATATATATATATATATATATATATATATATATATATATATATATATATATATATATATATATATATATATATATATATATATATATATATATATATATATATATATATATATATATATATATATATATATATATATATATATATATATATATATATATATATATATATATATATATATATATATATATATATATATATATATATATACGTACACCAGAGTTGGGGAAATATGGTAGACTGTTTCATATTTTAGACCATTTTCAAATGGAATTTTCCTCCAATTGACTGGATAGTTTCCACAGAGAATATATGTTATTTAATATGATATTTAATTGTGTTAAGTTTGATCTAATTTGGTTCAGATTTAGATAAAGCCTCCATATATTCGTTTTTCCGGTTTATACAAATATTGCCAAAATTTCCACACTTTACACAAAATTCTGTGATGATTTCCCGATATCTTAGTCATACCCACTGTAATGCCAAAATTTCCACAGAACGGTTGAGTTTTAAATAAGGCTCCAAGTCGCCCGACATGACCGAATTGTATATCACAACCCACACTTGACCACATATCATGGCGAGATCTAACCAATATCCTTGTTTTTTTACTAGCATTGTGTTTCATCCCAGAGCGTTAGCCGATTTAAATTTTAATTCTAGGGTTTTTGTAGAAGTACAAAAAATTGTCTCCATTAAAAGTATTTGTGTCTGGAAATGCAAACCTTTATATAGCTCCCAGCAAATTTGAAGTAGTTGAGATGGTAACACAAATGTTTGTCTACATAATGGTGAAGGGTATAATATAGTCGGCTCCACCCGACTTTAGACTTTACTTACTTGTTTGCATCCATATTTGTTATTACATTGTTATATTCCTATTATCTAATTTTTACAATTTGAAAAACTTTTTCGCTCCGACTAGGGATTGAACCTGGGTTTGTTGGCACCATAACAGAACGCCTTAGCACACTCAGCCACAAACGCCATTGAACACAAAGCGTCGAAACGTCAATTCAAATGTTTGTGATATGATCGTAATACGACACCAAGGAACAACATTCTAACTGCTTCTCGAGATGTTATTTATAAGTATGAACGAAAAAATAAGAAACGCAAGTTCAAATATCACCAACGGCAATTTTATGTATCAAATATTTTTCTAAAAAAATATTATTTTATGTTATACATCGTTTTTATGTTTTATTTTCGGCATATATTTTCGTATAAATATATTTTTTCTACGAGTATTAACATCACAAAAAAAAAATCTCGTAATTTTCAAAACCATCTCAAAAGAACTTTCATGGAAGCGGAAAAGTCAAACGGCACAGTTTTAAATCCCAGTGGGGATGATATTTATTATTTATATCATGTGTTAATTTTCTAGTTTTTTTTTTTTGTGAAATTTAATTGTCCAAAACTTAAATTTGCACTTAAAATAGCCCAATTACTTGCTTCCTAATACTTGTACAAAAGGACTGCATCGGAAGTAGAAAAAAATGTTACAGACGCGATTTGTTTTTTTGAGGGTGTAGAAATTATGGTTTCAAGTAAAAATGTTTTTAAAATAAATTGATGAAAAACTTGTCCTATTATTGAACGCTTGTTTGCTTTGGTCAGAGAAATGCCTCTTCTATGCTAAGCAATGGACTGAATAGTCTAAGTGAGCCTGAATCTTAATCGGGCTGCCACTTTAACATTTTATGCTAAGCAAAATTCGCATTCGTATTTAAGGAGAAGAAATATTTAGCAATATTATTTCAGTGCTTTTTAATCATAAATTTCCTTAAATATACAAAACCTTATTGATAGTTGGTATTGTTTAGTTTTTTTTTTTACCCATTCTCCTAACATCTCCAATTCTACTACCGTTATCAAATGTTAACATAAATTGGTTATTGTAAAATTATTAATTTCTATACAAAAAAAATTTTTTTTTGCTTATCGCTGTTTCTTAAGTCAATTCATAATTGCAGATTTCAATGCAAACTTCCATACTCACTACACAAAAGCTAGCCAAAAATCCTAGAACAGTAATCGATGACTTTGAGTGTAGGTGGCTAGTTCATAGTTCCTCTTCTATTTCCAAATTCACGTATGCATTTTTATACCCTTCACCACTACTGTGGTACAGGGTATAATAAGTTTGTGCATTTGTATGTAACGCCAAGAAGGAAAAGTCTGAGACCCATCGTTTAGTATACCGATCGTCTTAGAATTAAATTCTGAGTCGATTTAGCGATGTCCGTCTGTCTGTCTGTCTGTTGATGTATTTTTGTGTGCAAAGTACAGCTCGCAGTTTTAGTCCGATTGTCCTAAAATTTAGTATGAGGTCCTGTTTCGGCTCAAAGACGATCCCTATTGATTTTGGAAAAAAATCGGTTCAGATTTAGATATAGCTGCCATATATATTTTTCACCGATCTGGTCATAATTGGCGTGTATATCAACCGATCTTCCTCAAATTCCGTACATCCCAATATTTTATGAGTCTCGAAAAATTTGCAAAATATCATCCAAATCGGTTCAGATTTAGATATAGCTCCCATATATAGCTTTCGCCCGATTTACACTCCTTTGTCCACAGAGGCCAATTTTTTGCTCCGATTTAATTGAAATTTTGCACAGGGAGTAGAATTAGCATTATAGCTATGCGTGTCAAATTTGGTGGAAATCGGTTCAGATTTAGATATAGCTCCCATATATAGCTTTCTCCCGATTTACACTCATATGACCACAGAGGCCAATCTTTTACTCCGATTTAATTCAAATTTTGCACAGGGAGTAGAATGAGCATTGTAGCTATGCGTGCCAAATTTGGTTGAAATCGGTTCAGATTTAGATATAGCTCCCATATATAGCTTTCGCCCGATTTACACTCATATGACCACAGAGGCTAATTTTTTGCTCCGAATTAGTTGAAATTTTGCACAGGGAGTAGAACTAGCATTGTTGCTATGCGTGCCAAATTTGGTTGAAATCGGTTCAGATTTAGATATAGCTCCCATATATATGTTTTTCTGATTTCGACAAAAATGGTCAAAATACCAACATTTTCCTTGTAAAATCGCCACTGCTTAGTCGAAAAGTTGTAAAAATGACTCTAATTTTCCTAAACTTCTAATACATATATATCGAGCGATAAATCATAAATAAACTTTTGCGAAGTTTCCTTAAGATTGCTTCAGGTTTAAATGTTTCCCATATTTTTTTACTAACATTGTGTTCCACCCTAGTCCATTAGCCGACTTAAATTTTGAGTCTATATATTTTGTAAAAGTCTATCAAATTCTGTCCAAATCGAGTGATATTTAAATGTATGTATTTGGGACAAACCTTTATATATAGCACCCAACACATTTGACAGATGTGATATGGTATCGAAAATTTAGATCTATAAAGTGGTGCAGGGTATAATATAGTCGGCCCCGCCCGACTTTAGACTTTCCTTACTTGTTATGAATGAAAAAGAGATAATGGTAGATAATTTCAAACTAACAGACATCAAAGATCAATTGAACATATGTGGTGGTGGGAGGTTTGGAAATGAGTACGAGTAAATGTGATAAGTAGCGGATCTCTTTGGAGATGTTTATGTATGTGTATGTGCATTCAAACAAACACGAGGAATACAACAACCATTAATGGTTGATTGTGGGGGCATGTTCTCTGTGAAACAAGTTTTTCTCCAATTCTCTGCCTCGTTGAAGCAGCAGATGTAAGCAGAACACTACTCTTTATCCACCACTAAGCCAATGTAAGATTGGCTATCTTTGGTAATGGTTACAAAGCCTGCATTGATTCTTCAATGGCAATGTGAACCCAATTATAGTACTCAGTTACATAGATCGGGCGGCCAAAATATTTAAAGCAAGCTTAAGAAAAACAAGTATATACAGCAGTAAGTTCGGCCGGGCCGAATCTTAAATACCCACCACCATGAACCAAATATTAGGGTTTCCTTTGAAATTTCAGGAGGGCTTGAGGACTTGAGGACACTTCCCGAAGATAAATTTAAAGATTTCATCCATGAGGACTATATCAGATTCTGGATTTATAAGAACCATTTTTGTTTGAGTTTTAGAGGAATCTCTTGTAAGCATGCAAGAAAATTATAAAATAACGTCTTGATTTGAAATCTTAAATCTGTAGAAGTAAAATCTGGAAATTTTACATTGAGTTTCAAGCAATTTTCATCATCAGTGCGCCTTCTACACCCTCAAGAAGTGAAGTCGGTCTATATGGAGGCATTAAATACCAAATGGACCGATAAAAACTTAATCCGATACACGTTTTTGTGAGCCTAAAATACCAGAATATTTACAATTTCAGGCAAATCAGATAAAAACTACGATTTCTAGAAACCCAAGGAGTTAAATCGGGAGATCGTTCTTATGGGGGCTATACTGAAATATGGACCGATACTCACCGTTTTCGGCACACCTCTTTATGACCCGAAAATACCTCTAGATTTCCAATTTCAGGCAAATAGGATAAAAACTTCGGATTCTAGAAGCCCAAGAAGTAAAATCGGGAAATTGGTCTATATGGGGGCTATACCAAAATATGGACCGATACTCACCATTGTCGACACACCTCTTTATGGTATTAAAATACCTCTAGATTTCCAATTTCAGACAAATTGGATAAAAAATAAGGTTTCTATAAGCCCAAGACCCCAAATCGGGAGGTCGTTTTATATGGGGAACATACCAAAACATGGACCGATACTCACAATTTTTGGCACACGTATTTGTGGTCCTACAATACCTCTAGATTTCCAATTTCCGGTAAATTGAATAAAAACTGCGATTTCTATAAGCCAAAGAAGTAAAATCGGGAGATGGGTCTTTATGGGGGCTATACCAAAATATGGACCGATACTCACAATTTTTGGCACACGTATTTGTGGTCCTACAATACCTCTACATTTCCATTTTCAGGTAAATTGAATAAAAACTGCGGTTTCTATAAGCCCAAGAAGTAAAATCGGGAGATCGGTCTATATGGGGGCTATACCAAAATATGGACCGATACTCACAATTTTTGGCACACGTATTTGTGGTCCTACAATACCTCTAGATTTCCAATTTCCGGTAAATTGAATAAAAACTGCGATTTCTATAAGCCAAAGAAGTAAAATCGGGAGATGGGTCTATATGGGGGCTATACCAAAATATGGACCAATACTCACAATTTTCGGCACACGTATTTGTGGTCCGACAATACCTATAGATTTCCAATTTCAGGTAAATTGAATAAAAACTGCGGTTTCTATAAGCCCAAGAAGTAAAATCGGGAGATCGGTCTATATGGGGGCTATGCCAAAACGTGGACCGATACTCACCATTTTTGGCACACCTCTTTACGGTCACAAAATACCTCCAGATTTCAAATTTCAGGCAAATTGGATAAAAACTACGGTTTCTATAAGCCCAAGACCCCAAATCGGGAGGTCGGTTTATATGGGGACTATATCAAAACCTGGACCGATACAGCCCATCTTCGAACTTGACCTGCCTGCAGACAAAAGACGAGTTTGTGCAAAATTTCAGCACAATTGCTTCATTATTGAAGACTGTAGCGTGATTACAACAGACAGACAGACAGACAGACAGACAGACAGACAGACGGACAGACGGACATCGTTATATCGTCTTAGAATTTCTCCCTGATCAAGAATATATATACTTTATATAGTCGGAAATCGATATTTCGATGCGTTACAAACGGAATGACAAACTTATTATACCCCCGTCACCATTCTATGGTGGTGGGTATAAAAACGTCGCCATCGTCAACCTACGTACGTTTTTAGCCAGTAATCAGCCATTGAACCAGTCCAGTAAACATCATGCCAATTGACCCAATTTATTTATCTCAATTCTGTTTTTTTTGTCATATCTCCCTCTTCCACGTTTTTGCATTTTCGTGGCTTAAATCAGAGCCATACCACTTAACTGTAAATACTGATATAAAAAGGTTTGCATTTGCATTGCAGTAATGCTAAATGCAATTATATACGTTGAGGTCGAATTTCATTTGACCTATGCTGATAATACAGTTATTTGGTTGAATGGTAATGAACCTTGTAAGTTCAGGTTGTGTGGAGTTTATGCAATATTGAGAATATACGCGAGAGTTGAGAAGGGCTCAACATAACTTTTGGACTGCAAAATTTATCAACATGGAAAGCCCATTTAATGCTTTGAAACCTGTAACGACGAGTTCCCTCCGTATGCTGGGGTATGAACGTCAGGAAAGGAAGCATTAACGAAATTTATGGGAAAGTCACAAAAGAAGAGACATTTCTTCGTTTGTCTACGTTTCACTGGAATGGGGACTAACGGTGCTAGTTTATTGGCTCGGTTGTCGATCTGTTGGCCTTCTCAGATCAGCTGGCGGTGGTGGGGCGGGCTGTACTGGATTGGACAAAGGAGATATTGCTAAGAAACAGGGCTTGAATAATTTGGGTTGACCGACGCCTATTGACAGTAATAGGAACACGAGTCGTACGTGGGAACTTAACGTGGCGTCCCCTGCGGGAAACCAAGGAACCAGGCAAGATGTGACCTTGATGGCCAATGCATTGCAGTAACGGTAAATGGAATTGAATAAGTTGAGGTCGAATTTCGTTTGCAGAACCTGCGGGAAACCAAGGAACCAGGCAAGATGTGACCTTGATGGCCAATGCATTGCAGTAACGGTAAATGGAATTGAATAAGTTGAGGTCGAATTTCGTTTGCAGAACCAGTCATGCACAGTATGCAAAATTTCCACGGTTAAGCCCTTCTCCATAGGGGATATTGAAATTCCCTTTGGTGAGTGTGCAAAATACCTTGGCATTATTTTGGACAACAAGCTGAACTTTAAGCTTAATATTGAAGAAAGGGCGAGAAAAGCCACGGTATCTTTGTACTCGTACAAAAAAGCAATAGGAAAAAAGTGGGGACTAAAACCGAAAATTGTACATTGGCTACACATGGCAGTGGTTAGTCCTATAATGTTATATGGTGTTGTAGGCTGGTGGCCGGCACTTCAGCAGCCGACAAATTTAGATAAAGTTCAGCGTATGGCGTGCCTGTGTATCTCAGGCGCTTTCATTAAGACAAAAAGAGATTCCCTTAATGTCATGTTGCATCTATTGCCTTTAGACATTTCGACCAAACAGTCAGCTGTACGGTTGCGCGAGCTATCGCTGTGGTCGGAAAAAAGGTACGTTGGCAGTTCGGTCCTCAAAATAATACAGGATGTTCCAAACGTTGTGGATTACACTATGGCGAAACTGCTTTTCGACAAAAAGTTTGAAACTCCCAAGAGTGAAGCGTGGTGCACAAAGACTTTATATTAAAAGTTGTAAAGTTCACAAATTAGAATTAAAAAAATGGTAAAAATTCGATATTTCTTTTGAAATTCTAATTTGTAGACTTTATAACTTTTAATGGAAAGCACATAGGTACACATTGTTTCTAGAATTCGTAGAATTGTCTAGGGTATACAGTTAAAAAGAAAAATTATGAATCCACTCAAAAACGGATCTTCTAGGTTCAAAATACTGACCCCACTTTGCCAAAATTTTGCAAAAAAAAAAAAAAATAAATAAATTGTGGGGACCATATCTTGCGAACAGTAAAAGATAATCGCATGAGCACGCGAACTTTTTCAATGTTAAGCTCAATTACAAGGGACCTCCTTTTTATAGCCGAGTCCGAACGGCGTTCCACATTGCAGTGAAACCACTTAGAGAAGCTTTGAAACCCTCAGAAATGTCACCAGCATTACTGAGGTGGGATAATCCATCGCTGAAAAACTTTTTGGTGTTCGGTCGTAGCAGGAATCGAACACACGACCTTGTGTATGCAAGGCGGGCATGCTAGCCATTGCACCACCGTGGCTCCCCTTAGAGTAAAACACCTCAGAAAAAGAAAATTATGTTGATATCTTTATCCGTTCAAAAAAAGCGATTTGGAACCACTGTGCGACGGCTAATGTTCGTGATCGGTGTACGAGTTGAACACAGTAGCTTCTCGGATCAGTAACGTAGATCGGATAACGAGGGCGTCACCTGTGAGAAAACAATGTTCGGGGCAAGAAGGCTGTGGCCTTGAGCGAGGCAAGAGTCGTAAAAGGGCATATTATGTTGAAAACTGCTGATCCTTAATGGGATCACTGCTCGTCTCCTGTGGTAAAACTAGGAACGCATCAAGAAGGTTGTGACCTTGAGACGATCGGTGTTTAATGACCGTGATTGGAGTAGTACTAGGAACGAGACAAGAAGGCTGCGACCTTTAGTCGTCCGACAGGAAGCTTTTCGGGGTAGTAACATAGATAGGAACAGAAGTCATCGGGGCGACACCTGAGCGAAACCTAGTATCCACGCAAGAAGGATGTGACCTTGAGCAACAAACGCGTCGCCGAAGAGTACGCTATGCGAAATCAGGCTTATGATCTCGACCAGATCACAGGTCGTCGAGGGATTCACCTGTGGGAAACCTCGTAACAGATCAAGAAGGCTGTGACCTTGAGTGAAACACGCGTGGTCGAGGGGAATATTACGCGAAAATCTAGGTTGTTACATTGATTGGGTCACAAATCGAAATGAACGTGGAATTAAGAACAGGATTAGGAACGTGGCCAAACCACAAGATTAATGTGAATGTAGTGGACAGAATGATGAGAATCTGTCTGTAGCTGCGGTCGAAATACAAAGCCCACTGGAATGGTATTCTGACGGCAGGAAAGGCATGACAGTGACTGTGGTGGGAACACATATCATTGCCGATGCTACTACACAAGAGGGCTGACCGATGCAAGACATCGCTGACAGAATTAGTGGGAGAACAGTAATAGTGACCGATATGGGAACACAAGTCCAATCAAATGTGACTGCACGAAAGAGAAGAGAACGTGATTTTGCCGCATTCGGAATACAAGCCATTACCCATGTTTAAATATGAAACGGCTGACAAGTCACAAGGCAACTTGTGAGTGACAGTGAATGAGGTCGGAACACACGACGAAGGGAATATGACAGCACAAAAAAGTAAAGGAAGTGATTATGATCGTGTTCGGAATATAAGCCCCACTTCCAATGCCGATATATGATACGGCTGAGGTTGAGTTTGAAAGGAGGCAAGGAAACTGAAGTATGAAACGCCTGAGGTTGAACTTGCAAGATGACAGGGCAATTTGTTAGAGAACAGTAACAGTGATCGAGATCGGAACACAAGTCGAATGAAATGTGACTGCACGAAAGAGAAAAGGACGTGATTGCAATCGTTTTCGGAACACAATTCGCTAGCAATGTTGAAATAGATACGGCTGCATCTGAACTTGACAGGTGGCAAGGAACCTTGTGAGAAAACGTAACTATGACTGTGACCGCGATCGAAACACAAATCACTGCAATTGTGTCTTATTGGCGACATAAGGATCATGATACGGAAATGGCTCAGATGTGACCTTTTTGCTCCCCGTAAGCGGTGACGAGGCAAGCGGTAAGCGAACTTGGCTCTGACCGTTTTAGGAATACAAGTTCAAGTAAATGTGACGGCAAGAAAGAGAAAAGGACCGAAGTGTGATGGCATTTGGAACACAAATCGAAGGCGGATCTGTACCCACGTCTTCTCTTTAGTGGCGCTTTTGAGAGGTTACCTTTCGACAGGCTTCACTTGGACACCACGGCATGAGAATCTTCGTTTAGTTGTGAGGTGATTACTATACGGTGGATGTTGATATTCGGGAAAACATTCTATGCTAGAGTTTACGCGTTCGTCACTTATTTCGCTCATACACGATTTCGCGTGTACTCTCTATTCAACTGTTCCTGTTGTGTCTGTCACTGGTTTAAAACCTTGGAATAGGCGTTTCGTGGACACCACCGCATGGGAACCTTCACTTAACAGGTTGGCTGATAAGTCCCCGGTCTAATAAAGAAAAACACATTTTTTTCTTTATTAGACCGGTACAACCCTTCAAGAGCGATACAACGATTTTAACGACCTTCCAATTTTTTGATACCATTTTGGTAGTATTCCTTCGGTTTTGCCTCAAAATAGGCCTCAGTTTCGGCGATCACCTTTTCATTGCAGCCCATTTTTTCCCTGCGAGCATCCTTTTGAGGTCTGAGAACAAGAAAAAGTCGCTGGGGGCCAGATCTGGAGAATACGGTGGGTGGGGAAGCAATTCGAAGCCCAATTCATGAATTTTTGCCATCGTTCTCAATGACTTGTGGCACGGTGCGTTGTCTTGGTGGAACAACACTTTTTTCTTCTTCATATGGGGCCGTTTTTCGGGGCCATGATTTCGACCTTCAAACGCTCCAATAACGCCATATAATAGTCACTGTTGATGGTTTTTCCCTTCTCAAGATAATCGATAAAAATTATTCCATGCGCATCTCAGCCATTACTTTGCCAGTAGACTTTTGAGTCTTTCCATGCTTCGGAGACCACCGTGGTGCAATGGTTAGCATGCCCGCCTTGCATACACAAGGTCGTGGGTTCGATTCCTGCTTCGACCGAACACCAAAAAGTTTTTCAGGGGTGGATTATCCCACCTCAGTAATGCTGGTGACATTTCTGAGGGTTTCAAAGCTTCTCTAAGTGGTTTCACTGCAATGTGGAACGCCGTTCGGACTCGGCTATAAAAAGGAGGTCCCTTGTCATTGAGCTTAACATGGAATCGGACAGCACTCAGTGATAAGAGAGAAGTTCACCAATGTGGACTGAATAGTCTAAGTGAGCCTGATACATCGGGCTGCCACCTAACCTAACCTAACCTAACCTAACCATGCTTCGGAGACGGTTCACCGGTCGCTGTCCACTCAGTCGACTGTCGATTGGACTCAGGAGTGTAGTGATGGAGCCATGTTTCATCCATTGTCACCTCTTTCGGGCGTCCACAGCATTCACCGTCCTCCGTGCTCATTTCACCATGCTTGAATTTTGCATACCAATCAATTATTGTTGATTTCCCTGGAGCAGAGTCCGGAAACTCATTATCAAGCCAAGTTTTTGCTTCCACCGTATTTTTTCCCTTCAGAAAAAAGTATTTTATCAAAACACGAAATTCCTTTTTTTCAATTTTTTCACAATAACAAAAGTTGCTTCACAAAAGACGCTCTATCTCACAAACTAATTGACTTACAGACGTCAAATTTTGACACGAATCATTTGAAGGTACTATATAAAAATAATAATTTAATACTAGCGACGCCATCTGACACATAGACGGGGATTTATCAGCCAACCTGTTATTCGCGGCGCTGTTACTATGCGGAGGGCGCGGGTATTCGGAAAACATTCTATGCTGGGATTTACGCGTTCGTCACTTTTTTCACTTACACACAATTTCGCTTGTACTCTCTACTCACTCCTGGCTGTTGTGTCTGTTTTACCGTATGCGATAATTGGCAGAAAGGCTACCTTAAGAGTGTATAAAGATTATATATTCGCCCTTAAATGGATCATCCAACTCACAATAGAAGCTGTATTGAGATAGCTATGGTTGGGTATTCTTTCCAATAATAGCTCAGGAAAAATTCATGGAAATGTCAAACCCTTCCCATATTTCTTATATGCCGCCAAATAATTTTTGTATCCCACTCCTTATTTGAATATCTCAGTATTTTCTGTTTTGTTTTTTAATAATTACTTCATACGATTTCTATTTAAATTTAAAATGGTTGCGGCAAGCATATAAGACCCCTGTCATTTTGGTGGCAATTTAATTGTCATTAATTGTCAGCTTAAGATAAGAACCCCAATTGAAATTCACTCGATCATTGAAGCATTCGAAAGGCAACGAAATCAATCGATCGTATTCAATTTATTTTAATTTCTTATGCCACGATTTTTGTCGTTTGGCAAATTGGACAAAATTACCCTTAAATATCTTGATGTAAGATCATGCAAATGGAAAGAAATAATGAAGGTTTTTAGTGTGTATGGTTATCTGTTTCTACCTGAAATACAAATGTTTTGCAATAGATAAGATCCACTATAATTTCAGATTAAAACCACATTTCGTAATTTCGTAAAAGGGCCATAAATTATCTGGTGAGAGAGAGAAGTCGGTAACGACATCGATTGACTACCCAATATAATCTGGAGTCACAGAGAATAAAGCAAAAAATTCCCCCCACCATTTTGTAGTCTAGGGTATACCAATGTATAGTCGATTCGCCTTGCTTAGTTTGAAATTAAAACTCATGTCATTGAAATACCGATTAATTTATCGCAGTCATAAAATCCATCATTGAAATTTATTAATATTTCATTACAATTTCCATTAGCCTTAGATGCAGTAAAACATAATTAAATTCAAATAATCATAAATTTTCCTCGATTTAAAAGTAGTTAATATTTTATATCTTTTAAATGTCCTATCGTTTTTGCGTAGATTTAGAAGGCAATTCAAATTTTTTTATCCGCTATAGAGTAGTAAAAGAAACATTTGCTTACAAAAGCATTTTCATTTATGGAATTTGCTTTTTATGGGAAATTTGAAATAGAGGTAACACATGCACATTTCTATATAATTTTTATATAAACCGATATCTAGATTCTTCTTCGGTCTTCTTATTTGACCGTGGTTTTATGTAAGCTCAGTCATTTTCAGGGTCTACGTAAGGATCAACTAAACCTTTCGAAATTAAAAATGCGTTTTGTTAAGGAATATAAAAACGGTTGAACTTGTAATTGTTTAAAAAAATTGAACTCCCGCAGATAATCGGATGTTGGTTGGTGTCCAGATGTTCGGTAGCTGATGAGAACGTGGGAATTAATAGGTTCTTCAGCTTAAAGATGACGCCAAATGACATTGCCCGTAGACATCGATTGACCTCAGCTTCGGTATCGATAGTAGAGTGGTAGTATTCCTGCCTTCTGCAAGAGCTTCGACTTTGGTAATGGTTTTGTGTTCAGTAGTATTTTCGTGTTGGTTTGGTATTACTGCAGACGGCTCATTCAAAACAATTTGAAGAACTTATTCAAAAGAGTAGATCACAAGAATTCAGTAGTGGAATTGTTGATCCAAAAAACTCATGGAGCGAACTACATATCAAATTGTAGATTCCAAGAACTCAGTGATGGAGCTGTAGATCCGTAGAACTCAACTAAGAAACTCTTTAAGAACTCAGTGATAAAGAAGCGAAATTAGTAGCTTAAAAGAAGAACTGCAAATTCCAAGAACTCTATAAGGGACAGAGATCTGCAGATCCGAAGAAAACAGTGGTGGAGCAGTAAATCCGAGGAACTCAGTCGGGGAATTGTAGATCCGCAACAGGTTAGCTGATAAGACCCCGGTCTGACACATAGATGCCGTCGCTAGTATTAAATGCATATTATTTTTATATAGTACCAACCTTCAAATGATTCGTGTCAAAATTTGACGTCTGTAAGTCAATTAGTTTGTGAGATAGAGCGTCTTTTGTGAAGCAACTTTTGTTATTGTGAATGAAATGAAAAAAAAAGAATTTCGTGTTTTGATAAAATAATGTTTTCTGAAGGGAAAAAATACGGTGGAAGCAAAAACTTGGCTTGATAATGAGTTTACGGAATCTGCCCCAGGGAAATCAACAATAATTGATTGGTATGCAAAATTCAAGCGTGGTGAAATGAGCACGGAGGACGGTGAACGCAGTGGACGCCCGAAAGAGGTGGTTACCGACGAAAATATCAAAAAAATTCACAAAATGATTTTGAATTACCTTAAAATGAAGTTGATCGAGATAGCAGAGGCCTTAAAGATATCAAAGGAATGTGTTGGTCATATCATTCATCAATATTTGGATATTCGGAAGCTCTGTGCAAAATGGGTGCCGCGCGAGCTCACATTTGACCAAAAACAACAACGTGTTGATGATTCTGAGCGGTGTTTGCAGCTGTTAACTTGTAATACACCCGAGTTTTTCCGTAGATATGTGACAATGGATGAAACATGGCTCCATCAATACACTCCTGAGTCCAATCGACAGTCGGCTGAGTGGACAGCGACCGGTGAACCGTCTCCGAAGCGTGGAAAGACTCAAAAGTCCGATGGCAAAGTAGTGGCCTCTGTTTTTTGGGATGCGCATGGAATAATTTTTATCGATTATCTTGAGAAGGTCAACAGTGACTATTATTATATGGCGTTATTGGAGCGTTTGAAGGTCGAAATCGCGGCAAAACGGCCTCCTATGAAGAAGAAAAAATTGTTGTTCCAACAAGACAACGCACCGTACCATAAGTCATCTGGCCCCAGCGACTTTTTCTTGTTCTCAGACATCAAAAGGATGCTCGCAGGGAAAAATTTGGGTTCAATGAAGAGGTGATCGCCGAAACTGAGGCCTATTTTGAGGCAAAACCAAAGGAGTACTTCCAAATTGGTATAAAAAAATTGGAAGGTCATTGTAATCCTTGTATCGCTCTTGAAGGGAATTATGTTGAATAATAAAAACGAATTTTGACAAGAAAATGTGTTTTTCTGCCAACCTGTTACATCTCAGCTTAGGAACTTTTGAAGAACTCTGTGTTAAAACTGGCGATCTGAAGTACTCTGTGGAGGAACTGCAAATGTGAAGAACTCCGTGAGGAAACTATTGATCGGAAGAAGAACTCAGCGAGGGAATAGAAGAGAAAGAACACGGTGGACGAACTGCTGATCCAGGGAACTCTGTAAGGGAACGTCGCACAGTGCTTCGATCCCATACAACGAACGGACAAAAATAGAAGGAGGCATAATAGGAAAGCGAAACTTTGAAGGGCCTGCTTGATGGACTCCGTGAGGGGATTTATAGATCTGAAGAACTCAGTGAGGGAACTGTAGGTTAGGTTAAAGTGGCAGCCCGATTAAGATTCAGGCTCACTAAGACTATTCAGTCCATTGTGTGGGAACTGTAGAACCGAGATACTCAGTCGGGGAATTGAATATCCAACGAACTCCGTGAGCGAACTGCAAATCCGAAGAACTTCATCGCGCATTTGTAAATCCGAAAAACTTAGTTGGGGGGAACTTTAGATTCGAAAATATCTGCAAGGGAACTGCAGATCCGATGAACTCAGGCGGGGATTTGTAGATCCGAGAAACCCAGTGAGGGAACTCCAGATCTGAAAAAATCAGTGGTGAAACTGTAGATTACTATAGGCTGCAGTTCCGAAGAAATGGTCGCAGAAAAACTCAATGGCGGAATGTAGATCCAAGGGAATGTAGATCGAGGAATTATAGATCCGAAAACATCAGAGTGGACCTATAGATCCAAACAATTAGATCGGGGAAAACTCTGTGAACCGTCGATCCGAGGAACATCGGAAGTTTGTAGATCTGAAGAACTTATGATGGGACTATTGGGGCGAAAAACTCAGGTGTGGGGGACTACGCATCCGATTAACTTAGTGGTGGAAGAAATTAGTTTGGAACTATAGAACCGAAGAACAGAGCTAGTTTTTTTCTAGCCTCATTGGAGAAACTATACGTCTGAAAGTCTCAGTATATCATCGTATGGCATGTCCAGGAATAAATTCCTTAGCACACATTAAACATTATAACGCAGAACTGCAAACAGGTCAATGAGTTTTATGGTTGAGGAGCCACCGTGGTGCAATGGTTAGCATGCCCGCCTTACAAGGTCGTGGGTTCGATACCTGCTTTGACAGAACACCAAAAAGTTTTTCAGCGGTGGATTATCCCACCTCAGTAATGCTGGTGACATTTCTGAGGGTTTCAAAGCTTCTCTAAGTGGTTTCACTGCAATGTGGAACGCCGTTCGGACTCGGCTATAAAAAGGAGGTCCCTTGTCATTGAGCTTAACATGGAATCGGGCAGCACTCAGTGATAAGAGAGAAGTTCACCAATGTGGTATCACAATGGACTCAATAGTCTAAGTGAGTCTGATACATCGGGCTACCACCTGACCTAACCATTGTTGAGTTAATTTGAGGAGAGCACCCGGGATTTCCCGTTTCCACTGACGCACCTATCACAGAACTGGTACCTGTGCTCCAATTAGTTGCAATTTTTAAATAATCGTAATTTATTTATTTCCGTACTCGCTTGATATTAAAATCTTAGATCCATTTTCACATTTAGTAAAATAAAATAATCAGAATAACTTATTGTTCGACATATTTTAAAAGTTTTTTTCATTTCGGGTTCGATTGGGATGCCCAAATTGAAACAGATTTCTAAGAGTTTGTCTGAGACTGGTTCCTGAGATCCTGTCTATGGGGTGCTCCTGCTAAATTGTCCCAGGACGTGTCTTTTGGGATGAGTCCAAGACGCGTCCTAAAATCTAAATTTTCCCCGTCAATGACAAACCCATGTTAAAGTGGCCGGTCCCTTCCATACGTTTTGACAAGAACTGGGACTGGTCCATACACACCAGGGACTAGCCCTGTTCCGGGTCTGTGGTTGATCCATTTCCCGTAGGGAACCTAAACCAGTATTCAGTATTTTATGCATTTTGTTTCTCAGACAGGTTAAACCAATTTGTTTCCATTCCATGGTCCCTTTGGGAGCCACCGTGGTGCAATGGTTAGCATGCCCGCCTTGCATACACAAGGTCGTGGGTTTGATTCCTGCTTCGACCGAACACCAAAAAGTTTTTCAGCGGTGGATTATCCCACCTCAGTAATGCTGGTGACATTTCTGAGGGTTTCAAAGCTTCTCTAAGTGGTTTCACTGCCAAGTGGAACGCCGTTCGGACTCGGCTATAAAAAGGAGGTCCCTTGTCATTGAGCTTAACATGGAATCGGGCAGCACTCAGCGATAAGAGAGAAGTTCACCAATGTGGTATCACAATGGACTGAATAGTCTAAGTGAGCCTGATACATCGGTCTGCCACCTAACCTAACCTAACCATGGTCCCTATCGTATAGTCTATATTACTCTATGATCTCAACAGAATCCAGCATAGATCCTATGGACCAGATCGTTTTTAACAAGTCGAAAACTCAACTAAAGGGTGATACGGTCAAAATTTGGTCAATATAAACTTGACGTATTTCTTTCAATTTTGCATTTAAAAAACACCCTGAACACCCCTCATTTTGAAGGTGTGCGTGTGTGTAGAATGTTGCTCCTATTTTGATTATGGAATTCACTCTTCAGTTGTCAAAATGCCGTCCAAGCAAGAAGAGCAGCGTATCAAAATTTTGCTTGCGCATCGCTGAGACGACAAAGAGAGTTGCCGGTAGTTTCAAGCGAAACCCTAACCTCTCTCTCGGAGATGCCGCAAATAAGCTGGGTGTATCGTCTACAACCGTGCATCGAGCCAAAAAACGAGCCGGACTATCGACTTACAAGAAGGTAGTGACTCCAAATCGCGATGATAAACAAAATACGACGGCCAAAGCGCGATCCCGGAGGCTGTACACGACGATGCTGACGAAGTTTGACTGCGTGGTAATGGACGACGAAACCTACGTCAAAGCCGGCTACAAGCAGCTTCCGGGACAGGAGTTTTATATGGCAAAAGGAAGGGGAAAGGTAGCAGATATTTTCAAGCACATAAAACTGTCAAAGTTCGCAAAGAAATATCTGGTTTGGCAAGCCATCTGTACCTGTGGCTTGAAAAGCAGCATTTTCATAGCTTCCGGGACTGTCAACCCAGAAATTTACGTGAAAGTGTGTTTGAATAAACGTCTGCTGCCTTTCCTGAAGAAACACGGTTGTTCCGTACAGTTTTGGCCAGATTTGGCATCTTGCCATTACGGTAAAAAGGCCATAGAGTGGTACGCCGCCAACAACGTGCAGGTGGTTCCCAAGGACAAGAACCCTCCCAACACGCCAGAGCTCCGCCCAATTGAGAAATACTGGGCTATTGTCAAGCGGAACCTAAAGAAGACAAAAAAAAAACTGCTAAGGACGAGCAGCAGTTCAAGGCAAACTGGCTTTCTGCGGCGAAGAAGGTGGACAAGGTGGCTGTACAAAATCTGATGGCAGGTGTCAAGCGTGAGGCCCGGCAATTCGGATTTGGAAAAGCGAAAGCCTAACTGAATATTTTCCCTGAATTTTATACTAATTGAACTTGAAAAAGAAATTTAATTTGATTTTTTAAATAAAAGATTTCACCGATTTACACGCGTTTTCCCTTGACCAAATTGATTGACCGTATCACCCTTTATTGTGAAAGTCGATAGCCTTTGTCGGCTGTTGCGTCCTTTCTCCCATCTGTATAGCAATTTGTATCTTATCGTATCTGTTTGTGGTATTTGACCATCAGATATCGTATTGACCGGATCTGTATTAACCAATTATGCGATCTTCTAATGGTCTGATATTTGTTCTTCGCAAATAGAGGGCAAATGGAGGGCAATTTCTTCTTCTTCGATTGTTCAGTTTAATACTACGTTCGCACTAGACACGAAATCTCGCTATTTAGAACCAAAATCTCTTTACAAATCTCAAGTGTTCGGATTGGCAAAAGAACGAGATTTCATAGATTTGAGATTTTAACAGCTGTTTGTAAATATATCAATATAAACACAAACCTGTATGTGTACACGCACACTCACATTCATCTACTAGGAAAATTGGGGCAGGGTTGCAAAAAACGCATTTTTAGTACTGAAACCACAGTTGTACAAGGCAGTATAGGGGATTTTGAAAGAGATTTTTTTGAAATCCTCTACGAGCCAGCTGATATTTGCCTATTGTAAATCTACTGAGATCTAGGAGGATTTCGGCCAAAATCCTCGTTTACAAGGATTTCGTGTCTAGTGCGAACGTAGTATAATTGTTTGATGGACCCGTCAATTTTTGGTTTAGAAGTAGAATTTGCTACCAAAAAGTATTTAATAAAATTGTAAATATTAAAAATGAAATAAAGGAAATTTTGAAACAGCTACCTAACCGTATACTTTATTATGACGCCTGCTGTATTTATTGTATACGAAAAGTTCATTCACCTTTGGAATCATAGACAAAATTCGCGACAAAAAATAATAATTCTTAGAAATTCCAAATATAAACATAAACAAATTACAGTTGACAAATTTAACTTTATTTTTGTCTCTTTCAGGTATGTCTTCCTGGATTTTGAGATTTATATCATAAAAAGGGTAAGATATAAAAATATTTTCTTTATGCCACAAAACAAGAGGACATTTGTCTTTGACACAATCAATTAAGCTGGCACCCTTGATGAGTCAATAGAGGAACGCGGAAGAATTAAATTTTTATTGTGATCGAAGGTCCCCTTCCTACGAAATCATCATGGTCGATCTTTTAGGATTGTTTTTCGTTTTTTCTGTTCTTTCCTTGACATATAAATCAAATTGGCTTTCTCATTTTGGGGGGAGGAACTATGTATAGCTCACTCTTCCCCAAATGAGGAAGACAATTACTAATTAGCATGATTCCAATGAATTTTATCTCTGATAACCCCCAACAATTTATAACTTTATGTGATCTTTATTTATGCGTGAAGATTTGTCCGTCTGCCAATAATATAAATGAAACGATCCCCCCATACGCAAAATGAGATCCCCCGGTTTTCTCAATAAAATTGTATTGAAGGGAATTTGTTTTAATAGTTCTTAATTGTTAATACCCAAAATGACAGCTAAAAAGTCTGAAATGGTCACAGCATCGCAACATCAAAGACCTTTGAATACAAGTGCTAAGACTATCCATCATAAATTCATTCTTCCATTCGTTCAACCCAGCAGATCAGTTTTTTAGTTTTTTTTTCTGTGTTGATTCATTTGCGAGAAGGGATTAATTTCATTAACAGAAACTTGACAATAACAAAAATCCAACATCTACATGAAATTTAATTTCATTTTAAATAACACAACACAAATTTCTTTTGAAAATAAAACGAAAAAAACCTTGTAGAGATACAATGGGAGGTTCCTATGTAGCACCACAGATAAATCCACATATGTCCACTCTTATTTTGATGAGGCTCTGGTATTTCATAATGTGTTTTTTTATGAAATTTCAAAGGAATTTTTTCCGAGAAATGTTTTGACAGTTCAGACAGTGGCGTTGTGCTGAGGGGGAGACAGCGTTGAAATGTTTGATCGAATAGATGCACAAATAGTATCAGCATGCATCTGGATCACAGTTTAGCAAAATTCAAAATAGAAGACCCACATATATGTACGTTGAGATGCTAATCCTATGCGTTTGGTTTTCCTTATCAACACAGTATAAAAATTGAGAGAGTAAGGTTAGATAGGTCAAGATTGGATTTGGACCCATGGATTGGACCCATGTGGACTATTAATCCTTTGTGAAGCGGCAAACTACTTTTATCTTAAGTTTAATGACTCCTTCTTGTAACATGTGCTGTAGGAAAATACTTTATGCACCTGGCAGTGTGTCCTCCCATGTACCGGACTCTATCACAATCGACGATACCGGCTGAAAACCCATCCCTCTCCATCGGGTTATGATTACCACCTCGGAACCGCCTTTGCATTACTTCGAAGTGGACCCCAAGTGGTCCGTGACCGTCTCCTCATAGTCTGCGTCCAGACTAAAGCTTACATTACGCATCTATGTCGTGTCCAAGTAAACTTTTTTCCTGCGGATAATTTGTTCTGCAAGGCTTCGAGAGCGAGTTAATTTTTACCCATTACAAATAGTGTTACACCAGAGGAAAGTAAAATCCATTCGGGCATCTCCAAGTGTTGTTTGACTGAGGCTATACGGCTTGGGGTTAGATCCCAAGCCGTATAGCCTTCCAGTTCTTCTCACTTTGTATCATCGTCGGGACTATATTTCTCGGAGCGACATCTCCAATTTCATCTTCAAACGCTATCCGCAGTTCTGTCCAACGCCTACATCTAAAAAATGTATGCCGTATAGCCTTCCAGTTCTTCTCACTTTGTATCATCGTCGGGACTATATTTCTCGGAGCGACATGTCCAATTTCATTTTCAAACGCTGTCCGCAGTTTTGTCCAACACCTACATCTAAAGAATGTTGATGATGCTCGGCATCATCCGTGACGTCTTCTCTGACCTACATTTCCCCATACGATGTAGATACTTTCGAAAGTAGCCGTCACCAAAGATCATCTGAGTCATGTAATACGTCAATTCCCTATCTCTTCTCTCTTTCCATAATTGAATATCGCTTATGAATCGATGTGTTCATCTGCGCTTTCCTCAATCCTCCATCGTTTCTGCTATTTATCTTTGGTCTCTTGTTCGGTGTCAAGTTTGTTGCGCCTTCTTGTCTGACGTCGAAAACCTTTTACCGCTCAATCGTCTGGTCAATATAGATCGTTCCTACTGTTACTAATCCGGATTCCCCTGATACTGTGCGTTATGATGAAGTGATTCTCAGGGCTGCCGTTCTCTGTACTTAAAGCAGCTTTTTGCTCTAGTTCGTCCTTGTAGGGTCGACGCACACACTTTGCAGGTTGAAGACCATATTGCAGCTACTCCAGTCTCACCTTTGAGCCTAAATCCGTTTGCTGTACTGCTATATGGCTCATTGATAATAACGAAATCTGCTTTCTCCTCTTTCACAATTTGGCACAGGAGAGCATGTGTCACTTTTACTCTGTGCATGTTTGTTTGTAAGAACTTCAGTACTTGTTATTTGCCGTGGGGTTACAGCCACGGGAGCATGTCATCTGGTGCTTTGCCCTCGCTCTTAGAGCAAATGCAACATCTCATGGCGTTCGTGCATTCCTTCATCTTGTGACCCGTCCTTCCACATTTTATACAGAGAACCATTCCCTTCCTGTCTGGTCCTTTGCAGTCCCATTGCATGTGTCCCGATTCAAAGCTGGTCTGCACAACTGCCATAACCTCCAATGTGCCCATGATAGTCTTACTAAAGGCCTCTTTGTCTTCCGAACGGCATGAATTGCAATCTCAGCTTCCTTTGGATTCAACGTATTCCTTCTTTGAAAAAAAAAAAACCTTTTCGGTTTTCGGCTTCCCTCTCTTTCTATGCCATCTTCCAGGTTTTCCGGTAGTTACCGATAAAATCAAATAGTTCGTCCATCTTGGTGACTCCGTTTTGAACATCCCTACAAATGGTATTTTGTCTACTTATTGCGGCCTTCATATTGCAGAGTGACACTTAGGTTGGGCTTCCTCTTTTGATTTGTCATAATGAACTCGTGTTTTGTAGAGCTGTAATTTGAAAACCTTCCCTCCGATTGGGGGTATTGTCCATTTTCCCTGGATTGCTAGGAATTTCGCGTCCCTTAGGATTGGGATTTACTTTAATCCCGGGTAGTTTATATATACCAGCCTCTCCTTCATTAGTATATACCGGCTGGTGGGACGAGTCGTTTTTAGCGGCGACCGCATTATCTTGTCATGTCTTCATTAGGAGTCTTTGTCGTGAGTCTATCCAGGTCTTGAAATTCTATTGTGGTGGTTTGTCCCCGCTGGGCTGAGTGCACTTCACTTGTTCTCTCGGTTTTGAAGTGCTGGGGTATCTGCAGTAAAATCTTCATCTATCCTTCCCTCTCTTTATCTGAAATCTTCCAGGTTTTCCGGTAGTTACCGATTAAATCAACTAGTTCGTCTATTTCGGAGACTCCGTTTTTAACATCCCTGCTAATGTTATTCTGTCTACTTATGTCTGCCTTCATCTTGCAGAGTGTCAACTGACGCTTAGGTTGGACTTCCTCTTCGGATTTTCTCATTTCCATAATGAACGCGTGATTTGTCGAGCTGTAACGTTCCCTCCGAATGGGGGTATTCTTCCTTTTCCCTGGATATATCTATACCAACCAGTCCTCCATTACTGTCCTCCTGATACCTGGGATGCATCGTTTCTCCAGGCGACCACAGTATTTTAAAGGTGTTTCTAAATATCGATGCTAGCTCCCTATCCCCTATTCTCCCATTAAGTGAATTGTTTGTTGGAGTATAGATCCGTATAGGTCCCAACTTGGAGACGTTATCTGTGTCTGATAATGTAGCTGCCCTTTGAAGAGGCTCCGAGGGTCCCTATGCAAGCAGGTCCCAACTTGGAGACGTTATCTGTGTCCGATAATGTAGTTGCCCTTTGAAGAGACTCCGAGGGTCCCTATGCAAGCAGTAAGGCCCTCCCGAGGGTTGACACAAGACCTTATGGGTATTTGTGTTCAGAGCCAGGTCGGACACTAACCTGGATGTCGTCTCAATAGAACTTACATTGCCATCTTAATGACAATGTCGGGCAAGGCATTCTCTTCTCCTTGCCCATAGTTTAACGGGACAATTGTGACATTATCCTGAAAGCCATTTCCTTGAGATATTACTCCCAGGTACTCAGCTAACAGAATGCCACAACTGTAGGCTCGTTGCATCTATTCCAATCAATAGTTGTAATCATAGTCCATATTTCTAATTTCTTATAAAGGGTGATACGGTCAAAATTTGGTCAAGGGAAAACGCGTGTAAACCGGTGAAACCGTTTATTTAAAAAATCAAATTAAATTTCTTTTTCAAGTTCAATTAGTATAAAATTCAGGAAAACTATTCAGTTAGGCTTTCGCTTTTCCAAATCCGAATTGCCAGGCCTCACGCTTGACACCTGCCATCAGATTTTGTATAGCCACCTTGTCCACCTTCTTCGCCGCAGAAAGCCAGTTTACCTTGAACTGCTGCTCGTCCTTAGCAGTTTTTTTAGTCTTCCTTAGGTTCCGCTTGACAATAGCCCAGTATTTCTCAATTGGGCGGAGCTCTGGCGTGTTGGGAGGGTTCTTGTCCTTGGGAACCACCTGCACGTTGTTGGCGGCGTACCACTCCATGGCCTTTTTACCGTAATGGCAAGATGCCAAAACAGTACGGAACAACCGTGTTTCTTCAGGAAAGGCAGCAGACGTTTATTCAAACACTCTTTCACGTAAATTTCTTGGTTGACAGTCCCGGAAGCTATGAAAATGCTGCTTTTCAAGCCACAGGTACAGATGGCTTGCCAAACCAGATATTTCTTTGCCAGTTTTATGTGCTTGGAAATATCTGCTACCTTTCCCCTTCCTTTTGCCGTATAAAACTCCTGTCCCGGAAGCTGCTTGTAGTCGGCTTTGATGTAGGTTTCGTCGTCCATTACCACGCAGTCAAACTTCGTCAGCATCGTCGTGTACAACTTCCGGGATCGCGCTTTGGCCGTCGTATTTTGTTTATCATCGCGATTTGGAGTCACTACCTTCTTGTAAGTCGATAGTCCGGCTCGTTTTTTGGCTCGATGCACGGTTGTAGACGATACACCCAGCTTATTTGCGGCATCTCGGAGAGAGAGAGGTTAGGGTTTCGCTTAAAACTACCGGCAACTCTCTTTGTCGTCTCAGCGGCTTCCGGTTTTCGATTTCCCCCCGATCCAGACTTCCTGGCTGTCGACAAACGTTCCCCAAACACTTTAATTACATTTGTAACGGTTGATTTGGCAACTTTTAGCGATTTTGCCAGCTTTGCGTGAGAGTAGCTCGGATTTTCGCGATGCGCGAGCAAAATTTTGATACGCTGCTCTTCTTGCTTGGACGACATTTTGACAACTGAAGAGTGAATTCCAAAATTAAAATAGGAGCAACATTCTACACACACACACCTTCAAAATGAGGGATGTTCAGGTTTTTTAAATGCAAAATTGAAAGAAATACGTCAAGTTTATATTGACCAAATTTTGACCGTATCACCCTTTAGAATATTTTGTAAAAAAAAAATTTATATATAAAATTTTGTCAAAATTTTATTTTTATAGCAAAAATTTTGTCAATTTTTTATTTTTATAGAAAACTTTGTTAAAATTTCATATCTATAGAAAATTTTGTCAAAATTTTATTTCAGTAGAAAATTTTGTCAAAATTTTATTTCTGTTGAAAATTTTGTCAAAATTTTATTTCTATAAAAAATTTTGTCAACATTTTATTTCTATCGAAAATTTTGTGAGAAATTTATTTTTATTTATCTACAGAAAATACCATGAATCCTACCAAACAGTAGAAGTCTACCAACTGTGACAACCGTGATTACAATACTATGGTAGTTTTCTAAGCTGATATAAAAATATAAAAATATTTAAAATTGAGGAAATGGCAAACAAAAATTTATTTTCTTTAAAATTCAGTCTAGAAGAACTTCCAACCTACTTACACCTCTGTCTAGTACAAAAAAAAAACTATCATATTTCCGCCAAAGGAAAACGTTTCAAAATTCTCATGTATCCAAGCTAACCTTGTAAGCTTATAGAAAATTTCGTTAAAATTTCATATCTATAGAAAATTTTGTCAAAATTTTATTTCTGTTGAACATTTTGTCAAAATGTTATTTCTATAAGAAGAAATTGCCAAGATTTTATTTCTATCGAAAATTTTGTGAGAAATTAATTTTTATTTATCTACAGAACATACCACGAATCCTACCAAACAGTAGAAGTCTACCAACTGTGACAACCGTGATTACAATACTATGGTAGTTTTTCTAAGCAGATATAAAACTATAAAAATATTTAAAATTGAGGAGTTGGCAAACAAAAATTTATTTTCTTGAAAATTCAGTCTAGAGGAACTCTTAACAAAAATCTTCCAACCTACACGCTCACAAAAAATCGCTTCTGTAACATATACTCCCAAACATATTTTGCTTCAAGCATATACATTTTTGGGTATTGCCCAAACATTTATATGTTTGATCTCTTCCAATATATAATATGTTTGAAAGCATATTAGTCTAAACAATATATGTTTGGGTAGTCTAAGTTCCAAACATTTTGTATTTTTGCATCCAAATTCAATAATGTTGTCTTCCAAAAAACAATATGTTATTATGTGAACATATAATATGTTTGGAAGCATTTTGCACCCAAAAATATTATATGCTTAAAAAAATTCTCCCAAACAATATTGTGCTCAAAATTTTATTTATTTATTTATATATTTACAATCATAACGAATTATGAAAATTAATAGGTAATATAAGTGCTAACAACATAGGTTTTCGACCTGAATGCTCAAAATTTTGTTTCTACCCAATTGTATATTCCCCCACATCTTTCTCACTTCCACGAGATTTTTTAGTTCTTAGCACCTTTTTCTGTAATACAAACATTGTAGAAGAAATTATTCAATTTTATGATTTTTTTTTTATTTTAATTTTACCTTTTGCCGGACGGGGATTCGAACAGCGGACCACACAGTTTGTAAGGATCAAAGAAGTAGCTGATCAATTGCCCAAGGAAAAATAAAATGTTAATTTTGTAATAACAAGCAACAACCACCAACTTAATTCAATATCGCTCCCTGTTAAATAGCGCTCCAAGCTACTAAACACATATATATATTTAAAGGCTATTTCTAAATTAATATATGTTTGCATCCAAGCATATTATATTTACAAACATTTTATGTCCCAAACATAATATGTTCTAACATATTAACATATATGTCCCAAACATGTTATGCTAGTTTATGAACATTATATGCTTGCACTCAAAAATATTGTGTTTAAAAATTTGTGTTCCAAACATATAATGTTTATAGCCAAACATATGAAAAACAACCTTTTCATCCGTGTACTTACCTACCTCAATTAGTAACTCCCTTAATCATACACCTCTGTCTAGTACAAAAAAAACCAAAACTATCATATATCCGCCAAAAGAAAACGTTTCAAAATTCTCATGTATCCAAGCTAACCTTGTAAGCTTCTTATTCCGCAAAAAAATTGGATTTATTTGGAAGATGTTGATCGAAGAATTCGAATGATGGCGTGTATTGCCATACATACTCGAGTTGTCAATGCTAAGTAAAGCCCTGTAAAACTGGATAGATAGAGACGAGAATAAATGCATACAGCACATACAGGGAACCAGAGACTTGGACCTCAGAACATTGAATGAATTTTTATGGGAGAGTTTTATGAATATGAGCTCTGACACAAATGTGACGCTAGCATTTTTAGAGAGACCAAATGTCTGGGTGTTAATCTGATAATCTGCCTTATGGCTGTAAGTGCCGGAAATATTTCAAAATTAATGACTAGGGATTTTCTATAGTAAACCGCATAACTACACGAGAAACCTCAAATGCTTCATAGAGAGAGACCCATATCAGCATCGACAACATGGAATTTATTTTTAATACTTAATTTTTTTCGTTTCAATTTTAATTCCCTTCACTTCTACTGAAGGGGTGAACATTGTTTTCCATTTTTTGTTACATTTGTCTTAAAATCGATTATTTATGCTTTATTAAATGAGAAAACTAATGTAAGTCAAAACAAATAAAATTTATTACAAATTCGTGCCAAATGAATAGACACAATGCTGATGTGGTTTTTTTGTTTTCTTACAAAAACAAAAATTATTCCAATTCGAGATACACCAGACCCTACTAAATTCTGTGGTGATCTGCCGGTCAACAGATGTTTACATTCTTATGCCATGCCCTGTCATCTGAAAATTTCCTCGAAATATTTTTGTGGAAATTATCGTAAAATATCACTTCCTTTTTTTGTTTTGTTTTGTTTACGTATCTTCTTTGTATTTTCTATGGTTTCCACATTGCCTTATTTATTTCCAGACCTCTTATTTTGTTGGTTTGTTTGGTTAATTTTTGTTTTCTTTTTCCGGTTAAGGATGCTTAAATTTATAATGGCGCCTCTGGCAGCCTTTGAAGTTTTAAGGACCATAAGGTGTTTGTTGTTATAAAGGTGATTTAATTTTATAAATACATTTTTATTTGTTTTGGTTTTACTATTATTATTATTAATGGACGAATTTAACATATTTTTTTTTTATATTTCACCTGAAATTTAAATTGAGAAATCTTCTGCGATATTCATTAATAGAAATGAAAATGGAAATTGTTTTGTGGTTATAACAGAACTGGTATTCCAATCCTGGTTGCCACTAGAGCCAAGCTTAATCTACCAAAATTTGGAGAAAATTTAACAAAGAAACTACCAAAAATTGTGTACTTGGTTTGCTCAAATTGTTGTGGTTATTATGGAAAAAAATGTTTCTTTAAAAGAAGTGTTTTATTATTTTATTATATAGAATATTTTGTCATTTCTATAGAAAATTTTGCAAACATTTTATTTCTATAGAAAATTTTGTCAAAATTTTATTTCTATAGAGAATTTTGTCAAAGTTTTATTTATATAAAAAACTTTGTCAAAATTATTTTATAGAAAATTTTGTCAAAATTTATTTCTATAGAAAATTTTGTCAAAATTTTATCAAAATTTTATTTCTATAGAAAATTTTGTCAAAATTTCATTTCAATAGAAAATTTTATCAAAATTTTATTGCTATAGATTTCTATAGCAAATTCTACCAAAATTTTATTTCTATAAAAAATTTTGTCAAAATTTTATTTCTATCAAAAATTTTGCCAAAATTTTATTTCTATAGAAAATTTTGTCCAAATTTTATTTGTATAGAAAATTTTGTCAAAATTTTATTTCTGTCAAAAATTTTGTCAAAATTTTATTTCTATCAAAAATTTTATCAAAATTTTATTTCTTTAGAAGATTTTGTCCATATTTTATTTTAATAGAAAAATTTTAACAAAATTTTATTTTTGTAAATTTTTTTTTATAGAAAATTTTGTCAAAATTTTATTTCTACAGAAAATTTTGTCAAAATTTAATTTCTATGGAAATTTTTGGTAAAATTTTAGTTCTATAGAAAATTTTATCAAAATTTCATTTCTATAGAAACATATATCAAAATTTTATTTCTATAGAACATTTTGTCAAAATTTTATTGCTATAGAAGATTTTGTGAAAAGTTTAATATTTTTATAGAAAAATTTGTCAAAATTTTATTTATGGAAAATTTTTGCAAAATTTTATTTCCATAGAAAATTTTTTCAAAAGTTAATTTTTTTACAAAAAGTTTTGTAAATTTTTTTCAGAAAAATTTGTCAAAATTTTATTTCTACAGAAAATGTTTGTCAACATTTTATTTCAGTCGAAAATTTTGTCAAAATTTCATTTCTATCAAAAATTTTGTCAAAATTTTATTTCTATAGAAAATTTTGTCAACATTTTATTTCTATCAAAAATTTTATCAAAATTTTATTTTTGTAATTTTTTTTTATAGAAAATTTTGTTAAAATTTTATTTCTACAGAAAATTTTGTCAAAATTTTATTTTATAGAAAATGTTGTCAAAATTTTATTTTTATAGAAAATTTTGTCAATATTTTATATCTATCAAAAATTTTATCAAAATTTTATTTCTTTCAAAAAATTTGTCAAAATTTTATTTCAATAGAGAATTTTATCAAATTTTTTTTCGATAGAAAATTTTATCAAAATATTATTTCAATAGAAAATTTTATTTCTATAGAAAATTTTGTCAAAATTTTATTTCTATACAGAATTTGAGCAAAATTTTATGTTTATAGAAAATTTTGTCAAAATTTTATTTCTATAAAAAATGTTGTTAAAATTTTATATCTATAAAATTTTATCAAAATTTTATTTCTTTCAACAAATTTGTCAAAAACTTATTTCAAAAATTTTTTTGATAGAAAATTTTATCAAAATATTATTTCAATAGAAAATTTTATTTCTATAGAAAATTTTGTCAAAATTTTATTTCTATATAAAATGTTAACAAAATTGTATTTCTATAGAAATTTTTTCAAAAATTCGTTTTTTATAAAAAGTTTTGTAAATTTGTTTATAGAAAATTTTTTCAAAATTTGATTTCTACAGAAAATTTCGTCCAAAATTTCGTAATATTACCTACTACGGTGTAACTGACTTTTTTTTTGCTTCAAACATCTATAAAATTTTATGATTATTGAAAGCTGAAGGCCCTGAGATAAACAAGATTTGATAGGGTGAATAAATTTTGTCAAAATTTTATTCCTATAGAAAATTTTGTCAAAATTTTATTTCTGTAGAAAATTTTGTCAAAATTTTATTTCTATAGAAAATTTTGTCAAAATTTTATTTCTATATAAAATGTTAACAAAATTGTATTTCTATAGAAATTTTTTCAAAAATTCGTTTTTTATAAAAAGTTTTGTAAATTTGTTTATAGAAAATTTTTTCAAAATTTGATTTCTACAAAAAATTTCGTCCAAAATTTCGTAATATTACCTACTACGGTGTAACTGACTTTTTTTTTTGCTTCAAACATCTATAAAATTTTATGATTATTGAAAGCTGAAGGCCCTGAGATAAACAAGATTTGATAGGGTGAATAAATTTTGTCAAAATTTTATTCCTATAGAAAATTTTGTCAAAATTTTATTTCTGTAGAAAATTTTGTCAAAATTTTATTTCTATAGAATATTTTGTCAAACTTTTATTTCAATAGAAAATTTTATCAAAATTTTATTTCTATAAAAAATTTTGTCAAAATTTTAATTCTATTAAAAATTTTGTCAAAACTTTATTTCGATAGAAATTTTTTTCATAGAAAATTTTATTTTATAGAAATTTTTATCAAAATTTTATTTCTATCAAAAATTTTATCAAAATTTTATTTCTATCAAAAATGTTGTCTAAATTTTATGTCTATAGAAAATCTTGTCAATATTTTATTTATTTATTTATTTTTTTTTATTTATTTTTTTTATAGAAAATTTTGTCAAAATTTTATTTCTACAGAAAATTTTGTCAAAATTTAATTTCTATGGAAATTTTTGGTAAAATTTTAGTTCTATAGAAAATTTTATCAAAATTTCATTTCTATAGAAACATATATCAAAATTTTATTTCTATAGAACATTTTGTCAAAATTTTATTGCTATAGAAGATTTTGTGAAAAGTTTAATATTTTTATAGAAAAATTTGTCAAAATTTTATTTATGGAAAATTTTTGCAAAATTTTATTTCCATAGAAAATTTTTTCAAAAGTTAATTTTTTTACAAAAAGTTTTGTAAATTTTTTTCAGAAAAATTTGTCAAAATTTTATTTCTACAGAAAATGTTTGTCAACATTTTATTTCAGTCGAAAATTTTGTCAAAATTTCATTTCTATCAAAAATTTTGTCAAAATTTTATTTCTATAGAAAATTTTGTCAACATTTTATTTCTATCAAAAATTTTATCAAAATTTTATTTTTGTAATTTTTTTTTATAGAAAATTTTGTTAAAATTTTATTTCTACAGAAAATTTTGTCAAAATTTTATTTTATAGAAAATGTTGTCAAAATTTTATTTTTATAGAAAATTTTGTCAATATTTTATATCTATCAAAAATTTTATCAAAATTTTATTTCTTTCAAAAAATTTGTCAAAATTTTATTTCAATAGAGAATTTTATCAAATTTTTTTTCGATAGAAAATTTTATCAAAATATTATTTCAATAGAAAATTTTATTTCTATAGAAAATTTTGTCAAAATTTTATTTCTATACAGAATTTGAGCAAAATTTTATGTTTATAGAAAATTTTGTCAAAATTTTATTTCTATAAAAAATGTTGTTAAAATTTTATATCTATAAAATTTTATCAAAATTTTATTTCTTTCAACAAATTTGTCAAAAACTTATTTCAAAAATTTTTTTGATAGAAAATTTTATCAAAATATTATTTCAATAGAAAATTTTATTTCTATAGAAAATTTTGTCAAAATTTTATTTCTATATAAAATGTTAACAAAATTGTATTTCTATAGAAATTTTTTCAAAAATTCGTTTTTTATAAAAAGTTTTGTAAATTTGTTTATAGAAAATTTTTTCAAAATTTGATTTCTACAGAAAATTTCGTCCAAAATTTCGTAATATTACCTACTACGGTGTAACTGACTTTTTTTGTGCTTCAAACATCTATAAAATTTTATGATTATTGAAAGCTGAAGGCCCTGAGATAAACAAGATTTGATAGGGTGAATAAATTTTGTCAAAATTTTATTCCTATAGAAAATTTTGTCAAAATTTTATTTCTGTAGAAAATTTTGTCAAAATTTTATTTCTATAGAAAATTTTGTCAAAATTTTATTTCTATATAAAATGTTAACAAAATTGTATTTCTATAGAAATTTTTTCAAAAATTCGTTTTTTATAAAAAGTTTTGTAAATTTGTTTATAGAAAATTTTTTCAAAATTTGATTTCTACAAAAAATTTCGTCCAAAATTTCGTAATATTACCTACTACGGTGTAACTGACTTTTTTTTTTGCTTCAAACATCTATAAAATTTTATGATTATTGAAAGCTGAAGGCCCTGAGATAAACAAGATTTGATAGGGTGAATAAATTTTGTCAAAATTTTATTCCTATAGAAAATTTTGTCAAAATTTTATTTCTGTAGAAAATTTTGTCAAAATTTTATTTCTATAGAATATTTTGTCAAACTTTTATTTCAATAGAAAATTTTATCAAAATTTTATTTCTATAAAAAATTTTGTCAAAATTTTAATTCTATTAAAAATTTTGTCAAAACTTTATTTCGATAGAAATTTTTTTCATAGAAAATTTTATTTTATAGAAATTTTTATCAAAATTTTATTTCTATCAAAAATTTTATCAAAATTTTATTTCTATCAAAAATGTTGTCTAAATTTTATGTCTATAGAAAATCTTGTCAATATTTTATTTCTATAGAAAATCTTATCAAAATTTTATTTCTATAGAAAATCTTATCAAAATTTTATTTCTATAGAAAATTTTATCAAAATTTTATTTCCATAGAAAACTTGTTCAAAAATTATTTTTTTTATAAAAAGTTTTGTAAATTTTTTTACAGAAAATTTCGTCATAATTTTATTTCTACAGAAAATTTTGTCAAAATTTTATTTCTACAGAAAATTTTGTCAAAATTTTATTTCTACCAAAAATTTTGTAATTTTTTATTTCTGTAGAAAATGTTGTCAACATTTTATTTCTATCAAAATTTTATTTTTGTAATTTTTTTTTATAGAAAATTTTGTCAAAATTTTATTTCATAGAAAATGTTGTCAAAATTTTATTTTTATAGAAAATTTTATCAAAATTGTATTTCTATAGAAAATTTTTTCAAAAGTTAGTTTTTTATAAAAAGTTTTGTACATTTTTTACAGAAAATTTTATTTCTATATAAAATTTTATCAAAATTGTATTTCTATAGAAAATTTTTTCAAAAGTTCGTTTTTTATAAAAAGTTTTGTAATTTTTTTTTTAAGAAAATTTTGTCAAAATTTTATTTTATAGAAAATGTTGTCAAAATTTTATTTTTATAGAAAATTTTGTCCAAATTTTATTTCTCTAGAAATTTTTTTCAAAATTTTATTGCTATAGAAAAGTTTGTCAAATTTTTATTTCTATACAGAATTTTATCAAAATATTATGTCTATAGAAAATTGTGTCAAAATTTTATATCTATAAAAAATTTTGTCAAAATTTTTTATTTATAAAAAATTTTACCAAATATTTATTTCTTTCAAAAAATTTGTCAAAATTTAATTTCGATAGAGAATTTTATCAATTTTTTTTCGATAGAAAATTTTATCAAACTATTATTTCAATAGAAAATTTTATTTCTATAGAAAATGTTGTCAAAATTTTACTTCTATAGAAAATTTTATCAAAATTGTATTTCTATAGAAAATTTTTTCAAAAGTTTGTTTTTTATAAAAAGTTTTGTAAATTTGTTTATAGAATTTTTTTTCAAAATTTGATTTCTACAGAAAATTTCGTCAAAATTTTATTCCTATAGAAAATTTTGTCAAAATTTTATTTATGGATGATGTTTTATTTCTTTGCTTATTGGATTTCGTAATATTACCTACTACGGTGTAACTGATTTTTTTTTTGCTTCACACATCCATAAAATTGTGTGATTCCTGAAAGCTGAAGGCCCTGAGATAAACAAGATTTGATAGGGTGAATAAATTTTGTCAAAATTTTATTTCTATAGAAATTTTTGTCAAAATTTTATTCCTATAGAAAATTTTGTCAAAATTTTATTTCCATAGAACATTTTGTTCAAGATAAACAAGATTTGTTGTTGAGATAAACAAGATTTTTTTATCTTAAGGCCTTTTTAGCTATACAAATTTTCGTTATTCTGTTTGTTCATTATTTCTATTACTCTATGATTGCTACTCCGTTTTCTTCTACAATGAATTCATGTTTATGTTCATTTATACAATGCAAGTTTCTTTGTCTTCAGTACTCGTTCACAGTATACTGTTATAACGTTATAACGGGGCACTTTCTGAAATCTATCCTAAATCTATCCACCATCAAATATAATTTTTTCAAATTATATTTGATGGTGTTATAGCACCTACACACAGGGAAGAGATTGGTTGGAAATCGGTTGTACTAATTAACATTCCACGTTAAGAATTATAAATCGGTTGCGTCAACCTATGTTCAACATTTACACAAATTTATTCGTCCTCTGTACGATTTGGTGGTGGTGTCCACACACAATCTTTTATGATATAATATAAATAGTTGTAGCAATCAAATATCCCTACTACAAAAAAATTTACTTGAAATCGGTACATATGACCTACCTTAAATAAACACCGTAACTGACATTCAGCAATCATCACTTACATACGGTAGTCATAGCCAAATATTATTTAATATATTTTTCAAATGTCATTTCTGTTATTATATTGTCAATAAATTCATATTTAACAGTATATGTATATAGAAAGTTAAAATCAAAACCAATAAATGCGGCAAAAAGTTATTCCAGGTTTAATCTTAGGTGCCCTTCGTCAAGGACAATAATCAAGATATTATTCAGAAAATATCGCAACTTCAAATGATGGGTCTATGAAAACAACAACATTGGTTTGTATCGGAATTGTATATTGCTAGGGAACATAAATTAACTCCATGTTCGGAACTTACAGGATCGGATGAAAACGGACATAAAACTGGAGGTTTTGGTGGATGTTGGAACGTTTGATTTTACTTTATCTATAGGATTTTGTTAGTGGAAAGGATAAACGTGCTCCCTCATTTTGCTCTATTTTTTTGGAACATGTGCCCGAAGACGAATGTGAACTATCGGTCCATATATATGATTTTCACAACTACGTGGTAGTCTGCACTTTAATTAGTCCCCCCAACGCTATTTAATATTTGAAAAATCGGACAAAATTAAGATATAGCTCCCACATACATCGCCCAATTTTGTAACTATAGTCTCTCTTTACTTTGGTACATATTTTATTATAATATCTCTGTATATATATAAAATTTCGATATAAGAGTCACATAATTTGTAATTATAATAAAGACCGAACTCCAAATTCGTATTTTTTGTAATATAAATAATTTTCAACTCAGTTGTAGGAATCCTTAATGTTGGGCTTCACAACCGAATTATGGTGGTACCGATAACCTGCACCTTAATATGACATAAGTTGTAATTGCCGTAATTCGATTGAATCGACCGAATTCTTCAGCTGACACAACTGCCAACAGATAATTGCTGCAACTGCCAAAATGAGGTTGGCAATAAATTCGGTTATCACAACCAATCTGTATTCTCTGTGTATCTCCAAATTTGTATGTTGGGTACAAGTTTCGTTGTCCAGCGTCCGTATGTTTCCTCATCCCACCAGGTTTTGCGCATTTGCGCCTTGTTTCCAGATTTGCTTCTACTTCTTGAATTGATTCCATTCTCCCAGTTTCTCTGATTATGCAATCAGAGAATCCAATATTCGCATATGCTTATATATTTGTAAATCTTTTACCAGCACGGCCTCAGCTTACACAATGCTACTGTTCTCTGGACAGATATTATCCTGTTACCTTCCTTTGTTCCCCTTTTCCATGAAATACCGAAAATCTAAAAATTGTAGTCATGAACTGAAGCAGTGATATTCTCAATATCTATTTGTACATTTCAAATATAAACAAATCATATAGACATTAATAAAACAAGACGAAAACAATTTCGCAACCTAATACCCACATGTCACTCAAATCAATTTTCGATATTCCATGAAGTGAGACTCAAGTTTCCCATTGGCATAACATGGGTGTTACCGATTTGTCTATCGGTTCATGAAGCTTAGCAAAGATCAATTTAGGCAAATTTGCATTCTCCTCCTTTAATTGAGCTGTGTTCACACCAAACTAACGCCATTATTGGTTCTGCATTATTTGGTATTGGGTGGTAGTCGACTTTTTAATTTTTTTGGCAATGTCGTAGGTGGCCATTTAAGAGCTAAAGGTGACTGTTTGTTTTGGGGTCTTTTTTGATTAGATTTTGTTGCACCATCCATACTGCACCTTTTATTATGCCATACAAAAAAGAATCACTCACTAATTGATTTCGATATGGGGGTCTAGCATAAGCCATTTGGAATATTTCATTGCTAATTTCAGCTTTGGCAATGTGAATGCAGTAAGCCATCTGAAAAGGCGGAACACCATCAACACGCTTATCACAATTAGAGGCAGTTATAGCGAAGCGACCAGTCCTTCATCATTATGCCCACCACGAAGTAGTGCTGAGTTAATTCTGGGAAAGTGTCACTCCCAATTTTTTTTTCGCATACAAAAAAGCACCATCGCAACACACTTCATCATTTGTTCGAATTATCTTCATCTTGGGCTTATTTGCAAAATGTTGTCATCGTAAGACCACTAAGTTTTAGGTGTCATCACCACAGGCCATGTACATCTGTTAAAATGCTTTTGCAGAAACATTAAATATTTCAGATGACGCTTGATTTTGTTTTTGTTGGGTTTGTCTCATATACGTATGGGTACCAACAAGCCGTAATATACTAGGTTAAAATTCATAGTAAAGGAAAGCCAAGCCTATTTTAGATAACTATGATATAATTAAATTAAATGAAAGCATTAAATTAAATTAAAAATTTACATCAATTAAATTAAAAAAAAAATAAAATATAAATTATATTAAAATAAATTAATTAAATTAAATTAATTCAAAATGAATTAAATAAACTTAAATTAAAATAATATTAAAATAAATTAATTAAATTAAAATAATTGAAAATGAATTAAATAAACTTAAATTAAAATAAATTGGACTAAATTAACTTGATTACATTAAAATAAAATAAATAAAACTACACTAAATTATGTTATGTTGCGTTTGTAGGACAGCTACCACCACTACCTTCATTAGCATATCTCATATTTCATTTTAAGCTTCCCATCAACTGTTATGCCACGTATTTATGTTATGTTAACTAATGTTAACATAACTGTAGATGAACTATTGTAAACACTATTATCAATGTTCTCTATATTGAATTGATTAACTCGCAAATACAATGATTAAAGTTTGCTTCTTAATCTTATTCTCACATTGAGAGATATCTTATTTTATAGTGAATATATTGCACTACCTATCAAAACCACAGTCATTGTCATTTTTATCACATATTACAATACATTTTATGTTTACATACTCATTAAATGTTATTATACCCTCTACCATAGGATGGGGGCATATTAACTTTGTCATTCCGTTTGTAACACATCGAAATATTGCTCTAAGACCCCGTAAAATATATATATTCTGGGTCGTGGTGAAATTCTGAGTCGATCTGAGCATGCCCGTCCGTCCGTCTGTTGAAATCACGCTATCTTCCGAAACAAGCTATCCACTTGAAAATTGGCACAAGTAGTTGTTATTGATGTAGGTCGGATGGTATTGCAAATGGGCCATATCGGTCCACTTTTACGTATAGCCTCCATATAAACGGACCCCCAAATTTGGCTTGCCGATCCTCTAAGAGAAGCAAATTTCATCCGATCCGGTTGAAATTTGGTACATGGTGTTAGTATATGATCTCTAACAACTACGCAAAAATTGTTCCACGTCGGTCCATAATTACATATAGCCCCCATATGAACCGATCCCCTTGCGGAGCCTCCAAGAGAAGCAAATTTCATCCGATCAGGTTGAAATTTGGTACATGGTGTTAGTATATGGTCTCTAACAACTACGCAAAAATTGGTCCACGTCGGTCCATAATTACATATAGCCCCCATATAAACCGATCCCCAGATTTGACTTCCGGAGCCCCTTGGAAGAGCAAAATTCATCCGATTCGGTTGAAATTTGGTACGTGATGTTAGTATATGGTATCCAACAACCATGTAAGAATTGGTTCATATCAGTCCATCATTATATATAGCCCTCATATAAACCGATCCCCAGATTTGACCTCTGGTGCCTTTTGGAGAAGCAAAATTCATCCGATCTGGTTGAAATTTGGTACGTGGTGGTAGTATATGATATTTAACAACGATGCCAAAAGTGCTCCATATCAGTCCATAATCATTATAGCCCCCATAAAAACCGATCCCGAGATTTGGTTTTGGAGCCTCTTGGAGGAGCAAATTTCTTCCGAGTCAGTTGAAATTTGGTACATTGTGCTAGTATATGGCCGTCAACAACCATGTCTGACTAGGTCCATATCGGTCTATAGTTATATATAGCCCTCAGATAAATCGATCCCCAATCCAACAAAAATTGGTCCATATCAAGTTCATAATTCTATATAGCCCCGATATAAGCGACCCCCATATTTCAATTGTGGCTCTCTAAGTACCGTGCAAAAGTCCATGTCGATTCGTAATTATTTATAGACTTACCTATACATAACTTTTTGTCTAATATATACCACGTATGGAATAACTCACAATTTAGAAAATGATGTTAAGAAGTTTTAAGATACCACAACCCAAGTAATTCGATTGTGGATGACAGTCTTTCGTAGAAGTTTCTACGCAATCCATTGTGGAGAGTACATAAGATTCGGCCTGGCCGAACTTACGGCCGTATATGCTTGTTTTATATTTATGTTAGTTCTGATGTTAACATAAGTTCACATGATATATCCAAAATGTTGTTATCATTGCTCTCGTCGGTGATTTGATTATCTCACAAACACAATTATATTTTTTTGCATCTCAATCTCACTTGCACATTAAGAAATATCTTATTTTATTTGCACTCCATACTCTCACTGAAATCTCATACATTTAGGAGATTATGCTCATTAGAGCATTGTTGCGGATAATGATGTGTTGTTAGTAAAGCCTGGTATATATCTCTCGCGAAAATTGGCTTTGCTTGCCAATAACACAGTTTCGTCAAGTGTTTCTAATGGGAGCAAAGTGTTATTAATCGATAATAACGTCTCACCGGATTTAGAAAGCAAATACAGCAATGGGTATGAGGAACCCTACATATCTATATTCATATATAGTGAAACCTCTCAATGCCCAAGCATATCCCAAAAGTGGAAATTTTTGTGAGATATTTGCTTATTTATCACATTTAACTTAACCTCTCATAGGTGGTCTCCTGCCAAATATGGGCAAAAATTCGGCGACCAACGGTGTCCACATATGAGAGGTTTAACTGTATATACCTTGTGATAAAATTCACTCAAAATACATATGTATATGTATAAGATTTGTTCACAGTCACTTTGTAATTTTTTTTTCTTGTTTCTGATAAATTGGAAGAAAAGTGGGAAAATCCATTTTTTGGGAGATATCCACCTGTAAGAGTTAAATTTTTTTGTGATAGTAAAACAAACGAAAATTGCCCACTTTTGGGACATGTCCACCGTTCAGCATGGCCAAGTTCGAGAAGATTCACTCTATTTCAGAAAGCAATTTTTTTTAAAATTTAAGAAGACCTAGTCTTTTATTCTGTAGACTTGTACAGACGTTCCGTCTTACGATCACCTCAAAATAGTTTTAGGAGACAAATATTACTTTTGGAGTGTGAACATGGAACATGTTTGCCGTAACCATGTTATTTTCTTGAAAATTATGTATCTGATTTCGATGACCATGTATATGTTTGCCAACAAAACAAAATTTTTGCCACAAAAATGTTCCATGTTCACCGTCCATAAATAACAGATTGCTCTTGGAACATGTTTGAGGTGATCATGTTCGTGAAATAAAGAAAAAATAATTATATATCTTCTTTAATATAAGCATATTTATCAAATAGAAAATTTCATTAAAATTATTTTATATTTTGTTAAATTTAACTAAATTAAATAAAATAAAGCCTATATTTTAATTATTTTAGAAAGTTTAAATCTTATTTTAAAAATGTCTTTATTTTAATTAGGTCATACCTTTGGCTTGAAATCAATACCGAAATCCTTAGGTGACCATCCAAGTCATCTTTTTTTGAGTTTTATATTGAGGCTATAAATATATCATATTTAAAGTGGGCCAATTTTATTAATCGTTTTGATTTTGTTTATTTTATGACGCCTATTTTATTTGCTGTAAAACAAATACATCAAGTTGGAATTCTTTCCGTTTTGCTTTGGTCTTTATTTATAAAACATCAGTTGCCCGCATGATGACGACAAACATTTGGCCATTCTCATAAGTGGGTTAGAACTGGCGATCGTGACTGAAAATCACTTGAAAATTTGCGGCCGAAAGAATTTATACAGAAGTTTTTTACTCAGTTTTTTTTTTTTTTGTCTTTTCCGGCTATATTTCTTAAGTGGCAACATGACCTTTCATTTCCTTAAAATCATTCATCAAAAGGGATTTTTGACATGGAGCAACTGCCAGCAATTATTTATGTCGAAATCGAAGAACAAGAATGGGGTACTTTCAAAAAGTACTCTTGAAGGTTATGCTGTCTTCGTTTTTATTGTAATACATTTATGAAGTGGTTAACACAATCTGTGAAATAATTCACAGATTTGCGTATTTAATTGGCACGCATTTTTTTCCGTTGGGCTAGGTTAGAGTGTTAACTAAGAATCATAGTTAAGTTATGCGATTGCAATAGGCTTATTCAGAACTATTTATGTGGTGTTGGAAACTGGTGACTATGTGTCTTCAATTACAGTTGGACTATATTCTAGAGAAAATTATAGGACTGAAAATTAAGATAAGGATGCACTACAATCCAGCTATCCAAGCTGGTATTGCTAATTATCTTATTCGACATAAATTCGCCTTCAGTAGAAGATAGGTAAAGGTGTAAAGGTTTCCGACCATAAATTTCAGAATCTGCAGTCGCCTCAATTTTGCCCACATCTGGAAGTTGTGCACTTATGACAGGTTAACATTAATGTGATAATATAGCAGCTTTCTCACGACAATTATTAACTTTTAAGAATTATTTTGCAGATGTAAATGCGCCACTTTTCATAGTGTTCCTCTATTCACTATTGATCGATATGACAATCTTTAGTCTTCTGAGTCGGTCAAAAATAAGTTTCAGGCTGCATGAAACGACTGCATGTTTACATTCTTTAACATTTAACCAAATCTCTGGATTTTAACATACACCACCAAAGGTATATTTATTTACATCTCAACTAAAATTAACAGTGCTATTGTTTGTCTACAGTAGGCATACATTACTCATACGAATACGTATCTCTCAATTTACCTATGGAGAATTGCTGTAAAAATCTATCAATTTGTATTTAAAAAGGATTGATGTGTAGAATTTCATATTCTTTTAGACAATTTGAAAAGAGGAAAGGAAATTTGAGAAATTAAATTAAAGATAAGAAGTGTGCTATCTACACCGCAAAAACTTTTGTCGTGAGGTCAAAGATTTCACGTCTTTAAAATATGAATGGGAATTTTGCTTAACATAGAAGACGCATTTCTCAGATATAAGGTTTTTTCCTTGTCCAAAAGTCGATAAATTTTTTAATGAAGTCGTTTTTTGTGTATAGTTAAATTGGGTGTCTTCATATTAAAGAACATTTTGTTTCACCAAGGTCAATTTGTCTTTAATAATTCGAAAAATTCTTCAAAATGAATGAAATTATATTTAAGTTTGTTGAATTTTTTGTGTTTTGACTACAAAGCAAAAAAGTGTTTAAAAATAGTATGTGTTTTTCAACACGTTATTTTTAAGACATTTTTTACTTGAAACAAAGTATAATTTCTACTTGAAGTCGAGTCTAAAGTTGGAAATTTAAGTTGTTGTTAACATGTTTTTAAATGACTTTGATTGCACATGAAGAAAAACAAGTATATACGGCCGTAAGATCGGCAAGGCCGAATCTTATGTACCCTCCACCATGGATTGCGTAGAAACTTCTAAAGGGTGATTCTTTTGAGGTTAGGATTTTCATGCATTAGTATTTGACAGATCACGTGGGATTTCAGACATGGTGTCAAAGAGAAAGATGCTCAGTATGCTTTGACATTTCATCATGAATAGACTTACGATCTGCCACAACGTCGAATTTTCAGTGAATGGGCCCTAGAAAAGTTGGCAGAAAATCCGCTTTTTTATCGACAAATTTTGTTCAGCGATGAGGCTCATTTCTGGTTGAATGGCTACGTAAATAAGCAAAATTGCCGCATTTGGAGTGAAGAGCAACCAGAAGCCGTTCAAGAACTGCCCATGCATCCCGAAAAATGCACTGTTTGGTGTGGTTTGTACGCTGGTGGAATCATTGTACCGTATTTTTTCAAAGATGCTGTTGGACGCAACGTTACGGTGAATGGCGATCGCTATCGTTCGATGCTAACAAACTTTTTGTTGCCAAAAATGGAAGAACTGAACTTGGTTGACATGTGGTTTCAACAAGATGGCGCTACATGCCACACAGCTCGCGATTCTATGGCCATTTTGAGGGAAAACTTCGTAGAACAATTCATTTCAAGAAATGGACCGGTAAGTTGGCCACCAAGATCATGCGATTTGACGCCTTTAGACTATTTTTTTGTGGGGCTACGTCAAGTCTAAAGTCTACAGAAATAAGCCAGCAACTATTCCAGCTTTGGAAGACAACATTTCCGAAGAAATTCGGGCTATTCCGGCCGAAATGCTCGAAAAAGTTGCCCAAAATTGGACTTTCCGAATGGACCACCTAAGACGCAGCCGCGGTCAACATTTAAATGAAATTATCTTCAAAAAGTAAATGTCATGGACCAATCTAACGTTTCAAATAAAGAACCGATGAGATTTTGCAAATTTTATGCGTTTTTAAAAAAAAAAAGTTATCAAGCTCTTAACAAATCACCCTTTACGAAAGACTGTCATCCACAATCGAATTACTTGGGTTGTGTTAAAACTTCTTAATATCGTTATCTAAATTGTGAGTTAGTCCATAGGTGGTATATATTAGACAAAAAAGTCTACAAATAATTACCAATCGATATGGACTTTTGCACGGTACGTAGAGAGTCAGAACTGAAATATGGGGCTATATACAATTATGAACTTGATGCACAGCAAAAAAATTTGGAAGTTCTTCTAAAGGCAAAGTTGTGCCTTTAGAGGAAAATCTCCTCTCAAAATCTCCTCCCAAAGATGTTCTTTATTTTAACGGCACAGGAAGTTCATTTGAGTCAATTTTTTATATCTCGCTTTTTTCACATTTTTAATGGGAAATTTAAAGTTTTATTGTTTCAAATGCGTTAAAAACAGATTAAAAATTAATAAAATAGTGCAAATTATTTAAATTTTGTCGAAAAAAAAAAATGCTAAATCCTTTCTAGAAAAATTGCGAATTTTTGAAAATATTTAATGTCAACGTTCCAGACAAGCGTTATAATGCATTACAAATCATCAAAAAAAAATTAAAAATTATTTATTCGTCAAAATATCAAAAAATTTCTTAATTCACATCCATATTACTGGATTCGCATCACACCTTAAGAAGTGATGCAAATTCAGTGCAACGGCTGTTGAAATGGTGGACATTCGTCCTATGACAAACCCATGTTAAAATCATCGCTTCTACACCGATTTTGCACCACTTCCGGATCCAAAAAGAACAGTTTCATTACTTTTTTGGCGACGCTTTTTTTGCTGGGATATGGACCAATTTTTGTGCGACTGGGGATCGATTTGTCTGAGGGCTATATATAACTATTGACCGATATGGACCTAGTTAGGCATGGTTGTTAACGGCCATATACTAGCACAATGTACCAAATTGCAACTGACTCGGATGAAATTTGCTCCTCCAAGTGGCTCCAAAACCAAATCTCGGGATCGGTTTATATGGGGGCTATATATGATTATGGACTGATATGGACCACTTTTGGCATCGTTGTTAAATATCATATGCCATACGTACCAAATTTCAACCAGATCGGATGAATTTTGCTCCTCAAAAAGGCACCGGAGGTCAAATCTGCGGATCGGTTTATATGGGGGCTATATATAATTATGGACCGATGTGGACCAATTTTTGCATGGTTGTTAGATACCATATACTAACACCATGTACCAAATTTCAGTCGGATCGGATGAAATTTGCTTTTCTTAGAGGCTCCGCAAACACAATCCGGGGATCGGTTTATATGGGGGCTATATATAATTATGGACCGATGTGGACCAATTTTGGCAATGTTGTTAGATACCATATACCAACACCATGTACGAAATTACAGCCGGATCGGATGAAATTTGCTTCTCTTAGAGGCTCCGCAAGCCAAATCGGGGGATCCGTTTATATGGGGGCTATATATAATTATGCACCGATGTGGACCAATTTTTGCATGGTTATTAAAGACCATATACTAACACCATGTCTCTTAGAGACTCCGCAAGCCAAATCGGGGGATCGATTTATATGGGGGCTATATACAATTATGGACCGATGTGGACGAATTTTTGCATGGTTGTTAGAGACCATATACTAACACCATGTACACAATTTTAGCCGGATCGGATGAAATTTGCTTCTCTTAGAGGATCGGCAGGCCAAATTTGGGGGTCCGTTTATATGGGGGCTATACGTAAAAGTGGACCGATATGGCCCATTTGCAATACCATCCGACCTACATCAATAGCAACTACTTGTGCCAAGTTTGAAGTCGATAGCTTGTTTCGTTCGGAAGTTAGCGTTATTTCAACAGACGGACGGACATACTCTGATCGCCTCAGAATTTCACCACGACCCAGAATATATACTTTATGGGGTCCTAGAGCAATATTTCGATGTGTTATAAACGGAATGACAAAGTTAATATACCCCCATCCTATGGTGGAGGGTATAAAAACTAAAAAACGAATGAATTAAATTTTTTTTCCTAGAATCTGGTACACAAAACTCAAATTTTAAAGAGAATTTTGCCTTAAATGTGTCCTTACTCGAATTCTCCGCTTCTTGGGCTCGGTATCAATACCAAACTCATTACTGTAAAGACAAAATCTTTGGAGCAGGACATGGGTTTTTTTTTGCAGTGTAAGTGGTGCAAAGAAACAGCGGCACTCTTTATTTACTTGGGACATCTATTCATATTTTGATCTTTGGTTTTACCAGATAACTATTGCGTTGGTATTGTTCCACATATTTTGATCCTATCGACAGAGTCTGCATACCTTAGAAACAAGTATTTCGACAAAAATCTTCGCCTGCTATCTAAAAACTTCTCGGAATTTCTTATCTAGCCTCGTCAAAAATCAAAAGATTAAGGAAACAATAGCCACAGACTGGCGTCAAGTGAGCAAGCAAGTACAATTTCATGTTAATCAAAAAGATTTTTGATCTTAAATTATTAATTTGACCAAATGATCGACATCATTAACAAACATATCACAGAGCAAAACAACAGCGACTACAAAAAATCAACAATTAAAACTATGTACGCACACTTTACAACAACAACAATAATGGCAACGACAACATCAACAACAACGTATAGCAATTGAAGAGCTTTTGTGACAGCTGTTTCTTCATTTCTATTGTGCTTGTGTGGTTGTGAGAATAGATCAACATCACTGTAATGGGGTGTTGATGAGAACAAACAAAACAGGGAGTAAAGAGCAACAACAATAATAATAATAATAATAATTATGAATGCTGCTGAATAGTGTCGATGTGTGAGAGAGACTGAACAGTGGTCTAACGATGGCAAACGAAGTGGGTGGAATGGGTTGATGTCGTATCATTACACTCGTGCCATTAACATCAACAACATAACATAGGACACACAAAGCAAAAACAAGAGCATACAACTCTACTCCATGTTTATCTTGATCTTAAGGAGAAATAAACAAACTGAGATGACAGAAGTAGAAGCAGAAGCAGCAGCAACAACAACAGTACAAAAGCTAATACAAATTCATCATAATAATCATGATGATGAGCTATGTTAACATCATCACCACCAGCCACACTAACCAAACATTAAAGTTGAAGGAGAATCATCATCGTCATGGCCCTGCGGAAACGGACGAAGAATTATGAGTGGTGCTTCTCACTAGCTGTTTACCCCCTCAGCAGTAATGCTAGAAACTACCAAATTGAAGCAATGCTGCTGCGTTTGCTTTAGCTGTAAGCATTATGTCGTTGCTGTGTTGCCGTCATCATAGATCATCGCTATGAGTTTTGTGTTCTTCTTGTGATTTGTCGTTACTGTTTGCGCTGATTCTAGCTAATGCCATCGCCAGCACTGCTGCTGTAGAGTGTGGTTGTGTTTTGTTGGTTTATACTACAACAGATTTTTGTTTTCTACGAAGGAGCAACATTAACTCCAACGCAAACCAAATACCAACAACAGTTCATCTCTGAAAGACATCAGAGCTTGGTGCCGGGACACATGAGCATGAAAACTGATTAACATTCGGTACGGTTCAGTTCAGTTTGCCTTAAAACGGATGAAGAGTGAATTTTCATAAAAAACCCAAAAACAAGAAAAAAAGTCGTTACTTTTATTTACGATCGTATGTGTCTTTTGTGCTTCTTCTTGTGAATACGGTTCAATGAATGCCTGATTGTCTTGTGTGTTGTACAAAATAAATTATTTTGCATTTTTTTGTATTCAAAAGGACTGAATTCATTCCTTTGTTCACTTAAAAAAAAAAGAAATAAAAACTCAAAAAAAAAAAAATAAATAAATAAAATAACAAAAAAACATCTTAACTCAAGATCAATGAATCCCATTGCCTCTGTGTTTGTGTGATTTAGTGAAATTTTGTATTTTGTGCCACAAGGAAGCCAAGTTCCATCTAAGAGTTTTATATAGCGTGATTGTCAATCCTCACCATTGAGACAGATGTCCGTCAGAAAATGTTTGAATCAATGTCAACATAAACAAAGGCGGTTGTGACAACAGCCCATTCCTTTTGCAATTCTGCGGTGTTGTGATTGTGTTGAAACAAAATTCCTCTCTGTAGGTGTTGATTTTGTGTGGGGGTTTTACTCGACCCAGAGAAATATTTCTTGATTGGAAGTGAAAAAGAGAAATTACCTATGTCAGCTTTTGTAGCAGTGAACTGGAGGTTTTACATAAACAAAATTTTATTTTTGAACTGTATATTTTTCTTTATGAACTGTGAGTGTATATCACATTGAATTTTTAAGCTATACACTCATAAGAAAACATGAATAGTGTCTCTGTCAATTAGACCCTCTCAGGTTGTGGATGCAGAAATTCGTTGACTCGAATGCAGTACACATATTTTTCTGGAATAAAAATTTAATTTAGTTTAAAATTAAATTAAGTTAAATTTAAAATTACATTAATAATTATGCAAGAACTCGACACAAGAAGTACGGTGGACAAGATGGACGAGAAAGAAATGCGAAACAACGCAAGACATGAGATTAGAGAAGACGAGAGCGAGACAGAAGTGTCTGTAAACATTCCGTTCTTTATAGTGGAGTAACTGTAAAATGCCACCAAAAGTCTCAAGCCACTTGGTAATTAAAGAAAAAGCAACCAAGTGACCAGAAACCCATCTTGCTAGGTACATCAGCTACCTAATAGAAGGAATCTTCACTAATGAATAAAGATTATTTCTTATCAGCAAGAGTAAGGGCGACCAAGCCTCGCTATCGTCGCACATCTCAGGAAACCAAGATTTGACGAGGCTATCAGGACTGTTGGGACTCTGTCTGCAAGACAATACGGATTGAGATCTGGGAACTGGGAGCGACACTAGGATCCCCCTTAAGGAAGTATCTGACGTAGGGTTGCCAGATGATGGTTGCCGAAATCCGGAACATTGCGCAGTACATTCCGGGATTTGACGGGACAAGTTGCCCATATTTTATCACTTGGTAAATTTGAATAAACGCCATCGTCATGATTTTCTGCAGACTTTGAAATTCCTAAATATGTTGGAACCTCTGAAACTTTCTCCCAAGATGGCTGCGATGATTTTATATCAAACGTAAATATTTTTGGGAAAATTTGTTTTTTTTTTTACGGAAACCTAAACTCATATTTACTGGCATATTATTTTCGCGTTTGGCAAACAAACTTAAACTCTGAGGTGACAATTGCTGCTTCTTTTGTAGTGGCTTTCGACTGGACTGGGAAATTGGATATGGCCATGAACATGGTTTTGGGTATATTTCACATCAGATTTGGGGATTGTTATAGTGTCACTAAAGGGTCTAAGGTAGTGATAGGGATAAAATCGAACAGGGAGTACAGACTTGACTTATATTTTTTTAAATACATTTTGCAGAAAAACGTGAATTTGAAATAAAATTAGATATTTGCGTATATTTTTTTTACATTTACTGCTTAAGTGACTGTTGATGATTCGAAAAAAAAAATCTGACAGACAAAGCATGAAAATCCAAAATCCAAAATATTTTTGAAAGTGATTTAATTTTAAATCGTTTACATTTATAAGAAATGGAAAAAATAAAACATATACCTTGAGTAATTCAAATTTGTAAAAGATTCGGGACACTTCCTGGAGACGGAATTCCGGGACAATCCAGGCGAATCCCGGCCATTTGGCAAGCCTAATCTGATGCCGTTCTGGCGACACAACAGGGCAGCCACCCTTCGAGATATTAGGACGCTGGATATTAGGAATGCTTTCAATAACCTAAGGTAGACGTAATATACATAGAGTCCATATTTCACATACCGAAATACTTGACGAGAATATTGAAAGACTATCCCAAGGACCGGCTTTTGATATACGTCACTATACAAGGCACAATCCTTGAACCAGATCTCTGGAACGCAAAATACGGGGAGATGCAGAAGGTACCCATGCCAGGTTAATGTTTCATCTGGCATGGTCTTGTTGGCTATGCTGATGACATAGCCGCTGTGATAAAAAGCGAGAAATACTAAGAGGCTTCGTGGTGCAATGGGAGCCACCGTGGTGCTATGGTAAGCATGCCCGTCTTACATACACAAGTTCGTTGGTTCGATTCCTGCTTCGACATAACACCAAAAAGTTTTACAGCGGTGGATTATCCCACCTCAGTAATGCTGGTGACATTTCTGAGGGTAACTATGATACGCGCGAAGGAATGGTTAGACACTCATGGCTTACAATTAACCATGCAAAAGACCAAACTTCTGCCACTAACGAGACGGAATCTCCTGTGGAAATAGACATGCACATAGACGACATGGTAATCCCAACAAAGCAGTCAATCAAATACTTGGGGTTAAGGCAGGATTCGAAACTAACGTACTCCAAGCAGATAGAGTACGCAACGGAGAAAGCTGATACGATAATGTCGGGAATGAGCAATAATGGGGAAAATAGGAGGCCGTCTTCCAAGCAGAAGAAGAATACTCATGGAGATTATTAACAGTATACTCCTCTATGGATGTGAGATCTGGGCGTAGACCCTTCGAAGACGGACTAGACGAAAAAGTTACCTTCAGTACAGAGAACGACAGCTCTGAGAATCACTTCAGCATACCACACAGTATCGGGGGAAGCCGCATTAGTGATAGCAGGAGCGATTCCAATAGACCTCCAGTCGATTGAGAGGCAAAAGGTTTTCGAGACTAAACAACAAGGCTCGATGGACATGATACCGAAGATTCAACAAGAGACCAGAGATAGATGGCTAGAACGAGACATAGGGCAGATGGACACATGGAGTTATAACTGACATACAGTTATGGCGAGAGATAAGATATGGAGAATTAACGTATTACATGACTCAAATGCTCTCTGGTCACAAATACTTTCGAAAGTATCTGCATCGTATGGGGAAATGCTGTTGACAGAACTATATTTACCAAGAAGAAGAAGAAGAGGTCTCACATTCTTTAGATATGTCCGAACGACGGACAGCTATAGGTTAGGTTAGGTTATGTGGCAGCCCGATGCATCAGGCTCACTTAGACTATTCAGTCCATTGTGATACCACATTGGTGAACTTCTCTCTTATCACTGAGTGCTGCCCGATTCCATGTTAAGCTCAATGACAAGGGACCTCCTTTTTATAGCCGAGTCCGAACGGCGTTCCTTATAGCAGTGAAGCTTTGAAACCCTCAGAAATGTCACCGGCATTACTGAGTTGGGATAATCCACCGCTGGGAGCCACCGTGGTGCAATGGTTAGCATGCCCGCCTTGCATACACAAGGTCGTGGGTTTGATTCCTGCTTCGACCGAACACCAAAAAGTTTTTCAGCGGTGGATTATCCCACCTTGGTAATGCTGGTGACATTTCTAAGGGATTCAAAGCTTCTCTAAGTGGTTTCACTGCAATGTGGAACGCCGTTCGGACTCGGCTATAAAAAGGAGGTCCCTTGTCATTGAGCTTAACATGAAATCGGGCAGCACTTAATGATAAGAGAGAAGTTCACCAATGTGGTATCACAATGGACTGAATAGTCTAAGTGAGCCTGATACATCGGGCTGCCACCTAACCTAACCTAACCTAACCTAACCATCCACCGCTGAAAAACTTTTTGGTGTTCGGTCGTAGCAGGAATCGAACCCACGACCTTGTGTATGCAAGGCGGGCATGCTAACCATTGCACCACGGTGGCTACCGACGGACAGCTATAGAAGATGCAAATGGTCATGTCTCTCCGAGAAATATAATCCAGAAGATGGTGCAGTGTGACAGGAACTGTGAGGCCATAGGGCGATTTGTAGAACAAGTTGTCCGTAGGAAAAGATTAACATGGAGACTACGACATGAATAATGTAAGCTTGAATTTGAATGCGGACTAGAAGGAGATGGTCATTCTCGAAGTAATGCGAAAACGGCGCCGAGATGGTAAAAGTTTAGGTTGAAGTGGCAGCCCGATTTATTGCAGGAGGTTCACTTAGACTATTCAGTCCACTGTGATCCGAGGTGGTAGTCTTACCGCAAGGGAAGAGGAATGGGTTTTTAGCTGATAACCAATTGTAACAGAGTCTGGGACACTGTCAGGTGCTTAAAGCATTTTTCTACCCTTACAGGCAAAAAATATAAATCAACTTAAAAATATAAAACAAATTACAAAAAAAAAAAAAAAAAAAAAACAAGTATATACGGCCGTAAGTTCGGCCAGGCCGAATCTTATGTATCCTCCACCATGGATTCCGTAGAAACTTCTACGAAAGACTGTCATCCACAATCGAATTACTTCTTAACATCGTTTTCTAAATTGTGAGTTAGTCCATACGTGGTATATATTAGACAAAAAAGTTATGTATAGTTAAGTCTACAAATAATTACGAATCGATATGGACTTTTTTCACGGTACGTAGAGAGCCAGAATTGAAATATGGGGGTCGCTTATATGGGGGCTATATACAATTATGAAGTTCATATGGACCAATTTTTGTGTGATTGGAAATCGATTTATCTGAGGGATATATATAACTATAGACCGATATGGACCTAGTTACGCATGGTTGTTAACGACCATATACTAGCACAATGTACCAAATTTCAACTCACTCGGATGAAATTTGCTCCTCCAAGAGGCTCCAAAACCAAATCTCGGGATCGGTTTATATGGGGCTGTATATGATTATGGACTGATATGGACTACTTTTGGCATGGTTGTTAAATATCATATACGATCACCGTACCAAATTTCAAGCAGATCGGATGAATTTTGCTTCTCCAAACGGCACCGGAGGTCAAATCTGGGGATCCGTTTATATGGGGGCTATATATAATTATGGACCGATACCGACCAATTTTTGCATGGGTGTTTGAGGCCATATATTAACACCACGTACCAAATTTCAACTGAATAAGTTGAATTTTGGTCTTCCAAGGGGCTCCGGAGGTCAAATCTGGTGATCGGTTTATATGGGTGCTATATATAATTATGGACCGATGTGGACCAATTTTTGCATAGTTGTTAGAGACCATATACTAACACCATGTACCAAATTTCAGCTGGATCGGATGAAATTTGCTTCTCTTAGAGGCCTCGCAAGCCAAATCGGGGGATCGGTTTATATGGGGGCTATATATAATTATGGACCGATGTGGACCAATTTTTGCATGGTTGTTAGAGACCACATACTAACACCATGTACCAAACTTCAGCCGGATCGGATGAAATTTGCTTCTCTTAGAGGTCTCGCAAGCCAAATCGGGGGATCGGTTTATATGGGGGCTATATATAATTATATACCGATGTGGACCAATTTTGGCATGGTCTATGCCATATACTAACACCATGTACCAAATTTCAGCCGCATCGGATGAAATTTGCTTCTCTTAGAGGCCTCGCAAGACAAATTTGGGGGTCCGTTTAAATGGGGGCTATACGTAAAAGTGGACCGATATGGCCCATTTGCAATACCATCTGACCTACATCAATAACAACTACTTGTGCCAATTTTCAAGTCGATAGCTTGTTTCGTTCGGAAGTTAGCGTTTGAAATCACGCTAACAGACGGACGGACGGACGGACATGCTCAGATCGACGAATTGTTTAGACCTTCATCCAGGGCCGGCAAACTTAGGTCTCATTGACATAACTTCTCCATTACATTTATTAGCATTCATAGTGCTCGAATTTTTCTAGAGCATTAACCTTTAAAATATTCGCAGAATTTCTATTGAAGTCAACTACCATAATCACGATTTCGGACTTGGGGCATGGTGGTTTCTTGCGTTTAGCTTAAGGGCTTACATAATCGGTTAAGAAGACATTGGTGCTTGCTTTTTATTTTCACTAATGTGTTTAGCATATGTATCATTAACTTGGCAGCAGTTATCTTTAAGCGCATGCTCAACTGTCGCCTTGGAGAATGATGCATTTGCACTTCATACCTTAGAGCCTAAAACAACAATACACGCAGCAACAGCAATGACACCACGCCAACGAACAAATGACGACAACATCAAAATCCCATGCCACGAACATCAACGATGATGATGATGCTGATTCCGATGCAGTTGATCTGAACAACAGCAGTGAAAAGAGATTGCAACCCAGTTTCCATGAAGACTGTAAATAAAGCATTTTATGTTCTCTGATGGAGATGCCTGGTACTGGGGGTAAGGACTGTGTTTGATCTTGTCTGCTATGGCTGTTGGTAGTGGCATGATTGGTGGCGCTGATGATGTTGTTGATGGCGATGGCGATGACGATGATGATGATGTCGCTGTATGCAATTCACTATGTTTTTTTTGGGGGGGGGCACTGGTCGTTTGGTTGGCTTGATGTTGCACGACCGACAGACGTATATCCATTCGCCCTGGTAGATTGTTGGCACCGGTGCAATATCACTTACTTGTGTTCTTTCGCCAGAAGCAGTGAATATCGGACAGAGCGACATTTGTGGAAATCGCATTAAAAGAAAAGCCATCAGATATGACCAGACATTGGTCGTTTATGGTTCAACAGACAGTCATCAACTGATCAAAGTCACCTGTATGCATTGTTGGTTTAGATGATGTCTGTGAGACATCAGAAAATTCCACCTTAACAAATTCGAAGAGCATTTTAGCGCCAGGCGAAAAGCAAGACAAGGAATTTTTCAAACACAAAATAAAAAAACGAAAGAAACTGTCTAACAAGAAGACGAAAAAAAAAGATGTTTTACGAGAAACCATACCTTGTTCCCGTTTTTGTTTTATTTTCGTTACTGTTGCAGTCATTTTAAATTCTGATGGTTGGCAAATATCTTCGCAATATTCTTTCATGCTAATATTGCTGAGTGATACCTTTGTCGGAGCACATCACTTAACATGCGGGCGGTTTCACTCAGCTCTGACAGAGACCACTTCTTCAAAGGCAGAAATCCACTTCCTTGGTAACGGCGGTAATGGGGCATTGAACTTGTGGTCAATATTATTCAATACTTTTCGGTTATGGAATGCGCTATTCTAATTTTAGATTTGTTGCTTCATGATTCTTGGAAAAAGTGAAATACCATCATGTTGAAGTGAATGTGAAAAATAACAATCGATTCTTTCTTTCTTTTTATTTGAAAGGATTTTGATTGATCGATGGTTTTTCTGAAAGTCATGTGTATTCAAAGCTAAAAGAAACTTAATACAAATATTAAAAAAATACTTTCAAATTAAAAGGCATTACACAAATAAAATATATATAAATTTAAAAATAATTAAAAAAAAAGAGAAATTTAAGTGAAGTGAAAAAGAGAAAACAATTTACAAAAAATGAAGCAAATTAAACAACGGACACAAATTATTTTGGATTACTATCAGAATGGCTTGGGCCCGGTCTATAAACCTTCCGAGGAATTTGATAAGGTAATTTTTAGTTATTTATCTATTATTATCTATCTATTATCTTTTATTATATATTCTAAAACAGAACTGTAATAAATATTAAAGCACAAGCTACAAAGGTTATCGGCTTAATTTTAGGTAATTTCTAATAAGATTTATTAATTTGAATTAAATAGAAAATATATAACTAATTATAAATATGACTGAAAATTTGGGCGTTTATGTATGATTATTTTTTAAATTAAATTAAACAAGCACAATTAATTTTTTTACGTGACAATAAAACAATTAATTTTTTAATCCAATTTTTAATGATGTCTTATGTAATAATATTTTTTTTTGGGTTTTATTAAAAAATTTTGTGTTAATAAAAATTGTGTTAATTAAAAAAAATAATATAGTTAAAAATCTGAGAGTTTTTTAAATGAAATATTTTGTTTTTAAATAACAGTTGAACAATTATTTTTTAAATCGAATGTTTAACAAGGTCTTATTTAAAAATAATATTTTTTGGTTTTCGTTTTTTTTTTGTAGTAATAAAAATTGTATTGATTAAAAATATAATAATCTAATTGATTGTTTTTTTTTTGTTAATTAAATTAAAACACAATTAATTTGTTTTATTACAATTAAACAATTAATCGAATGTTTAACTATGCCTCAGGGAAAAATAATATTATTGTTATGTTTTTGGTTTTACTAAACAAATTGTGTTTATAAAAAAAAATAATATAAAAAAATTTGAGCTTTTCTAATTGATTAATTGTTTAATAGAATTATGTTTTTAATAACAGTTGAACAAGTATTTTTTAATCGAATGTTTGACAAAGTCGTATTTAAAAATAATATTATTTTTTTGGTTTTATAATTTTTTTTTGTATTATTAAAAATCGTGTTAATTAAAAAAAATAATTATAATAGTCTAATTTTGTAAATAAATAAATAAATAAATAATTATAATATAATTGAAACTATGGACGTTTATGTTTTTTTTCTAAATTAAAAAAAAAAAAACAATTAATTTTTAATGGAATATTTAACAATGTCTTATAAAAAAAATTAGTTTTTGGTTTTATATATTTTTTTGTGTTAATTAAAAAAATAATGTTATTGAAATTGTTGATGTTAATGATTGATTATTTTTTATTTATGTTTTCAGTTAAACAATTGATTACATTTTACAAAAAAAATTGTCTTAATTAAAAAACAAAAAAAACTAATATAATTGAAAATCGGAGGTTTTATGATTGGTTATTTGTTCAAAAAATTTTTTTTTTTAAATAACATTTGAACAATTACTTTTTTAATGGAATTTTTAACAAAGTCTTATTTAATAATAATATTATTTTTTTGGGTTTTGATTTTATTAATTTTTTTTTTGTATTAATAAAAATTGTGCTAATTAAAAAAAAATAATTATAATATAATTGAAAATACAGACCTTTATGATTTTTTTAAATTAAATTAAAAAAAACAATTTTTTTTTAATTGCAGTTGTTCAAATAATTTTTAATGGAATATTTAACAATGTCTTATTAAACAAATTAGTTTTTGGTTTTATATATTTTTTTGTGTTAATTAAAAAATAATGTAATTGAAATTGTTGGTGTTAATGATTGATTATTTTATTTTTTTTTTTATTTATGTTTTCAGTTAAACAATTATTTAAATTTTACAAAAAAAAAATGTGTTAATTTTAATTAATTGAAAATCTGAATATAATTATAAACTAATATAATTGAAAATCTGAGGTTTTATGATTGATTACTTTTTCAATAAAATATTTTTTTAATAACAGTTGAATAATTAGTTTTTTTTAACAAAATCTTATTTAAAAATAATATTATATTTTTGGTTTTGGGTTTTTAATTGGTTTTTGTATTAATAAAAATTGTATTAATTAAAAAAATAGCTTTAATATAATTGAAAATATGGAAGTTTATGTTTTCTTTTTTTTAATTAAATTTAAAAATCAATTACTTTTTTTAATTACAGTTGTACAGTTAATTTTAATGAAATATTTAACAATGTCTTAATTAACTTAATTAAAAAAAAAAATATTTTTAAATTTGGTTTTCTCAAAAAAAAAAGAATATTTGTTAATTGTTAATAATGAAATGTTTAACTATAATAAATTTACACATGTAATAAAAATGTATAAATATTGTTTTTTATTTATCAATTCAACCTTTATATGCTCCATTTAAAAACAAAATAGTTAATCGCTCTAAAAAGAAAATCTAAGTTAATTTTAGAAATTTTTCATTAAATTTTATTACACATTCCCAATTTCTTCCAATTAAAATTAAATTTCAAGGAAATTAAAAAAAAAAATATTCAATTAAACAAAAATTAACTGATTCAACAATCTTTTAATTAAAATACAAATTAATCACAAAATTAATATTTTAAGTTTTAATTTTAATTAATATTTTAATTTCACCAATTAAGTTTTTAATTGACGATGGTGATTAATGCTATTATTTCTGTGATTGAAGAAATTTCATTTAAAAATTATTTGCATTTCGTGATTGAACACAAAAATTATTTTCTTCAGTGTATGATTATAAAAAAAATATGTATTTCTTTATTAAAGTAAATTTCTTGAGAAAACTACATAAGCAGGTTTTTTTACGAAGTTTACGAAAAATTCGAAATGTATTGAAGAAAAAATTGCAACAAATATCCTTACTGCAATGCGAAATTCAAGATGGACACATTTTTGACAAAAATTCACACAAACTCACGATATGATAAAAATCAAAAATATTAAAACAATTTTTTTACCCATTAAAGTAAATATTTCTCGACAAATTTCTCCTTTCTAAAATTAGCAGAAATGTACGGGAACTCTATTCAATAAAAATATACCATAAATAAGTTACAGGTTTTAAACCAATTAAAAAAATGAACATAATCACATTGTTTATTTCAATTCTAATCGCCATTATGAAATATATTGCATACACTGAAAAAAATATTGTTGTGAGGCCAAAGATTTCATGTCCTTAAAATACGAAAGCAAATTTTGCTTAGCATAGAAGACGCATTTCTCTAATATAAAGTTTATTTCCTTTTCCAAAAAGTCGATAAACTTTTCAATGAAGTCGTATTGTCCTTATAATTAAGTGATTTGTCTTAAAAATGGGTATCATAACGTGAAAGAAAAATTTGTTAGGGTAAGGTCAAATTGACTTTAATAATTCTGTTAAATTCTTTAAAATTAATGAAATTGTTTTTAAATTTGTTGTCTTTTTGACTACAAAGCCCAAAATCGTTAAAAGATAGGACTTGTTTTTAAAATTTTATTTTAAAGACTTTTTTTACTTGAAACATAGCAAAAATTCTACTGAAAGTCGAGTCTAAATTTGGAAAATAAAGTTGTCGTTAACTTGTTTTTAATGGACTTTGATGACTTATGAAGAAAAAAATTTTAAAAAATAAAAAATTAAAATTTGCTTCCTAGAAGCAAGTACACAAAAGCCAAATTTAAAAGAGAATTGTGTCTTAAAAGTATCCTTACTTCTATTCTCCGCTTCTTTGGCTCGGAATCAATGCCAAAATTGTTAAAATAAAGACAAAATCTTTGGAACAGGGCATGCTTTTTTTCAGTGTACATGATTTGTCTGATAATTATGTGTTACCTCTTTACAGGGTTACTGGGAAATTTTTTTGAACCAGAACGTGCCATATGTCAAATTTTATCTCTATGACTCTCTTTTATTGACTTTTTGCAGTAATTGATCGAAATGCTGCAAACAATTTTGAATAATTTTCCAAAATTTTTTGGTACGCGAACAGAGCTTATACCAACCTGTTGTAGCAACTGCATATCCCTATACGATATCCCTGTTACAATTGCTAGATATACATTAAATCCCTACGTTTTCTTAACAGATATAAGTTCTAGTCTTTATTTTAACACTAACTACATACAATCCCCACTACACACCTCTCAACCAATACTATCAACATAGGTCCGTTATACAAAATACAATACAATCGTATTGCTTTATTTAACTCGCTCTCCTCTTTTTATCTATACTCTCCCAATGACTCTTAAACTGTTGCCCACATTTCAACATAACTATAGCCAACACACGAAAATCAACACGAAACAAATAAAGCAACAGACCCTCAAACTAAAGCACCTACAGCAATAATGTCATATTTTTTCTAGATTAAATCAGTTTATTAATTAAATTGCACGAAAAATCAAAATTTCCTTTCGATTAATATAAAATAAGTTTGCTGGCATATTTATATATAATTATTATGATTATGGAATGGATGAAAAAATCCTAAAGAAAACTATAATAAATTCAAGTAAATTAGAATAAAATATATGACATAATTATTTTAATATTCGAGCTTTTTGGACAAATTGGATGAATGGATTTTTATAAATTGAGCCATTTATGTACACGTCTAGCTATTAGAGGTGTGCACGTGAGTAATATTTTGCTCACGCTCACGCACACTCACGACGGAAAAATCTTATTCACGCACACTCACGCACGATATTTTTTGGAAAAAAGAAAATTTGTACTCACGCACGAAAATATTTTAAATGTCGTGACTCACGAAAAATATCGTGACTCAGGAAAAATGTCGTGACTTGCAAAAAACGCGTGACTCACGTACTCACATGAGTATGATTAAAATCGAAAGCGCTATAAAACTTTTAACACTTAGGATATCACAAAAAGTATAATGAATTCAACTCCTAAGCATTTTATGTTCGTAAGCGGTATTATTTTCGTGAGCGTGTTTTTCCGAAATTCGTTACTCTCGTACGCTCACGAAGATATTATTTTCGTGAATCACGCTCACGCACCACATTTGGTTGGTTAATAACGCTCACGCACACTCACGCCGTTTCCCTCAGCGTGAGTCACGAAAATTTTCGTGAATCACGACAATTTCGTGTCACGTGCACACCTCTACTAGCTATACATGATTCAGTACTGGTGAGGGTGCATTTTTATAGTCTTTAAATGCTAATGGACAAAATGCATGAGTTTTTTTTGTAAAATATATTAAATGTAATGTATTAAATAAATGTATTCCAATTAACTTAAATAGCAAACTAATTAAATTAAATGGTATTAAATTAAATAAGGCTTATTTAAATGAAAGGAAATTTTATGAACGGACGAACAAGATCAATTGCATTTGTGATGGTATGAAAATTAAATATAATAAATTTAAATAATAATAGAATATTTTATATGGAATAAATAAAAACTAAGTTAAATTAATTTAAATAATATCCAATCGAATTTAATTAAATTATATTATATTTATTTAAATAACAGAAAAAATATGGACGGACTTACATATCAGATATACTAACTAATTTTATTAAGTAATTTAAATCAATTTAATTAAATTATATATTTTTTTAAATTATATTAGATTTATTTAAATACAAAAAATATGGACATATATAAATCATACTAATTTTGGTAATTTTAGGTAGGATTGTTTGCTAGAGATATATTGACTCTAATTTACCCCATAATTATTTTGATCCTCAATTAAATTAAATTTCTAAAATCTCCTCCTTATATAGTTTTCATCTATGGGAAATGACTAATTACTTAATTTATCAAAATGATTTACAAAAAAACGAGAACAATAAATTTAGAGATCATATTCATAAAAATTTGCTTCAAAGGCATTAATTTGACTCTTAAGTGAAATAGATGCCATGCATCTGTTTTAATGGCCCTATAAATTTTATTTTGAACGTGGTTTTCACTATTAATTTTAACAAAAAAAAAAAAAAAAAAAAAACTTTTATTATAGTAGTTTTCTTGTTAAGCTTAATAGATTTATATGTCATACCTAAAATGGTTATGCCATCATCATTAGCCCATTGCGATGGAGATACATAAATAACCATAATTCTGTCAAACATCACAATGCGGATTATAGAAGTAATGCCAAACTGAAGACATAATATGGCACATTTGAAAAGATATCCATAAATGGAAATTCCTAGCAATTCTTTGAAATTGGGATATAAATTCAAATTCAATGACAAAATGTTTCTGTTTTTTTTTATTTTATCGAAATGTGCCCAAGATTGTTAAACATTTGCCAATTAATTGTGCGATAAAAAATATTGACAAATCTTTTTCAAATAAACCAAACAACAAAAACACATATCTACAACAGAATTAACAATCGAATAACATAGCAGAAAATTAGAAAAAAATTACATATAACAAAACCACAAAGAATAATAAGAAAGAGAATAGAAAAAAATATTTATGCAAATTATGGTGTCTATGGTAGACCCACAATTGAACATAAATTCTAAAATTCTATTTGCAATGTGGCAAAACTGACACTTAGCTAGACTGAAATTTATTATTATGGAATTTTTATTACAATGATTCACATCAAAAATCCACAAGCAATTTTAAAGTCATTTTGAGAAAAATGTTTGCCATATTTTTATAAACTAATTCAATATATGCTCTGGCTATAATAAATTGGATATACATAAAAATGTTTCTTTGAAAAAACAAAATGAATACTGATCTCCTCAGAATTCTACCAAAATATGGTAGATTCTTTACTGTTTGGTAGATTAAAAGAATGAATTCTTGATATTTTGGTAGATTAAACAAGTATATACAGCAGTAAGTTCGGCCGGGCCGAATCTTAAATACCCACAACCATGAACCAAATATTAGGGTTTCCTTTGAAATTTCAGGAGGGCTTGAGGACATTTCCGGAAGATAAATTTAAAGATTTCACCTATGAGGACTCTATCAGATTCTGGATTTATAAGAACCATTTTTGTTTGAGTTTTAGAGGAATTATTAACATCTCTTGTAAGTGTGCAAGAAAATTATAAAATAACGTCTTGATTTGAAATCGTAAATCTGTAGATTTTCACCCAAAAGGTAAAATTTGGAAATTTTACATTGAGTTTCCAGCAATTTTCATGATCAGTTGGCCTTCTACACCCTCAAGAAGTGAAATCGGTCTATTTGTAGGCATTACCAAATGGACCTCTAAAAACTTAATACCATACACGTTTTTGTGAGCCTAAAATACCAGAATATTTACAATTTCAGGCAAATCAGATAAAAACTACGGTTTCTAGAAACCCAAGGAGTTAAATCGGGAAATCGTTCTTATGGGGGCTATACTAAAATATGGAGCGATACTCACCGTTTTCGGCACACCTCTTTATGGCCCGAAAATACCTCTAGATTTCCAATTTCAGGCAAATTGGATAAAAACTTTGGATTCTAGAAGCCCAAGAAGTAAAATCGGGAAATCGGTCTATTGGGGGCTATACCAAAATATGGACCGATGGTTGGATAGGTTAGGTTATGTGGCAGCCCGATGTATCAGGCTCACTTAGACTATTCAGTCCATTGTGATACCACAGTGGTGAACTTCTCTCTTATCACTGAGTGCTGCCCGATTCCATGTTAAGCGCAATGACAAGGGACCTCGTTTTTATAGCCGAGTCCGAACGGCGCTCCACATTGCAGTGAAACCACTTAGAGAAGCTTTGAAATCCTCAGAAATGTCACCAGCATTACTGAGGTGGGATAATCCACCGCTGAAAAACTTTTTGGTGTTCGGTCGTAGCAGGAATCGAACCCACGACCTTGTGTATGCAAGGCGGGCATGCTAACCATTGCACCACGGTGACTCCCAAAATATGGACCGATACTCATCATTTTCGGCACACCTATTTATGGTCCTAAATACATCTAGATTTCCAATTTCAGGCAAATTGGATAAAAACTACGGTTTCTATAAGCCCAAGACCCCAAATCGGGAGGTCGGTTTATATGGGCACCATACCAAAACATGGACCGATGCTCACCATTTTTGGCACACCTCTTTACGGTTCTAAAGTACCTCTCGATTTCCAAATTCAGATAAATTGGATAAAAACTGCGGTTTCTATAAGCCCAAGAAGTAAAATCGGGAGATCGGTCTATATGGGGGCTATACCAAAATATGGATCGATACTCACAATTTTTGGAACACGTATTTATGATCCTACAATACCTCTAGATTTCCAATTTTAGGCAAATTGGATAAAAACTACGATTTCTATAAGCCCAAGACCCCAAATCGGGAGGGCGGTTTATATGGGGACTATATCAAAACCTGGACCGATATAGCCCATCTTCGAACTTGACCTGCCTGCAGACAAAAGACGAGATTGCGCAAAATTTCAGCACGATTGCTTCATTATTGAAGACTGTAGCGTGATTACAACAGACAGACAGATCAAGAATATATATACTTTATATAGTCGGAAATCGATATTTCGATGTGTTACAAACGGAATGACAAACTTATTATACCCCCGTCACCATTCTATGGTGGTGGGTATAAAAAAAATCATATCCAAATAAAAGGTACTTCAATCTTCTATAGAAATATTTTTCTATAGAAATATTATTATTTCTATTTTATTTCTATAGAAGTACAATTTTGACAAAATTTTCTATAGAAATAAAATTTTGACAAAAATTTTCTATAGAAATAATTTTTTTGACAAAATTTTCCAGAGAAATAAAATTTTGACAAAAATTTTTTATAGAAATAATTTTTTTGACAAAATTTTCCATAGAAATAAAATTTTGAAAAAATTTTCAATAGAAATAAAATTTTGACAAAATTTTCTATAGAAATAAAATTTTGACAAAATTTTCTATAGAAATAAAATTTTCACAAAATTTTCTATAGAAATAAAATTTTGACATAATTTTTAATAGAAATAAAATTTTAACAAATTTTTCTATAGAAATAAAATTTTGACAAAATTTTCTATAGAAATAAAATTTTGACAAAATTTTCTATAGAAATAAAATTTTAACAAAATTTTCTATAGAAATAAAATTTTAACAAAATTTTCTATAGAAATAAAATTTTGACAAAATTTTCTATAGAAATAAAATTTTAACAAATTTTTTTATAGAAATAAAATTTTGAAAAAATTTTCTATAGAAATAAAGTTTCGACAAAATTTTCCATAGAAATAAAATTTTGACAAAATTTTCTATACAAATAATATTTTGACAAAATTTTCCATAGGAATAAAATTTTGACGAAATTTTCTATAGAAATAAAATTTTTACAAAATTTTCTAAAGAAATAAAATTTTGACAAAAATTTTTATAGAAATAAATTTTTACAAAATTTTCAATAAAAAAAAAAATTGACAAAATTTTCCATAGATATAAAATTTTGAAAAATTTTTCGATAGAAATAAAATTTTGACAAAATTTTTCGATAGAAATAAAATTTTGACATAATTTTTTATAGAAATAAATTATTGACAAAATTTTCTAAAGAAATGAAATTTTGACAAAATTTCTATAGAAATAAAATTTTGACATAATTTTTTATAGAAATAAAATTTTGACAAAATTTTTTATAGAAATAAATTTTTACAAAATTTTCAATAGGAATAAAATTTTGACAAAAGTTTCCATAGAAATAAAATTTTTTACAAAAGAAATAAAATTTGACAAAATTTTCTATAGAAATAAAATAAACGTTTGACAAAATTTTCTATAAAAATAAATTTTAACAAAATTTTCTATAGAAATAAAATTTTGATAACATTAAATAAATTTTGACAAAATTTTCTATAGCAATAAATTTTTGACAAAATTTTCTATAAATTCTGTTAGCCCTTTATGTAGAAGTAGTAACTTTTCCGATTTCAGTCAAATTTACCAAGCATTGGTAGAATGTCAATTCTACTCTTTATGCAAAATTTCCCAAAAATCGGTAATAAACTTTGGCCTCTGTGGTCATATGAGTCTAAATCGGACGAAAGATATATATATATATGGGAATCTGAACCGATTTAGCTGATATTTTGCAAGTTTTTCGAGACTCATAAAATATTCGGACGTACTGAAGTTGAAGAACATCGGTTAATAAGCACGCCAATTATGAGCAGATCGGGGATAAATATATATGGCAGCTATATCTAAATCTGAACCGATTTTTTCCAAAATCAATAGCGATTGTCTTTGTCCCAAAAAACGACCCTATGCCAAATTTGTGGACGATGGGACTTAAACTGCGACCTGTACTTTGCGCACAAAAATACATGAACAGGCGGACAGACGGACATCGCTAAATCGACTCAGAATTTAATTCTAAGACGATCGGTATACACTTATTATACCCTGTACCACAGTAGTGGTGAAGGTTCTAGGCAAAAACAATAGAAGACGAAGATAGGAAAAAAGCAACAGAGAGTATCAAACCATTGACGCGTTCGATACAAACATGTAGTTTATGATTTTTTTCCCCCAAATTAAACTAAGAATAAAAAGAAATTAATATCAGGAAATGACTCATTATTATTTACTCAAAATTTAACATCACTTCTGAGTTTTTAACACAAAAAATTGCAATTAAAAATTAACGAACGTGTATGTATCAAAATAATCAGCGTTGCCACAATGAATTTTTATTTTGGACCAACATTTTTCCAAAATTGGACCAAAATTCGTACCAACGGACCATTTTTTCCAAATTAAATTAATATAATTAAAAAGTTCAAATTTTTCCAAAGTTTTACTTCGATAGAAAATTTTGTCAAAATTTCATTTCTATAGAAAATTTTGTCTAAATTTTATTTCTATACAAAATTTTGTCAACATTTTTTTTCTATAAAAAATTTTGTCAACATTTTTTTCTATAAAAAATTTTTTCGAAATTTTATTTCTAGAGAAAATTTTGTAAAAATATAATTTCTATAGAAAATTTTGTTAAAATTTTATTTCTATAGAAAATTTTGTCAACATTTTTTTCTATAAAAAATTTTGCCGAAATTTTATTTCTGGAGAAAATTTTGTCGAAATTTTATTTCTATAAAAAATTTTGCCCAAATTTTATTTCTATAAAAAAATTTTGTCCAAATTTTATTTCCGTAGAAAATTTTGTCAAAATTCCGTTTCTATAGAAAAATTAGCCATCATTTTATTTCTATAGAAAATTTAGCCAAAGTTTTATTTCTATAGAAAGTTATCGCAAAATTTTATTTCTTTTTAAAAATTTTTGCATAATTGGATATCTATACAAAAGTTTATTTCTTTACAAAATTTTGGTTAAATTTTATTTCTATAGAAAATTTTGTTAACATTTTATTCTATAGAAACTTTTGTCAACATTTTATTTCTACAGAAAATTTTGTTAAAATTTTAAAAATTTTGAAATATAACCGATTTTACGAAAATGGACCAAAATCAACCAAATATCATTTGGTTATACCATCGAACCAAATTTAAAATTTACTAATTTTTTGGTCCAATTTTCGTCGGACCAAAATGGCAACCCTGGAAATAACCTTAAAATAACCCTTTGGTATGACGTCGGCCAATTTCCCATCTTCATCTTCTCTTATTTTTGGTTCTAGGAATATATACACTAGCACTCTATAACATTCACATGTACCTATACACCATGACTCTCATAGGCAAACACCCCTATCGGAGAAATACAAACAAATGACGACAACAACATCGATAATGTCATCGTAGACATCAATGCGTGTGAGTGTTTTCGTATATGCCCAAATAATATTACGTATACGTCTGGCGTCACTAAGATCTGAATGTATGATAATATCATCTCACAAGCGAACTCATATACATCTGTTAGTATGTATGTTATTAGCACCTAATATAACAGAGATGTGAATGTTATACGAAACCCCACACCTTCCCCACCCATTAACCAAATGATAAACACATTGTGACCAATGTAGTTTTGTTTTATCTTTAGGAGGTCTTTATCTACCGAACTGTAGTTACTGTGGTAGTCGCCTCCGATATATTTGCAAACTCTGACTGATATTGCCTCTGTATGCCATGTGCCTTTTTACTGAGTTTACGGCTCATATTTATTGTCGTCAGTGGCTGACAAGGGCGTGACCTAGTAAAATAAATAATTAATTGGGCGTATCATAATTAAAACGATTATGTCACCCCCTATGGAGTGCATATTTTTCCGGTATTGGCACCACTAGCCTTAGCCACCACATACATACACACAGTGGTCCTCGCTACAAACGCCAGAGGGGGTCTAAACGCCACTTAAGGTTATTTGAATTAAAATGCATCTGACAATGTCCAGCTTTAGTTCTATTTGTTTTCTTTATAATAAATTAAAAAACAAAAAATATTTCCATTCTCAGTGTGGAATGCTCTGTATGCTGGCAAAGACCAACCAAGTAGACTAGACCATAAATTATTATGATTTGTTGTGTTTTTCGCCATGTTTGTGAAGAATGAAGATGGTTATTGCTGTTAATGCAAATTATTTATTTAACTCCTCCAAACAGCAAACTAATATATACTACATTGAATATTGAAGGGGAACTATGTTAGATAGTTTTAATCCTATTTAACATATGTCCGGTATAAAATCTTGCAACGTTGATGTGTATTTTTGAAAAGGTGAAGAAATAAAAAAATACACTTGAAATGATAATTAGATAAAATTTAAGTTAATGTAATTTATTTTCATTGAATTTTTATTTTAAATCCAATTCCATTAATTAATTTATAAATTAATTTACTTTGTTTGAATTTAATTTAATCGTTTAATTTCATTTCAATTTACTTGATGTAATTTTATTTTATTTTAATAATTTTTAATTTAATTTTTTTAATATAAAATATTTTTTCCTACCTAATTGCCAAGTATACTAAAAGTATAATTTTTTCTCTAATCCCCAAATGGCAGTCCATTTGAAAATCAGTCCAATAGTTTGTGCACTTGTGGTAGATGCTTAGATGTTTATAATTAAATCACTTGGCAAACACGTAAATGCAGATTAAATTAAATCGTTTGTAAAGCCTCCTCCATTGCCATTACAACTAAATTGCGTCTTTTATGCGATCTCATGTATGCACGATGCAAATGTGAGAACGCATTCTATGTGAAATTGAGGATGATTCGGATTTCCTGCGTTGATCCATAAAAATGTTATTTTGACATTGGTTTTGCCACAGGCAAGGTCCATGTTTTTCGCATCTTGTCATAATGGATGTTTGCTAAAGCAAAACAGCAATCGCAGCGTTATGAAAAAAATATCTATGAAGTTCATTATGTTGAAAGATATACGTTCGTGTACATGAATGGAAATTGACAATGAATTCAAAATTTAATTGAAAACACATTAGAGTTATTGACCATATAAAACTAATTTCAATTTTATTATCGATGTTCAAGACCAAGGCTTTCTAAATTTTTTTAATGAAATTTTAAAATATGGCATTTTAATTTCAAATGAAACATTTTTCAATCCGAATAGATTTTCAATTTATTAGTATTAACAAAGGATTCATATGAAATGTAAATGGTTTCGTTTGATTTGAATAACGATTTATTTGTTATATAAAAAAAATATTTAAAAATTAAAAATATATATATATATATATATATATATATATATAAACATTTTATTTTAGAAGTCTAGTATTGTCCTCTCTTAAATATAAATTATAACAAGTATATACAGCACTAAGTTCGGCCGGGCCGAATCTTAAATACCCACCACCATGAACCAAATATTAGGGTTTCCTTTGAAATTTCAGGAGGGCTTGAGGACTTGAGGGCACTTCCCGAAGATAAATTTAAAGATTTCACCTATGAGGACTATATCAGATTCTGGATTTATAAGGACCATTTTTGTTTGAGTTTTAGAGGAATCATTAACATCTCTTGTAAGTGTGCAAGAAAATTATAAAATAACGTCTTGATTTGAAATATTAAATCTGTAGAAGTAAAATCTGGAAATTTTACATTGAGTTTCAATCAATTTTCATGATCTGTGCGCCTTCTACATCCTCAAGAAGTGAAGTCGGTCTATATGGAGGCATTACCTAATGGACCGATAAAAACTTAATCCGATACACGTTTTTGTGAGCCTAAAATACCAGAATATTTACAATTTTAGGCAAATCAGATAAAAACTACGGTTTCTAGAAACCCAAGGAGTTAAATCGGGAGATCGTTCTTATGGGGGCTATACTAAAATATGGACCGATACTCACCGTTTTCGGCACACCTCTTTATGACCCGAAAATACCTCTAGATTTCCAATTTCAGGCAAAGAGGATAAAAACTTCGGATTCTAGAAGCCCAAGAAGTAAAATCGGGAGATCGTTCTTATGGGGGCTATACTAAAATATGGACCGATACTCACCATTTTCGGCACACCTCTTTATGGTCCTAAAATACCTCTAGATTTCCAATTTCAGACAAATTGGATAAAATCTACGGTTTCTATAAGCCCAAGACCCCAAATCGGGAGGTCGTTTTATATGGGGACCATACCAAAACATGGATCGATACTCACAATTTTTGGCACACGTATTTGTAGTCCTACAATACCTCTAGATTTCCAATTTCAGGTAAATTGAATAAAAACTGCGGTTTCTATAAGCCAAAGAAATAAAATCGGGAGATAGGTCTATATGGGGGCTATACCAAAATATGGACCGCTACTCACAAGTTTTTGCACACGTATTTGTGGTCCTACAATACCTCTAGATTTCAAATTTCAGGCAAATTTGATAAAAACTTCGATTTCTATAAGCCCAAGACCACAAATCGGGAGGTCGGTTTATATGGGGACTATATCAAAACCTGGACCGATATAGCCCATCTTCGAACTTGACCTGCCTGCAGACAAAAGACGAGTTTGTGCAAAATTTCAGCATGATTGCTTCATTATTGAAGACTGTAGCGTGATTACAACAGACAGACAGGTAGACAGACGGACAGACGGACATCGTTATATCGTCTTAGAATTTCTCCCTGATCAAGAATATATATACTTTATATAGTCGGAAATCGATATTTCGATGTGTTACAAACGGAATGACAAACTTATTATACCCCCGTCACCATTCTATGGTGGTGGGTATAAAAATATTCAGAATGATAAAATCTATAATATGGCATGTATTTAATTACATTTTAATGAGAGTAAGAGAATATCAATGTACATAACCTAACACTCAACTCTCTCTCTCTCTCTCTTATTCCAAGTTAATAAATTGAGAGCTGTTTAAGCCAATATTAACCATACCACTCATAACGTTATTTTGTTAGATGAGAGAGTAAGAGAGCAATGAACTTTCTAATGTATATCACTCACTTGAGATCAAACTACATTAAAAGAGAAATGTGTGTTGAAAATATATTAATTCTATAAAACAATGTTGCAATAAAAAATAAATTGAGTAAATAATTAATTATCAAAAATTGAATATAAAAATAAGATTATATAACAAAAAAAAAAAATAATTATTATAAAAAGTAAATAAACATAAAAAGTGAAAATGTTTAGTAGAGTCCTATTTTTGGCAACAACATTCATCCAGTTCAGCATTAAAACTATGTACTATATAATTTGTTTGGCTTTAGATATTATATTTGCTTACAATATCGAACTTTTTAGAAAAATCTTTTAATTATATATTTTCTTTATTTCTTTTTAGGTAAGAATGGAAAAGATTTTGGTATTTTTTTACATGGAAGTGGTAAGAATATATTACTCAATAAAATACCATCGAGCTGCGTTTAATTAAAAAAAAAGAATCAAAAATTGTTAACTGGGGCTTGTCGTCAAATTGTAAGGAAAATTCAGTTTAATTTTCGCAACTTAAGAAATTGGCTTTAGCTACGTAAAATAAGTTTTTTTTATTTAATCAATATATTTAATGTTTACATGAACCCAATATCTTAGACATACGCAGCCGGGTTGATAATATCAAACATGTAGCATAAAAATCGTAATTCTCTAAAAAAAGTGTCACCTTTTATAGCAGTTTTCTGTAAAGGATAGGCAAAGAATGTCTGCGGTTCAGCTTCATGGTTGAATTTTAGAATCCGATTCCTTAAATTTCGTAGAAAATTTTCAGGCATATTTGGACAATTTAGACCATAGTTATACCAGATTAGGGAACCACCGTGGTGCAATGGTTAGCATGCCCGCCTTGCATATACAATGTCGTGGGTTCGATTCCTGCTTCGACCGAACACCAAAAAGTTTTTCAACGGTGGATTATCCCACCTCAGTAATGCTGGTGACATTTCTGAGGGTTTCAAAGTAAGTGGTTTCACTGCAATGTGGAACGCCGTTCGTACTCGGCTATAAAAAGGAGGTCCCTTGTCATTGAGCTTAACATGGAATCGGGCAGCACTCAGTGATAAGAGAGAAGTTCACCAATGTGGTACCACAATGGACTGAATAGTCTAAGTGAGCCTGATACATCGGGATGCCACCTAACCTAACCAGATTATCTAAAAATACCTAGTTAAGCTAAGTTAATTTAACTAGTCCATCTAGGTACTTACAGTTTGTTGACCATTGAACACTGTCAGCAATACTCTTGTATTGAACCAATTAATCCAAAAAATAATAGCAACCTGCTAAATTTAATATTTTCTCCAGTATTGCCAGTATTGGGGATTTTTTCCCATATTGGGGTTATTGTTTCGTGAATGGGAACGAAATTTCGTAGTTGGGGACTTGGGTATTTGGTGGGGAATTTCCATAAATTTGGGCATTTTTTTGGGGATTTTTTCGAGAAATCGGTTTAATCTTTTTTGACAAAATTTTATTTCTATAGAAAATTTTGTCAACTTTTTATTTTTATAGAAAATTTTGTCAACATCTTATTTCTATAGGAAATTTTGTCAAAATTTTATTTCTATAGGAAATTTTGTCAAAATTATATTTCTATAGACAATTTTGCCAAAATTGTACTTCTATAGGAAATTTTGTGAGAAATTTATTTCTATAGGAAATTTTGTGAGAATTTTATTTCTATAGAAAATATTGTCCACATTTTTTCCATACGAAATTTGGCAAAATTCTATTACTATAGACAAGTTTGCCAAAATTTTATTTGTATAGAAAATTTTGTCAAAATTTTATTTCTATGTAAAAAATTTTGTCAACATTTTATTTCTATAGAAAATTTTCACAAAAATGTATTTCTCTAGAAAATTTTGTCAAAATTTTATTTATATAGAAAAAATTTTATTTATATATGAAGTACCTCTTTGCAAAATATACCAAAACATCAAAAATTCTACTAACTTTATCAACGTGTCTCCAACCTAGTTTTACTACTTGAATATTAAGAAGTAAATTTTCGTTTATAAATACAGGTTTCCGAACTCCCATTTTCCAGCATTTGGAAGTCGATCACCAGTCTCTTGGTGTTTTGGTTCGAAAATTTGATCTTATTGGATCTTAGATTGGATCTTGTTGGATTGGACAAAATTTTAATTTTTAAATATTACTGATTTTCTACAGCAGAGCCTTTTATTCTTTTTTTTTAACTTGTCAAAAATGTATTGGGGATTTTTGTGAGGAATTTAAGTTTAAATTGGGGATTTTTGGGGACGAAAATATCATAATTTGGGGACAAGATCTGTAAAAATACTGGCAACACTGATTTTCTGCGTTCGCAATTCTATAGTTTGTCGCGTAGTGTAGCCCAATCTCGTATATTCCCACAAACGCACCTTCATATCATCAAAGATTATAGATTTGAGGATGATGGGAGATTGGCTTGCGTCATACTAAATGTTGCATTTACTAGATTAGTTTAATACATGTTTGTAATCTTTTAGTTGTTTTTAGTTTTTATTTTTTAAATGAAAAAATTAATTTTCTTAATGAAACAATATTAAATTTTAGGCAACAACAAAAAAAAAATACATTTTCCCCTTTATGGAAATTTATTTCGTGCTCTTAATTTCTTTTTATTTGCATTTTAATGCTATGTCAATACTTGTCGTATACGCGTTTGGTTCGAGTATTAAACTAATGTGGTAAATGGTTTGATGTGCTCAGTAGCCAATCTCCCATCTTCCTCTTCTATAATCTTTGCATATCATAACCCAAATGAAATTTCCCCTTAATTTATGTCATTCGTGTGTGTATAGAAAACATTTGCTCACCAATATAATGGAAGTACAAGTATACAGTTAGAGCGTGAAAGAGAGGGAGAGAGAGCGCTCAAAAACTATCGAGAAAATAGTGGGAAATTAGTTTGAAAGCAAATAGAAATTGGCATCTTTTGTAGTTTCGTACATGATCCCATCGCAAAGATATCAAAAGCTAAGGGAAGAAATTTAATAATCGAGAGAGAGAAATGATTGACGTTTAAGAGGGGTAGATATAGGCAAAGCAACACGAAAAACTAATGCTCGAAACAAACGCATGTTCTAAACAATTTGATGAATAGCAAAAGCAAAAGGAAACGCGAAAAAACTCAATCTATTTTAGGAAGCGGCCGAAAGTAACGCTGGCATATGCGGCATTTATTGAAGCGTGCAGAGAACGCTAACGCTGGCAAAAAGTAGCCAAAAAGAAAAAAACTAAACCTCTTAGAGATGTCATTGGCGATTTGATTGGGCAAACATTTGTAAATTTATATATATTCGCTGAAGATAAATAACAAAAAAATAATAATTAAATTTAAACAAAAATAAGATTAAATTAATAATAACAGTAAATCTAACTTCAAAATTTTAATTAAAAGTTAGCTAAAAATTTAAATTAAAATTGTAGTAAACATTCAATTAAAATTATATTTTATATAAAAATTAAATTTCAAACTTATTCATGAAAATAAATGAAAACTCAAATGAAAATAAACAAGTATATACGGCCGTAAGTTCGGCTAGGCCGAATCTTATGTACCCTCCACCATGGATTGCGTAGAAACTTCTACGAAAGACTGTCATCCACAAATTTCAACTCACATGGTTGTTAAATATCACATACTACCACCACGTACCAAATTTCAACCAGATCGGATGAATTTTGCTTCTCCAAAAGGCACCGGAGGTCAAATCTGGGGATCAGTTTATATGGGAGCTATATATTATTATGGACTGAGAGAAACCAATTCCTGCATGGTTGTTGGATACCCTATACTAACATTACGTACAAAATTTCAACCGAATGGGAAGAATTTTGCTCTTCCAAGGTGCTCCGGAGGTCAAATCTGGTGATCGGTTTATATGGGGGCTATATATAATTATGGACCGATATTGACCAATTTTTTCATGGGTGTTTGAGGCCATATATTAACATCACGTACCAAATTTCAGCCGGATCGGATGAAATTTGCTTCTCTTAGAGGCTCCGCAAGCCAAATCGGGGGATCGGTTTATATGGGGGCTATATATAATTATGGACCGATGTGAACCAATTTTTGTATAGTTGTTAGAGACCATATACTAACACCAAATTTCAATTGAATCAGATGAATTTTGGTCTTCCAAGAGGCTTCGGAGGTCAAATCTGTTGATCGGTTTATATGGGGGCTATATATAATTATGGACCGATATGGACCAATTTTTGCATGGTTATTAGAGACCATATACTAACACCATGTACCAAATTTCAGCCCGATCGGATGAAATTTGCTTCTCTTAGAGGCTCCGCAAGCCAAATCGGGGGATCGGTTTATATGGGGGCTATATATAATTATGGACCGATGTGAACCAATTTTTGTATAGTTGTTAGAGACCATATACTAACACCAAATTTCAATTGAATCAGATGAATTTTGGTCTTCCAAGAGGCTCCGGAGGTCAAATCTGTTGATCGGTTTATATGGGGCTATATATAATTATGGACCGATATTGACCAATTTTTTCATGGGTGTTTGAGGCCATATATTAACATCACGTACCAAATTTCAGCCGGATCGGATGAATTTTGCTTCTCCAAAAGGCACCGGAGGTCAAATCTGGGGATCGGTTTATATGGGGGCTATATATAATTATGGACCGATATGGACGAATTTTTGCATGGTTGTTGAAAACCGTATACTAACGCCATGTACCAAATTTCAACCGGATCGGATGAAAATTGTTGCTCTTAGAGGGTCTGCAAGCCAAATCGGGGGATCGGTTTATATGGGGGCTATATATAATTATGAACCGATATTGACCAATTTTTGCATGGTCATTAGAGACCATATACTAACACCATGTACCAAATTTCAGCCTGATCGGATGAAATTTGCTTCTCTTAGAGGCCTCGCAAGCCAAATTTGGGGGTCCGTTTATATGGGGGCTATACGTAAAAGTGGACCGATATGGCCCATTTACAATACCATCCGACCTACATCAATAACAACTACTTGTGCCAAGTTTCAAGTCGATAGCTTGTTTCGTTCAGAAGTTAGCGTGATTTCAACAGACGGACGGACGGACGGACGGACGGACGGACATGCTCAGATCGACTCAGAATTTCACCACGACCCAGAATATATATACTTTATGGGGTCTTAGAGCAACATTTCGATGTGTTACAAACGGAATGACAAAGTTAATATACCCCCCATCCTATGGTGGAGGGTATAAAAAGATTTAAAATCAAAATTAGTTTTAATTGAAATTGAAAATTTGAAATTAAAATTCAAATAAAAACAAAATCCTTAATTATAGTTTTTAAAATAAATCAAATTTAAGATAAAAATGAAAATTAATTTAATTAAGATTTTGAAAATAAATATAATTAAATTAAAGTTTACATTAAAAATAAAAATAATATTATACGTAAATGTAAATATGTAAAATTTAAATTGAACTTTTAATTAAAATAAAACATGTAGGTTTAATTATAATTGATATAAAATTATAATTGATTATAATTGATATAAAATTGTAATTAAATTTTAAACTTAAACTAAATTAAACTTGAATTCTTATTAAAATTCAAAAACAAACAAAAACCAAATTTAAAGCTAATCATTGGTTTCGATGTCAGGCTAACATGAAAAATTTAATTAAAATTGGGGTTAAGATTAAGACAAATTGAAAATAATAAATAAATAATTTTTTATTGCAATTTGAAAAATTAATTTCGTAATTAAAATCCAAATTTAAATTGCAATTAAATATTAAATTAAAAGAAAAACTACAATTGAAATTAAAATTAAAATAAATTCAAATACAAATTGAATATTAAATGTATATAAAGCAGAGCTAAGATAGAAATTTAAATTACAAATATTTTCATTTAGATTTCAATTTTAATAATTAATAATAATTGTTGATAATTACAAATGAAATTTTATATTTAAATTTAAAATTAAATTGAAAACGTTTAAAATTAAATTAGTATTTATACAGAACTAAATTTAAACATAATGATGACTTAAAATTTTAAACAACTATTTAATTTAAATTAAAATCGAAAAAATAAAAATTCCATTAAAATTGGAATAAATTCAAATCACAATATAAAAACTAAAACTCAAATTCATTCATTAAATATCAAATGTAAATAAAAGTTTTAATTTTAATAAAGTACAAAAGCCGAATTTAAATAAAAAAAAAATTAAATAAATAAAATTGAAAATTAAGGTGAATTTCATTTTTATTTTAATTTTAAAAATCGTTATAAAATTCATAATGAAAGCAATATAAATAAAACTACATTTGAAGTTAACATTTGTAGCAAATAAATCTGAAATTAAAATTAAATATAGAATTCAAACTAAAATTAGATGCTAATTAAAATTATCATATTGATAATTATCATATTGAAAATTAATACTAAATATTAATATTAAATTTCTTGATTTTTAGTCTGATCTGATAGATCAGACTAAAAATCGAGAAATTGAAAAAAACCTTTATTTCTTATTATTGTGTACAAGTCGAGGGAGACTTTTATGCTTTCCAAAGAGATTTGAAATTTTTAAAAAATTTCTTCTTTGTTTTTTGTTTTTTTTTTTGCTATTACAAATATCCCTAAAATCTGTCCCAAAATGTCTAATTCTACAACCCTGTGGCAAATGGCATCTCTAATTCAATTGGCATCACATATTCCCATGTCACAATTTTTTATAGGACATGTCAACGCAAATAAGATCCTTCCTGCATGATATTAAACGCTAAGGTATTGGAGACACCTTGCCCTGTTTTCCTTTTGAATTTATCAGAATTTCTCTAAAGCCACTAGACGATGTGTATTAGGTGCCATGGATCGCTAAACTCAATTCACGTATCGTTGAGTACGCGTGTTGTGAAGAGCATATGGCCAATATGGACACTCTAAACATTCAGCGATAATTCAGCCAAAATCTCAAAATTTTGCAAACAAATTCTATTCTGGCCGATTTGTGCGACCAGTCTTATTTCGATTATCGCTCAAGCTCGGCGGCAGCGACAGCGCACCACGATACAGCGCGTAAACGATAGATTTTTTTGTAGTTTGAAAAAAACAAAAATCCGAAAAAAAGGTAGAAGACTTTTTGATTGAAAATAAAATTTTACGAAAATTGAAAAAAAAAACAAAATTGCAAAACCAAAGGTCAAAGGTGACATAGTCAAGAAAAAGTGTTGAAAAAAAAAAACAAAAAAAAAATTTTGTGCCACAGTCAGGCGCCAGACCGGAAGTGTCAAACTGTCCCCTTTCTAAGAAAAAAAAATTAAACAACCGGCAACAAAACCAAAAAACGGCAGACGATGCCATATCTCTAAGAAACATTTCACCCAAAAGGAAAAATCGAAGAAAATTGTTTATACATTTAACAAAAACCCAACCGATGCCCTTTCACTTCCACACATCAACAAAATAAAAAAAAATGAAAAGTGTCTGAAAATTGCATAATATTCATTTATTTACACTGGGCCAAAAAACCAATACGAAACAAAAATTGTTTAAAAATAATTTTGTATTAAAAAATAAAAAGTAAACAAATAAAATATACCATAGAAATAGAAAATCCCATAGAAATATTGCGAAAAATGTTCGTGTTTATAATTACCATGTTGGATATTATCATAGATGAGTGAGAAAATTCAATACGACCATAAACAAAAATAAAATAAGAATCCCAAGGAAAAAAGTTTGCCAAAAAACGAACCCGTGTTTTTTTTTTAGTTCATCCACGTTGCTGAGCAAAAAACCTAAAATAAAAAATAAAAAAAAACGCAGAAATTATCGAAATCCAAAATCTATCTGCTGATTCTTATTAAATATTGGCGGCAGCTACGACGCTGGCCGTAGCTAGCTGCTGTCTGCATTTCCATCGACCTCCATGTGCTAAAAATTGCCAATATTTTTTTCCATCTCATTTTCAAATAATTTTAAGGTATGTTTTTTTTTGTTTTCTTTGGTGCTTCCATAGTTTATTAACTGCAAATTTAAGATATGTTTAGTTATTTTTAGAACTTGTTATCTGCTCGTAAATTTTTTTAAAGCCTCCTGCTGACAGTTAGTGTCATTCAACGCAACATTATTTTCTTGGATTATTTTTATTTTGGAATTTTTCATTTTTGTTATTATCCAGCAAGTTTCCTTAAATATAAGAGATATTATCATCTGGCGAAAATATGAAAGAGAGCTAGTTGCTCAAGAGCATTTGTTATTTGTGGTTGTGAAGAATATGGTTTTGTTTTTGGTGAGATTGATTGATGTAGTCGAATAATTTGTCAGTATTTAAAAATGCTTTAGAATTTCTTTTTTTTTTTTAGGACCATGGTGACGAATGAGTGATATTAATTTTTGAATTAGTTTAGAAATGTTTAAATATATACTATATTAGAAGAGCAATGCTGAAATATTTAATAGATTTGGGTGGAAAACAAAATTTGCAATAATATGCCAACAATCTTCTAATAATTTGTTATCTCAAGATAAGTCATCTATGAGAGGTTTGTAAAGAGATTTGATCCATTCCAATTAATTCCAATATTAGTCAAGTAAGTAATAAGTTTCTCGAAAAAAAGAAAAGAAAGAAAATAAAATACCACATATGCAATGATAGGTATTTTAAATAAAGGAAATATATGATTGCAATACACAAAAAAAAAATAGAATTAGATACTTTAGAATTTGCTTTCAGGACTTGGTGACTAATGAGTGATATTAATTAAAGAGATTTAATCCATTCCAATTAATTCCAATATTAGTCAAGTAAATAATACTCAAAAAATAAAATAAATAAAATACCACAAATGCAATGAAAGGTATTTTAAATAAAGGAAGTATATGATTGCAATATACAAAAAAAGAATTAGATACTTTAGAATTTACTTTAAGGACTTGGTGACGAATGAGTGATATTAATTCTTGGGTTATCTTAGAAATATCTAAATATTTCCCATACTTTAAGACAAATTCTGATGCCATGATAGGTATTTTAAATAAAGGAAGTATATGATTGCAATACACAAAAAAACAGAATTAGATACTTTAGATTACTTTAGAATTTGCTTTCAGGATTTGGTGACGAATGAGTGATATTAATTAAAGAGATTTGATACATTCCAATTAATTCCAATATTAGTCAAGTAATAAAAAAGAAAAGAAATAAAATACCACAAATGCAATGATAGGTATTTTAAATAAAGGAAGTATATGATTGCAATACACACAAAAAATTAGATACTTTAGATTACTTTAGAAATTGCTTTCAGGGCTTGGTGACGAATGAGTGATATTAATTCTGGAGTTATTTTAGAAATATTTAAATATTTCCTATACTCTAATTCTAATTCTGATGCTTTAAACAGATTTGAGTGGAGAACAAAATTTGCAATAATATGTCAACAATATTCCAATAACTTGTTATGCTATGTCAGTCAAATATGATGGCTGTGTTAAATGTTTCCTAATCTGAAAAATGAGATTTGGCCTCAAATAAAAATTAATTCCAAAATGAATAAAGTGTCAACTGGTTTCCAAAAGATACAATTGTAAATAAAGTAAAATAAATGCCATCCGGTTTCTAAAAGATACAATTGTAAATAAAGTGAAATAAATGCGATCCTAAGTATTATAAATGAATGAAGGAAGATAAGAATTAGACACATTGTGGCTAAAGATAAACAAATTAATGTGGACACTTGATTTAATCTAAGTTTTGGTTACATTTCTTAAACAATTGACTAGGAACTTAACTCAATTGAGTATTTTATGACATAGAATAATCCTAGTTATATTTAGTAGAAACTTGTTCTACATATATTTATTATCCCTAGGAACATGTGTCTCAAAGTCTGTCAGTAAATAAAAATTCATTAAATTTTGTTTTAGGGACATGGTGACGAATGAGTGATATTATTTCTTGAGTTATTTTAGAAAGATTTGAATATATCCTACGTTATAAGAGCAATGCTGCAGTTTTTATTAGATTTGGGTAAAAAAACAAAATTTTCAATAACATACAATCAATATTCCAATAAATTATTACACAAGATTAGTTAAATAACACGACTTTATAAAAATATTCCTTATGTTAAAAATGAAATTTGGTCCCAAACAAAAATGTATGCATTAATTTTAACTAATATTGGAATTAGTAAAAATTAATAGGTTTCCTGATAAGGGAAAAGTGATGCTGAGTATTATTAAGTGTATATTTGTAATATGCAGAACGGTAAGAATTTGACATATTGTGCCAAACTATTTAATATGGACTTTTGAGTTAATCTAAGTATGTGGATTGGTCTATCTTCCAGTATGGTTGGCATTTTCTTAACAATTTTTATTATTCAACATAGTTCCCTTCAAGAGCGATACAACGATTATAACGACCTTCCAATTTTTTGATACCATTTTGGTGGTACTCCTTCGGTTTTGCCTCAAAATAGGCCTCAGTTTCGGCAATCACCTCTTCATTGAAGCCAAATTTTTTCCCTGTGAGCATCCTTTTGAGGTCTGAGAACAAGAAAAAGTCGCTGGGGGCCAGATATGGAGAATACAATGGATGGGGAAGCAATTCGAAGCCCAATTCATGAATTTTTGCCATCGTTCTCAATGACTTGTGGCACGGTGCGTTGTTTTGGTGGAACAACATTTTTTTCTTCTTCATATGGGGCCGTTTTTTCGCGATTTCGACCTTCAAACGCTCCAATAACGCCATATAATAGTCACTGTTGATGGTTTTTCCCTTCTCAAGATAATCGATAAAAATTATTCCATGCGCATCCCAAAAAAACAGAGGCCATTACTTTGCCAGCGGACTTTTGAGTCTTTCCACGCTTCGGAGACGGTTCACCGGTCGCTGTCCACTCAGCCGACTGTCGATTGGACTCCGGAGTGTATTACGAGTTAACAGCTGCAAACTAAATTTGAACCGATTTGGATAAAATTTTGCAGACGATTTGCAGGGCGATGAAAAATATTATATTTTGCCAAATTTGGTGAAGATCCGTTTGTAAAAGAGCGCAAAGTAATCCCATTTGTCGAAATCGGGCGATACATATATATGGGAGCTATATCTAAATTTGATCCGATTTCTTCCAAATTCAATAGCGTTCGTTTCCAAAGAACTCCCTGTACCAAATTTCATCAAAATCGGTTAATAATTGCGACCGGAATCCTGTCAACAACAAATTCATGAACAGACGGACGGACGAACACCAAGCGCTAGATCGACTCAGCAGGTGATTCTGAGTCGATTGGTATATATTTTATGGGGTATAAAATCAATATTTCTGGTAGGCACATTTTTTGGCAGATCAAACTTATTGTACCCTGACCACTATGCGGTTTAGGGTATAAAAATCGAATATTCAAATTTTGATTGGTAAAAATAATAGAAAAACGATTTTTGATTAAAAATCAATAATCGAAAAGGCGAAAATTCGATTATTGGTTTGTACTATACGTTAGGTTAGGTTAGGTGGCGGCCCTATGTATCAGGCTCACTTAGACTATTCAGTCCATTGTGATACTACATTGGTGAACTTCTCTCCTATCACTGAGTGCTGCCCGATTCCATGTTAAGCTCAATGACAAGGGACCTCCTTTTTATAGCCGAGTCCGAACGGCGTTGCACAATGCAGTGAAACCACTTAGAGAAGCTTTGAAACCCTCAGAAATGTCACCAGCATTACTGTGTATGCAAGGCGGGCATGCTAACCATTGCACCACGGTTGCTCCCTGGTTTGTACTATAGATCCCTACTCAATTCAATTATTGATTGGATTTAGTGATGTCAATGCTAAGGTCTGTGAAGTTTGTTACCAATTTAAAAAAAAAAAAAAACTTTAAATTCAGCACATTAAAATTTTGTTGATCAAAAAAAAATTCTAATTGAAATCCACAGACAGTGTACTGCAAGTGAATCAAAACAGAAGATAAAATTGTTTTCTTATTCAGTCCGTAATTCATTGCAATAAACAATGAGGGAATAATATACGAACCATAAAACCATATTTATTATATTGAAATAAATAAGAAAAAATTAACCCACGATGCTAATGGATACATTTTTCTTATTTATTTCAATATAAAAAATATGGTTTTATGTTTGGTATATTATTCCGTTACGAATATGTCCTAATTTTTACTTGAATGTAGTGGAAATATATGTCAAAGGGCATGTGATTTTAAAATTTAATTTTCGGATATGGGGACGTATGAATGATATTAATTCCTGAGTTACTTTAGAAAATTTTAAATATTTTAATTGCTATAAATCCTATTTACAATTTTTTAATTGGTTTGAACTAATAACCATTGAGACTTTTAAAATAGACAACAATTTTCATTGATTTGTAGATGTAGCCTTGTAAAAAGATCACCTTTTATAGGTAGATAATAGCTTGTTTCGTTCGAAAGTTAGCGTGATTTCGTCAAACGGAAGGATGGCAGAACGGAAATCGCTAGATCGAAACAAAATTTAATCACGATCCCAATATGGGTATAAAAATCGATGATTTGGTTGTCATTATAATGCCTAATCTCTACATTCTATAGATTATTTCCTTGGTGAGAATTTAATTGATCAATTAAATGCTTACTGTGATTATATTTTTATCATCAATGACTATATCCAGTTTTATTGTGATTTGAAACCCGCTTCATTTTTTCATTAAAAATTGCAAATAATTTATCGACTGAATTTTAGTTTATAAATTATTGGTAAATATGATTAAAGAAAAGTTTATTAATAATTCTCTGTATAACACAAGAACATTGAATAATTCCCAAAAACTTGAATTAATTTGCAGTCAATTAAGACAGTGATGAATGTTGTTGTTTTTTTTGTGTCCCCTATTCTTATGAAGACCATAAGCTACAAATAATAACTCTATTAATTCTTCTTTGCACCATAAATGAAGAAAAGCTATAGCAAATGGCGGAAGGCCATTTGATGGCGCCTTTAGAACAATTAAGCATTCCATATATTACTTTTTTCTATCCAAAAAATAATTTTAAATAATTTATGTGATAAGCAATGACCAGGTAATATCAATTTCATTTCAGAAGCTCAAAACCATCAGCAGTCAGTCGTAATTAATTTAAACGTGGCATAATTAAACATTAATAATAATAATTTAAATGGAAACACCAGCGACAGGCGCGCTGTGGCAATAATCATAACTCTAAGCTAAAATCAATTATAAATTAAATTGAAAAAAAAAACAAAAATATTTTTGCATTCGATTTCAATGCAAATAAACAATCAGAGATTGAACAATAAGTCGACAATCTCAACAATATCTCATAACCATTGTCTGGCCATTGGCCAGTAAATGCAAAAGGCTAATTTAAATTTTGCAATACTTGTAGGAGAGATGAACTGAAGTTTTTATTTGCAGATCGTGATTGAGATTTGAAACTTCAGTCCTGCTAATGACAGATCTGAGTTTAATGACCATTGTCCATAGTTTATCGCTCTCTTGTATGCAGTCAATAAACTATGGGGGTGCTTGAATACGGAATGCGGAATGTTGGAAATTTGCATAAAATATTCTTTAAAAGCATTAATCAATAAATGGGGGGTTTTAGCCATTGTGTTTTGGATTTGAATAAATGCTACCAATTAAATTAAAAATTAATGAACACCCTCATGCATGCATTCATACATCAGTGACAATGGGAGGTCTAATGACCACATGTGCATTATTTACTAGTAAACAGACTATAAAATTTAGCAATATAAACTTTGTTTTTTTATGCACTTTATCTCGTAACATACACAGAAAAAATGTTTTTTTTTGTCTTATCAAAACTGTACCGATACTCAATATATTCGGCACACCCCTTTATGGTCCTAGAATACCTCTAGATTTCAAATTTCTGACAAATTGGATAAAAATTACGGCTTCTAGAAGCCCAAGAAGTAAAATCGGAAGATCGGTCTATATGGGGGCTATATCAAAACATGGACCGATACTCACCATTTTCGGCACACCTCCTTAATGTCCTAGAATACCTTTAGATTTCCTATTTGAGGCAAATCGGATTGAAAATACACTTTCTAGACGCTAGGAGGCAAAATCGTGAAAAACATGGACCGATAGGCACCATTTTTGGTACACTTTTTGATGGTCCTAAAATACCTCTAGATTTCCAATTTCAGGCAAATTAGATAAAGACTACAGTTTTTATAAGCCCAAGATCCCAAATCGGGAGGTCGGTTTATATGGGGACTATATGAAAACATGGACCGATATAGCCCATCTTCGAACTTGACGAAACAAATAAAAGACGGATTTGTGCCAAATTTCAGGACGATGACGCCATTATTGAAGGCTGTAGCGTGCTTACAACAGACAGACAGAAGGACAGACGGACATGCTTATATCGTCTTAGAATTTCTGTCTGAACAAGAATATATATGTTATACTTTATATAGTAGGAAATCGATATTTCGATGTGTTACAAACGGAATGACAAACTTATTATACCCCCGTCACCATTCTATGGTGGTGGGTATAATTATAGTTAAAATGAAAATTTAAACTTAAATTCAAATTAAATTAAAAAATTTTAAACTTTTAATTGAATTTAAATGTGAAATTTAAACTGAAATTAAAGTTATAATTAAAAACAAAATTTATTTTATGTTTATTTTTTTTAATAATTATTTATTTGACAATAAAATTAAGGATAAGATTATAATAACATGCAAAATTAACATAATGTTAATTTTGATTTTAATTTGAAAAATTGAATTAGAAACTAAAATCCACATCGAAAACAGTTGAAATTGAAAATTAAATCTCAAAATTTAAATTAAGGTTATATTAAAATTAAAATTGTATTTAAATTTAAATATAAAATTAAATTTAAATTTATAATTACAATTACAATTAAAATAATTATAATGAAAATAATTAAAATTATATTTATAATGAAAGAAATTGTAACAAAAATTAAACTTAAAGGTAAAATTAAACTGAAATTATAGTTAAAATGAAAATAAAAGTTTAAACTTAAATTCAAATTAATTTAAAATAACAAATTCAAATTAATTTAATTAAAAAAAAAACAGTTGGAATTGAAAATTAAATCTCAAAATTAAAATTAAGGTTATATCAAAATCAAAATGTATTTAAATTTAGATATAAAATTAAATTTGAAATTATAATTATCATTAAAACAATTATAATGGCATATATAATGAAAATAATTAAAATTATAATTAAAATGAAAGAAATTGTAACAAAAATTCTATCTAACGTTAAAACTAAACTAAAATTATAGTTAAAATGAAAATTAAAATTTTAAACTTTAAATTAAATTTTAATTTGAAATTTAAATTGAAATTATAGTTATAATTAAAAACAAAATTTTTGTTATGTTTCATTGTTTTTATTTATATTTATTTGAAATTAAAATTAAGCATTAAATTATAATAAAATGAAAATTAACATTATGTCAGTTTTGATTTTAATTTGAAAAATTAAATTAGAAACTAAAATCCACATCGTTGAAATTGAAAATTAAATCTCAAAATTAATCTTAAGGTTACATTAAAATTAAAATTGTATTTAAATTTAAATGTAAAGTTGAATTTAAAATTACTATTATTATTAAACTACTTAAAATTAAAATTATAATTTAAAAAAATTAATCTGAAATTATAGTTACAATGAAAATTTAAACGAAAATACAAATTAATTTAAATTAATAAATTGTATTAAATTTTAAATTGAATTTTAACGTGATTTGAATAATTAACCTAGAAATTAAAAAAATCGAAATTGGAAGAAAGATTAAAGTTGAAATTAATATTGGAATAAATTCAAACAACATATAAAATTCAATGAAAATAAAATTTCAACTACAACATTAAATATTAATTTTGAATAAAGTTAAAGTAAAAGTTAAATTTAAGACGAAATAGCAGAGTAACTATTTAAATTTTAAGGATTAAAATTTAATATTGAATTAAATAAAATAAAAGTTCTATCGGAAACTTTAAAGTCTTAAATTTTCGAATCTAAAATAAAAATTATATTAAATTAAATTTAAATGTGAAAAACTATAAATAAAAATTAAAAATATATATATATATATATATATATATATATATATATATATATATATATATATATATATATATATATATATATATATATATATATATATATATATATATATATATATATATATATATATATATATATATATATATATATATATATATATATATATATATATATATATATATATATATAAAACCAAAACTTCGAATTGCAAATAAAACTAAATTTTATCTTAAAATAAAATCTCAAATTTAAGTTAAAATTTAAATTTAAATGAAACTAAACTAGGTCAAAATTTAATAAATAAATGTTTAGTACTATTTCTTGATATAAAATTAAAATTAATATTAAAATTACATTAAAAAAAATTGAATACACAAGTAAATGAAATAACTGAATCGAAACTAATAGGGAAAAACTAACTTAATTTAAATTTAATTAAATTTTTATTAAATGATTAATTTTTTATTTAAATTAAAACCAAACAAATAATTAAAAAATATTTACTTTTTAATTAAATTATTTATTTAATTTTATTACAAAATAAAATTTTATTACAAATTTTATTACAAAATAAATAAATTATATTCCATTAATTAAAAAAAAAAAAAATTATATAAATTTTTTTTTTAACCAAATTGTTCTTATTTTTTACCAATGATAACAGCATACTGAAAAAATGCAATTTTGAGGGTCTTATTAGTTAAAAGGCTTCACATGTTTTTTCTGCAATTTGGATTGTTGAGATATGACTACACCACCTATTGAAAAGGCAACGCACGATTATGGTAAAGCTAAATTCGTTTCACCACTGTGCCACAGCTCATTGATCTGGCCATTTGTCATACTTGACATTTTGCATGTTTTGCAACATAAACAACCCCACCAACTTGGCTCACAGTTCGAACCCCCTACCATGAGGATAAGGAAAATGCAAATTTTTTTGTGAAGCGATGTTAAATTTTTGACGACCATTTATCTTTGTTGTTTTCATATCTCTTCTGGTTGTTGCTGTTGTTATTGCAAATTATTAATTAATTAACCATAATAAAACAATCATTGCTCATGTTGAGGTTTTCAAATTGCTTGAGTACCAACTAATATACATTACAAGGGACAGAGTAAATGACCGAGCGGTGAAGAGATAGAGTGTGCATTTTTATAGCCAATTAGCATATAATTTCCCCATTATTTTGAGACAGGCAATTTTATCAGTTTAAATTTGAATGTTTCCGGCATAACGGCTGCTTCAACTAATTATTTTTTTTTTATAATATTCATTTGGTCTTTTAATTGAAAATTAATCATAATTCCTACATAATCTCCAAGGAGCTTAAAAGGCGATGCTTTTGTTTGAATTTTTTTTGCCATTTGTTATATTTTTTATTTTTTCTTTTAAGTAAAATTAATGAAATTTGGAAATATCTTAAAGCCATAGTCTTAAATCATTTATTTTCGCTGGCAATCAAGACTGCAATCATGGAATGCTTGTCCGTCTCAAATGTTTTGTTAGGAGGGGGATTTATTCCGGATATTGAATTTGATTTTATGATTATATTGTTATACATACAAGGCATTGGAACCACGGTTGCCACTCGTGCTAAAAATAGTCTACCAAAATTTGAAGAAAATTTTACCAAAAATCTACCAAATTAAAACAAATCCTTTTTTAAAGTTGTTCATCAAATTTTTGTGGTTAGTATAAACAAATGTTGGTTTATTCGAAAGAAATGTTTTATATTGAATTTATAGAACATTTTGTCCAAATTTTATTTTTAGAGAAAACTTTTGTAAAAGTTTATTTCTATAAAAAATGTTGTCAAAATTTTATTTTGTCAAAATTTTATTTCTATAGAAAATTTTGTCAAAATTTTATTTCTACAGAAAATTTTGTCACAATTTTATTTCTGTAGAAAATTTCGTCAAAATGTTATTTCTGTAGAAATTTTGTCAAAATTTTATTTCTATAGGAAATTTTGTCAAAATTTTGTTTCTATAGGAAATTTTGTCAAAATTTTGTTTTTATAGGAAATTTTGTCAAAATTTTATTTCTATAGAAAATTTTGTCAAAATTTTATTTCTATAGAAAATTTTGTCAAAATTTTATTTCTATAGCAATTTTTTTAAATTTTATTTCTATAGAAAATTTTGTCAAAATTTTATTTCTATAGGAAATTTTGTCAAAATTTTATTTCTATGGAAAATTTTATCAAAATTTTATTTCTATAGAAAATTTTGTCAAAATTTTATTTCTATAGAAAATTTTGTCAAAATTTTATTTCTATAGAAAATTTTGTCAAAATTTTATATCTATAGAAAATTTTGTCAAAATTTTATTTTTATAGAAAATTTTGTAAACATTTTTTTTCTATAGAAAATTTTATTTTTATAGAAAATTTTTTAAAAATTTTATTTTTATAGAAAATTTTGTAAAAATTTTATTTTTATAGAATATTTTGTAAACATTTTTTTTCTATAGAAAATTTTGTCAAAATTTTATTTCTATAGCAAATTTTGTCAACATTTTATTTTTATAGAAAATTTTGTAAACATTTTATTTCTATAGAAAATTTTGTCAAAATTTTATTTCTATAGAAAATTTTGTCAAAATTTTATTTCTATAGAAAATTTTGTCAAAATTTTATTTTTATAGAAAATTTTGTAAACATTTTTTTTCTATAGAAAATTTTGTCAAAATTTTATTTTAATATGAAATTTTGTAAACATTTTATTTCTATTGAAAATTTGGCAAAATTTTATTTCTATATGAAATTTTGTAAAAAATTTATTTCTATAGGAAATTTTGAAAAAATTTTATTTTTATAGAAAATTTTGTCAAAATTTTATTTTTATAGAAAATTTTGTCAAAATTTTATTTCTATAGAAATTTTTCTCAAAATTTTATTTCTATAGAAAAATTTCTCAAAATTGTATTTCTATAGAAAATTTTCTGAAAATTCTATTTTTTAGAAAATTTTATTTTTTCGAAAATTTTGTGAAGATTTTATTTCTATAGAAAATTTTGTCAAAATGTTAGTTCTATAGAAAATTTTGTCAAAATTTTATTTCTATAGAAAATTTTGTCAAAATTTTATTTCTATAGCAAATTTTTTTTAAATTTTATTTCTATAGAAAATTTTGTCAAAATTTTATTTCTATAGGAAATTTTGTCAAAATTTTATTTCTATGGAAAATTTTATCAAAATTTTATTTCTATAGAAAATTTTGTCAAAATTTTATTTCTATAGAAAATTTTGTCAAAATTTTATTTCTATAGAAAATTTTGTCAAAATTTTATATCTATAGAAAATTTTGTCAAAATTTTATTTTTATAGAAAATTTTGTAAACATTTTATTTCTATAGAAAATTTTATTTTTATAGAAAATTTTGTAAAAATTTTATTTTTACAGAAAATTTTGTAAACATTTTTTTTTCTATAGAAAATTTTGTCAAAATTTTATTTCTATAGCAAATTTTGTCAACATTTTATTTTTATAGAAAATTTTGTAAACATTTTATTTCTATAGAAAATTTTGTCAAAATTTTATTTCTATAGAAAATTTTGTCAAAATTTTATTTCTATAGAAAATTTTGTCAAAATTTTATTTTTATAGAAAATTTTGTAAACATTTTTTTTCTATAGAAAATTTTGTCAAAATTGTATTTCTATAGCAAATTTTGTCAAATTTTTATCGAAAATTTTGTAAACATTTTATTTCTATAGAAAATTTTGTCAAAATTTTATTTCTATAGAAAATTTTGTCAAAATTTTATTTCTATAGAAAATTTTGTCAAAATTTTATTTCTATGGAAAATTTTGTCAAAATTTTATTTCTATAGATAATTTTGTCAAAATTTTATTTCTATAGAAAATTTTGTCAAAATTTTATTTCTATAGAAAATTTTGTCAAAATTTTATTTTAATATGAAATTTTGTAAACATTTTATTTCTATTGAAAATTTTGTAAAAATTTTATTTCTATATGAAATTTTGTAAAAATTTTATTTCTATAGGAAATTTTGAAAAAATTTTATTTTTATAGAAAATTTTGTCAAAATTTTATTTTTATAGAAAATTTTGTCAAAATTTTATTTTTATAGAAAATTTTGTCAAAATTTTATTTCTATAGAAAATGTTATTAAAATTTTATTTCTACAGAATATATTGTTAAAATTTTATTTCTATAAAATTGTCAAAATTTTTTAAAATTTTATTTCTATAGAAATTTTCATCAAAATTTTATTTCTATAGGAAATTTTGTCAAAATTTTATTTCTATAGGAAATTTTGTCAAGATTTTATTTCTATAGCAAATTTTTGTCAAGATTTTATTTCTATAGCAAATTTTTGTCAAAATTTTATTTCTATAGAAAATTTTGTCAAAATTTTATTTCTATAGAAAATTTTGTCAAAATTTTAGTTCTATAGAAAATTTTGTTAAAATTTTATTTCTATAGAAAATTTTGTCAATATTGTATTTCTATAGAAAATTTTGTCAACATTTTTTTTCTATAGCAAATTTTTGTCAAAGTTTTATTTCTATAAAAAATTTTGTTAAAATTTTATTTCTATAAAATTGTCAAAATTTTTTAAAATTTTATTTCTATAGAAATTTTCATCAAAATTTCATTTCTATATGAAATTTTGTAAAAATTTTATTTCTATAGGAAATTTTGAAAAAAATTTATTTTTATAGAAAATTTTGTCAAAATTTTATTTTTATAGAAAATTTTTTCAAAATTTTATTTTTATAGAAAATTTTGTCAAAATTTAATTTCTATAGAAAATTTTGTCAAAATTTTATTTATATAGAAAATATTGCTAAAATTTTATTTCTATAAAATTGTCAAAATTTCATTACTATAGAAAATTTTTTCAATATTTTATTTTGTCAAAGTTTTATTTCTATAGAAAATTTTGTTAAAATTTTATTTCTATAGAAAATTTCGTCAAAATTTTATTTCTATAGAAAATTTTGTCAACATCATACTTCTACAGAAAATTTTTTCAAAATTTTATTTTTATAGAAAATTTTTTCAAAATTTTATTTCTATAGAAAATTTTGTCAAAATTTTATTTCTATAGAAAATTTTGTCAATATTGTATTTCTATAGAAAATTTTGTCAACATTTTTTTTCTATAGCAAATTTTTGTCAAAGTTTTATTTCTATAGAAAATTTTGTCAAAATTTTATTTCTATAGCAAATTTTTGTCAAAATTTTATTTCTATAAAAAATTTTGTTAAAATTTTATTTTTATAGAAAATTTTGTCAAAATTTTATTTCTATAGAAAATTTTGTCACAATTTTATTTCTATAGAAAATTTCGTCAAAATTTTATTTCTATAAAAAATTTTGTCAAAATTTTATTTCTATAGGAAATTTTGTCAAAATTTTATTTCTATAGAAAATTTTCTTAAAATGTTATTTCTTTAAAAAATTTTGTCAAAATATTATTTCTATAGAAAATTTTGTCAAAATTTTATTTCTATAGAAAATTTTGCAAAATTTTATTTCTGTTGAAAATTGTGATTTGAACAGCGCACTGAGGATATTGATATTTCAAATCGCAATTAAATGTTGATTCAATCCGTCCAGCAGTTTATATCACGGTTAACTTCCAGACTAAATAAAATATTAGATTGTAACCTAGTATAGATATTTCTACATACAGTAGTTCGGAAGGCAGACCATACGTTGTCATATTATGGAAACTACCGTTGGGCCAGTGTTACCATTGTGCCTTTTAGTGGAAAATTTGCCGATAAACAGGATTTTTTAAGTAGAACATGCAAAATGTGCTATCTACGGCTCTAACCGATTAATATATTCCGAAATTCTGTTATACGATTCACTTTCTGCTTAGCCAAACTTTCGCTCATAATTATTTAATTAATTTCGATTTTTTTTATTTCATATAGATTTCACCACATCCCCTCTTTTGGCAATTTTCAGAAAAAAAATCTCTTTGTGAAAATTAAAACAAAAAAAAAAACCGTTTTTAATAAATAAAACGTGCTATTTACTAGAATTTTTCAAAAGTAATTTAAGTTTCCTGTATATGTGTGTGCTTCACATCGAATCTCAAAAAGTCTGACATAGACAAAAAAATTCCTTTCATTCCTATGTGGCAGGAAAAAAATATAATTTATAACATTTAAATAATATTCGAATAAAAACGTTTTCAAACAGACGACCATTATACACCCCCATATTTTCAAAAAATAATTTTTGACTAAATTTATTTTTATACAGTGTTATTTTGTCATGTGAAAGGCAATGACACAAATACTTTTTTTACATAATGATAAAATGATGGGAAATAAAACAACATAATATAAAATATTATTAAACAATGGGATATATAAAAAAACATTTCCGTCAATTTTTCACAAATAAGGATTACTCGAAACGTCCTACCGGAAAGATTTCACTGAAGAGTTTACTTTGTAATTTATGAAGTTTTTTAATTGAAATTGCTTACAACACGAGAATGATGGTATCAATTACAGAATAAAATATACATTCAAAATATACTTGTTCGACATTTTTTAATTTCTTAATTTATTTTAATTTAATTAACTATTATTTATGTTAGTCTAATATCAATATAGGCTGATTAAATCAAAATTGAAATAAAAATATAAATTAAAAATACAATTAACATTAAATAGATAATTTAAATTAAAATTAAAATAGATATTGATATTAAAATTAATATCAAAATTAAATTAAACTTAAAGATAAAATGTAAACTTAAAATTTATATTAAAATCAAAACTAGAATTAAAATTGAATTAAATATATTAAATACAAATAAATAAAATAAATTAAACCACACTAATGGAGAAACCATACATTAATTTAATTTTATTTAAATTTTTATTATAATATATAAATTGTCATTGAAATCATTTAATCACTTAAAGCCACCACTGTGCATTATATTGTCCTATGATTACAACCCTTAATCTAATTTGTATACCCTGCGCCACACTGTGGAACAGGGTATTATAAGTTAGTGCATATGTTTGCAACACTCAGATGGAGACAAGGTATGATGTCATTGGCAATATTGCTCAGGACCGGCCCCTGAGTCGATCAGCCATGTACGTCTGTCCGTTCGTCTCTCTGTGAACACATTTTTGTAATCAAAGTGTAAGTCCCAATTTAGTCCAATCGACTTCAAAATTGGCACAAGTATGTTTTAAGGATTTAAAGATTACACAACCTAAATTTTAGGATGCGAAATTTACAAATTACTAAGGACAAATTTCTTTAAAATAATGAAATTTTAATTAAGATAAAGTTTGCTTCAAAAAATTTTTTTTTATTAAAATTAGTCATCTTTGAACTAAGGAAAATTTTTCTTAAAGTAAAAAACACACTTAAATTGACTGAAATATTGAATCTTTAGATTTAAAATAAAAACGCTTCAAATATGGGCTAAGACTTATTATACCCTCCACCATAGGATGGGGTATATTAACTTTGCCATTCCTTTTGTAACACATCGAAGTAATGCTCTAAGACCCCATAAAGTATATATATTCTGGGTCGTGGTGAAATTCTGAGTCCATCTAAGCATGTCCGTCTGTTTAAATCACGTTAACTTCCGAACGAAACAAGCTATTGACTTGAAACTTGGCACAAATAGTTGATATTGATGTAGGTCGAATGGTATTGCAAATGGGCCACATCGGTCCACTTTTACGTATAGCCCCCATATAAACGGACCCTCAGATTTGGCTTGTGGAGCCTCTAACAGAAGCATATTTCATCTGATCCGGCTGAAATTTGGTACATGGTGTTGGTATATGTTCTCTAATGACCATGCAAAAATTGGTCCACATCGGTCCATAATTATATATAGCCCCCATATAAACCGATCCCCAGATTTGGCTTGCGGAGCCCAAAAGAGAAGCAAATTTCATCCGATCCGGAAGTTCTTTTAATTCAATTTTTTAAAACTTGGGTTTTTCATACTTTAGTGGGTAATTTAAACTTTTTTTGTTTCAAATACGTTAACACAGAGTAAGAATTCATAAAATGGTACAAATCATTTAAATTTTGTCGACAAAAATGCTAAATCCAATCTGAAAAAATTCAAACGTTTTCGACAAGCGTTAGAATCCACTAAAAGTTATAAAAAATTATAAAAATTATTTATTTGACAAAATATTACAGAATTTTTTTAATTTACATCCAAAACATTGAATTCGGATCACACCTAAAGAAGTAATGCAAATTCAGTGCAACGGCTGTTGAAATGGAGGACTTCCATCCTATGTCAAGCCCATGTCAAGTTCATTGCTTCTGCGTCAATTTTGCACCACTTCCGGATCCAAAAAGAACATTTTCATTACTTTTTTTACCTCCGGAGCCTCTTGGAGGACCAAAATTCATCCGATCCGGTTCAAATTTGGAACGTGATGTTAGCATATGGCCGCTAACAAACATACCAAAATTGGTCCATATCGGTCTATAGTTATATATAGCCGATCCCCTATCACACAAAAATTGGTCCAGATCGGTTCATAATCATGGTTGCCACTCGAGCCAAAAATAATCAAAAACAAATTTTATTTTATACGAAATTTTGTCAAAATTTTATTTTTATAGAAAATCTTTCATTTCTATAGAAAATTGTGCCAAAATCTTATCTCTATTGGAAATTTTGTCAAAATTTTATTTCTATGGAAAATTTTGTCAAAATTTTATTTCTATAGAAAATTTTGTCAAAATTTTATTTCTATCGAAAATTTTGTTAAAATGTTATTTCTATAGAAAATTTTGTTAAAATTTTATTTCTATAGAAAATTTTGTCAAAATTTTATTTCTATAGAAAATTGTGTTAAAATCTTATTTCTATTGGAAATTTTGTCAAAATTTTATTCCAATAGAAAATTTTGTCATAATCTTATCTCTATTGGAACTTTCGTCAAAATTTTATTTCTATTGAAAGTTTTGTCAAACTGTATTATATATGCATTTATCTGTCTTTTTTGATTTAATATATACCACGTATGGACTTACTTAGGTTGTAAGACATCTTGCCATCGGCAAGCGTTACCGCAACCCAAGTAATTCGATTGTGGATGGCAATGTTTAGAAGAAGTTTCTATGCAATACATGGTGGAGGGTACATAAGCGTCGGTCTGGCCGAACTTACGGCCGTATATACTTGTTTTTGAGGATTTATCGTCTTTGGTTTAAAGTTTTTTTTTTTTTTTGGAATTAAGAAAACATTTTTTACTTTGAAGTATCCGTTATATTTTGGATGTTTAAACTGGCATTTGTTTGTACGTGAGTACCTTTATTAATAAACCGCGAAAAGAGAATGCAAATTTGATAAATGAGATCTGTATTCTAATTTTAATTTTATTGGTCTTAGATTTAAAGCGACATAGGTCAATAAAAAATGTTTTTAGTTTAAAGAAGCCGCATCTTTGGCTCGGAATCAATACCAAAGTTCTTAAGGGAAGGTCAACATCTTTGGATCCAAGTAAGTTTTTTTTTGAGTATACACTGAAAAAACAGTGAACCCACTAGGAAGAAAACTTTCGGTTAATTTTAGAAAATATTGAATATTTTTAGAAAATTTTAACTAAAAAGTATTACAAACGCTGCCATCAGGCCGATGTGACAAAGATAGGTGAATATTTTTCGACAAATTCAAGAAAAATGTTTATTAGTAAAAATTATTATTTTCAATTGTTGAGGAAAATTTTGTAGTTTGAAGGAAAAAATTGGAGTTAAAAATTGCAAGAATGTCTTAAGTGACATACGAAGTTCATGATGGACGCATTGTTAGTCAAATTTACAAATTGAATGAAATAATGAACTATTTTGTGAGAAATACGAATTTAGTAAATCCTTATGCTTAATTTGTGTATAATTTTTTTCCCGTTTTTATACCCACCACCATAGGATGGGGGGTATATTAACTTTGTCATTCCGTTTGTAACACATCGAAATATTGCTCTAAGACCCCATAAAGTATATATATTCTGGGTCGTGGTGAAATTCTGAGTCGATCTGAGCATGTCCGTCCGTCCGTCCGTCTGTTGAAATCACGCTAACTTCCGAACGAAACAAGCTATCGGCTTGAAACTTGGCACAAGTAGTTGTTATTGATGTAGGTCGGATGGTATTGCAAATGGGCCATATCGGTCCACTTTTACGTATAGCCCCCATATAAACGGACCCCAAAATTTGGATTGCGAGGCCTCTAAGAGAAGCAACTTTCATCCGATCCGGCTGAAATTTGGTACATGGCGTTAGTATATGGTCTCTAACAACCATGCAAAAATTGGTCCACATCGGTCCATAATTATATATAGCCCCCATATAAACCGATCCCCCGATTTGGCTTGCGAGGCCCCTAAGAGAAGCAAATTTCATCCGATCCGGCTGAAATTTGGTACATGGTGTCAGTATATGATCTCTAACAACCATGCAAAAATTGGTCCACATCGGTCCATAATTATATATAGCCCCTATATAAACCGATCCCCCGATTTGGCTTGCGAGGCCCCTAAGAGAAGCAAGTTTCATCCGATCCGGCTGAAATTTGGTACATGGTGTCAGTATATGGTCTCTAACAACTATGCAAAAATTGGTCCACATCGGTCCATAATTATATATAGCCCCCATATAAACCGATCCCCCGATTTGGCTTGAGAGGCCTCTAAGAGAAGCAAATTTCATGCGATCCGGCTGAAATTTGGTACATGGTGTCAGTATATGGTCTCTAACAACCATGCAAAAATTGGTCCACATCGGTCCATAATTATATATAGCCCCCATATAAACCGATCCCCCGATTTGGCTTGAGAGGCCTCTAAGAGAAGCAAATTTCATCCGATATGGCTGAAATTTGGTACGTGATGTTAGTATATGGTCTCTAACAACCATGCAAAAATTGGTCCACATCGGCTCATAATTATATATAGCCCCCATATAAACCGATCACCAGATTTGACCTCCGGAACCTCTTGGAAGACCAAAATTCATCTGATTCAGTTGAAATTTGGTACGTGGTGTTAATATATGGCCTCAAACTCCCATGCAAAAATTGGTCGATATCGGTCCATAATTATATATAGGCCCCATATAAACCGATCCCCAGATTTGACCTCCAGAGCCCCTTGGAAGAGCAAAATTCTTCCCATTCGGTTGAAATTTGGTACGTGATGCTAGTATCCAACAACCATGCAGGAATTGGTTCCTATCAGTCCATAATTATATATAGCTTCCATATAAACCGATCCCCAGATTTGACCTCCGGTGCCTTTTGGAGAAGCAAAATTCATCCGATCAGCTTGAAATTTGGTACGTGGTGGTAGTATATGATATTTAACAACCATGCCAAAAGTGGTCCATATCACTCCATAATCGTACATAGCCCCATATAAACCGATCCCGAGATTTGGTTTTGGAACCTTTTGGAGGAGCAAATTTCATCCGAGTGGGTTGAAATTTGGTACATTGTGCTAGTATATGGTCGTTAACAACCATGCCTAACTAGGTCCATATCGGTCTATAGTTATATATGGCCCTCAGATAAATCGATCCCCAATCACACAAATATTGGTCCATATCAAGTTCATAATTGTATATAGCCCCCATATAAGCGACCCCCATATTTCAATTCTGGCTCTCTGCGTACAAAAAGTCCATATCGATTCGTAATTATTTGTAGACTTAACTATACATAACTTTTTTGTCTAATATATACCATGTATGGACTAAATCACAATTTAGAAAACGATGTTAAGAAGTTTTAAGATACCACAAGGCAAGTAATTCGATTGTGGATGACAGTCTTTCGTAGAAGTTTCTACGCAATCCATGGTGGTGGGTACATAAGATTCGGCCTGGCCGAACTTGCGGCCGTATATACTTGTTTTAGTTAATTTAACTAACGTACGCAAAAAATTATTAGAATAAAGAAAACTTTCTCCAAACATAATAATTCCACGAACTAAAATAAAGTGAAATTGGCTTTAGTGAAATAGAGTGTTCACTTGTTTTGAGTGTACATTTATTATTGGTAATTAAAATCAATTTAAATTGAATAAATTAAATTATTTTTTTTTTATTAAATTTTATGTGTATATAAGATATAACATATATTTCCTTATTCTTTTACAGGTAAGAAAATTAAAAATTTTTATGGTCATGTCTGTCTTTGTCATCGGATGAGTGGTGAGTTAATTTAACCCTGGGTAATAAATTTAAAAATTTATGTTTTTTTTTTTTTGGGAAAATATTTTCTAAACTAAAAATTTTATTTATAAAATATGAAATATATATGAAGTATATTATGAAAAAGAATTTAGTATGATTGCCATTAGCATACAAACTCGGACACATTATATATCCAGCTATTTAGATTTTTATTAATTAAACTTTAATCCTGTCAACATTTTGCATAATAAAGTGTCTTTTGGATAATGTTCATAGCCCACCCTAGTCTGATTTATGGTTTATCAAATATTTGCTTGAGGTTTGTTGCGATCCGTTTGGTTTTTTTCTAACTTAATTATTAGGTTACTTGCCATCTGTTTGGCTTTTTCACATTTAGTGTGGAAAATTAAAATTAAAAAAAAAAATTGGGTAAAAAGCTAATACTTGACTGTCTCCATATATCATTGAGAGGACTGTTTTTTTTGTTTGCCACCCTGCAGAACCTATAGAAATTTTGCCACATTGTTTACCCCATTTCTTTTGCTCTAAATATTCTTGGTTAATTAGTTATACTAATTTTTCCTAAATTCCAAAGTTTCAGTTATGGTTGCTCATTTTCAATTTGAAATTTATGGCCAATTGATTTTTAAAATATTTTTTTTTTTCATGGGAGGGGGGAGGCAAAGAGATTTTATTTTTAGTTCGAGTGGTGATTGGTTATTGGGATTTGGGAATCGATCCATGGCCTCTCATGTTTTGTTTAGATTAGATTTTCTTCATAAATTTTTATTTCGATTTTATACAAAAGAATTTAAATTTGTATTTTGCAACATTGTTGTTGCCTAAGTTAGTATTATGAACAATTTGTTTGTTGTTTTGTGTTTTTTTTTGCACTACTATTGCCTTGATCATAATAGAAAAGTTTTGTTTGTTTTTACCAAAATCACCCAAAAATTGCAAAGAGCGAAAGCATTTCATTGTATCGATTGTTTGATGGCTACCTATTCAGAATTTTGTTTAAAATTACTGGCCATCTAGTGTGCTTGGCAATGTTTTGTTGTGAGTTTATAAAATAAATTTAATAATTTTTAATTTTGGTAGATTTGTATGATATTTTTAGAACAAAATATTCCCTTGCCCCTTGCTTTCTTCCCATTGCCCATAGAACTATGGTAAATCTTTCTGTTTGTTTTGTATGTTATTTTCATGGCCACCAATTAAAATATTTCTGCTAGAGTAATTGAAATTTATTATCCACGTTAAAATATTTGGTAGTTTGGTTAAAAGTTAAAGAACTTATAAATATCATAGCCTGCTTCAACACCAATTACCTTCAAATATTTTGATACAAAACAAATGGTGTTAATAGATAATAAGTAATACTAGAAGTGCTACTATATAAACTAAATGCTAGGGTAAAAAAAGTTATTGTTGTTGTTATTGGATGAAAGTAATGAACCAAAAATTTAGAAATCTTGAGTCATTCTAAAAACGAAAAAAAACTTTGGCCAATTATAAACCATATGACCATATGGAATTTTGTTTAAAACATAAATAAATATTTGGCAATTTATTTTAAGATTAAATAAATAAAATTTATTACTGATTAAAACAATCAACTTTCTGAAACAAAAACGAACAAGAAAATATGACTTGGATTGTAAGATTTTGTCCTTCCCGAGGCAAAAGTGCTGCCTCTTTACACAAAAAACAAAAAAAAAATCTGTTGTAAAACTCATGCTAAAATGAACTAATATTTATTGCAAAAATTTTATTTTATTTTAGTTTATTTTTAAAATTTTTTAAGAAATTTTCCCCAACTCAACGATTTTTTTTATTTCAAGTATGTCTCAAAAATTTTATGAACTAAATGACAGTAAAATTTCAATCATATACTAATCATATATTATTTCAATTCTAACTTAAACAGAAGAAGATTTTCGTACACTTCTCAAAAATAGTAAGAATGAACTACAGCGTGGCTAAAATGGGAATGATCTGGCCTTTAAGATATTTTCTTTATTTTTAGTTCATTTTTTCTTTTCGAGAAAGATGCATTTCTTAAATGGTAATTAAAAATCCAAAAATGTATGATAATTTTCGTTAATTTAATGAATCTCAAAATTTGGAATGCAATTTAGTTAAATTTTTGCACGAGATAGTACATTTTTTCCATAATGTAGATCTACACTCAAACAAAAAAAAAAACACAAAGCAAATCAATTATATCTGACCAACTATATTTTTTGTTAATTTTAACACTTTTTATTTTGAGTGATATCCCAGCAAAAAAAAAATTATTTCAAACATGTAAGGAAAGACTAAAGTCGGGCTGTGTCAACTATATTATACCCTACACCGCTTTGTAGATGTGTTGGTTGCTAGATATAACGGTTTATGTTCCCCTAAAAATATATTTAAATCTGATCTGATCTCGACAAAATTTGTTAGAGTTCTACAAAATTTATAGACTTTAAATTTAAGTCGGTTAATGCACTGAGATGGAACACAGTGCAAGTAAAAAACAAGTAAGGAAAGTCTAAAGTCGGGCGGGGCCGACTATATTATACCCTGCACCACTTTGTAGATGTAAATTTTCGATACCAAATCACATCCGTCAAATGTGTTGGGTGCTATATATAGGTTTGTCCCAAATACATACATTTAAATATCACTCGATTTGGACAGAATTTGATAGACTTCTACAAAATCTATAGACTCAAAATTTAAGTCGGCTAATGCACTAGGGTGGAACCCAATGTTAGTAAAAAACAAGTATATACAGCAGTAAGTTCGGCCGGGCCGAATCTTAAATACCCACCACCATGGACCAAATATTAGGATTTCCTTTGAAATTTCAGGAGGGCTTGAGGACACTTCCCGAAGATAAATTTAAAGATTTCACCTATGAGGACTATATCATATTCTGGATTTATAAGAACCATTTTTGTTTGAGTTTTAGAGGAATCATTAACATCTCTTGTAAGTGAGCAAGAAAATTATAAAATAACGTCTTGATTTGAAATCTTAAATCTGCAGAAGTAAAATCTGGAAATTTTACATTGAGTTTCAAGCAATTTTCATGATCAGTGCGCCTTCTTCACCCTCAAGAAGTAAAGTCGGTCTATATGGAGGCATTACCAAATGGACTGATAAAAACTTAATCTGATACACGTTTTTGTGAGCCTAAAATACCAGAATGTTTATAATTTCAGGCAAATCAGATAAAAACTACTGTTTCTAGAAACCCAAGGAGTTAAATCGGGAGATCATTCTTATGGGGGCTATACTCAAATATGGACCGATACTCACCGTTTTCGGCACACCTCTTTATGACCCGAAAATGCCTCTAGATTTCTAATTTCAGGCAAATAGGATAAAAACTTCGGATTCTAGAAGCCCAAGAAGTAAAATCGGGAAATCGGTCTATATGGGGGCTATACCAAAATATGGACCGATACTCACTATTTTCGGCACACCTCTTTATGGTTCTAAAATACCTCTAGATTTCCAATTTCAGACAAATTGGATAAAAACTACGATTTCTATAAGCCCAAGACCCCAAATCGGGAGGTCGTTTTATATGGGGACCATACCAAAACATGGACCGATACTCACAATTTTTGGCACACGTATTTGTGGTCCTACAATACCTCTAGATTTCCAATTTCAGGCAAATTGGATAAAAACTACGATTTCTATAAGCCCAAGACCCCAAATCGGGAGGTCGGTTTATATGGGGACTATATCAAAATCTGGACCGATATAGCCCATCTTCGAACTTGACCTGACTGCAGGCAAAAGACGAGTTTGTGCAAAATTTCAGCACGATTGCTTCATTATTGAAGACTGTAGCGTGATTACAACAGACAGACAGACAGACAGACAGACAGACAGACGGACAGACGGACATCGTTATATCGTCTTAGAATTTCTCCCTGATCAAGAATATATATACTTTATATAGTCGGAAATCGATATTTCGATGTGTTACAAACGGAATGACAAACTTATTATACCCCCGTCACCATTCTATGGTGGTGGGTATAACAAGTAAGTAAAGTCTAAAGTCGGGCGGAGCCGACTATATTATACCCTTCCCCAACTACTTAAAATTTGCTGGGAGCTATATAAAGGTTTGCATTTCCAGATACAAATACTTTTAATGGAAACAATTTTTTGCACTTCTACAAAAACTGTAGAATTAAAATTTAAATCGGCTAACGCCCTGGGATGAAACACAATGTTAGTAAAAAATATGGGAAATATGAAGCGAGAGAAATTTTAATGCAATTGTACAAAAGAGATTTATGATTTTTCAGGCGATACATATGTATTCGAGATATAGGACAATTAGAGTAATATTTACAATTTTTGCTACTCAGCAGTGGCGATTTTACAAGGATATTGGTTAGATCTCGCCAAGATATGTGGTCAAATGTGGGTTGTGATATATTATTTGGTCTAGTCGGGCGTTTTGGATCCTTATTTAAAACTCATCCGTTCTGTGGAAACTTTGGCATTGCAGTGTGTAGGATATGGCTAAGATATGGGGAAATCATCACAGAATTTTGTGTAAAGTGTGAGAATTTTTGCCATATTTGTATTCTCTGTGGAAACTATCCAGTCAATTGGAGGAAAATCCCATTGAAAATGGGTCTAAAATATGAAACAGTCCACCATATTTCTCTCTGGTGTACGTATATATGGGAGCTATATACAATCTGAACCGATTTAGACTAAATTTGGCATGTATAGTTAGAATAATAGTTCTGCTATCTTTGCCAAATTTCACCTAAATGGGAGTATAACTTTGGCCCCGTGGTCATATGAGTGTAAATCGGGCGAAAGATATATATGGGAGCTATATCTAAATCTGAACCGATTTAAACCAAATTTGGCACACACCGATACTATTAAACGTACTCCTTGTGCAGAATTTGAAGCAAATCACGGCAAAACTTTAGCTTTTGAGACCATATAAGTGCAAATCGGACGAAAGATATATATATGAGCTATATCTAAATCTGAATCGATTTTGACCATATTTGGCACATACAATAGTATCGTAAAAAGTACCGCTTGTGCAAAATTTGAAGTAAGTCAGGGCAAAACTCTGGCTTTTGAGACCATATAAGTCCAAATCGGTCGAAAGATATATATGTGAGCTATATCTAAATCTGAACCGATTTTAACACAATTTGACACACTTAACGATACTATTAAACGTACCCCTTGTGCAAAATTTGAAGCAAATCACGGCAAAACTCTGACTTTTGTGGCCATATAAGTTCAAATCGGACGAAAGATATATATGGGAGCTATATTTAAATTTGAACCGATTTCAATCAAATTTACCAAGCTTTGGTAGAATATCAATTCTACCCTCTGTGCAAAATTTCACGAAGATCGGTCGTAAACTTTGGGGTCTGTGGTCATATGAGTCTAAATCGGACGAAAGATATATATGAGAGCTATATCTAAATCTGAACCGATTTGGCTGATATTTTGCAAGATTTGCGAGATTCATAAAATATTTGGATGTACGGTATTCAAGAAAAACGGTTGATAAACACGCTAACTATGACCAAATCGGGGATAAATATATATGGGAGCTATATCTAAATCTGAACGGATTTTAGCCAAATTTGGCACACATAGCTACAATGCTAATTCTACTCCCTGTGCAAAATTTCAATTAAATCGGAGTAAAAGATTGGCCACTGTGGTCATATTAGTGCATATCGGGCGAAAGATATATATGGGTGCTATATCCAAATCTGAACCGATTTCTTCCAAAATCAATTGGGTTCTATTCTGACCCAAATTAGGAATATGTGCCAAATTTGAAGGCGATTGGACTTAAATTGTGACCTAGACTTTGATCACAAAAATGTGTTCACAGGCAGACGGACGGACGGACAGACATGGTTATATCGACTAAGGGACCCACCCTAAGCATTATTGCCAAAGACACCATGTGTCTATCTCGTCTCCTTCTGGGTGTTACAAACATATGTACTAACTTATAATACCCTGTTCCACAGTGTGGCGCAGGGTATAAAAATTCTAGTAATTTGCAAAACATTCTCAAAAGAACTACCATGGAAATGAAGAAGTCAATTGGCCCAGGTTCACATTTTCGAGGGTGTGAAACTTCTATTTTTGTAATGTTGTTTACTTTTGTGTTGATTTTTTATTCATTTTTTCCCGACATAATTATCCAAAATTTAAATTTTCTGATCAAATAGCGTATTTTATATGACTTGTCCAAAAGAACTTCATCGTAAGTGAAAAAAAATGTTGAAGGATCCCGGTATGCTCTTAAAAAGAAACAAGTATATACGGCCGTAAGTTTGGCCAGGCCGAAGCTTATGTACCCTCCACCATGGATTGCGTAGAAACTTCTACTGAAGCCGATAGCAAGGTATCTTAAAACTTCCTAACACCGTATTATATACCACATAGTCCATACGTGGTATATATTAAACTACAAAAGTCCGATTAAATACGTATATAATTAAGTTTAATGTTTCTATAGAAATACAATTTTGACAACATTTTCTATAGAAGTAAAATTTTGACAAAATTTTCTATAGAAATAAAATTTGGAAAAAAAAATTCTATAGAAATAAAATTTTGACAAAATTTTCTATAGAAATAAAATTTTGTCAAAATTTTTTATAGAAATAAAATTTGACAAAATTTTCTATAGAAATAAAATTTTGAAAAAATTTTCTATAGAAATAACATTTTGACAATGTTTTCTATAAAAATAAAATGTTGGTAGATTATTTTTGGCTCGAGTGGCAACCATGATTATGAACCGATATGGACCAATTTTTGTGTGATTGGGGATCGGCTATATATAACTACAGACCGATATGGACCAATTTGGGCATGGTTATTAGCGGCCTTATACTAACACCACGTTGCAAATTTCAACCGGATCGGATGAATTTTGCTCCTCCAAGAGGCTCCGGAGATCAAATCTGGGGAACGGTTTATATGGGGGCTATATATCATTATGGACCGATATGGACCAAGTCTTACGTGTTTGTTAGAGACCACATTCTAGCACCATGTTCCAAATTTCAACCGGATCGGATGAATTTTGCTCCTCCAAGAGGCTCCGGAGGACAAATCTGGGGATCGATTTATATGGGGGCTATATATAATTATGGACCGATATGGACCAATTCTTGCATGGTTGTTAGAGACCATATACTAACACCACGTACCAAATTTCAACCGTATCGGATGAATTTTGCTCCTCTAAGAGGCTCCGGAGGTCAAATCTGGGGATCGGTTTATATGGGGGCTATATATAATTATGGACCGATGTGGACCAATTTTTGCACGGTTGTTAGAGACCATATACTAACACCATGTACCAAATTTCAGCCGGACTGGATGAAATTTGCTTCTTTGGAGCAATCGCAAGCCAAATTTGGGGGTCCGTTTATATGGGGGCTATACGTAAAAGTGGACCGATATGGACCAATTTTTGCATGGTTGTTAGAGACCATATACTAACACCATGTACCAAATTTCAGCCTGATCGGATGAAATTTGCTTCTTTTAGAGCAGTCGCAAGCCAAATTTGGGGGTCCGTTTATATGGGGGCTATACGTAAAAGTGGACCGATATGGACCAATTTTTGCATGGTTGTTAGAGACCATATACTAACACCATGTACCAAATTTCAGCCGAATCGGATGAAATTTGCTTCTTTTAGAGCAATCACAAGCCAAATTTGGGGGTCCGTTTATATGGGGGCTATACGTAAAAGTGGACCGATATGGACCAATTTTTGCATGGTTGTTAGAGACCATATATTAACACCATGTACCAAATTTCAGCCGGATCGGATTTGCTTCTTTTAGAGCAATCACAAGCCAAATTTGGGGGTCCGTTTATACGTAAAAGTGGACCGATATGGCCCATTTGCAATACCATCCGACCTACATCAGTAACAACTACTTGTGCCAAGTTTCAAGTCGATAGCTTGTTTCGTTCGGAAGTTAGCGTGATTTCAACAGACGGACGGACGGACATGCTCAGATCGACTCAGAATTTCACCACGACCCAGAATATATATACTTTATGGGGTCTTAGAGCAATATTTCGATGTGTTACAAACGGAATGACAAAGGTTATATACCCCCATCCTATGGTGGAGGGTATAAAAAGTTTTTGCTGGGATGGTGATAGGTAGGTACCTATTGCGAATTTAGAGTTTGGTGGTACAAAAGTCATAATACAAAAAATACGACATCCTCCACTGTATTGTAGACTCTGCAATGGAAGTGAAATAGTCAAACGGCACAGGTTCAAATCCCATCGGGGATGAAATTTTAATTCTCAGTTAAAACGGCCTAATAGAGTACTTTCTAAAATTTGTCCAAAAGAACTGAGTCAGGAGTGGAAAAGAATCGATGAAGTAAAATGGGATATGCCTTTAAAAGGCATTGTTGTGGGATAACTTTCAATTTTGTTGGGATCGTGATAGGTACCTATTACGGACTACGCTGTACCACCACACTGGTAAAATATATGAAAATTTATCATTCATTATAAAAAAAAAATAAGATTCTTAATACTTTTTAGTACATGCACAAGTAATTGCCTCTTAAATGTTAAGAATGCATTAATCTTTGTTCACAATCTCTTGCAATTTCAGTCCAATTTGCAACAAAGTCCACTTTTAACTACTACAACATATAAAATTTTGCAGTGGCAATAACAACCAACTGCCTAACCAATTATCATAGTAGTAAATTTCTTTTTATTACGAAATAAAAACATATTCTATTTAATTTTTAAAAATATTTTAACGACAGTTTGACAACTTCCTTCGTAATACGGAAACATAAACAGACATTGTATGCATGTCATAAAATGTTTTTGTTTATCAAATTAAAATTAATTTAAAACAAAAATTCAAATCCATATTATGAAAGTGCAAGCTAATTCGTTTTTTTTTTTTTGTTTCTTAAATAAAATTTTTATTTTATTCTGTCATTTAGTTTTTCATTTTGTCTACTTAACAAATTTATTTTGGTTAATGGGTCACCATATGTTCATCTTGTTTTCGCATTTAGAGTGGGGGTAGAAACTACAACAAATGCCAATTATTTTAATAAAAATAAGCAAAAAAAAAATAAAAACAAAAGTGACAAGAAAAAATTCAAGCAAAATTCAAAATACAAAACTACAGGCAAACACACAATGCGAAAATTATTTGACATCAGTCAAGAGAAATGCTCCCGCCCCAACATGAGAATTATGACACTTATTTTTTTTTGGGGCTTAGAAACACTGTCAGTATTGTAACTCAGACAGCGAAGAGGAGAATTATAATATATATAAAAAGTCTATAAAAATATCTAAATTAATAAAACTATAAATAAGCACAGTGGGAGGAATGAATGGTGGAAAGACAGTGGTAGTAGAAAATGTGAATCTAGAATGATGAGTAATTTATATGACGGATAGGGTTGGAGTTATAAACGAGGGTGATCTACACTTAAAAAGAAAGTTTACTTGGATCCAAAGATTTTGACCTTCCTTTAAGGATTTTGGTATTGATTCCGAGCCAAAGATGCGGTTTCTTTAAAATATGAACATTTTGTTGCGACCTATCTGGCTTTAAATCTAGGATCTAACGTATACAATTAAAATTAGGACACAGATTTCATTTATCGAATATTTATTCTATTTTTCCGGTACATTAACAGGTTGGCTGATAAGTCCCCGGTCTGACACATAGATGGCGTCGCTAGTATTAAATGTATATTATTTTTGTATAGTACCAACCTTCAAATGATTCGTGTCAAAACTTGACTTCTGTAAGTCAATAAGTTTGTAAGATAGATCGTCTTTAGTGAAGCAACTTTTGTTATTGTGCAAAAAATTAAAAAAAAAGGAATTTCGTGTTTTGATAAAATACTGTTTTCTGAAGGGAAAAAATACGGAGGAAGCAAAAACTTGGCTTGATAATGAGTTTCTGGACTCTGCTCCAGGGAAATCAACAATAGTTGAGTGGTATGCAAAATTCAAGCGTGGTGAAATGAGCACGGAGGACGGTGAACGCAGTGGACGCCCGAAAGAGATGGTTACCGAGAAAACATCAAAAAAATCCACAAAATGATTTTGAATGACCGTAAAATGAAGTTGATCGACATAGCAGAGGGGAGCCACCGTGGTGCAATGGTTAGCATGCCCGCCTTGCATACACAAAGTCGTGGGTTCGATTCCTGCTTCGACCGAACACCAAAAAGTTTTTCAGCGGTGGATTATCCCACCTCAGTAATGCTGGTGACATTTCTGAGGGTTTCAAAGCTTCTCTAAGTGGTTTCACTGCAATGTGGCACGCCGTTCGGACATGAATCGAGCAGCACTCAGTGATAAGATAGAAGTTCACCAATGTGGTATCACAATGGACTGAATAGTCTAAGTGAGCCTGATACATCGGGCTGCCACCTAACCTAACCTAACCTGACATAGCAGAGGCCTTAAAGATATCAAAGGAACGTGTTGGTCATATCATTCATCAATATTTGGATATGCGGAAGCTCTGTGCAAAATGGGTGCCGCGCGAGCTCACATTTGACCAAAAACAACGTGTTGATGATTCTGAGCGGTGTTTGCAGCTGTTAACTCGTAATGCACCCGTGTTTTTCCGTCGATATGTGACAATGGATGAAACATGGCACCATCACTACACTCCTGAGTCCAATCGACAGTCGGCTGAGTGGACAGCGACCGGTGAACCGTCTCCGAAGCGTGGAAAGACTCAAAAGTCCGCTGGCAAAGTAATGGCCTCTGCTTTTTGGGATGCGCATGGAATAATTTTTATCGATTATCTTGAGAAGGGAAAAACCATCAACAGTGACTATTATATGGCGTTATTGGAGCGTTTGAAGGTCGCAATTGCGGCAAAACGACCCCATATGAAGAAGAAAAAAGTATTGTTCGGCCAAGACAACGCACCGTGCCACAAGTCATTGAGAACGATGGCAAAAATTCATGAATTGGCCTTCAAATTGCTTCCCCACCCACCGTATTCCCCAGATCTGGCCCCAGCGACTTTTTCTTGTCCTCAGACCTCAAAAGGATGCTCGCAGGGAATAAATTTGGCTGCAATGAAGAGGTGATCACCGAAACTGAGGCCTATTTTGAGGCAAAACCGAAGGAGTACTACCAAAATGTTTTCAAAAAATTTGAAGGTCGTTATAATCGTTGTATCGCTCTTGAAGGGAACTATGAATAATAAAAACGAATTTTGACAAAAAAAATGTGTTTTTCTTTGTTAGACCGGGGACTTATCAGCCAACCTGTTATATTAAATTGAAAATTTTTCTGGAACATAAATAATTTATTAAGCTCTCGCTCAATACAAAAAATATACTAGCTAATGTTATTATTTTTTATTATGTTTTAATTATTAATTCTCATTTAATTTAATTATAAATTAAATTATAAATTAAATTAAATTTGATACAAATTGAAAAATTCACGATTGTAATGTGTTACGTAACACCAAGTGATAGTATCGCTCAAATCCAAGAGAAACTTAACAATATTGAGGACTTTGTACGTTTTAAAGGCGGTAAATTCGTAATAGCAGACGACTTTAACTCCCGGGAACTACGGAATTGAAAGGAAAAAGGATTTTAGAGATGCTCGCAAGGTTTGACATGACATTTGCAAATACACCAACATTCCGACGACCAGGATACGAAGGCACCATCCCGGATATTACCTTTGCCTCTGAGAGCATTATACAAGGCACGAAGGAGTGGAAGGCATTGGAAACATACACCGGTAGTAACCAGCAGTACTCGGATACTCTCATAAACTCGGATACTCTGAAAAGCAGACACCTCTCAAAAGTGGACAATTTTCGTTAGACGTTTGCTATATTATTACATTAAAATTAACCTATCAGAAGTGGACACCTCCCAAAAATGTGGAAAAAATTTAGGCGACCGTGGGTATCCACCTTTTAGAGTTTTCACTGTATATTATTCTATTTGGAAAGCTAAACAAGGCAACGTGATACCCTTATATGAGGGAATGTTAACAAGCTTGACAGATAGGTAGTTATCTCCGAGTTAGACAGGCTTCTGGGCGAAAATACAAATCAGCAAGATGCGAAATAGACAGTAGAGCACACTATGGCCCCAATAAAATCCTGCTGTAACAAGCCTATGCCAATAAAGGGAACCAACTCAAAACGCAAGGCCGTTTACTTGTGGAACACAACGATCAGTGAATGTAGGCGTAATTGGGCTAGGAGAAAATACACCAGGGCGAGACGAAGGAGCGACCCGGAAGCAGAACATAACGCTTACAAAGACGCAAAGAAGGAACTGGCGCACAGCATAAGTACACCCAGAGAAGGAATATGATCACCTCAAACATGTTTTAAGAGCAAAATTTTATTTTTGGGTGGTGACCATGTAACATGGTTTTCGCAACCATGTTATTTTTTCGGAAATCATGTATCTGATTTCGGCAAGTAGGTTATATATGACGAGCAAATAACATTTTAGTGACAAACATGTTACATGGTCGCCATACAAAAATAACATTTTGCTCTTGAAGCATGTTTGAGGTGATCATATTCCTTCTCTGCGTGTAGAAACAAAAGAGATAAATGGAAACAGATCAGGCTTGACATTAACCAAAATCCCTGGGGACTAGGATATAAACTTGTAATGCAGAAACTAGGCATAAAAAGTTCGGTAGATAATATGGTCGAAAAAACACTGCTAAATATTTTGGACACGCTATTCCCTACACATGAGAGCAGATATGAAGTAACCGACACAGAACCCCTTGCCAACATACCACTGTTTACAATGGACGAATTGAAATTCGCCGCAAAGAGCCTTAAGAATAAGAAAGCTGACCCACAGAGGTCATGAAAGTGATAGGAATCAGACGCCCCTGCACATTATTTGCCATGTACAATATCTGTCTAAAAGCAGGCATCTTCCCGAATGTATGGAAGGAACAAAGATTAGTACTTATTAGGAAAGGGAAAGGGGCGTAACATCTCCATCGTCTCACAAACCGCTGTGCATGCTGGACTCAGCTGGGAAACTTTTTGAGTCTCTAATAAAACCTAGACTTGATGAGGCCATTAGGCGGAGGCCTATCAGATAGATAATATGGATTCACACCCGGAAGGTCGACATTAGGAACACTAAAAGAAGTAGTAGATACCGTACAATCATCGAGACACATCATCCTACTGGTGACTCTGGACATCAAAAACGCATTCAACAGCATGAGATGGACAGATGTTATACACATTCTGGAAATTATATTCCGAAATACCTAATGACTATCCTAAGAGATTACCTAAAGGACCGCGTACTTATATACGAGACAACGCAAGGGCCGAGATGAAAGTAAATCACTTCAGGAGCCGCACAGGGACCAATCCTAGTACCAAACCTTTGGAACGCAACTTACCTCGATATTTTATGGATAGATATGCCAGACGACACATTCCCTGTGGGATACCCAGAATACATATATAGCTGCGACCATAAGAGCTAGAAACACGGAAGAAGCCCAACGCAAACTGCGCCACACTATGATACAAATGAACACCTGGCTGGACTCACATGGACTATAGTAGACTACAGCCATGCAAAAAACGGAATTATTGCTGCTGACAAGGCGACATTTGCAACCTTCAATCAAGTACTTGGGGCTAAGACTACACACAAAAAAATTTTACGAAAATTTTTTGTGTGTAGACACAAAACTAATATACTTCAACCAAATAGAGTATGCGACGACAAAGACTGCCATGATAACGACATTATTGAGTCGCCTTATGGAGAATATTGGTGGACCGCTCCCAAGTAGAAAGAAAGTACTCATGGAGACAACAAACAGCATACTCCTATATTGATATGAAATCTCGGCGCCGACACTACAACGACTGACCCGAGCGAATAAGCTTCACTATGTGCCAAGAACAGCAGCCCTGAGGGCTACATCAGTGTACCGCACAGTATCGGGAGAAGCTATACTAGTGATAGCGGGAATGGTCCCAATAGACCTTCGGGCCATTTTTTGCCAATCAACAGGGCGCGACAACCCCGACAGAAGATATCCTGCGAGAAACAATAGAGAAATGGCAAGGACGCTAGAGAAACGACAGCAGAGACAGGCTTATAATAGATATCCGAGTATGGCGAGACAGAAAACACGGCGAAGTGCATATGCAAGGAAGAGGGGTTGTCGATTATGCAGAACACATATTTTTCAAATTTAACCGATGGACAGAACGATGTAGGGAAGTGGAGAATGATATCGGTCGTATCTGCCCCCGAAACATAGTCAACAAAATGTTACTGAATGAGAGGCACTGGGAGGTTGTAAGCAGATATGGATGTAGCGATGCGATGAACGAGTCTGGACGCAGACTATGAAGAGATGGACATGACCCCCACGGGGTCCACCTGGAAGTATTGCGAAAGCGGTTCCAAGGTGGAAAGTATACACCGGGATGCGGTAGGATGGGTCCATAGCAGGTATCGTCAACTGTGACGGAGTCCGGCACACGGCCTCTGGGCGCTGTGTCAGGTGCATAAAGCATTACCCCATCCCCAGCCCGCAAATAAATTAAATTTTATTTTATTTAATTTAAATTTAATTTTTTTGTTAATTTAAATAAATTTTATTTAATTTAATTAACCAAAGTAAATCAAAATCGAAATAAATTTGAATTTAAGCTTTTTTGACATCCCGGTATTATTACCATGTAAATGGGGCAAAAAACCACATTTTAATGTAAAATCCATTAATTTTTCTTATTTCCCTAATTCTTTGTCACTCTCACACAACAAACATTCCAAAGTAAACTGTCCAGACGATATATCAATTTAACACCCCAGTAGCAGTCAGTGATGTCTGTTCGCTTTGCTTTAGCGTGTGTTTTTTATGCTTTTTTCTGCTTAATTTAAACGACTTTATTAAGTGATCGAGGCGATCGAAAAAAAAACATACCGGAGCATATGACTTGTCATCTATGCCAAAAGAGCGATATGAAATTTAGCGAAAATGTCCCAGCTTGTTAATGTTTGCGTTGAGTTACAACAATGATTGATGTGGCGCCACAACAAAACAAAAAACGCAAGTACGCAAAAAAAAGTTTTTTTTTTTTGACAAAGAAACGCACATAATTTTCAAGTGAAACTGATCTTCTTTTGACGGCTTTCTATATGCCCGGGGGACCGAACGACTAACAAAGACACTTAGCCTGGATATGCTACAGGCATCGATGGTATCACAAACAAAAAATGCAAATGACCAGCAAAAATCAAACAAACAAACAGCAAAGAACAAACAAAAACCAGCGCCAATATTTAGGCCTACTAAGAGGGAACGCCACAGACGTGACCGAGAGACAGACAGAAACGGAGAAAATTATGAAAGATGGGCCTAAAGATCAGCATCAGTCAGTGTTGTCATTGCTCATTGTTCATTGTCACTGTCATCAGCAATGAGGCATCAGTAACGGCAGTCTCGTCATTGGTATTATTTTTTTTAAGTTTAATGTTTGCCACAATTGTTATCGTCGTCATCGTCATCATCATCATAATCATGATGATGCTGTCTCTTGGCAAAAAATATTTGAGTTAAGGATAAATACATTGAGATTAATTGTGGTCTTCCTTTAGTTTCATGGTTAAATAAATTTGTTTGCATGCCATTACGAAAATCAACATCCAGGCTTCTTTGTCTGTCTCCGCGAGTCGAGAAATGAGTAACAAAGGAATGTTGCCAGAGGTCTTCGTATATACCCAGTGGGCTATGTCTACCAATGCAATACAGACCGACCGACCGACCGACTAAGCAAAGTTCATAGGCTTTGAGTTTTCAACTTGTTTAAAATTTGAAAGAGTTGCGTTTTCAACTTTTCCAAGGAAGGAAAAAAAATTCTGGAAATGTTGACTGTTTTAAAATTTGAAAAAGTCAGCTATTCAAATTTGAAAGATTTGCGTTTTCGACTTTTCCATTAAAGAAAAAAAAATTCTGGAAATTTTGACTTTTTTAAAATTTGAAAAAGTCAACTATTCAAATTTTCGACTTTTTTAAAATTTAGAAAAGTCGATTCTTGGAATTTTTAACAAACTTTTTGTTTTTGACTTTTTTCGAAAATTTAACATCGCAAGTTTTTGACTTTCTTAAAATTTGGAAAAGGCGATTATTGGAGTTTTCGTAGTTTTTTTCGGATTTGCCTTTTTTTTTGAGTGGAAAGTTCGCCTTCCCGAACTTTCCATTCGTGTTTTAAAATTGAAAAGTCGTCTTTTTAAAATTTGAAAATTCGACTTTTAAAATTTTGGGACACGCGAAAATTTTCAAGTTTTCGACGTTTTTATAATATGAAAAGTCAACTTTTGTAGTTTTTTAATATTCAGAAAACTCAATTTTAAGATCATTCGAATTTGGCCAAAACGACTCTACTACTATTCATGTTTTTAATTTGGAAATGTAGGCTATTTTAAAATTTGGAAACCTTTGTTTTTCGACCTTTCAATTTTTTCAAAATTTGGAAAAGTACACATTTCGACTTTTTGAATATTGTGAAAAGTTGACGTTTTGATATTTCAACTTTTGCAAAACAATTGGGCTTTTGAATTTTGTTAAAAAAACATTGTGTTTTTTGGAAGTATCGTCTTCGAATTTTCAACTTGTTCAAAATTTGAAAGAGAAGAATTTCGAATTTTCGACTTTTTCCTGTAAAGAAAACCGCGACTTTTCGAGTTTCTGACTTTTTCAAATTTGGGAAAATTCGTCTTTTCGATTTTTTTTAATATTTTCTAGTTTTCGTAAGTTGGAATAGTCGATTTTTGTACAAAATGAATAGTTCAGCGTTTAGAACTTTCCATTTTTTATTTACTTTCAAAAAGTCAAAATTCCAATGTTTTTAAAATTTAGAAATTAGAATTTTCAAGTTTTCATGTTTTTTCCTTGAATTTAAAAAAACGACTTTTCGATATTTGAAATTTTAAAAATAGTCTTTACGAGATTTCGATATTTTAAAAATTTTTAAAAATTTTCGATATTTGAAATTTTAAAAATAGTCTTTAAGAGATTTCGATATTTTAAAAATTTTAAAAGTCGACTTTTTGACATTCGTAAAATTATATATATTTTATAATTTTTAAAAATTGTTAAACTCATTTTTTGTTTTTTATATTTGGAAAGTTGACTTTTCGAGTTTTGAACTTTTTTGAAATTGAAGAAAACCGAGCTTTCAATTTGTTTAAAATTATGAAAGGTCGACTTTCCGATGCTTTTAAAATTTGGAAAAGTTAGCTTTTCGAATTGATAAGTGTCAGTAGCTTGAGATCTTAGTTTTCCTTTATTTATTTTTCATCCATAATTCCTAATATTTCGCAATTTATACTTTTGTAAAATTTAGAAAAGTCGACTCTTCGAATTTTTAACAAATTTAAAAAAATATACATTTAGAGTTTTTGACTTTTTTCAAATTTGGAAAAATTAGACCCTTCGAGTTTTTTACATTTTTTATTTTTTCGAGTTTTGTGTTTTTAATAAGATTTTTTTTTTGTAAGTTGGAATAGTCGATTTTTTAAAAGATGGATATGTTAGTTCAGCTTTTAGAATTTTCGATTTTTTACTTACTTTCAAAAAGTCAACTTTCCATTGTTTTTTTTTTTTTAATATGGAAATTATACTTTTCAAGTTTTAGATTTTTTTCTTTGAATTTAAAAAAAAAGTCGACGTTTCGATATTTGAAGTTTTTTGAAATTTTAAAATTCGACTTTACGATATTTCGACCTTTTAAAAATTTTAAAAGTCGAATATTTGACATTTTGAAAATTGTGAATTTTACTTAGTTGGTTTTCGTTTTTTTTTTGTAATTTTTAAAAAATCGTAGTTTCGGCATTTTATTATTTTTTTTTTTTAATTAAGAAAGTCGACTTTTCGAGTATTCAGCTCTTTTTGAAAGTGGGAAAAAACCAAGTTTTCGATTTGTTTAAAATTATGAAAGGTGAACTTTCCGACGCTTTTAAAATTTGGAAAATTTAGCTTTTCTTTATACTTTTGTAAAATGTGGAAAAGTTGACTCGATTTTTTGCCTTTTTTGAAAATTGGAAAAGTTTTGTTTTCCACTTTTTTAAAGTTGAAAATGTCAACTTCGAGTTTTCAACTTTTTCCTTTTAAAATAAATTCCCCGACTTATGAGATTCTAAAATTTGGAAATGTTGACTTCTCGAGGTTTTTACTTTTTTATACACTCCACCATAGGATGGGGGTATATTAACTTTGTCATTCCGTTTGTAACACATCGAAATATTGCTCTAAGACCCCATAAAGTATTTATATTCTGGGTCGTAGTGAAATTCTGAGTCGATCTAAGCATGTCCGTCCGTCTGTTGAAATCACGCTAACTTCCGAAACAAGCTATCGGCTTGAAACTTGGCACAAGTAGTTGTTATTGTTGTAGGTCGGATGGTATTGCAAATGGGCCATATCGGTCCACTTTTTCGTATAGCCCCCATATAAACGGACCCCCAGATTTGGCTTGCGGAGCCTCTAAGAGAAGCATATTTCATCCGATCCGGTTGAAATTTGGAACATGGTGTTAGTATATGGTCTCTAACAAACATGCAAAAATTGCTCCACATCGGTCCATAATTACATATAGCCCCCATATAAACCGATCACCAGATTTGACCTCCGGAGCCTCTTGGTAGACCAAAATTCATCTGATTCAGTTGAAATTTGTTACGTGGTGTTAGGTTAGGTTAGGTTAGGTTATGTGGCAGCCCGATGTATCAGGCTCACTTAGACTATTCAGTCCATTGTGATAACACAGTGGTGAACTTCTCTCTTATCACTGAGTGCTGCCCGATTCCATGTTAAGCTCAATGACAAGGGACCTCCTTTTTATAGCCGAGTCCGAACGGCGTTCCACATTCCAGTGAATCCACTTAGAGAAGCTTTGAAACCCTCAGAAATGTCACCAGCATTACTGAGGTGGGATAATCCCCCGCTGAAAAACTTTTTGGTGTTCGGTCGTAGCAGAAATCGAACCCACGACCTTGTGTATGCAAGGCGGGCATGCTAACCATTGCACCAAAAATTGATCGAAATCGGTCCATAATTATATATAGGCCCCATATAAACCGATTCCCAGATTTGACCTCCAGAGCCCCTTGGAAGAGCAAAATTCTTCCCATTCGCTTGAAATTTGGTACGTGATGTTAGTATAAGGTATCCAACAACCATGCAGGAACTGGTTCCTATCAGCCCATAATTATATATAGCTCCCATATAAACTGATCCCCTCCGGTGCCTTTTGGAGAAGCAAAATTCATCCGATCTGCTTAAAATTAAGTATGTGGTGATTGTATATGATATTTAACAACCATGCCAAAAATGGTCCATATCAGTCCAAAATCATATATAGCCCCCATATAAACCGATCCAGAGATTAGGTTTTGGAGCCTCTTGGAGGAGCAAATTTCATCCGAGTGAGTTGAAATTTGGTACATTGTGCTAGTATATGGTCGTTAACAACCATGCCTAACTAGGTCCATATCGGTCTATAGTTATATATATCCCTCAGATAAATCGATTTCCAATCACACAAAAATTGGTCCATATCAGGTTCATAATTGCATATAAGCGGGGGTCCCATATTTCAATTCTGGCTCTCTACGTACCGTGCAAAAAGTCCATATCGATTCGTAATTATTTGTAGACTTGCCTATATATAACTTTTTTGTCTAATATATACCACGTATGGACTAACTCACAATTTAGAAAACGATGTTAAGAAGTTTTAAGATACCACAACCCAAGTATTTCGATTGTGGATGATAGTCTTTCGTAGAAGTTTCTACGCAATCTATGGTGGAGGGTACATAAGATTCGGCCTGGCCGAACTTACGGCCGTATATACTTGTTTTTTACTAACATTGTGTTCCACCCTAGTGCATTTGAGTATGTAGACTTAAATTTTGAGTCTATAGAATTTGTAGAAGTCTATCAAACTCTGTCCAGATCGAGTGATATTAAAATGTATGTATTTAAGACAAACCTTTTATATATAGCACCCAACACAATTGACGGATATGGTATGGTATCGAAAATTTAGATCTACAAAGTGGTGCAGGGTATAATATAGTCGGCCTCGCCCGACTTTACGAGATTTTTAAAATTTGGAAATGTTGACTTCTCGAGGTTTTTATTTTTTTATACCCTCCACCATAGGATGGGGGGTATATTAACTTTGTCATTCCGTTTGTAACACATCGAAATATTGCCCTAAGACGCCATAAAGTTATATATTCTGGGTCGTGGTGAAATTCTGAGTCGATCTGTGCATGTCCGTCCGTCCGTCTGTTGAAATCACGCTAACTTCCGAACGAAACAAGCTATCGACTTGAAACTTGGCACAAGTAGTTGTTATTGATGTAGGTCGGGTGGTATTGCAAATGGGCCATATCGGTCCACTTTTACGTATAGCCCCCATATAAACGGACCCCCAGATTTGGCTTGCGGGGCCTCTAAGAGTAGCATATTTTATCCGATCTGGCTAAAATATGCTATGGTCTTTAAAAAACTATCCAAAAATTGTGCCATATGGGTCCATAATTCTATATAGCTCCCATATAAACCGATCCCCAGGTTAGGTTTGCGGATCCTTTAAGAGAAGCAAATTTCATCCGATGCGGCTGAAATTTGGTACGTGATGTTAGTATATGGTCTCTAACAACCATGCAAAAATTGGTCCATATCGGTCCATAATTATATATAGCCCCATATAAACTGATCCCCAGATTTGACCTCCGAAGCCTCTTGCAGGAACAAAATTCATCCGATCCGGTTGAAATTTGGTACGTGATGTTAGTATATGGTCACTAACAACCATGCAAGAATTGGTCCATATTGGTCCATAATTATATATAGCCCCCATATAAACCGATTCCCAGATTTGTCCTCCGGATCCTCTTGGAAGAGCCCAATTCTTCCGATCCGATTGAAATTTGGTACGTGCACTGAAAAAACAGTGAACCCACCAGGAAAGATAACTTTCGATTAATTTTAGAAAATTTTGAACTTTTTTAGAAAATTTTAACTAAACGGTATTACAAGCGCTGGCATCACTCCGATATGGCAAAAATAAGTAAATATTTTTCGACAAATTCAAGAAAATTTATTAGACATAACTACATTTTTTCAGTAGTTAAAGAAAATTTTGTAGTTTTAAGAGAAATCGTGGAGTTCAAAATTGCAAGAATGTCTTTAGTGACATACGAAGTTCATGATGGACACATTTTTGGTAAAATTTACAAATTTAAAGAAATAATGAACTATTTTGTAAGAAATACGAAATTAGGAAATCTCTATGCTTTATTTGTGTATAACTTTTTCCCGTTTTTTAGTTCATTTAACTAACATACGCAAAAAATTATTTGACTAAAATAAACTTTTTCCAAACATAATGATTCTATGAACTAATATAAAGTTAATATGGCTTTAGTGAAATAGAGAGTTCACTTTTTTTTGAGTGTGGTGTTATTATATGGTCTCTAACAACTATGCAAACATTGGGCCATATCGGTCCATAATTATATAGCCCCCATATAAACCGTTCCCCAGATTTTATCTCGGGAGCCTCTTGGAAAAGCAAAATTCATCTGATCTGGTTGAAATTTGGATCGTGGTGTTAGTATATGGCCGCTAAGAATCATGCCAGAATTGGTCCATATCGGTTTGTAGCCACACGCAAAGAAAAAAAACGTTTGGAAAACGTGTACCGAAAACGTTTTTCTTTTGTTAGAGTTTTTTGAATTGCTTCGAAAATTTTAAACTTTTATCACCAAAAAAATTCGTTTGTTACAAAATTTTTATTTTTTCAATAAAAAAAGTTATTTTTGAAACAACAACACGGTCCGTTTCGTTCATATCAAACACTGTTCTTTTCTGACTTTAGGTCTTTAATAAGACACATTTTACAGTTCAAAATTTAATATACTACAATGTAATATTGACATTTTTTTCGGTATCTTCCGAACATATCTGGAATATATGCAAAAAAAAAAAAAAACTTTGATCGAAGCAGGGATCGAACCCACGACCCTTGGCATGCAAGTCGGACGTAGCAACCACTGCACCACGGTGCCAAACTAAATGTTTGTTTCTGTTAAATAAACTTTGTTTATTCGGTTCGTGGGCGCCGCAAGCTATGCTATATAAATATAACTTATATGGATATTTATCTATTGATGACCATAACAGGTACATAGCTCAGTGGTTAGTATGTTGGCTTACAAAGTGCATGGTCCGCGGTTCGATTCTCCGTCCAGGCGAAAGGTAAAAAAAATTTAAAATTTGTAAAATCGTATAATTTCTTCTACATTGTTGGTATTACAGGAAAAGGTGTTAAGAAATAAAAAACATCGTGGATGTGAGAAAGATGTGAGGGAAAATGCAATTAGAGAGAAATGCAATTTTTTTTTGAGTTTGTCCTTATGAAATTGTTTTTACATCCTGGAAAAGAATAAACGTTTATCACAAAAAGTATATACTTTTCTTTTCAGAGTAACAAAATTTTAGACAACCAAAGTTTTCTTTTAGCTGTAAAAAAATCTTTTTTAAAAGCAAAGAAAAATAATTATAGACAGCCATTGGTGTTCTAATTATGAACAGGCATCCGATTTTGGATTTTCATTTTCGCCTCCCTTTCTCATTATTGGATAAACTATTGATTCCAATTATTAGATATTTTTGCAAATGCAATCTCCATTGACTGGCGTTCCGCTTCATATTCTCAAAACAGCGATAATTTATTATCCTATCCCAAACGTTTGCCTTCCAAATAGATTTCATATGTAAATAACATTAAGATTTTGATCTGGTGGTAACATTAATCATTCAGATATGATCAAATTGGTTTAGTGTGATTTTCATTTCAATTAGCATCCATATAGGCCATGCGATGCTAACGATGTCACTTTAATTGAAAAACAGCATAAAAATCAAATGAATACGTAGTCAAATGGACTTTGCAACATCTATATACCTGAGTTAAAAATCAAAATTCTGAATCATCCGAGAACATTGTTTTTTTTTTTTTTTTTTTTTTTTTTATCAAAATCTCAAATTTATATGCTTTACTATTTTTACTATTTGGTCTGCTATAAATTAGTCAGAAGCAATTAAAATATATTTCACACCAAACAAAATAAGAAAATATGCGTTCGTAAAAATTTTGATCAAGAGGTGTATAAGAAATTAGGCCGTTTTTTGTACCACTATAGAAAAAGAGGCTCGTTTGCACAGCAACAAACATAACGAAAATCTAACATTCCGCCAGGCGTATAGTATGTCTTGCGAAAAACCATGGGTGGTTTAGGTGAAATGCGAAAACTTTTTCCTATGGCGGGTTTGTGTAGGTTGCACTTTGTTTTTTATTTGGCTCTGCTAAAGTCCACTTTTTGATTTAGTATTTTTGGTTAATTAACCTACCTGGTCATAATAATCACAGCAGAAACATTCACCACCATTCGTATTCGATTCAATTCAAAATAAAATATTTAAATTGCCATAGTAAATAAATCTCGGCAATATTTTCAGTTGTTGCTTGCATGGTGGTGGTGGTGTTGGTGGTTTGCCTTTGTTTAGTTGATTTGCACAGTTTTTGCATGTTCTCTAGGTTGTTAAACATTTCAAAGAACAACATGTTGCCAGTTGACTCATGCTGTATACATTTCGCTATAGACTCCTTAAGAGGCAAATGCATTAAAAAAAAAACAATATTTTTGTGAAGATAAATATGTCATATTATTAACCCTGAAATGATCGTTCTATTTGTAAAGATAAAAACATAATTACTTAGTTTTTATACACTTCACCACTACTGTGGTACAGGGTATAATAAGTTTGTGCATTTGTATGTAACGCCAAGAAGGAGTAATCATAGACCAACCTTTTAGTACACGGATCGGCTTAGAATTAAATTCTGAGTCGATTTAGCGATGTCCGTGGTGCAATGGTTAGCATGCCCGCCTTGCATACACAAGGTCGTGGGTTCGATTCCTGCTTCGACCGAACACCAAAAAGTTTTTCAGCAGTGGATTATCCCACCTCAGTAATGCTGGTGACATTTCTGAGGGTTTCAAAGCTTCTCTAAGTGGTTTCACTGCAATGTGGAACCCCGTTCGGACTCGGCTATAAAAAGGAGGTCCCTTGTCATTGAGCTTAACATGGAATCGGGCAGCACTCAGTGATAAGAGAGAAGTTCACCACTGTGGTATCACAATGGACTGAATAGTCTAAGTGAGCCTGATACATCGGGCTGCCACCTAACCTAACCTAACCTAGCGATGTCCGTCTGTCTGTCTATTGATGTATTTTTGTGTGCAAAGTACAGCTCCCAGTTTTAGTTCGATTATCCTAAAATTTGGTATAGGGTCCTGTTTCGGCTCAAAGACGATCCCTATTGATTTTGTAAAAAATCGGTTCTGATTTAGATATAGCTGCCATATATATTTTTCACCGATCTGGTCATAATTGGCGTGTATATGATCCGATCTTCCTCATATTCCGTACATCCGAATATTTTATGAGTCTCGAAAAACTTGCAAAATATCAGCCAAATCGGTTCAGATTTAGATATAGCTGCCATATATAGCTTTCGCCCGATTTACACTCATTTGCCCACAGAGGCCATTTTTTTTTTGCTCCGATTTAGTTGAAATTTTGCACAGGGAGTAGAATTAGCATTGTAGCTATGCGACCAAATTTGGTTGAAATCGGTTCAGATTTGGATATATCTCCCATATATAGCTTTCGCCCGGTTTACACTCATATGACCAAAGAGGCAAATTTATAACTCAGATTTGGTTGAAATTTTGCACAGGGAGTAGAATTAGCATTGTAGCTATGCGTGCCAAATTTGGTTGACATCGGTTCAGATTTAGATATAGCCATTAGCGTAGCTAGACAATTTTCCTAGGGGGGGCTATAGCCCCCCTAGCTAAAACTTAGTAGACTGAACTTATAGGTTCAACTAATGTTTTATTTCATAAAAGTGAATAAAAAAATATACATCAAAATAGCTCAACAATCAATTTATAATAAATCAACTAAAAGTACCCTACGGGAAATTGGTGCAACTTGCCACTGACGGACCTATCACAGAACTGGTACCTGTGCTCCAGTTAGTTGCAATTTTCACATTTAGTGAAATAAAATTATCAAAATAACCTTTTGTTCGACATATTTCAAGCTTTTTTTCATTTCGGGTTCGATTGGAGCCCAAATTGAAAGAGATTTCTAAGAGTTTGTCCGAGACTGGTTCCTGAGGACCTGTTTATGGGTTGCTTCTGCTAAATTGTCCCAGGACGTGTCCTTTGGTTTACTCCGTCAATGACAAACCCATGTTAAAGTGGACGGTCCCTTCCATACGTTTTGATCAGAACTGGGACTGGTCCATACACACCAGGGACTAGTCCTGTACTTGTTCTGTGGTTGATCCATTTCCCGTAGGGTAGTTCCACACTTTTCCCAGCAAAAAATTGGGAGTTGTTTAAAAGCACAACTTTAAAAGCACTTCCAAAAATGTCTTCACAAAGAAGTTAACAATTTTTTTTTCTTTTTTTAAATAGTTTAAAAAAAGAGTAAGAATAAATAAAATGGTACAAATTATTCAAATTTTGCCACAAAAATGCTAAATCCATTATAGAAAAATCGATAATATTTGGAAAAAACGCTTCAAACAAGCGTTAGAATGCATTAAAAATCATAAAAAAGTATAAAAATTATTTATTTGGGAAAATATCTCAAAATTTTTAATTCACATTCAAAACACTGAATTCGGATCACACCTTAAGAAGCAATGCAAATTCATTGCAACGGTTGTTGAAACGGTGGACATTCGTTCTATGACAAGTTCATATTACATTCATCGCTTCTCCGCCAATTTTGTACCACTTCCAGACCAAAAAAGAACATTTTCACTTCTTTTTTGGCGACGCTTTTTTGCAGCATTATTAAGATATTAATTTATAAAAGAATCGTTTTAATATCAATTACTATTTTTTATTCAACTAAATCATAAGTTCAACCACAGCTTTATTTCATAAATATCAGACTTCTACCACAACCCAAGTAATTCGATTGTGCATGAAAGTCTTTAGTGGAACTTTGTGCGTTGTTAGAGCATATACTTGTTTAATTTTTATAAAAATGTAAAATCGTAAATAGGGTTTCAAATTCTGGGGGGGACTAAAATTTTTCTGGGGGGGTCTAAGCCCCCTCGCCAGAGGCCTTCCTACGCTTATAGATATAGCTCCCATATATATGTTTTTCTAATTTCGACAAAAATGGTCAAAATACCAACATTTTCCGTGTAAAATCGCCACTGCTTAGTTGAAAAGTTGTAAAAATTACTCTAATTTTCCTAAACTTCTAATACATATATATCGAGCGATAAATCATAAATAAACTTTTGCGAAGTTTTCTTAAAATTGCTCCAGATTTAAATGTTTCCCGTATTTTTTTTACTAACATTGTGTTCCACCCTAGTGCATTAGCCGACTTAAATTTTGAGTCTATAGATTTTGCAGAACTCTATCAAATTCTGTCCAGAGCGAGTGATATTTAAATGTATGTATTTCGGACAAACCTTTATATATAGCCCCAACACATTTGACGGATGTGATATGGTATCGAAAATTTAGATCTACAAAGTGGTGCAGGGTATAATATAGTCGGCCCCGCCCGACTTTAGACTTTCCTTACTTGTTTTTCTTAAGTTTTCATAAATTTATATTTAATTTATATTATTTAAATTTTATGTTTTCATAAATTTATTTAAATTTAGTGTAGCATAAGTGCAACCTGCCAACTATTCATTTTTTAAATTTCAAATAATTGTTTTTTTTTTAGCTAAATTGAATGGACTGACTCAAAATTTAATAAAAATAACTTCATATAAATAAATTATAATAAAAATATTCAATTATTTATTTTCAAGTTTGTACAAAAATTGGCAGAATATCAAAATTATCTAAAAAAACTTGCCAACTATTCATTTTTTATATTTGTCCTATGTGAAATATTGTTTCATTTATTTATTTTTGTTTTTTTTTTTATGATTTCATTGTTCTCTTAAAACAGGGCAAACATGGTCCGCCATTATGTCTGAGTTTTCATCAATTTGTCGAAGTTGACAATTTTGACAAATACCGCCCATGCAAAAACGTTTAACTGACTTATAACGTATGATTGGTCAGTTTTATTCTAATTTAAATTTTCATTAATCAAACAAAAAATGTCTGCGGATGATCTTAAGGCCATCTTATGGATTTGGATCATTTTGTGGGCTTGTCGGCTTTTTCTTTATTGTGGTCAAAATGGAATGGCTTAACCAAATTGTATAGTGTGGTCGAAGAGTACCTTCGCCATTATAGAGGAGGAGTAGATTTTTATATACTTGTATTTATAAAAAAAATGTTTCAACGACTTTTTCCACTTTAGATTTGATTTGCAATTTTAAAACATTTCATTCTACAAAAAGGCGCTTGTTTATTATTTATATTTAGATAAATATTTATGAAATTTTCATTAATATATTTCTTCGTTTATTTTTTTTTCAGGTAATGGAAATGAAATAAATAAAAAAATCTTTTAATTATGGTGAGTCTCAAAATATAAATTATTGCTATAACCACCATCATAGAATGGTAATGGGATTAAAATTTGTCATTCCATTTTATAACACATTGAAATATCGTTTCCGACTGTATAAAGCGTATATAAAACAATATAACGATGTATATCTGTCTGTCCGCCATTGTGTCGGTGTGTTTGTTGTAAACTCGCTACAGTCAAGTTCGAAAATGGACTATATGACCTATAAATCGGTTTGATTTCCTAAGCATACAAACGTTGTTACTTTTATCCGATTTTCATAAAATTAGAAATCTTGAGGTATTTAAGATCCACAAAGAGCTATGCTTAATTTTGTATATATTGAAAGAAAATTAGCCTCAAAACCTAAATTAAGTAGGGGGCCAAACAATTTTATGGAAACAACATCACCAAATTTTTATATTTTTAGAGAGAAATTGTATTTTATTTTTAGGACCCGTTTGGATTATAAAAAATAAACCCCAATGGAGCTATGAATATGGGCCCCATGAAAATCAGTCCCAAAACCTAAATGAAGTACCATCATCAAATTTTTATATTTTTTAGGGAAAATTTTCATTTTATTTTTGGGACCCGTTTGCGATATGAAAATAAACCCCAATTTCCTTTTTGGGATTGGGTTTAGTTTTAAAGTGATACCCTTTTTCGCTTTCTGGGATTTGACAGTTGTGGGAACTATCAACACTTTTGTTGTACTGATCACTATTGTATTGCAACAGATTTGTTTTTTTTTCGTGGTCGACCTTCTGCCATGGTTTAAGACTTTCTTATATGGACAGAATCCAAAGTTGATACATTTTAATAGTGCAACATGAAGGGCTGTGTAAGTCTTCCACAGCTCCTCAAATATAGTTCGAGAGACCCAAATGCTCCCAACTTCCAAGGGTTATTTAAAGTGTTGTCGAGACAGACGGTAACATCCAGTATCGTCCACATTTTTTATTTTATTTGCAAAAAAACACTGTTTTTGTTTTCCGTTTATCAACTTTATTGCAATTTTTGAAGACTTCCCCAGCCCTTCAACCACATTTTCATTGTTTTAATTCAGATTCTTTTCAACAGTTAGATTCTTGCCACAATGTCTTTTAAATCAAAAGAGAAAATTAGCCCCAATTTATGTGGGGCCGAGTTGCAAGCTACAGTTGCATTTAGTTGGTTTATCTTACATTTGTGGCCCTGTTTCGTTTGAGTTTTGGTGCCCATTTTTAAACCGCCAAATTTTTATTGAGTCTCATTTTATTTATTGAGTTGCGCCAATTTTTTTTTGTCGATTTTCATGCTTCTGACTTTTCATACATTTTTCTGAGGCCTATTTTTATAAAGCTAAATAAATACAATATACAACAAAAAATTTACTATCGTAATAATAATATTTTTTCTCACACAAATGTAATATTTTTTCCAATACACCCAGAGGAGGAATATGATCACCTCAAACATGTTTCAAGAGCAAAATGTTATTTTTGGAGGTGAGCATGGAACATTTTTGTCGCAAAAATGTTCTTTTCTCGACAAATATATACAAGATACATAATTTTCAGGAAAATAACATTTTTGCGACAAAAATGTTTCATGCTCACCGTCCAAAAATAACATTTTGCTCTTGAAACATGTTTGAGGTGATCATATTCCTTCTCTGGGTGTACTTAGAGTTAATTCACACTGCTTTGCTTTGGGTTTGATATTCATGCTTCAAGGACATTAAGTTGGGTCTCATTTTCATAATACTGATATTCATAATCCTAATTTTGGGATCCCGTACCATTTGGGTTCTGGAGCTCGTTTTCCTGGGGCTCAGTTTCATACCGCCAATTTGGTTGAAGGAACTAAACCTCCAAGAATTAACGCCCGAAAATGGAAATGAAATTTTACCCAAAAAAGTATCTTCAATATAGTTTTTAGGTTTTATTTCATTTCCCTTTGGGGGTCTTATTTCTTGGGGGCTTATTTCTAGCAGCCGTTCTGTTCACCAATCAATTTTCTTAAATCGAGCAATGAATATGGGCCCCAAATAAAGTAAGAGCCCAAAAAAATGGTAAGGAAAACAACAACACCAAATTCGTATTTTTTAGGGAGTAATTTCATTCTAAATGCACTAAAAAAAAATATTGACCTAATATGGAATATTATGCAACTTAAATTTTAGGAATCGAAATTTACCCAAAGTTAAGGACAAAATTCTTTAAAATAATGACATTTTAATTAAATGAAAGTTTTTAATCTTTGCATCAAAAATATTTTCATTAAATTTAGGACACAAATCTTGAAAGTTTCCGTCTCTCTGCTGCTCTGATCTACAACTTGTAGATCTCTGAAGTAAGGCAAATTTTCCTTAAATTAATGAACAACATTTTTAATTTAAAGAAATCGTCTTTAACTCAACTGACATATTGCATTTTTAAATTTAAGATAAAATCGCTTCAAATATAGGCTAAGACTTGTTTTAAGGATTTGCATCTTTGGTTTAAAGTTTTTTCAAAACATTAACAAAATTGTTTTTACTTTGAAGTACCTGTCATAATTTGGATTTTAAATTAGAATTTGTTTGTACATAAATACCTTTATTAATATATCGCAAAAAGAGGATAAAATTCGATGAATGAGATCTGTATCTAATTTTAATTTTATTTATTCTAGATTTAAAGCCAGAGAGGTCCGTCAAAGATGTCTTCATTTTAAAGAAGCTTCATCTTTGGCTCGGAATCAATACCAAAATCCTTAAGGGAAGGTCAAAATCTTTGGATCCAAGTAAACTTTTTTTTTGAGTGTGAAAATGGACCCCAACTTTCATTTTGGGATTTTGTTTCATTTTCAAGTGGGACCCTTTTTCGCTTTCTGGGATTTGCAATTGATGGCAACTGGACAACCTTCTTTTGTTTCGAATAGAATTGTATCGTGTAAGTTTTTTTTTTCATGGGCGCCCTTCGTCCTGTGGTTAATACGCGATTACCAAAACATTCGTACTCAGTAAAATTTGCGTTTTTTTAACTTCATATTTTTTTCGTCAATTAGGGTTCATTTTCACATTGAGCTCTAATTTTATTATTGGGGTCGATTTTCATGCTTTAGCTACATTTTGTTGGAGCTCATATATATTATGAAGCATTGCCCCACATTTATCACAATGGACTGAATAGTCTAAGTGAGCCTGAAACTTAATCGGGCTGTCACTTTAACCTAACCTTTAACCTATTGCCCCACATTTGTGACCAAGTTTCAGTTGGGGTTCATTTTCCTGGGGCCAATTTTCATACAGCTAATTTGGAAAGAACTAATGGAAATGAAATAACGCCTCAAGTTTTGGGGTTTGTTTCGTTACGAAAAAAAAACTCATTTTGAGTATGCTCTAAAACCCAACATATATTATATTTTTTGGTGTAAAGTAATTTCATTTTGCATTGTGCAAATAAACCTCCTGAGGCCCATTTTCATAGCGCCCATTTGGTTTATGGAACTTGTTCAACTTAAAAAAAAATATTAATATAATCTCATGTGTAGAAACTTTTATTTATGCATAGGTATGTATACAATATTTTTATAATATTAAATTGAGCCGACGGGCTTTTTGGGCAGCAAATAAATCAATTACTTCTTCAGTCGGCACATTTATTCGGTGATGAACCAATCCATTGAGTCTACTCTCGCTACCCTGCCAGCATTTCAAAGTTCCATTTCATCCTCATCGCTACTACAGACTCGTAAATGTCACCACAACCATCGCGAACTGTGATGGAGGAAGCATATCAAAAAGTACAAAATGTACATGAAAGTATTTTGCCATCACTACTGTTAGAAGAGCCATTTTATTTTTTGTGAAACGCCAAGCGCAACCAGCTTGTTTTATTTTATTTAAATAAAAACGAAAATAAAGTATTGAAGACATAGATATTACGCTTAAAATTGTGAAAGGTATATGGTGAACAATTTTCGACTTTCCAAATAGAATAAAGTGATCGTTTTTCAAATATTTTTCCAGGCACGCTGTCTCCATCGAAAATAAACAAACTGGCTGATAGACTCTGCAATATGTAACTTGCTACTTAAAACTCAACATCATTCTTTTATTAATGCAAAAAATTATGTTAAATGTGATGAGATAAACCGAAAAATGTTTTATTTATAAGAAATTATAAATGTTTAATCAAATCAATAAACATCTACACAATCGTGTTTTACTTGACCACAATGATTCTTCTACAAATACCTTAAAATGCACTTTTTATGATAGTTTGCAGGGGTTCTTATTGGCGTCCTTCGAAATTGATCTAAATAGGCACCTAATAATTGCACTGATGAGAAACTTTTTCGTAGTAACTTAGCGTGGTACAACTTCTCAATAGTGACGGCGCTTTTCCGACGAGTTTTTGATGTCGTATATGATTGTTTTCGACGTAGTGGGGATTCTCAGAAGCGCCCCCAAATTCAAAAAATGTTGGCAGGGTAGTCGAATTTCTAAGATACGTCTTTAATCTCTTCATTGTTGAAAATGAAAGTTCGGATGAGTACGTAGTAACTGCAGGGATGGAAAATGCTATAGTACTATAGTACTTTTTTCAATACTTTTTCACCCCGGTCAGTACCGTAGTACCCCCGCGAATGATTTAGTACCTTCTGTGTAGACATTTTTGAGTCGTTATCAGATTTATGGTACAATAGTTTTGACAAAATATTTTAATATTTTGAGAAAGTCTTTATCAACCTTATTTGCTAATAGTCTTTTACAAATATGGCAAAACAGACATGTTCATGTGGGAAGAAAATCTCGATTTTGTAAAAGACATAGTCAAAAACAGGATTTTATTGAACTTCAAGAATGTTTTAGTCGAAAAAAGAATGCGATTCTATATAATCGATTTTTTTTTCTGTAGAAAATGTTGTCAAAATTTTATTTCTGTATAGAATTTTTGCAAAATTTTATTTTTATAGAAAATTTTGTCAAAATTTTATTTCAATTGAAAATTTTGTACAAATTTTATTTCTATAGTAAATTTTTGCAAAATTTTATTTCTATAGAAACAAATTTGCAACATTTTTTTTCTACAGATTTTTTTTTTGCAAATTTTTATTTTTATAGAAAATTTTTGCAAAATTTTATTTATATAGAAACTTTTGTCAAAATTTTATTTTCCTTAAAATTTAGTCTCTTGACAATAATTTTCCAGTGAAATTTTTGTTGAAATTTAGTAAAAAGTACCTTTCCGCTCAAAAAATACCTTTTTTGTACTTCCTTAAAAATTGTATTTTCCATCCCTGAGTAACTGGCAAAGTGACCACAATTTTTAAAAGAATATGCACGTTTGGAAATATCTCTTTATTGCACTCTCCAAGTGCTTCCATCGCTGAATTAGTCAGGTTCTTTTAGCAGGTTTTGCGCCATTTCATTTACACATGTGTGTTTGGCTGTTTCGTTGTTGTTGCTATGGCCAAACAAAGCGAGTCATGTTCACAAAAAGAACAACAAACACAGATAAAAAGCAGAAAGACATTTTCCAAAAATGAAATTTGTGGTGCGAGAACAAAAACAATCAGTTTTTTTCGACCATCGTTTGACGGGCTTTTCAACTAGTATTCTATGATTTGTGCAAGTTTTATAGGTAAGCGTTTTTCAAAATAAAACCTCCAGCTTTTCTTCAACATCTTCGATAAGATTTTTCTATGCAGCTAAAAATATATATTTATTTATATAAAAATATTCATTCATTTCGGGGGGGTTTGATCCCCCTCATCCCCTCCCCTGAATACGGCCTTGGCAGTACCAACTGATTACAACCGAATCAGCGCTGATTTTTGTGGGCGATGTCCCAATTTAGAGCAGTTTCTACATAGCGCTGATATAATTGCTTATTTTAATAGAAATATTGCTCAGAAGTGATATATAATCTTGAGTATAGCATTGTTGGCGTGAAAGAAAACAGCACTACCTTTCACGCATCTATACTGCATGAAAGAAACTAACGTAAACGAATGATCATAAACTAGTTTACTGCCTACTTTATTGCATATCAGAAAGCGCAACTAAATTCTTACTGCTGAAGTATTTTTTGCTGGGATGATTTAGCCATAGTTCACCTTAGATCTTTATATTCTGCTAATAGTAATAAAACATTACCATGTTATTCTCGATCGCTTCTCTAATTAAATTAATAATTCATTCATTAGAATTGTTTCCCACTTAGTGATAGATTTTATGGAAGATTTACACCAAGAAGGCGTAAACATGATCACACGGATATAACCATTCTGATAGTTCCACCTAAAAGCTAAAAACTTTTCCAAACATATTTTCTACATTGATTTATTTCTAAATACATTTTTCTATATAAAAACTAATTAACAATTTCCTTAAGATTCTTATATTCGCTTATTGTTCATCGGATCACGTATGTAATAGCAGACTTGGTCTCATATTTCATTGTGTTATTCGGAATACATCGATTGTTGTAAACAACATCAAGTTTTCATTAATTCTCATCTCAACTGTCAATTAGTTGACTAGTTAGTAAATGAAAAAAAACTAAATATTCTAAAAAAAAAACAAATTTACACCCGTGGCAGACGGACTAAGTGAAATAATTTGTTCATGCTCGTGCATATGCATATTTCTATTTTGTTGTAAAAAAAAAAAAACTATACATGATTTTTTTACGTAAACGATTTTATGTGGAAATGCTTGCGGCATTACTGTGTTCCAACATGTTCGAGTGAATAAAGAATATATTTTTTTTGTAATATTTTCGCAAAAAAAATATATAAAAATAATAAAATAAATTCTATTGTGACAAAGAAAACTTGTTAACTGTATATTGTAATGTGTTGTTTTTTTTTTATTTATTATCTTGATCATGTAAATTATGAATTTTAAAATGCCTGCGAGAGCCAAGAAATTCCAATTGAGTCTGAATGAACATGATACACTTAAAAGTTTTGATAAATTAGCGGTTAAAGGTGAGTACTAAGCTCGAGTTTAGCCGCTAAAGTGAAAACTATATCAGCAAAAAAGGCAAAAAATATACATATTTGTTACAAAATTTATTATAACTTGATGGGAAATAGCCCAAAGCCCAAAAATTTTCACAAAGTTTGTATTCCTTAAAGTGGATTAATTAAGAAAAGTAATCGTGAAAAAAATAACGATTTTAGCGGTTAAATTCGAACTTAATGCCCACCTTAACAAAGAGGGATGGGCCCTCTTAGAGTTTTCGGGAACTTCGGCAACTAACTTTTTGAATAGCGTTAGAGTGAAGTACTAGACACAAAGATTAATTTATAGAACCTATTTCGTGATGGTTGGCGAAATCCGGGACATTGTGCCGTCTATTCTGGGATTTGTCGGGACAAGTAAAAGCATTCACATTTTTCGCAAATAGTTGCCCATATTTTATCACTTGGTATTTATTTTGGTAAATTTGCATAAATGGCATGTCGTAGTCGTTATTGTCTGCAGATTTTGAAATTCCTAAATATGTTTGAGCCTCTGAAACTTTCTCCCAAGATGGCTGCGATGATTTTAGATTAAATGTCGAAATTTTTGGAAAAGTTGTTTCTTAAAAGTCGGAAGCCTAAACCCGACCAAACTAATTGATCCAATTAATTTTTTAATTGAAATGTCTTCAATCACGAAAATGATAGTATCAATCACAGTTTTAATTGGGCATAGAAAAAATTCTTGATTAAAAAATTAATTGATATTTTCAGCAAATTTCAATTAATTTTTTAATTGATTCAATTAAAAATTTAATTGATGTTGATTGCAAAACTCACTTAATTTATTAATTAAGAAAGGAAAATATTTTTATTACTTTCTGAATTGGTTTAGAGTTTTTATTTGGATTAACAAATGATTGTTTGAAATAAATTTTTAATTAAAAATTAAAAAAAAATCAGCACTTTTTTAACTGAATTAGTCTTCCGAATTTGATTAAAAAGTTAATTGTATCAATTAATTTATTAATTGAAAAAATTTTCAACTTCAATTAACTTTTTAATTGGAAATATTTTGGTGATATTTTTTTCTGTGTGGTGAAGGGTACATAAGATTTGGCCTAGCCGAACTTACGGCCCTATCTACTTCTTATTATTTTGTTTTTTAATTTTATTGCTAAAAAGCAAGAAAGGTCGGAAATACAATAAAAATTATGAAAACAACTGAGATTTGTTCCAATTCACTAATTTTGGTACGAATTATGGCCGACAAACGAAACGAAAGTGGCTCTGCAGAATTTTGGTCCAGTCCTGGAGAAGAGATGGACACTTTGGTATTTTTTAGTGCCAATCTAACTCCAACTAAATCTAAATCTAACTAAAATCCTCCAGGTGCAAAAGTACAATGAATAGAAATCTGGAGAACTTGGTGTGCAGTAGAAATGAACAGAGGAACCTCATTTTTAAGCCATTCTTGGTTGATACGTGTTGAGTGCGATGGTGCTGAGTCCTTGCTCTCCAAAATGCCCCTGGCGCAAAACGTCCAACGAATTGAGATAAGGTGACCATTGTGCCACCTTTTAAGCCATCCATGGTTATGGCGTGCTGAGTTCGATAGAATATCGAGGTCTGTGATCGATATGTTTGCCTGCTCAGGGCTTCCATAATGTCTTTAGGACTCTTTCCCGATAATATTCGGCATATATTTTGACTCCGCAGCCGATGAATATTAACGGGAAACGACCATCGGCCCATAGAATTATGTAAACTTTCACAGCTGACCTCTGCCGCAATAAACCCCCCCCATTTTTTTTTCTTCACAAATTGTTCAATTTGGAATGGCTTCTTATGAGAAAAACCCAAACTCGCTAACTGGCCACTTTTGTGCAAACGAAGCAACTACTTGGCTCCTTCCGGCCTAACTTTGTTGTGCATCGGACAGCCCTTGCACTGTTTGGAAATTCAGTCAGATAACTCTCGTGATACTAAATGTCTAGGTCGGACAAAATCCTTTATATACCAATAAATTAGATGATCAAATTTATTGGAGTATAAAATGATTGGATTTACAAGTCCTAGGAAAACCTACTTATACCCTTGTGGATGGAAATATTCCTCGAGTATCAAAAAAAAAAAAAAAAGGATATACGGCCGTAAGTTCGACCAGGCCGAATCTTATGTACCCTTCACCATGGATTGCGTAGAAACTTCTACGAAAGACTGTCACTGAATCAGATGAATTTTGGTCTTCCAAGAGACTCCGGAGGTCAAATCTAGTGATCGGTTTATATGGGGACTAGATATAATTATGGACCGATGTGGACCAATTGCGTGGTCATTAGAGACCATATACTAACACCATGTACCAATTTCAGCCGGATCGGATGAAATTTGCTTCTCTTAGAGGCTCCGCAAGCCAAATCTAAGGATCGGTTTATATGGGGGCTATATATAATTATGGACCGATGTGGACCAATTGCATGGTTGTTAGAGACCATATATTAACACCATGTACCTAATTTCAGCCGGATCGGATGAAATTTGCTTCTCTTAGATGCTCCGCAAGCCCATTTATATGGGGGCTATACGTAAAAGTGGACCGATATAGCCTATTTGCAACACCATCCGATCTACATCAATAACAACTACTTGTGCCAAGTTTAAAGTCGATAGCTTGTTTCGTTCGGAAGTTAGCGTGATTTCAACAGACGGATGGACGGACATGCTCAGATCGACTCAGAATTTCACCACGACCCAGACCATGTTGCATGGTCACCACCCAAAAATAACATTTTGCTCTTAAAACATGTTTGAGGTGATCATATTCCTTCTCTGGGTGTGGGATCTTAGAGCAATATTTCGATGTGTTACAAACGGAATGACAAAGCTAATATACCCCCATCCTATGGTGGAGGGTATAAAAATTATACCACCCGGGAGCCACCGTGTTGCAATAGTTAGCATGCCCGCCTTGCATATGTTACAGAAGGTCGTGGGATAGATTCCTGCTTCGGCCGAACACCAAAAAGTTTTTCAGCAGTGGATTATCCCACCTCAGTAATGCTGGTGACATTTCTGAGGGTTTCAAAGCTTCTCTAAGTGGTTTCACTGCAATGTGGAACGCCGTTCGGACTCGGCTATAAAAAGGAGGTCCCTTGTCGTTGAGCTTAACATGGAATCGGGCAGCAATCAGTGATAAGAGAGAAGTCCACCAATGTGGTATCGCAATGGACTGAATTGTCTAAGTGAGCCTGATACATAGGGCTACCACGTAACCTAACCTACCACCTAGGCAATCATGTCAAATGCTTTCAGAGACAACTATAAGGTCGATTACAGTCATTTCGATGTATTGGATGATACTATAAAGTGAAAAAATAGACACAATGAGTACTTAGGAATAGTGTTATCAATGGCGCCCAACGTGGGGCTCCATCAAGGAAAAAAGGGCTTACATTATTGTTGATGATTTCTTTACCGATTGTTTCAACCTGTATGGTCATTACGATTTTATGCTCGAGGTCCCAAGGGATTCTAACTGAGAAAACTAAGTTCGAAGGACTCTTAGTGAATAATATAAAGTCGATTATAGCCATTTCGTTGTATTGGATGATATTCGAAAGTGAAAACATAGACACCATGAGGGCAACGATGAGTACTTAGAAATAGTGTTATCAATGGCGCCCAACGTGGGGCTCCATCGAGGAAAATGGGCTTACAATATTGTCGATGATTTCTTTGCCCATTGGTTCATTACAATTTTATGCTCCGGGCACCAGGGGATTTTAGCTGTAGAGAGAAAACTAAGTTCGAAGGACTACATTTACAGGACCTTTAGAGATAATACTGCAAGTGCTCTTAGTGAAGAATATAATGTCGATTATAGACATTTCGATATATTGAATGATATTAGAAAGTGAAAACATACACACAATGAAGAAAACTATGAGTACCTAGAAATAGTGTTATCAATGGCGCCCAACGTGGGGTCCCATCGATGAAAAAAGGGCTTACAATATTGTCGATGATTTTTTCGCCCATTGTTTCAACCTGCATGGTCATTACAATTTTATGCTCGAGGCACCAGGGGATTCTAACTGACTGAGAGAGAAAACTAAATTCGAAGGACTACATATACAGGACTAAACATTATATCTAAAGGGATTACTGTCTAAAAGCGAAGTGATCATGCTTGTATCAGGTAACAATACAGACGATCATAGGATATTGTCGGTAATTTAATTTAATTTATGTCGCTGGTGGGAACAAATATTACTTTCTATTTGTTTTCAAATTTTCACCAAAAAATTAGCCACTCTTTTCGATTTCCAAAAAATGTCTACTTCCATACCAGATGTCGTTACCTAAGTAGACTGATCATAGAATGTAATGACAATATTATGACTGTAATGACAATGTTTACTAGTTTTTATTCAACCACAACTAAGTTTGCCAACTACACCTAGAAACTACTAAACTGTCATAAATTATGACAATGCTTTATAGAGTCTGCATTAGAGGTGGTGGCAAAGAATGTTGTGAATTTATTAAGAAAATGCTGTTAATTTGACAAGCGTAATAATTTCGTTTGAATTTTTAATCATCTTTGCAATTATTTCAGCTGTTTTTGTTTCGCTTGTCTAGTCTGCGGGAATGAAAAGTCAATGAAGTCAAATGGAATACATTACAATCGTTGTATTAAATGTTTGTTGATTTATCGTTTATACACTCAGGGAAAATTGTTTGTTAAAATAGTCTACGTATAGAAAATATAAACATTGATAACATAATACCCAATATTAAATTGTACATCATTCATGAAGATGATCAGATCAAATACAACCATATCAAAAAAAAACGGGAAGATACAAGTTCAATTGCCATATCGGAGGTCAGGCGAGATCGTTCAATATGGTAGCTGTATTAAAAAATATACCATCTACTAACTTCTTTGTTCGAGTGTATTTTATTCAGCAAACATAGAAATTGCCACACATGAATATGTTGCCAATGGTTTTTTGTTTGTAATTTTTTTCTTTTTGCTTGACTTCTCTTCTATTATGGTAAATTATAATTTATTGCTTCCTTATAGATTGATTAAGTTGTTTTAATTCATATTAATTACAATCATATTTTACACTTAAGTAGTTAGCAAGACAATGCACCATCCCATTCGTTTGCAACATAAAAAAGAGAGAAAATTTACTGGTATGCCTTAATAGAGATTCCATTAATAATAGTTCATTTATTTTTTCCAACTTAATTTTTAATAATTACTTGTTAAGGTATGATAAGGGTCATAATCGGAATCAGCTAATGGAAAAAAAATCAGATAGATTGTTAAAAAGGGAGGAAAAAAAACAATCTATATTTAAATGCATATAAATTCAAGTGGAATTTGGCCCACGCAAAATTTTAGAGAACCTTTCACCAAGCATGGTATAAAAAATTCTCCTGAAGACAATAACCAGAAAGGTGGTCATATACTAGCTTTGACTCAAAAGAACTCATAAAATATATTTGTATACTGTTGTGAGACTTATTTTAATTGTAATTTAAATTTAAATATAAATTTTAATTTTTATTTTAATATTTATTTTAATTTTAATTTCATTTTTATACCCTCCACCATAGGATGGGCTTGCGATCGCTCTAAGAGAAGCAAATTTCATCCGATCCGGCTGAAATTTGGTACATGGTGTTAGTATATGGTCTCTAACAACCATGCAAAAATTGGTCCACATCGGTCCATAGTTATATATAACCCCCATATAAACCGATCCCCCGATTTGGCTTGCGGAGCCTCTAAGAGAAGCATATTTCATCCGATCCGGCTGAAATTTGATACATGGTATTGGTATATGTTCTCTAACACCCATGCAAAAATTGGTCCACATCGGTCCATAATTATATATAGCCCCCATATAAACCGGTCCCCCGATTTGGCTTGCGGAGCCTCTAAGAAACGAAAGTTTCTTCCGATCCGGCTGAAATTTGGTACATGGTGTTGGTATATGTTCTCTAATGACCATGCAAAAATTGGTCCATATCGGTCCATAATTATATATAGCCCCCATATAAATCGATTCCCAGATTTGTCCTCCGGAGCCTCTTGGAGGAGCAAAATTCATCCGATCCGGTTGAAATTTTGAACATGGTGTTGGAATGTCGTCTCTAACAAACACGCAAGAATTGGTCCATATCGGTCAATAATTATATATAGTTCCCATATAAACCGTTCCCCAGATTTGATCTCCGGAGCCTCTTGGAGGAGCAAACTTCATCCGATCCGGTTGAAATTTGCAACGTATTGTTAGTATAAGGCCGCTAATATCCATGCCAAAATTGGTCCATATCGGTCTATAGTTATATATAGCAGATCCCCAATCACACAAAAATTGGTCCATATCGGTTCATATTCATGGTTACCACTCGAGCCAAAAATAATCTACCAAAATTTTATTTTTATGGAAAACATTGTCAAAATGTTATTTCTATACAAAATTTTGTCAAATTTTTTATTTCTATAGAAAAATTTTTTTTCCAAATTTTAGTCCTAAAGAAAATTTTTTCCAAATTTTACTTCTATAGAAAATTTTGTCAAAATTTTATTTCTTTAGAAAATTTTGTCATAATTTTATTTCTATAGAAATTTTTTCCAAATTTTATTTCAATAGAAAATTTTTTCCAAATTTTACTTCCATAGAAAATGTTGTCAAAATTTTATTTTGTCAGAATGTTATTTCTATAGAAACTTTAAACTTAATTATATACGTATTTAATCGGCCTTGATTAGTTTAATATATACTACGTATGGACTACCTTGTAATTTAGAAGACGATGTTAGAAAGTTTTAAGATACCTTGCCATCGGCAAGTGTTACCGCAACCCAAGTAATTCGATTGTGGATGGCATCTTCAGTAAAAGTTTCTACGCAATCCATGATGGATGGTACACAAGCTTCGGCCTGGCCGAACTTACGGCTGTATATAAAGGGTGATTTGTTAAGAGCTTGATAACTTTAAAAAAAAAAAAAACGCATAAAATTTGCAAAATCTCATCGGTTCTTTATTTGACATTTACTTTTTGAAGATAATTTCATTTAAATGTTGACCGCGGCTGCGTCTTAGGTGGTCCATTCGGAAAGTCCAATTTTGGGCAACTTTTTCGAGCATTTCGGCCGGAATAGCCCGAATTTCTTCGGAAATGTTGTCTTCCAAAGCTGGAATAGTTGCTGGCTTATTTCTGTAGACTTTAGACTTGACGTAGCCCCACAAAAAATAGTTTAAAGGCGTCAAATCGCATGATCTTGGTGGCCAACTTACCGGTCCATTTCTTGAGATGAATTGTTCTCCGAAGTTTTCACTCAAAATGGCCATAGAATCGCGAGCTGTGTGGCATGTAGCGCCATCTTGTTGAAACCACATGTCAACCAAGTTCAGTTCTTCCATTTTTGGCAACAAAAAGTTTGTTAGCATCGAACGATAGCGATCGCCATTCACCGTAACGTTGCGTCCAACAGCATCTTTGAAAAAATACGGTCCAATGATTCCACCAGCGTACAAACCACACCAAACAGTGCATTTTTCGGGATGCATGGGCAGTTCTTGAACGGCTTCTGGTTGCTCTTCACTCCAAATGCGGCAATTTTGCTTATTTACGTAGCCATTCAACCAGAAATGAGCCTCATCGCTGAACAAAATTTGTCGATAAACACATTTCGAACCGAACACTGATTTTGGTAATAAAATTCAATGATTTGCAAGCGTTGCTCGTTAGTAAGTCTATTCATGATGAAATGTCAAAGCATACTGAGCATCTTTCTCTTTGACACCATGTCTGAAATCCCACGTGATCTGTCAAATACTAATGCATGAAAATCCTAACCTCAAAAGAATCACCCTTTACTTGTTTCAACTTATTTTTTTTTTTTATAATTTCTTGTTAAGGTATGATAAGGGTCATAATAGGAATCAGCTAATGGAAGAAAAAATCAGATAGATTGTTAGAAAGGGTGAAAAAATCAATCTATATTTAAAAGCATATAAATTCAAGTGGAATTTCGCCCACGCAAAATTTTAGAGAACCTTTCACCAAGGATGGTATAAAAAATTCTCCTGAAAACAATAACCAGAAAGGTGGTCATATACTAGCTTTGACTCAAAGGGACTCATAAAATATATTTGCATATTGTTGTGAGTCTTATTTTAATTGTAATTTAAATTTAAATATAAATTTTAATTTTTATTTTAATTTCATTTTTATTTTTAATTTTAATTTAATTTGAATTTTATTTTTAATTTTAATTTCAATTTTAATTTTAATTTTAATTTTAATTTAATTTAATTTGAATTTTATTTATAATTTTAATTTTTATTTTTATTTATATTTTAATGTAATTTTGATTTAAAGTTTGATTTTAATTTTAACTTTAATTTTTATTTAATTTTAACTTGTTAGTCCACTTGTTTTAAGTTTAATTTAAATATTAATTTTAATTTTAACTTCATTTTAATTTTTAATTTAATTTTATTTTTAATTTAAATTTGATTTAAAGTTTGATTTTAATTTTGGTTTTAATTTTAATTTTAACTTTAGTTTTTATTTAATTTTAATTTAATTTATAACTTTTGTAGGTTTTGATTTCAGCTTAAAACCATGCATTGACTAAACTACTAGTGTAGCTTAACCAGAGGAAAGTATGCTTGTCAAATTTATTTGGTCAAAGCCCTATAGTTTTTAATAAAAAATGAATGAACTTAGTTTCAATTTAATTATAATTTTAATATTATTTTTATTTTTAATTTAGTTTTTTTTTTGGTAATTTAATTTTGATGTTAATTCTAATTAAAATTTTAATTTTAATATTAATTTTATTTTATTTTTAATTTAATTTTAATTTTAATTTCAATTTTAATTTTAATTTGAATTTAATTTTAATTTTAATTTTATTTTTAATTTAATTGTGATTTAAAGTTTGATTTTATTTTTTTAATGTTAATTTTAATTTGGATTAATTTGATTTTAATTCTAATTGTAATTATAATTTCAATTTTGATTTTACTTAAATATAAATTTTGATTTAGATTCTAATTTTAATATTATATTCCATTTCATTTATTTAAACTAGTTTAATGTATTGTAATTGCACGTTTTCTATTGTTGTGTTTTTGTTTTTTTATTTCTTGATATATTTAATATACTGTGTATATATTTTGCCGGTAATGCTAATAATAGCTATGTACATATGGTGATCTTTAAATATTTACCAGCAACATTGTAGTCCGGAGCAATTAATTTAGTTTAGAGGTAATATTGCTACAGTAAAGTCCGATTCCCCTCACCATTCTAGAAACAAAGTGGTAGCTGTATAGGAGATATTCATATTTACCAAATGTCTACACCAGTGTCTATACCCCTGCAATTATCATCAATGGTCTAATGACATACAATTTTCAGTTGTTAATAGACTTTGAGCTGATACCGCCTGGAGTGCTCCTTTTTTTCAATTGGTTTCGATTGGGTGCTGTTATAGTTTGAGGAGAAAAATTAGTGACTGCCTTGATAAATAGCTGAAACATGAGAGGTTGTGAATTTATTTCAATTTTGATTTATAGGTGACTGATGAGAAGTTAGGTGATTTGTATGAGATTTTGACCTCTCACTAAACGTATTTATACACTAAATTTATACAGTTCAACCTCCCTGATCCGGATTACAGTCACGGTTGCTACAGCTGGTAGAATTCTACAAAAACTGGTAATTTCATAGATTAGTAGAATTGCTTATGTTTTGGTAGATTTTCTAAAATATTCCTTTCCAACTAAGAGGTACTTCACAAATTTTCTATAGAAATAAAATTTTGACAAAATTTTCTATAGAAATAAAATTTTAACAAAATTTTCCATAGAAATAAAATTTTAACAATTTTTTTTTTTGTGGAAATAATATGTTGACTGAATTTTCTATAGAAATAAAATTTTCACAACATTTTCTATACAAATATTTTTTTTGGTTTTTTATTGTTGGTTTGTACAACAATCATATTTGTTGTTTTGATCTCAACTTTAAAACCATTGCGTTGACTAAACTACAAGAGTAGCTTAACCAACAGAGGAAAAGAATGTTTGTCAAATTTATTTGGGCAAAGACCTATAGACTGCAAGATGGTTGGATGTACGCACGTTTCGGAATTACCACATTCCTCATCAGCATCCTCTACTTGCAGCAAAACAAAATTTTCAAAATTTTCCACAGAATAAAATTTTGACAAAATTCTCTACAGAACTAAAATTTTGATAAATTTTCTATAGAAATAAAATTTTGATAAATTTTTACATAGAAATAAAATTTTGACAAATTATTCCATAGAAATAAAATGTTGACAAAATTTTCTATAGAAATAAAATTTTGACAAAATTTTCTATAGAAATAAAGTTTTGACAAATTTTTCTATAGAAATCAAATGTTTTCGGAAAGTTCACTTTGGGTTGAGTGAATTACCCGAATCTATTCTGATAATTGGTTGATAGTTTTGCTGCAAGTAGAGGATGCTGATGAGGAATGTAGTAATTCCGAAACAGCTGTACATCCAACCATCTTGCAGTCTATAGGGCTTTGCCCAAATAAATTTGACAAACATTCTTTTCCTCTGTTGGTTAAGCTACACTTGTAGTTTGGTCAATGCATGGTTTTAAGCTGAAATCAAAAACAAAAATAAGAAATTAAAGTTTGACAAATTTTTCCAAAGAAACCATATTTTCATAAAATTTTCTATAGAAATAAAATTTTCTGTAAAAGTAAAATTTTAACAAAATTTTCTATAGGAATAAAATGTTGAAAAATTTTTCCATTGAAATAGAATTTTCACAAAATTTTTTATAGAAATAAAATTTTGACACAATTTTCTAAAAAAATAAAATTTTGATAAAATTTTTTATAGAAATAAAATTTTTACAAAATTTTCAATAGAAATAAGGTTTTGACAAAATTTTCTATAGAAATAAAATTTTGACAAAATCTTCTAAAGCCTTATATTTTTACAAAATTTTCTAAAGAACTAAAATTTTGACAAAATTTTCTATAGAAATCAAATTTTGACAAATTTTTTCTAAAGCCTTAAATTTTACAAAATATGCGAAAGAACTAAATTTTTGATAAAATTTTCTATAAAAATCAAATTTTGACAAATTTTTCTAAAGCCTTAAATTTTTACAAAATTTGCGAAAGAACTAACACTTTGACAAAATTTTCTATAGAAATTAAATTTTGACAGATTTTTTTCATAGAAACCCTATTTTTACAAAATTTTCTATAGAAATAAAATGTTCTATAGAAGTAAAATTTTAACAAAATTTTCCATAGGAATAAAATTTTGACAAAATTTTCCGTTGAAATAAAATTTTGGAAAAATTTTTTACAGAAATAAAATTTTGACAAAATTTTCTATAGAAATAAAATTTTGACAAAATTTTCTACAGAAGTAAAATTTTAACAAAATGTTAAAAGAAATAAAATTTTGACAAAATTTTTTATAGAAATAAAGTTTTGAGAAAATTTTAATAGAAATAAAATTTTGAGAAAAATTTTCTATAGAAATAAAATTTTGGAAAATTTTTCGACAGAAATAAAATTTTGAAAAAATTTTCTATAGAAATAAAATTTTAACAAAATTTTTTATAGAAATAAAAATTTGACAAAATTTTCTATAGAAATAATATTTTTACGAAACTTTCTATAGAAATAAAAATTTTACAAAATTTTCTATGGTAATAACAATTTGACAAAATTTTCTATAGAAATAAAATACTGACAAAATTTTCAATAGAAATAAAATTTTGACAAAATTTCCTACAGATATACATTTTTTTACAAAATTTTCCAAAGAAATAAAATTTTCTATAGAAATAAAATTTGGAAAAATTTAGAAATAAAATTTTGACAAATTTTTCCATTGAAATAAAATTTTTGCAAAATTCTTTATAGAACAAAAATTTTGACAAAATTTTTTATAGAAATAAAATTTTGACAAAATTTTTTATAGAAATAAAATTTTGACAAAATTTTCTATAGAAATAAAATTTTGAAGAAATTTTCTATAGAAATAAAAATTTTTGGAAAATTTTCTATAGAAATAAAATTTTGAGAAAATGTTCTATAGAAATAAAATGTTGACAAAATTTTCTATAGAAAAAAAATTAACAAAATTGCAGTGTTGCCGGGCTTTTTTAAGTCAAAAAATGGGTTTTCGAAAGTTGGGATCAGTATTGATTTTCATTCTGGGTACAATAGTCAATACAACCTTTAAGAACTTGTCACCTGTGTTGAACAACTCGTTGATGTTTTTAATAAAAACATAAATAATAAAAAAAAAAAACAATCTTCAAAACCTAAAGATGAGATTAATCTTTTTTGTCGTTGTCGTTCATATGCCTTGTATGGTACTTGAAAGTTCTTAAAGTTTTTAATTACATTTTTGAAGTAGATAAAAAATTTATTGATTTTTCCTGCAGAACAGTAGTTGGCAGTTATTTTCTCTTGACAAAGCATAAAAATACTAAAAAATATAATAATAATAAAATGAATTATTTTGTCATTAAAATCCACTCCTATCATTTCACCTTCCTTCCATATTTAAACTTGACTTGTAAGTTATAAAGACAATTTAATTATGCATGAATGCCATCAATTTCAGATTTATGACATCGTAAAATCTTTTTTATATATTTCCATTTTGAACCGCTTGCAAAAAAAACAAAAACAGAAACCCCAAAACACCAGTAGTCCAAGTCTCAAGATTAAATAAATAAAACACGGTATTAATAATAAATGGCAACAGCAAAAAAAATAAAACAATATAAATTTCTTTATTATATACTAAACAAACAAAAAATGGTTCTATATTTAAATTAAGAATAAATTAACTGACAATTGTCAGAGACCGAGTAATGAATTAAAATCACACCCTCCTGTACCTGGTGTTTGGCTAAAAAGGCGCAAATTCTCCTTCACCAGACCATACCTAATGTCTGGGTGATCAATTACCACAACTTAACGGCCATTCATTTATTTACTCGCTCACTCATTCATTCGTCTGTCTTTAGGTGAATTGGACATTTTGTGATTTTATTGCAATATATTTTTGTTTTTATTGTTATTAATGGTTGGGTGTCAATGCGATTTCCCAACTGGCACACGAGAATTCCAAATAGCAGCCACATGGTTACGTTAAGTCTGCGGGAGTGCGATCGATGTCTACGAACGAAAATGCAAATTAAATAGGAAAGGATTTTGTGGACATAGGCGAATTTTAGGGGAGCTAAAATAAAAAGAAATATTACAAATATCCTTTAGGCTCGATAATTTGTTTTATTTCCATTAAGGAGGTTGACATCACTGACAATTCGATTTGATGTTCGAACTTTGAGGCTTCATTTCAAACACTGAAAAAAACTTCGCCTTTCCATTTAACTTTGGAGAAAGAAAGATTGCATGTCAAATGCTAACATACTGATCACCAATTAATAGGCCTCAGTTTCGGCGATCACCTCTTCATTGCACCCACTTCTTTTCCCTGCGAGCATCCTTTTGAGGTCTGAGAACAAGAACAAGTCGCTGGGAGCCAGATCTGGAGAATACGGTGAGTGGGGAAGCAATTCGAAGCCCAATTCATGAATTTTTGCCATCGTTCTCAATGATTTGTGGCACGGTGCGTTGTCTTGGTGGAACAACACTTTTTTCTACTTCATATGGGGCCATTTTGCCGCGATTTCGACCTTCAAACGCTCCAATAACGCCATATAATAGTCACTGTTGATGGTTTTTCCCTTCTCAAGATAATCGATAAAAATTATTCCATGCGCATCCCAAAAAACAGAGCCCATTACTTTGCCAGCGGACTTTTGAGTCTTTCCACGCTTCGGAGACGGTTCACCGGTCGCTGTCCACTCAGCCGACTGTCGATTGGACTCAGGAGTGCAGTGAAGGAGCCATGTTTCATCCATTCTCACATATCGACGGAAAAACTCGGGTGTATTACGAGTTAAATATTGATGAATGATATAACCAACACGTTCCTTTGATATCTTTAAGGCCTCTGCTATCTCGATCAACATTTTACGGTCATTCAAAATCATTTTGTGGATTTTTTTGATGTTTTCGTCGGTAACCACCTCTTTCGGGCGTCCACTGCGTTCACCGTCCTACGTGCTCATTTCACCACGCTTGAATTTTGCATACCAATCAATTATTGTTGATTTCCTCATTATCAAGCCAAGTTTTTGCTTCCACCGTATTTTTTCCCTTCATAAAACAGTATTTTATCAAAACTGGAAAATCCTTTTTTTCCATTTTTTTTCACAATAACAAAAGTTGCTTTACAAAAGACGCTCTATCTCACCAACTAATTGACTTACAGACGTCAAATTTTGACACGAATCATTTGAAGGTTGGTACTATATAAAAATAATATACATTTAATACTAGCGACGCCATCTATGTGTCAGACCGGGAACTTATCAGCCAACCTGTTATGTGTCAGACCGGGGACTTATCAGCCAACCTGTTGGAAAGAATCTTAAGATGCTGAGAGATTGTTCTAGCTGATTGGTTGACGGCCGAGTGGTGCTTAGATTAAAATTTCAGTCTGCAGGTCACGTGCTGACATCTTGGTCAGCGATTCCAACGATAAGGCTTTTGGCTCCAAATTAAGACTACGATTCAAATACTCTATTGGTCTGTATTTCATTAAATAAAACTTCAATCTGCAGCTTAAATACTGCAAATTTGGTAGCAATTCCAGTTCAGCGGCATAGACTCACTCTATTTAAACCATTGAAGTTTCGTTCTGAACATAGGGACCCAGTCTGCAGTTGAAAAACTGAGATTTTGTTCTAAATTTCCGTCCATCTGTAATTCTATCACGTTAGCATCAAACACTGGGATTTAGATAAGAATTTCTAAAGCCGAGACGTTGATCTGCTGTCGACACATTTAACTTCAGACTACATCAACCACTAGGGTCGCAAATAACAAAACTGGACTTCCGTTTTGGTATTTCCCGGAAATACCCAAATTTCTGGCGGGCTGCCCCAAGACCATTCCCTTTCGCCCATTTCTCCGTTATCCGGAGGGCTCTCTGTATAATATCTCTGATGGGAACATTCCACTGACTGATAGCGCCACATCATCTGCGTATGTCACCACTTTTATCCTTTCTTTTTCCAGGGAAACCAGAAGGTTGTTTATAGCAACATTCTAAAGAAGAGATGATAGAACTGTGCCTCTGTTCACATACCTTTCTATGTTATGTTTGCTTGCCCTAGTGTGGCTGAGATACGTCTCTTCTTTAGAAGTTCGTTTAACAGTCTAAGTATACCTGGATCAACATTCAGAGTTGTCAGTCCATTTAATTGAGTACGGATGGACGTAATTGAATGCCCCTTCGATGTCTAGAAACGCCACGATATGTGTATTCATCGACAGATAGTGAGCTTTGAATAAAGCTGACTAGTTCATGCAATGCGGTCTCTGTAGACCTGCCCTTCGAGTATGCATGCTGTCGTTTCGAGAGCAAACTTGAATCGACACTAGTTCTATGATAAATATCAATCATCCTCTCCAGAGTCTTAAGTAGGAATGAGGATAAGCTGATAGGTCGGAAATCCTTCGCCCTCGAGTGAGAGGCGTTTCCCGCTTTAGGTATGATAACTACTTTTGTTTCCCTCCACTTTTCTGGAATATATGCTAAGTTGATACGTCTTGTATATATCGCCGACATCCGGGGGATAATTCTGCAACTCACTGCTTGTAACTCCGCCGGAGTAATCCCATCAAGTCCAGAGGATTTAAATGGTCCAAAGCTATTTAACGCCCATTTTATTCTAGATTCCGAAATGACCGCTGAGCCACTGTGGCACCACCAGAACATGGTTCAATCGTCTGATTTCCAGGAAAATGTGTGTCCTATAGTACCTCCAGCGTCTCCTCACTGGACATTGTCCAATTGCCCTCCGATGTTTTAATGAAACCTGGAGCGGAGTTAGTGGATGCTAGTACCTTCCGTAGTTGGGAAGCCTCGGACGTATTATCAATACTGCTGCAGTAATCATTCCAGGAGTTATGCTGAGCCTTTTTCAGTTCTCGCTTGTATCCTCTCAGATTCTTCTTGTAAGCGTCCCAATCCTCAGGAGCTCAGGTGGACTTTGCTTTGTTAAAGAGCTTCCTGCAGGATTTCCTCAAATTAACTTATCTCCGTAGACCACCATGTCTGTCGATTTTTGCCCCTTGGCTTTCCTCTAGGGCATGCAGCTTTCAGTGATATGTTGAAGGCCTTAGGTATCCGCTCCACTGCGTGTTCGATATCTTGCACAGAGCTCATATGTGTCTCTGGTATTTCCGGTATCATCGATTCCGGATACCTTTTCCAATCAGCTTTCCTAACATTTGGCGGAAATATGGTCTTTTTGGTATGAACATCCAATTTGAAACTGATGTAGCGATGATCTGAGATACTGAGACTTCGATGTACAATCGGATCACATACCTATCCGCCTGCACGTCTATTGTTGAAGCTAGTGTTTGCATTTCAAATTCTAAGATATTCAAGATACTAAGATTCAAATACTAAGATTTTGGTTTACAGTTCAACCACTGAAACTTCAGTATGTAATTCCAGCACTGAGACGTCATGAGAATTAAGACGTCGATCTGATGTTTACACACATAAACTTCAGACTGCAAATATCTACTGCGACTTCAGTTCTGGGCTGTTGCAGCTATCCCCGAAATTCAATTCAAATACTGCGACTTTGATCACCAATTCGAGTTCAGCTAGAGAGACTTTAGTCTGTGTTTGAATCACTGAGACTTCGGTCTGATTCGCCGTCACTGAGTCTTCAGTCTGCAATTGAAACACTCAGACTTCGGTGTGCAATTCGATTGTATAGTCATCCATCTGGAATTCTAACATATCATTGAATTTTGAGTTTGCAGTTCATATACTGAGATTTGGTCTCCAATTCAACACCTAAAACTACAATCTGCAGTTTCAGCACTCAGAGTTTGGTCAACACTAAGATGTTGATCTGATATCTACACACTTAAACTTCAGGCTGCATTCAAGTACTGAGATTCAGAAATTCCAACACTGAGACTTCAGTCTGCAGTTGAACCGCTTGTGGGCTACAACTCAATAACTGAAACTTCTATGTGCTGGTTAAATACGACTTAGACCATCAAGTAGAGTTCAGCTGCAAGGACTTTTAACTGAATTTTAATCGCTAAGGTTCGGTTTGATTGGCAGTCACTCAGACTTCGGTATGCAATTGAAACACTGGGACTTCGCTCCACAATTCGATCACATAACAATCCGTCTGCAGTTTTATCACTAAAACTTCAACCTGTATGTCAAATACTGCGACTTTTATCTCCAATTCTAGTTCAGATGCAGAGACTTCAGTCTGCATTTTAATCTCTGAGGCTTGGGTCTGATTCACAATCAATGAGTCTGCAATTGAAACCCGGGGAATTCGCTCCACAATTCGATTGCATAGCAATCCGTCTGCAGTTCTATCACTAAAACTTCAACCTATAGACCAAATACTGTGACTTTTATCTTCAATTCTAGTTCAGCTGCAGAGACTTCAGTGTGCATTTTAATCTCTGAGGCTTGGGTCTGATTCACAATCAATGAGTCTGCAATTGAAACCCGGGGAATTCGCTCCACAATTCGATTGCATAGCAATCCGTCTGCAGTTTTATCACTGAAATTTCAATTTAGAGTTTTTCAATACTATGACTTACATCACTAATTCCAGATCAACTGTATAAACTTCTTGCAGCAATTTAACACTGATTAATTACGTGCTACAATTCGATCACCTAGCCATCCATCTACAGTTCTCTCGCTGAGATTTTGTTCTACAATGTAATTGCTGTTTAAGAGCTGCAAATCAATCTGCTGGTCAAATTCTGTCACTGTGCAGTCTAGTCACTTACACTTCGCTCAGTAATTCGATCACTTATCATCATACGTCCGCAATCACTGAAATTCTAATTTTAACACACAGGGAGGATTTGAGACCCTTAATCATAATAGGACACACATGGTTAACACATGGCTACGATTGGATTAATGATAATTTTTAGATGGTCTCTGGATCCGAATGAGCTTTATTTTTGTTTTCTGTCCCAGTGTCCTGCATTATCGTTTAGAATAAACAAGACACTAGGTTCCAATTTCTTTAAAGCTATTGCTGATTACGTCGAGGCTTTTGGGTAGAAGACCAATAAAAATTATTAAAGAACTCAAATATGATAAGATTAAGAGAAAGACGAAAAAATAAATTTGAAGGGTCGCAATGAACCTAAGTGGGTCTAAGTGGTTGCCAACTCTGTTTATCTTTTTATACCCTCCACCATAGGATGGGGGTATATTAACTTTGTCATTCCGTTTGTAACACATCGAAATGTTGCTCTAAGACCCCATAAAGTATATATATATTCTGGGTCGTGGTGAAATTCTGAGTCGATCTGAGCATGTCCGTCCGTCCGTCCGTCCGTTGAAATCACGCTAACTTCCGAAGGAAACAAGCTATCGACTTGAAACTTGGCACAAGTAGGTGTTATTAATGTAGGTCGGACGGTATTGCAAATGGGCCATATCCGTCCACTTTTACGTATAGCCCCCATATAAACGGACCCCCAAATTTGGCTTGCGATTGCTCTAAGAGAAGCAAATTTCATCCGATCCGGCTGAAATTTGGTACATGGTGTTAGTATATAGTCTCTAAGAACCATGCAAAAATTGGTCCAAATCGGTCCATAAATACATATAGCCCCCATATAAACCGATCCCCCGATTTGGCTTGCGGAGCCTCAAGGAGAACCAAATTTAATCCGATCCGGCTGAAATTTGGTACATGGTGTTAGTATATGGTCTCTAACAACCATGCAAAAATTGGTCCACATCGGTCCATAATTATATATAGCCCCCATATAAACCGATCCCCCGATTTGGCTTGCGGAGCCTCTAAGAAAAGCAAATTTCATCCGATTCGGCTGAAATTTGGTACATGGTGTTGGTATATGTTCTCTAATGACCATGCACAAATTGGTCCATATCGGTCCATAATTATATATAAAATCCCCCCATATAAATCGATTCCCAGATTTGTCCTCCGAATCCTCTTGGAGGAGCAAAATTCATCCGATCCGGTTGATGTTTGGAACATGGTGTTAGAATGTGGTCTCTAACAAACACACAAGAATTGGTCCATATCGGTCCATAATTATATATAGCCCCCACATAAACCGTTCCCCAGATTTGATCTCCGGAGGAACAAAATTCATCCGATCCGGTTGAAATTTGCAACGTGGTGTTAGTATAAGGCCACTAATAACCATGCCAAAATTGGTCCATATCGGTCTATAGTTATATATAGCCGATCCCAATCACACAAAAATTGGTCCATATCGGTTCATAACCATGGTTGCCACTCGAGCCAAAAATAATCTACCAAAATTTTATTTTTACAGAAAACATTGTCAAAATGTTATTGCTATTGAAAATTTTGTCAAAATTTTATTTCTATAGAAATTTTTGTCAAAATTGTATTTCTATAGAAAATTTTGTCAAAATTTTATTTCTATAGAAAAATTTTTCCAAATTTTATTTCTATAGAAAATTTTGTCAAAATTTTACTTCTATAGAAAATGTTGTCAAAATTTTATTTCTATAGAAAAGTTTCTAACTTAATTATATACGTATTTAATCGGCCCTATTGTAGTTTAATATATACCACGTATGGACTTTGTGGTATATATTACGTTGTTAGAAAGTTTTAAGATACCTTGCCATCGGCTTCAGTAGAAGTTTCTACGCAATCCATGGTGGAGGGTACGTAAGCTTTGGCCTGGCCGAACTTACGGCCGTATATACTTGTTTAAATTAACTTTTCGTAACCATCACTGAAAACAGTTTAAATACTGCTATTTAGTTCTTAATTCCAAAACTTTGATCTATAGATAAAATACTGAGAAATTTATCAGCAATCTCAGATCTCTCTCAGATTTTGATCTATAATGAGAACTCAGTGTGTGAACTGTAGATGGACTGTTAAGGCGTCCAACTTCTTGCAGATTTCTTGGGGAAACACTATAAGGACAGTGAACCTTTGTTCTACGTATCAACTACAGAAATATTTGTTAACAACTTAAAAATCGAGACTTCGATCTGCAATTAGTACACTGAGACTTAAGGAATGCCACTAAGATGTTTGCAGGAACGAAGAATTCGCATCAGAGTGGGCCCAACAATTTCAACTTTGGTCTACAGTTCAGACACTAAGAGTTCAGTGTGTGTGAACTGTAGATGGACTGTTCAGATGCCCAAATTCTTGTAGATTTATTGTGGAAAAACTATAATAATAGTGAATCTTTGTCCTACAGATGAACTACAAAGACATTTGTTAAGAACTGCAAACCTGAGCCTTCAATCTGCAGTTCGCACATCTAGATCTCCGAATTAACAAATGCCACTAAGGCCCTTGCAGGGACAAGGACAAGAAAGAATTCGTGGGGCCAAAATAAAGGGTGGTTAAATTGTAAGGGCCGATGTTGAATGTGAACCACACCTAAACGCCAAGTTATTTTTTCCGAATTTTATTTGACATTTCTCTATTTCAGACTTACTCAATTTGAACCATGGACGTCATGAATGGGCAGAATGGTTCCAAGAAATGGCAACAGTGGATGATCAATTTTCGAAGAAAATCATCTTCAGTGATGAGGCACATTTTCACCTCAGTGGATTCCTCAATAAACAGAATTGCCACATTTAGGCAAATGAGAATCCAAGAGTGATTGTTGAAAAACCAATGCACCCACAAAGAGTGACTGTTTGGTGCGGTTTATGGGCTGGCGGCATCATCGGGCCGTATTTTTTCCAAAATGAGGCCGGTCAGGCAGTTACTGTGAATGGTGTTCGCTATCGTGAGATGATAATGAACTTTTTATGGCCCGAATTGGAAGATATGGATGTGGACGATATGTGGTTTCAGCAGGACGGTGCCACTTGCCACACAGCTAACGAAACAATGGCTCTTTTGCGCAACAAATTCAATGGCCTTGTTATCTCACGTAATGGCGATGTCAATTGGCCGCCAAGATCATGTGATTTGACACCGTTGGACTTTTTTCTTTGGGGTTATTTGAAAGAAAAGGTGTACGTCGATAAGCCAGCAACAATTCAAGAGCTAAAGGATGAGATAATTCGACACATTAACGGCATAGAACCTCCATTATGCCTCAGAGTCATCGAAAATTTGAAGGTGTGCCACCGAGGTCGCGGCGCCCATTTGACCGATATTTTGTTTTATACATAATTGAGTAATACCAATATATCATAATAAAATTACAATAATTTCCTAAATAGTTTGTGTTTTATTCAAAATCAACATCGGCCCTTGACATTTTAACCACCCTTTATTATTATTTTTTTAATATCTGACACTGTTGCAAACATTATAACAAATTAATAGCACATATTTTTGTTTAGCCTCAATCATAAAACCCCTATGCATTATCTGACTATTCGATCATATCTAAAAATCTCTCGCATTTTTATATTTAGCCAATCATTTTTCAATGTTTAACCATTCATTAGTTGATACTTGGTACATAACGATGGTGGTTTATTGTGGCCTGCTGTTATATGGCAAGGGGTTATGACTTCTAAAATTAATTGACCATTAATTCCTACATCCGCAACACCTTGGACCAGTATGGGGTTCAACTTGTAATAGTTTTTAATCAGAGAGTTGTGTGAACTTTTGCAAAATTGGCGCATTTTCAAAATTATCCATAGTGTAAAGCATTTGAATACAATTACTGTAAAATTATAGTAATTGAGAAATGTTGAACCTCTCATGCAGGTCAGAAAATAGATTTAAATATTTAATATTACTTTCGTGTATATATTTGTTCTCACCTTTATTTTTTATTCACTTTTCAGGTAAGAAAGAGAGTTTTATTGAATAATCCTAAATCTTGGTAAGTTTAATTTTAACAATAAGACAAGAACGGAATCCTGAAAATTAGGCCAACAAAATTGACAAAATCCTAGAGGAAGGTGTTTAACACAGAAAGTACCACTAGGTCTTGGGAGGGTTAGGACGAATGCAAAACCCATCGGAGAGGATATAACCAAGACCTGCAAAGTGTTCTCCAAAATTCTTTGAATGAATTTTGTACCAACGTTGGCTTAGGTTAATAATAGTTACAGCCCGATTTCTAAGGCAGTCCATAGTGACGGTGAAATTTTCTATTATCACTGTGTGTTTCCAGATTCCATGCTAAGCTCGTTATTAAGGGACTATCTTCTTATATCCAAGGTCGAACGGTGCTTCACATTACAGTGAAACCACCTAGAGAAACACTCAGAAATTTCGCTAGCATTGCTGAGAGAGGATACATTTTATTTCCAAAGAAAATTTTGTCAACATTTTATTTCTACACAAAATTTTGTGAACATTTTATTTTACTAGACAAATTTTGTCAAAATTTTATTTCTGTAGAAAATTTTTCAAAATTATAAAATTTTGTGAAGATTTTATTGCTATAGAAAATTTTGTCAAAATTTTATTGCTATAGAAAATTTTGCCAAAATTTTATTGCTATAAAAAATATTGCCAAAAAATTAAATATATATACAATTTTGTAAAAATTTTATTTCTACAGAAAATTTTAGACAAATTTTGTCAAAATTTTATTTCCGTAGAAAATGGTGTCAACATTTTATTTCTGCAGAAAATTTTGTCAAAATTTTATTTCTATAGACAAATTTTGTCAAAATTTGATTTCTGTCGAAAATTTTTTTTAAATTTTATATCTATATAAAATTTTGTCAAAACTTTATTTCTGTAGATAATTTTGTCAAAATTTTATATCCATAGACAAATTTTTTCAAAGTAGATTTCTGTTGAATATTTTGTCAAAGTTTTATATTTATATGAAATTTTGTCAAAATTTTATATTTATATAGAATTTTGTCAAAATTTTATTTCTATAGAAAATTTTGTCAAAATTTTTTTTTAATAGACAAATTTTGTCAAACTTTTATTTCTGTAGAAAATTTTGTCAAAATTTTATTTCTATAGAAAATTTTATGAAAATTTTATTTCTGTCAAAAACTTTGTTACAATTTGTCAAAATTTTATTTCTATAGAAAATTTTGTCAAAATTTTATTTCTATAGAAAATTTTGTCAAAATTTTATTTCTATAGAAAATTTTGTCAAAATTTTATTTCTATAGAAAATTTTGTCAAAATTTTATTTCTATAGAAAATTTTGTCAAAATTTTATTTCTATAGAAAATTTTGTCAAAATTTTATTTCTATAGAAAATGTTGTCAAAATTATATTTCTATAGAAAAAATTTTTTTTCAACAGAAAAATTTTGGCAAAATTTTATTTCTGTAGAAAATTTTCTCAAATTTGTATCTCTATATAAAATTTTATCAAAATTTTATTTCTATAGAAAATTTTTCAAAATTTATTTCTATTGGCCTTTTTTCAAAATGTTATTCCTACAGAAAATTTTGTCAAGAGTTTGCTTCTATAAAAAATTTTGTCAAAATTTTATTTCTGTAGAAAATTGTCTCAAATTTGAATTTCTATAGAAAATTTTGTCAAAATTTTATTTCTATAGAACATTTTGTCAAAATTTTATTTCTATAGAAAATTTTGGAAAAATTTAATTCTGTAGAAAATTTTCTCAAATTTGTACTCTTTAGAAAATTTTATCAAAATTTTATTTCTATAGAAAATTTTTCAAAATTTTATTTCTATAGATATTTTATTGCTACAGAAAATATTGTCAAGAGTTTGCTTCTATAGAAAATTTTGTCAAAATGTTATATCTATATAAAATTTTTCAAAATTTTATTTCAATAGGCAAATTTTGTCAAAATGTTATTTCTGTACAAAATTTTATTTCCATAGGAAATTTTGGAAAAATTTTATTTCTATAGAAAATTTTGTCAAAATTTTATTTCAATAGACAAATTTGTCAAAATGTTATTTCTGTAGAAAATTTTATTTCTATAGAAAATTTTGGCAAAATTTTATTTCTATAGAAAATTTTGTCAAAAAAATTTTTTTTATAGACAAATTTTGTCAACATTTTATTTCTATAGAAAATTTTGTCAAAATTTTATTTCTATAGAAAATTTTATGAAAATTTTATTTCTGAAAAAACTTTGTTAAAATTTTATATCTATATAAAATTTTGTCAAAATTTGTTTCTATAGAAAATTTTGTCAAGATTTTATTTCTATAAAAAATTTTGTCAAAATTTTATTTCTATAGAAAATTTTGTCAAAATTTCATTTCTATAGAAAATTTTGTCAAAGTTTTATTTCTATAGAAAATTTTGTCAAAATTTTATTTCTATAGAAAATTTTGTCAAAATTTTATTTCTATAGAAAATTTTGTCAAAATTTTATTTCTATAGAAAATTTTGTCAAAAATTTATTTCAACAGAAAAATTTTGTCAAAATTTTATAGAAAATTTTCCAAAAATTTGTATTTCTATAGAAAATTTTGTCACAATTTTATTTTTTTAGAAATTTTTGTCAACATTTTATATCTAAATAAAATTTTGTCAAAATTTTATTTCTATAGAAAATTTGTCAAAATTTTATTTCGAAAGAAAATCTTGTCAAAATTTTATTTCTATAGAAAATTTGCCAAAATTTTATTTCGATAGAAAATTTTGTCAAAATTTTATTTCTATAGAAAATTTTGTTAAAATTTTATTTCTATAGAAAATTTTGTGAAAATTTTATTTCAACAAAAAATTTTTGTCAAAATTTTATTTCTGTAGAAAATTTTCTCAAATTTGTATTCTATAGAAAATTTTGCCCAAATAAATTTGACAAGCATACATTTCCTCTGTTGGTTAAGCTACACTTGTAGTTTAGTCAATGCATGGCTTTAAGCTGAGATCAAAAAAAAACAATAACGATTGTAGAGAAGCCAAATAATAACAAACAAAACGAAAAAATTTTATTTCTATATAAATTTTGTCAAGATTTTATTTCTATAAAAATATTTGTCAAAATTTTATTTCTATTGAAAATTTTGTAAAAATTTTATTTCTATAGAAAATTTTGTCAAAATTTTATTTCTATAGAAAATTTTGTCAAAATTTTATTTCTATAGAAAATTTTGTCAAAATTTTATTTCTATAGAAAATTTTGTCAAAATTTTATTTCAACAGAAAAATTTTGTCAAAATTTTATAGAAAATTTTGCCAAAATTGTGTTAAAATTTTGTTTCTATAGAAAATTTCGTCAAGATTTTATTTCTATAGAAAATTTTGAGTTTATTTCTATAGAAAATTTCCTCAAAATTTTGTTTCTATAGAAAATTTTGTCAACATGTTATATCTATAGAAAATTTTGTTAAAATTTTATTTCTATAGAAAATTTTGTCACAATTTTATTTTTATAGAAATTTTTGTCAACATTTTATATCTGTAGAAAATTTTTTCAAAAGTTTATATCTATATAAAATTTTGTCAAAATTTTATTTCTATAGAAAATTTGTCAAAATTTTATTTCTATAGAAAATGTTGTCAAAATTTTATTTCAATAGACAAATTTTGTCAAAATTTTATTTCTACAGAAAATTTTGTCAAAATTTTATTTCGATAGAAAATTTGTCAAAATTTTATTTGTATAGAATATTTTGTCAAAATTTTATTTCAATAGACAAATTTTGTTAAAATGTTATTTCTTTAGAAAATTTTATTTCTATAGAAAATTTTGGCAAAATTTTATTTCTATAGAAAATTTCCTCAAAATTTTGTTTCTATTGAAAATTTCCTCAAAATTTTGTTTCTATAGAAAATTTTGTCAAAATTTTAGTTTTATAGAAAATTTTCTCAAAATTTTATGTCTATAGAAAATTATCTCAAATTTGTTCTTCTATAAATAATTTTATCAAAATTTTATGTATATAGAAAGTTTTGTCAAAATTTTATTTCCATAAAAATTTTGTCAAATTTTTATTTCTATAGAAATTTTTTTTTACATCATTCAACTATTGTTTCCAATTAAATGATGGCGCAAAAAAATTGTTTAAATTTGTATGATTAATTGATATCATGAAATCATTGATGCAACAGGTTGAAAATCATGTCCTTTTCATTTGGCTTACAAATTTCGTTCCAATTTTCAATAAATTTTTGCTCATCTCCTTGACTGGGTTAGTGTTTCAATGTAACGATTGCATGCATTCATGTTGTTTCGCAATTAAAATGTTTTGTTTCACATGAAACTGGTTCTTCCCAGCTCCATAAAAGGCAAACACTCGCATAATAAAAAAGTAAGCCATAAATCAATGAGGAGCATCAAAGAACAACCAGAGTACATGTTTTTGTTGTTTTTTTTAACATCAAAAACGGTAAATTTTATACAAGCACCGATTTTATTGTCCCTCGAAAATAACAGTTAATACTTTCACAACGATAAATTTGCCATGAAGTCATGAATTCATTGCAAAGGAGGTGCTTAAAAAAAGGAAGATACCAAAACGCCTCCAATTCTTAAGACACTTTACGATGGAATTTCAATGATCGTTTGTCGAATGAACCATTTTTAAAAGTTCCAATGCAATGCACAAGTACGTGGTACAGATGGAGACGATGGCAATGCAGTACAGTGTCGGGTAAAAGTGGTATAAAGTTGTAGTTGCTGTCAAAAAATAAAAGGCTGTAAAAGGCTCTTAAAAATGTGTTCTTGGGACAGACAAGACTCGCATTTAATTCCGAATATATAGTAAAATTCCTGCGAGGAAATGCAACATAGCAACAGATGTAAGCAATCCACACAATTCTACACTTTAGTGTTGTCTTCTTGCTTAGCATATCCTTCATTAGGCTAAACACATTTGCAAGCAATGGCAAATGTTATCATTCTCCATTACTTGCTTCAAGTGTAGAGGAATAACTCGATAATGCTTCAAAAACTGGTGTCGATGTTTTTGTTTTTTGTATGTAGTTTTTTTTTTGTAACTCCTTCAATTGGCCACGACGGTGACCATTAAATAACAAAAGTTTAAAGTATGACAAGTGCATTGAACGTTCCATGCCGGTTCTCTTCCAATCAGATGAGCTCTAAACAATGAAGAAGCGCACGATTTTTGTAAGAATTCTTTTGTGTAATTTTTTCTTTATTTTTATGCAAAAAGAAAAACAATAAGGCAGGAATATTTTGCATTAAATTGTGGTGGCTTTTTGTCTTGACATAAGTTATTGGAAATTGAACAAAAAAAAAAAAATTAACAGCAAAGGAGAGGCCTTTGTTCACTCTCCCTCTTATAAAATGACTTTTGTTATTTATGGATATTTCAAGGCTCGACAAAAACCATAGATCATGGTCAATAACTAAGACGTTACAATAGAAGGCTTAGAATAATGGAAATATATTTTTATTTAATGTAAATATATTTTTATTTAAGAAAACATTATTATTATTATTTGCAAATTTTTCCCAATGCAATGCAATTTTACTTATCCCAAGTATGTCTCAAATATTTATAAACTATTGCATGGGTCAAATGGTCATGATTTGGCGCCTATGATTTATTGTCACTTTTAGCTATTTTTATACCCTGCTCCACACTGTGGAACAGGGTATTATAAGTTAGTGCATATGTTTTTCTTTTATTTGAAGGTGTAATATCGTACATAGTAGATAAAAATGTACCAAGATATATTATACCATCGAATATTAAAAATTCCCATAGAGAAATAAAAATTCTTAAAATATATATTTTTTTTTTAATTTTCATACTAAATTGCTCCACTGTAATTTTTCTTCTTAAAATCTCATGTTAACCAATCAGACATTTAATGATGTTTTACATGACGCCGATATGTTTTTATTCTTTTACTAGACTTAAGTATCCGCAGTAGATTGAATTTCTGTTATAATGCTGCAATGGTGTTCTGCAGCTGCTGCGGCTGCTACTGCGATATACAGCAACACTTGTATGTTAAATTGTCATTCCATAGAGAGGAAGTGCATGAAACGAAATTAAAAACTTCTGAGAAAAGCTATAGGTAGGTATGGAATTTAAGATAAAGTTTTTGTATTCTACAATGGATCAAATTATAATACAAAAATAAAATGCATTAAATTTAGTTTTAATAAATTTAACGAAAGAAACGTAAGATATTTTTTTTAACTAAATCACATTAAGTTTTTTTAGGTACTAGGTTAGGTTAGGTTAAGTGACAGCCCAATGTATCAGGCTCACTAGACTATTCAGTCCATTGTGATGCCACATTGGTGAACTTCTCTCTTATCCCTGAGTGCTGCTCGATTCCATGTTAAGCTCAATGACAAGGGACCTCCTTTTTATAGCCGAGTCCGTACGGCGTTCCACATTGCAGTGAAACCACTTAGAGAAGCTTTGAAACCCTCAGAAATGTCACCAGCTATATTGAGGTTGAAAAACTTTTTGGTTCGGTCGAAGCAGGAATCGAACCCACGACCATTGCACCACGGTGGCTCCCTATTTTAGATACTAAATGTGAATGATAGTCGTTAGTAGAGCTTTGTACGGAATCCATGGTAGAGGGTACATAGGATTCGGCCGTAGTTGCTTGTTTTAAGCTCCATATCCATAAGCTCCACTCCATATGGACTAACTTAAAAATTCAGAAGACAATGGCCGTACTTGCCTGTTTTAAGCTCCATATCCATAAGCTCCACTCCATATGGACTAATTTAAAAATTCAGAAGACAATTTTAAGCAGGCCCAAAATAATCTACCAAAATTTTGGAGAGAGAGAGAGATATGATTTTGGAAAATTTTATTTCTTAGAAAATTTTGCAAAATTTTATTTCTTAGAAAATTTTGAAAAATTTTTTCTACAGAATATGCAGTCAAAAATTTTGTTTTTTTTTTGTGTTTTATTCGATCTTTTTCTTTTAATAAATATTAATAGTTTTATTAAGCTTGAGATCTTAGTTTTCCTTTACGGATTAAAAATAAATAAAGGAAAACTAATATGTAGTCAAAAATTTTGTTTTTTTTTGGTGTTTTATTCGATCTTTTTCTTTTAATAAATATTAATAGTTTTATTAAGCTTGAGATCTTAGTTTTCCTTTATGGATTAAAAATAAATAAAGGAAAACTAAGATCTCAAGCTTAATACAACTATTGACATTTTTTGTCAAAATTTTATTTCTATAGAAACTTTTGTTAAAATTTTATTTTATAGAAAATTTTGTCAACATTTCATTCCTATAGAAAATTTTGTCAAAATTTCATTTCTATAGAAAATTTTGTCAACATTTCATTTTTATAGTAAATTTTATCAAAATTTTATTTCTATAAAAAATGTTCTCAAAATTTTATTTCTTTAGAAAATTTTGTTAAAATTTTGTTTCTATAGAAAATTTTGTCAACATTTTTTTTCTATTATATTTTTTGTCAAAATTTTATTTCTATAGAAACTTTTGTTAAAATTTTATTTTATAGAAAATTTTGTCAAAATTTTATTTCTATAAAAACATTTTCTCAAAATTTTATTTCTATTAAAATTTTTCTCAAAATTTTGTTTCTATAGAAAATTTTGTCAAAATTTTGTTTCTATAGAAAATTTTGTCAAAATTTTGTTTCTATAGAAAATTTTGTCAAAATTTTATTTCTATAGAAAATTTTGTCAAAATTTTATTTCTATAGAAAATTTTGTCAAAATTTTATTTCTATTGAAAATTTTGTCAAAATTTTATTTCTATAGAAAATTTTCTCAAAAATTAATTTCCATAGAAAATTTTGTCAAAATTTTATTTCTATAGAAAATCTTGTCAAAATTTTATTTCTATAAAAAATGTTCTCAAAATTGTATTTCTTTAGAAAATTTTGTTAAAATTTTGTTTCTATAGAAAATTTTGTCAACATTTTTTTTTCTATTATAAAATTTTGTCAAAATTTCTATAGAAAATTTTCTCAAAAATGTATTTCTATGGAAAATTTCATCAAAATTTTGTTTCTATTAAAAATTTTGTCAAAATTTCTATAGGAAATTTTGTCAAAATTTTATTTCTATAGAAAATTTTGTCAAAATTTTATTTCTATAGAAAATTTTGTCAAAATTTTATTTCTATAGAAAATTTTGTCAAAATTTTACTTTAATAGAAAATTTTGTCAATTTTTTTTCTATGGAAAATTTTATCTAAATTTTATTTATATGGAATATTTTTTTTTTTTTGAATTTTATTTCTATTTTTTTTTTAATTTTATTTCTATAGAAAATTTGTGAAGTAGCTGTTAGTTGGAAAGTAATAATTTGCAAAATCTACCAAACCATCAAGAATTCTGATAATCTACCTAACAGTAAAAACTCTACCATTTTTGGTACAATTCTATCAACTGTGGCACCGTGCATATGATGCCTTGCGGTCGCCATCTGTGGAGGGTATAACTTTGGTCGTATATAAATATTATTTATTTTATTTATTTATTACAATTCTAAAAACTATAATAAACATTAAAGCACTACCCAGCAAAAAAATTGGAAGTACTTCTAAAGGCACAATTTAAAAGCATTTCCAAAAACGTTCGCTCAAAGATGTTATTTATTTTAACTGTATTCCAACATACAGAAAGTTCATTTGAGTCCATTTTTTATAACTCGCTTTTTTCATAATTTTAATGGAAAATGTAAATTTTTTTGTTTCAAATAGGTTAAAAACAGATTAAGAATTAATAAAATGATACAAATTATTTAATTTTTGCCGAAAAAAATGTTAAATCCATTCTAGAAAACTTGCGAGTTTTTGAAAATATTTGATGTCAAACGTTCCAGACAAGCGTAGGAATGCATTAAAAATCATAAATTTTTTGTAATTTTATTTATTTGTCAAAATACCACCCTTTTTAATTCACATCCAAAACACTGAATTCGCATCACACCTTAAGAACTGGTGCAAATTCAGTGCAACGGCTACTGAAATGGTGGATATCCGTCCTATGACAAGCCCATGTTAAGTTCATCGCTTCTGCGCCAATTCTTCTCATAAATAGGACTTCCAGATCCGAAAAGAAATTTTTCATTATTTTTTTGGCGACACTTTTTTACTGGATAGCCACAAGAGCTATCGGCTTATAAATATTCAATTTAGGAGGAAGGTTAAAAAAATTAACATCTCTATCAAATATTTACCAAATCTAATAAGAAAATTCTTTATCAAAGATACCCCAAAATAAATGCCCTAACGTATAATTGATATTTCACTCACATAAATACAAATCACATTCAATTGGGTACTCGAGTCTTCATCAACGTTCTTCGAGTCTTAACTGTATAATGGGTATGTTTAGTCGAATGTTAATGCATTCTCGTCTAACTGATTCGTTTGTATGCACACTGTTGTTCTCATCATTCTTGATGTAGTCGTCGTCGTTGTCGGCATCATCATCGCCGACGACTTAATATTCCTGATTGTCATTCAACTCTACTACACGTCTACAACAACAACAATAAATATACGATACAGCAAAAAGCCGGCAGTTTTGGCAAAGTGATCATGAGCAAAATGGTCATCATTATTTACGTCACCGTCGCTGTCGTCATCATCATTATTGTCGAAGAAATCATCTCATATGTGAACTTTTACGAGTACAACACACACAAATATAAACATTCATACATATTAGGCCTGAGAGAGACACCACACTTACATGGTCATGAGATACATGCTCTGTAAATATGAATGAGGCAACAAGCATACATGCATGGTTGTTACATTTTGTCTTTTGGCTTGTGAAGATCCTCTTAATTTTTGTTTTTTTTTTTTTGGTTTATTTGTTGTTGCTGGTATGTTGCCTTCAATTACCGATAGTTGTCGGTATATGAGTGAATGTTTGCTAGTTCCATTCTTTGGCGTTTTTTGTTGACCACGCTGCATTCATTTACACACAATCGTTTACAATGACTGTGGAGTCGTTGATCGTTTTATATGTTTTTGATTTTTGCTTTTTCTCTCTCTCTGCACTGTTTCAGGAAGAGTAATGGTGATCTTCATGAGGCCAGCAGCTAGTGCATTTGGCTGTTTTCGGCTATGGGTAAGGTAGAATGTGCTGTTGCTGCTGCTACCATCTTATCGTTTACAATTTTGTCGTGCAACATTTTATGTTGTTCAGCCACAAGGAGTCTTCTTCAGAATGGTGCTCAATGCTTCCCACAACTTGTTGTAGATTGGCGTTGACGCCTTCGTTATACAGTGATTTAGAAGGCCATCATTATGATTTTTTTTTTAAAGAAAATTAGAAAGTTGGATTTTCCAATGATTGGGAATAGGATGAGAACACTTTGTTGAAACTTCTCATAATTAGCACAAAAAACATCATTCGTCATATATAACACAGAGTCAACTATAGAGATTTAAAAGTCAAAAAAAGTGGAAGAGTGTTTGTTTGTAAACTATAAATTCTATTACACAATTTTTTAGCGAGGAAAATTTTGCAACGCCATATTGAAAAATTGACTTTAAATTTAAAGGGGTCGCGATTGCCAAATTCGATTTTTTCTATAAGCCCAAAAAGTCTACTTTTTTAATCGTGGAAGGAGGATATTTTTCGAACACCATATCGAAAAATTTACTTTAAATTGAAGGAAGTCGCGATTTATAAGTTCGATTTTTCTATAAGCCCAAAAAGTCTACGTTTTCTTCAAAATACAAAATCCCGCAAATTTGGAAAAAAAGTTTTAAATCGCTTCAAAGAAATTCATAAAGAGTCCAATAATAGTCGATTTTTGATTCTACCACAAAAATTTCTCCTTTCAATATAATTATGGATATAAAATAGAGAAATATAGTCGACAATTTTTAGAACAAAAAATCGAAGTCGACTTTTTGGTGCCTTTAATATTTTTGAAAATCGAATCAAGTCTTCAACCCAACTTTTGTTGTTGCTCAGAATCGAATTTTTATAGTGACTAAAGCCGACTAATACAACTTTAATGTAAAAGTCGAATTTGTATTGAAATGGGAATATGATGCAGTTCTTTTTGTGGCTAAAAATTCATTCAAAAATTCCAAGGTCAACGAATTATAAGTCGACTTCTGTAACATAAAATTGCAAAAGTACAAAATCAACTTTTTTTACAATTCAAAAAAGTAGGAAAGTAGACCTTTCCAAATTTAATAAAAAGTCAAAAAGTGGCAAAACAAAATTAAAAGGTGGCACAAATGTGTAAAAAGTAACAAAAACATGTAAGTGGCACAACAGTTTGATAGTATGAAAAATGTGGCAAATTTTCTACTAAGGTTACAAAGGTCAAATGGATTGGTCGAATTTTTATTTTCAACAACGGCAGTAATCCATGATCCATGACTGCCGCAAATCTCACCACAAGTTCATAAAAAAGGTTGGAAGTCACAAAATTATAAGTCGACTTTTCAAAAAAGGAGAAATATGAAATTGACTGTTAACATTTAAAAAAGTGGGAATATAGACCTTTCCAAATTTGGAAAAAATCGAAAAAATGGCATTAAAAGAAAAGTGGAAAAACAATAGGAAAAGGTGGCACAAAAATTAAAAAAGGGTGTCATTTAGTAGCACCACATTTTGATCGCATGAAAAATGTGGCAAATTTTCAACTAAAGAGTCGCAAAGGTATCATTGTTTGGCCGAATTTTTATTTTCAACAACGGCAGTAAGCCATGATGAGGACTGCCATGGCCAAAAGTCGGATAGTCTTAAAAATTCCTAAAATGTCAAAAGTCACCAAATTATTAGTCGACTTTTTATACCCTCCACCATAGGATGAGGGGTATATTAACTTTGTCATTCCGTTTGTAACACATCGAAATATTGCTCTAAGATCCCATAAAATGTATATATTCTCGGTCGTGGTGAAATTCCGAGTCGATCTAAGTATATCCGTCCGTCCGTCCGTCCGTCTGTTGAAATCACGCTACCTTCCGAACGAAACAAGCTATCAACTTTAAACTTGGCACAAGTAGTTGTTATTGATGTAGGTCGGATGGTATTGCAAATGGGCCATATCGGTCCACTTTTACGTATAGCCCCCATATAAACGGACCCTCCGATTTGGCTTGCGGAGCCTCTAAGAGAAGCATATTTCATCCGATCTGGCTGAAATTAGGTACATGGTGTTTGTATATGATCTCTAACAACCATGCAAAAATTGGTCCATATCGGTCCATAATTATATATAGCCCCCATATAAACCGATCCAGAGATTTGGTTTGCGGATCATCTAAGAGAAGCAAATTTCATCCGATCCGGCTAAAATTTGGTACATGGTATCAGTATATGGTCTCTAACAACCATGCAAACATTCGTTCATATCGGTCTATAATTATATACAGCCCCCATATAAACCGATCCCCAGATTTGAACTCAGGAGCCTCTTTGAGAAGCAAAATTCATCCGATCCGGTTGAAATTTGGAACGTGGTGTTAGTATATGGTCTCTAAAAACCACGCAAAAAAATTGGTCCATATCGGTCCATACTTATATATAGCCCCCATATAAACCGATCCCCAGATTTGAACTCAGGAGCTTCTTCGAGAAGCAAAATTCATCCGATCCGGTTGAAATTTGGAACGTGGTGTTAGTATATGGCCGCTAATATCCATGCCAAAATTGGTTCATATCGGTTTATAGTTATATATAGCCGATCCCCAATCACACAAAAATTGGTCCATATCGGTTCATAATCATGGTTTCCACTCGAGCCAAAAATAATCTACCAAAATTTTATTTCTATAGAAAATTTTGTCAAATTTTTATTTCTATAGAGAATGTTGTCAAAATTTTAATTCTATTGAAAAGTTTGTCGAAATTTTATTTCTATAGAAAATTTTGTCGAAATTTTTTTGCTATAAAAAATGTTGTCCAAATTTTATTTCTATAGAAAATTCTATCAAGATTTTATTTCTATAGAAAATTTTGTCAAAATTTTATTTCCATAGAAAAGTTTGTCAAAATTTTATTTCTATAAAAAATGTTGTCCAAATTTTATTTCTATAGAAAATTCTATCAAGATTTTATTTCTATAGAAAATTTTGTCAAAATTTTATTTCCATAGAAAATTTTGTCAAAATTTTATTTCTATAGAAAATTTTGTCAAAATTTTATTTCTATAGAAAATTCTATCAAGATTTTATTTCTATAGAAAATTTTGTCAAAATTTTATTTCCATAGAAAATTTTGTCAAAATTTTATTTCTATAAAAAATGTTGTCCAAATTTTATTTCTATAGAAAATTCTATCAAGATTTTATTTCTATAGAAAATTTTGTCAAAATTTTATTTCCATAGAAAATTTTGTCAAAATTTTATTTCTATAGAAAATTTTGTCAAAATTTTATTTCTATAGAAAATTTTGTCAAAATTTTATTTCTGTAGAAAATTTTGTCAACATTTTATTTCTATAGAAAATTTTGTCAAAATTTTATTTCTATAGAAAATTTTGTCAAAATTTTATTTCTAAAGAAAATTTTGTCAAAATTTTATTTCTATAGAAAATTTTGTCAAAATTTTATTTCCATAGAATCTTTTGTCAAAATTTTATTTCTATAAAAAATTTTGTCAAACTTAATTATATACGTATTTATTCGGCCTTTTTTAGTTTTACACGTATGGACTACCTTGCAATTTAGAAGACGGTGTTAGGAAGTTTTAAGATACCTTGACATTGGCAAGTGTTACCACAACCCAAGTAATTCGATTGTGGATGACAGTTTTCAGTAGAAGTTTCTACGCAATCCATGGTGGAGGGTACATAAGCTTCGGCCTGGCCGAACTTACGGACCTCATTTTTATAGCCGAGACCGAACGGCGTTCCATATTGGAGTGAAACCACTTAGAGAAGCTTTGAAACCCTCAGAAATGTCACCAGCATTACTGAGGTGGGATAATCCACCGCTGAAAAACTTTTTGGTGTTCGGTCGAAGCAGGAATCGAACCCACGACTTTGTGTATGTAAGACGGGCATGCTAACCATTGCACCACGGTAGCTCCCTGCCGTATATACTTGTTTAAAATTGCAAAAGTACAAAATCGACTTGGAAAGTAAGCAAATTTGAAAAAAGATACTAATTCGACTGTTCATGAAATGAAAAGTGGCAAAAGAATGCTAAAAGGTGGCAGAAAAATGTAAAAAGTGGCACGATTGTTTGATCACATGAAAAAATGGCAAATTTGCTACTAATGGGTCACACTGCATAGCGGAATTGTTATTTGTAACAACGTCAACGAAGCCTCCTATAACTGCCCCACAATAGCTCCACAAAATGGATGGAAATGGGAAAGTGGACTTTTAAAAAAGTCTTACACACAAAAAAAAATTCTGATTCAATCATGAAATTAATTGATCCAATTAATTTTTTAATTGAAATGTCTTCAATCACAGAAATGATAGTATCAATTAAAAAATTAATTGGCAGTCAATTAAAAAATTAATTGATCCAATTAAAAAATTAATTGATACTATTAATTTGTGTGATTGATTTTTATTTCAATTAAAAAACTTGTTGATTCAATTAAATTTTTAATTGAATATAATATAAAACTCAATTAAGATTTTAATTGGAAAAATTTTCGTGAAATTTTTTTCTGTGTATAGTAAAAGTCGACTTTTACATAATTCGAATAGTCGACAGTTGAAAATAATTTAAAGTGGACTTTTTGTTCGCATCGCAATTCCTATACCATTTTTGCCAAAATCAATCTAACTTGATTTTGAAAAAAAAAATCTAAAATAGTTTAAACGATTTCGAAATTTACGAAAATTGGATATGAACCATTTTGGCCAAAATCAATCTAAATTGACTTTGAAAAAAATTTAAAATAGTTTAAACGATTTCGAAATTTACGAAAATTGGATATGGACCCGGTTTTTATGGTGATATATAAATGCAATATCATGATCACACTGTGCACTGTAAACATTACTATCATCTTGGCTCTTTGTTACCATCTCGGCGTATAGCATCTGCCTTTCGGGGATATTCACTGCACCACGGAGCTCTTAGTCTCTGGTGGCATCGCTGCCATTGTGTTCACTGTCAATGTTAATCATTTCAGTTTTCAATTAAAGGCGATCGCATGTAAACGTCTGATTTCTGGCCAATTGTTTCGTTATTTCGGTTTTATCGTGTATAGCATGAATGTGAAAACGTTTAAAAATATGGCAAAACAAAAAAACGAAAAACAAAATGAATTTTAAAAGCTGATGAAAAGAGATCATGTCGTCTGTCGCGTGCTGAATTTAAAAAAAAAAAAAAAAAAAACAAAACATCGAAAAATTGTGTTGCAAAAATTCGCACCCACAACAAAATATCAACAACGAATAGAAAATTTCTGATATTTCAATCAAATGTTAGCAAGTGTTAATAGATTTTAATCATTTGCCAAAAAAAAAAAAACAAATGCCGGTTCTTAAGAAGAAGAAAAAAGTTTTCAAATTTTGTTATAGCACTGTGAATGATCCCACCTTAATTTTCTATCATAAAATCAAATCAGCGACCGTGTATGAACCAATCCATTGCCAGCCAAAACCAAATAAATAAACAAATCATTTGCGAAAAGGCCATAAAAACAAAATATTGCATAATTTTGGTACATTTCGTTTTTTTTTTTTGATCCAGACGGATGAAATAACGATCTCGCGTACACACCCCAAGTCATATATCAGAGAGCGGTATAAGACCGGCATCTTGCCACACATGAAGAAAATAAAATTTCATTGTTGGCAAAAATCTTTTGGGGCTACCAAAAATTATATATCATTCGTATAATTTACTAATTATTATTATTATAACAAAAAAATATATATTTTATTAACCGCTACACCTACCATATAAACAGTAGTTTTGTTGTGAAGAAAATCAAAAAAAAATCTCCCATTGCATAAAGTACCTGTTGGTGTGAAATTCTTGCAAGTTGAGTGTACAAATCTTCCTAAACTTTTTCCAATTCGCATTGAGTATTATGATATTGGCGAAAATCGCACAAAGTTCATGCTTTCGTGCAACTTTGAGGCAAAAGAAAAGTGTGTAGTGTAAACATTGAAGAAACAAAAAAGAAAGCCAAAGGTGTGTGCTTGTATTTTATTTGTTCCATAAATATTCCGACACGCCAATCCACACGCACACGGATATCAAACTTATTCCTCTCTATTTGGAGATATCTGCAAGCTACTTAACGGACGTGGGCCCTAAATCACACGATCGGGCAGCACGAACGACCGCAATTTGTAACACACCTTCTTGGGTATCTGGATGGCTGGGTTGCAGCAGATTCCTTCAAAATGGTTTGTTTAAATTTTAATTTTTTACGCAAAGTGAAGAAAATAAACAATAGGTAGTAGTAGTTGTATGTAGTTGTTTGATTTTATATAGAATTGCACAATGGGGTGTATATTGTATGGATTTACTCTATTTAGATTCTGATATAAGTATAAACATAATAAATTGACTGCACACATCAACAAAATTTAATTATTATAATACAGTGGACATTGCTTTGGCATGTCCAACTATTTGTTTTCCACAATCAATTCGCGACGTATTTTAATAATCATTCATAATGGATTATTTAAAGCCAGAATTTGGGTTTGATTTTTTTGTCATCTAAAGTGAAGAAAAACAACAATAGGTAGAAGTATTTTTATGCAGTTATTGGTTTAGATACAATTGCACTATGGGATGTATGAAGATGTTATTATTATATTTACCATAGATAATAATATAAGCATATACTTTTCATTTCCAAATCTTAACTTGTATAGGGTAAAATATATGAAGATGGTTTTATTATGTTTAAATTTTAATATAACTATATCATTTGCTTACCCAAAACTCAATCAGTTGACTGCACACATCAATAAATTTTAATTGTTATAACACAGTGGGCACTGAATTATCTTGCTCAATAATTCGATTTTCACAATCAATTTGAATAATCATAAATCATAAATTTCTCCATGAAGATTTTTTTGTCCTGTAAAGTGAGGAAAAAATAATAGGTAGTGCTTAGGTAAGCTTAATGTCTACACTGAAAGAAGAGGTTTCTTGCCTCAGAAGCGTAATTTTAGACAACCAAAATTTTATTTTGACGATAAATTTTTTCTTTAACAGCAAATAACAAGTAGGTTAGGTTAGGTTCGGTTAGGTTATGTGGCAGCCCGATGTATCAGGCTGCCACATGGGTTCACCATTGTGATACCACATTGGTGAACCCACATTGGTGAACTTCTCTCTTATCACTGAGTGCTGCCCGATTCCATATTAAGCTCAATGACAAGGGACCTCCTTTTTATAGCCGAGTCCGAACGGCGTTCCACATTGTGGTGAAACCACTTAGAGAAGCTTTGAAACCCTCAGAAATGTCACCAGCATTACTGAGGTGGGATAATCCACCGCTGAAAACCTATTTGGTGTTCGGTCGTAGCAGGAATCGAACCCACGAGCTTGTGTATGCAAGGCGGGCATGCTAACCATTGCACCACGGTGGCTCCCAAAAATAACAAGTATATACGGCCGTAAGTTCGGCCAGGCCGAATCTTATGTACCCTCCACCATGGATTGAATAGAAACTTCTACTAAAGACTGGCATCCACAATCGAATGACTTGGGTTGCGGTAACACTTGCCGATGTCAAGGTATCTTAAAATTTCTTAACACCGTCTTCTCAATTGTAAGTTAGTCCATACGGGGTATATATTAAACAAAAAACAAAGGCCGATTAAATACGTATATAATTCTGTTTGACAAAATTTTCAATAGAAATACAATTTTGAAAAAAATTTCTATAGAAATACAATTTTGAAAAAAAATTTGTATAGTAATAAAATTTTGACAAAATTTTCAATAGAAATAAAATTTTGACAAAATTTTCTATAGTAATAAAATTTTGGTAGATTATTTTTAGGGATTGGCTATATGTATAGACCGATATGGACCAATTTTGGCATGGTTGTTAGCGGCCATATACACACAAAAAAATAATTCTTTCCTCCCAAACGAAATTTTAGACAAACAAAGTTCGTTTCTCATTTGCTTTTCGCTGTAAGGAAGAGTATTTGGAAGAAAAGTATATACTTTTTGTGATAACCGTTTATTCTTTTCCACGATGTAAAAATAATTTCATAAAGCCTAATTAAAAAAAAAACATTGTTTTCTTGCTAATTGCACTTTCCCTCACATCTTTCTCACATCCACGAGTTTTTTTAGTTCTTAACACCTTTTCCTGTAATACCAACAATGTGGAAGAAATTATACGATTTTATAAATTTTCAAATTTTTTTTTACCTTTCGCCTGGATGGAGAATCGAACCGCAGACCATGCACTTTGTAAGCCAACACACTAACCACTGAGCTATGTACCTGTTATGGTCATCAATAGATAATTATCCATATAAGTTATATTTATATTGCATAGCTTGCGGCGCCCACGAACCGAATAAAGTTTATTTAACAGAAACAAACATTTAGTTTGGCACCGTGGAGCAGTGGTTGCTACGTCCGACTTGCATGTCAAGGGTCGTGGGTTCGATCCCTGCATCGACCAAAGTTTTTTTTGTTTTTTTTTTTTTTTACATATATTCCAGATATGTTCGGAAGAAAAAATGTTCAACATTACATTTTAGTATATTAATTTTTGAACTGTAAAATGTGTCTTATTAAAGACCTAAAGTCAGAAAAGAACAGTGTTTGATATAAACGAAATGGACTGTGTTGTTGTTTCAAAAAGGACTTTTTTTATTGAAAAAATAAAAATTTTGTAGCAAACGAATTTTTTTGGTGATAAAAGTTTAAAATTTTCGAATCAATTCAAAAAACTCTAACAAAAGAAAAACGTTTTCGGTACACGTTTTCCAAAAGTTTTTTTTCTTTGCGTGTACTAGCGCAATATACCAAATTTCACCACGTACCAAATTTCAACCGAATCAGATGAATTTTGCGGAGGTCAAATCTGGGGATCAGTTTATATGGTGGTTATAGATAATTAAGACCGATATGGACCAATTTTTACATGGTTGTGAGAGACCATATACTAATACCACGTACCAACTTTCAACCGGATCGGGTGAATTTTTCTCTTCCAAGGAGCTCCGGAGGTAAAATCTGGGGATCGGTTTATATGGGGGCTATATATAATTAAGGACCGATGTGGACCAATTTCTCCATGGTTGTTAGAGACCATATACTAACACCATGTACCAAATTTCAGACGGATCGGGTAAAAGTGGCGTGATTTCAACAGACGGACGGATGGACATGCTTAGATCCACTCCGGGTCTTAGAGCAATATTTCGATGTGTTACAAAGGGAATGACAAAGTTAATATACCCCCATCCTATGGTGGAGGGTATAAAAAGTATTAAAACAATCGTTGAATAGTTCGTCATCAATTTAAGTACTTTACGTTAAAAAGGAATTTCGCTTGGCTAAAATTTCGTTTGGGTGTATGTAGCTATAGCTTCCATTACCTAACTAATAATTTGATATTATTAATTAATAAAGTAAAATAAAATAATATTAGTTGTGGTTTATTTATAAAATCGTACAGTTGGGTATATACGGAATAGTACACGAAGATGCTTTATTATGTTTATACCCACTAGCATAGATTGGTGATGAGGATATACACTGAAAAAAATATTGTCGTGAGGTCAAAGATTTCATGTCTTTAAAAAACGAATGCAAATTTTGCTTAGCATAGAAGACACATTTCTCTAGTATAAAGTTTATTTCCTTTTCCAAAAAGTCGATAAACTTTTCAATGAAGTCGTATTGTCCTTATAATTAATTGATTTGATTTAAAAATGGATATCATAACATGAAAGAAAAAATGTTTGGGCTAAGGTCAACTTGACTTTAATAATTCAGAAAAAATCTTTAAATTTAATGAAATTGTCTTTAAATTTGTTGTCTTTTTGCATCTTGACTACAAAGCAAAAAATCGTTCAATTCATGTTTTTCAACACTTTATTTTAAAGACGTTTTTTACTTGAAACATAGCATGTTTCTACTAGAAGTCGAGTCTGAATTTGGAAAATAAAGTTGTCTTTATTTCGTTTTTAAAGGACTTTGATAGCATATGAAGAAAAAAAGGTGAAAAGCGAAAAATTAAAATTTGTTTCCTAGAAGCAAGTACACAAAACCCGAATTTAAAAGAGAATTGTGTCTTGAAAGTATCCTTACTTGTATTCTCCGCTTCTTTGGCTCGCAATCAATACCAAAATTTTTAAAGTAAAGACAAAATCTTTGGAACCGGGTATGCTTTTTTTTCAGTGTAATAAGTTTTTCATTTCGTCTGTCAAAATATCGAAATTTTCGACTATATAAAGTATATACCGTGGTGCAATGGTTAGCATGCCCGCCTTGCACACACAAGGTCGTGGGTTCGATTCCTGCTACGACCGAACACCAAAACGTTTTTCAGCGGTGGATTATCCCACCTCAGTAATGCTGGTGACATTTCTGAGGGTTTCAAAGCTTCTCTAAGTGGTTTCACAGGAATGTGGAACGCCGTTCGGACTCGGCTATAAAAAGGAGGTCCCTTGTCATTGAGCTTCACATGGAATCGGGCAGCACTAAGTGATAAGAGAGAAGTTCACCACTGTGGTATCACAATGGACTGAATAGTCTAAGTGAGCCTGATACATTGGGCTGCCACATAACCTAACCTAACATAACCTACCATATATTCTCGATCAGTGAAATGTTCTAACATTATATAACAATGTCCGTCTGTCTGTCTGTTATAATAACGCTACAGCGCTATCATCAAGAAATCTCGTTTTTTGTTTTGCAGGCAGGTCAAGTTGGAAGACGGGTCATATCGATCAAGTTTCGTAAATGAGTGCACACATCAATAATATTTGATTTGTTGAATACACACAAAAAAATAAAATATTTATTTGTACATAAATTTGTACATTTTTATAAATTTACGGACTTTTTCATAAAAAATGTGTACACCTACATAATATATTGTTTTCGTAAATACTTGTTATGAAATTATCAATTTTTAATAATATTTAGGGACGGTTTCATAAAATTAATGAAACTTTACTTAATATATCAAAAATACTGGTTTTATCTTAGCGTGAGAGAGCCACAACATAGAGTTACTCTCATGTGTATACAATACAAGCATATAATACGAGACAAAAAAAAAACGAAACATAACGTTGTGAAGGCAACACGTGTGTTTGAGTTTTTCAGTACAGTTTGAGTCTCCGTCGCGATTCGAAGATTATTTATTGCTGTAAAAAATTTGACGAAAAAACAATATTAACTGGAAGCGTTGGTGCTTATGTTTATAAATAATATAAAATATTGTAATTATTAATTATATAATTATGTTCTTTGCTGGCTGGAATTTAATGCGGGTTTTAATAAAAGGGTTCATACATTTGGACCAATTATGCAGGCATTAAGAATCAGAAATCTAAATGCAAAGTTACATGTAATGCATGAAGTTTTTATTATGTAAAAGTTCATATTTTTCAATGACAAAAATATGTATACTTCATTTATAATATTAAAAATTCCATTCATATTTTGTATACATTCGTAGTCAATGAAAACCTGTATTTTTACTTAATGAATTGTTTTCATATAATTTATGAATCCCGTGTTTGGAAAATTTTTGTGAACACTATTCATAAAATAAATGTATTATTTTTTGTGTGTAAAAAGAACAAAACTGGGACATACCCTAGCCTCTGCTTTCCATAATCAGTTCGCTTTTTTTTTTATTGAAATTCGAAAACTATGGCAACTTTGAACAGTAAATGAGGACAATTAATCGTCGAAAAAACAAACTTTCTTTATATTTCAAGTTTTACTTAAATAAATAAACGATTTTCAATACTAAGTATTGGAAACCCCATGAAGATAGCTTTGTAACATTGTATAAAACATTATTTTGTTTTAACCTAAAAATCACACAAATATACTGCACACATCCGTAATGTTTTCTTTCTGTGATTCAATAGACAATTGATAGATACACATAATTCTTCGTTTGTTAATATCAATTTTTCCTTGTTAAAAAAAAGGAACTTGCCACAACTTTCGGTTGACTTGTCCAAAGGAAAACTGTTATGACAAGAGAGATTATTTTTTGAAGAACTCATTTGTCTTCAAAAGAGCTTCCTGTTGATTTTTCGAGGTATATCTATCCAAAGGTCTTCCTCCAAAGCCACGATCTGGACTAGAATAAAAGAAAATTTAAACAGGAGACTGAGTCTCTAAACACACAAAAAAAATTTTCTGATTCAATCACGAAATTAATTGATCCAATTAATTTTTTTAATTGAAATGTCTTCAATCACGAAAATGATAGTATCAATCACAGTTTTAATTGGGCATAGAAAAAAATTTTGATTAAAAAATTAATTGATATCATCACCAATTTTCAATTAATTTTTTAATTGATTCAATTAAAAATTTAATTGGTGTTGATTGCAAAACTCAATTAATTTATTAATTAAAAAAAAGTTAACTATTTTCAATTACCTTTTGAATTGGCTTAGAAATTTTATTTGGATTAAAAATTGATTGTTTGAAAAAAAAATTAATTAAAAATTTAAAAAAATGTTAATCACTTTTTTAACTGACTTAGTCTTCCGAATTTGATTAAAAGTTTATTGTATCAATTAACTTTTTAATTAAAAATTTGAAAATTTTCAATCATTGACTTAATTAACTTAACGTTTCTATCTTGATTAAAAAGTTAATTGTACCAATTAATTTATTAATTGAAAAAAATTTCAACTTCAATTAACTTTTTAATTGGAAATATTTTGGTGATATTTTTTTCTGTGAATGAGGCAAAGATGATTGGCAACTGGAATTGGCTTAGTAGTATGACCGCCATCATAAGGCATATACGATCCTACTCCTTTTCTTAACTTAACCTGCAAAAGAGAACAAGTTTTTTAGTTGTGAAAACAATTTTCCCCCACTGTGATTCAAGAGAACTGCTGTAAATTTCGCCGACTCTTTTCACCATTTCCCTAACTTTATATGTTGGTTTGTAAATAATCTTCTTGTGGATTTCTGGGATCCCAGCAACATGGCATGACTATGCTTTGATTTCCCCTTTGAATTTTCATTTCAAAATTTAGAATTTGTTTGCCTGCAAATATTTTTCTAATGTTTCATAGCAAATCAAATTTTCAATTGAAAAAACAACAGAAGAAAAAAATAATTCACTAAAATAAGAAATTATACACACCCATTACTATGAGAGCCTATATATGGCTCACCTTTTTTTTTGTTCCATCCACGTCCACACGCTTCAATATTATTTTCATTTTCGACACATTCATGCTAAAGGCAAAATGCATTCAGGAAATTCGATTTTACGCCACGTAGTGATTTAAGAGGTGTTTGTTTGCATGGCGAAATTTAATGTTTCCTTCGGTGATTTATTGCAGCGGTCGCTGGCTTTACTTCAATAGAAATTGAAAACGTGAAATTATTTGTGTATTAACTTAAAAAATTAAACAAAATGTTTCACTTAAATTGAAAAAAAAGAAAAATCAGCAAACATGAATTTATTGGTCTTAGGCCATGGGAAACAAACAGAAAAAACTTGGTAAAATTTATTGCAATGAACTAAAGACTCAAGGTACTTGGTTTATAGAAAATATTTTATAGGAATACTTTTGGAATAAAAATTTGGAAGTTTGAAGTTTTTTTTTTTTCTAATAATGACCAACGACTACAGAGCATGATTGCCACTCGAGCCAAAAATAAACTATAAAAATTTGGAGAATATTTTACCAAGAGATTACCCAACAAAAAAAACTTATATTGGAAAAATTTATATCTGTAGGAAGTTTTGTTAAAAGTTTGTTTCTATAGAAAATTCTGTAAAAATTTTAGTTCTATAGCAAATGTTATCAAAATTTTATTTCTATAGAAAATTTTGTCAAATTTTTATTTCCATAGAAAATTTTGTCAAAACTTTACTTCTATAAAAATTTTGTCAAAATTTTATTTCTTTAGAAAATTCTGTTAAAATTTTATTTTATAGGAAATTTTGTCAAATTTTTATTTCTATAGAAGACTTGGCAAAAGTTTATTTCTATAGAAAATTTTGTGAAAATTTTATTTCTGTAGAAAATTTTGTTAGAATTTAATCCTACAGAAAATTTGTCAAAATTTTGTCAAAACATTATTTCTATAGAAAATATTGTCAACATTTTATTTCTATAGAAAATTTTGTTCAAATTTTATTTTTATAGAAAATTTTATCAAAAAAAATTTTTTCTATAGAAAATTTTGTCAAAATTTTATTTCTGTAGAAATTTTTGTCAAACTTTTATTTCTATAGAAAATTTTGTCAAATTTTTATTTCTATAGAAAATTTTGTCACAACATTATTTCTATAGAAAATATTGTCAAAATTTTATTTCTAAAGAATATATTGTCAAAATTTTATTTCTATGGACAATTTTGTGAAAATTGTATTTCTATAAAAAATTTTGTCAAATTTTTATTTCTATAAAAAATTTTGTAAAAACATTATTTCTTTAGAAAATATTGTCAAAATTTTATTTCTAAAGAATATATTGTCAAAATTTTATTTCTATGGACAATGTTGTGAAAATTTTATTTCTATGGACAATTTTTGTGAAAATTGTATTTCTATAGAAAATTTTGTCAAAATTTTATTTCTATAGAAAATGTTATCAAAAATTTATTTCTATAGAAAATTTTGTCAAAATTTTATTTCTATAGAAGATTCTGTCAAAATTTTATTTCTGTAGAAAATTTTATTAAAATTTTAGTTTTATAGTAAAGTTTGTCAAAACTTTATTTCTATAGACAATTTTGTGAAAATTGTATTTCTAAGAAAATTCTTTAGAAATTTTTGTCAAAATTTAATTTCTATTGAAAATTTTATTAAAATTTTATTTCTGTAGAAAATTTTATTAATATTTTATTTCTATAGACAATTTTGTGAAAATTGTATTTCTATAGAAACTTCTGTCAAAATTTTATTTCTGTACACAATTTGGTCAACATTTTATTTCTGTTTTTATAATTTTTATTTCTATAGCAAATTTAGTCAAAATTTTACTTCTATAGAAAATTTTGTCAAAATTTTATTCCTACAGGAAATTTTGCCAAAATTTTACTTCTATAGAAAATTTTGTCAAAACATTATTTCTATAGAAAATATTGTCAAAATTTTTTTTCTATAGAAAATTTTGTCAAAATTTTATTTCTGTAGAAAATTTTGTCAAACTTTTATTTCTATAGAAAATTCTGTCAACATTTTATTTCTATAGAAAATGTTATGAAAATTTTATTTCTATAGAACATTTTATCAAAATGTTATTTTTACAGAAAATTTTGTCAAAATTTTATTTCTACACAAAATTTTGTCAAAATTTTATTTCTATAGAAAATTTTGTTCAAATTGTATTTCTGTAGAAAATTTTGTCATAATTTTATTTCTATAGAAAATTTTGTGAAACTTGCATTTCTGTAGAAAATTCTGTCTAAATTTTATTTCTATAGAAAATTTGATTAAAATTTTATTTCTATAGAAATTTTTATTAAAATTTTTACTTTTATAGAAAAGTTTGGCAAAATTTTATTTCTATAGAAAATTCTCTCAAAGTTTTATTTCTATAGAAAATTTTTTCAAAATTTTATTTCTATAGGAAATTTTATCAAAATTTTATTTCTATAGGAAATTTTGTAAAAATTTTATTTCTATGGAAAATTTTATCAAATGTTATTTCTATAGAAAATTTTGTCAACGTTTTGTTTCTATGGAAAATTTGTGAAGTACCTCTTAGTCGGAGAAGAATATTTTGCAAAATCTACCAAATTGCTAAAATTATTGATTTAATCTAAGATTAAATAAAGTAAAATGCAATAATAAACAAGTAAGGAAAGTCTAAAGTCGGGCGGGGCCGACTATATTATACCCTGCACCACTTTGTAGATCTAAATTTTCGATACCAATCACATCCGTCAAATGTGTTTGGGGGCTATATATAAAGGTTTGTCCCAAATACATACATTTAAATATCACTCGATCTGGACAGAATTTGATAGACTTCTACAAAATCTATAGACTCAAAATTTAAGTCGGCTAATGCACTAGGGTGGAACACAATGTTAGTAAAAACAAAAAAATATGGGAAACATTTAAATCTGGAGCAATTTTAAGAAAACTTCGCAAAAGTTTATTTATGATTTATCGCTCGATATATATGCATTAGAAGTTTAGGAAAATTAGAGTCATTTTTACAACTTTTCGACTAAGCAGTGGCGATTTTACAAGGAAAATGTTGGTATTTTGACTATTTTTGTCGAAATCAGAAAAACATATATATGGGAGCTATATCTAAATGTGAACCGATTTCAACCAAATTTGGCACGCATAGCTAATTCTACTCCCTGTGTAAAATTTCAACTAAATCGGAGTTAAAAATTGGCCTCTACGATCATATGAGTGTAAATCGGGCGAAAGCTATATATGGGAGATATATCTAAATCTGAACCGATTTCAACCAAATTTGGCAGGCATAGCTACAATGCTAATTCTACTCCCTGTGCAAAATTTCAACTAAATCGGAGCAAAAAATTGGCCTCTGTGGTCATTTGAGTGTAAATCGGGCGAAAGCTATATATGGGAGCTATATCTAAATCTGAACCGATTTCAACCAAATTTAACACGCATAGCTATAATGCTAATTCTACTCCCTGTGCAAAATTTCAACTAAATCGGAGCAAAAAATTGGCCTCTGTGGGCAAATGAGTGTAAATCGGGCGAAAGCTATATATGGGAGCTATATCTAAATCTGAACCGATTTGGCTGATATTTTGCAAGTTTTTCGAGACTCATAAAATATTCGGATGTACGGAATTTGAGGAAGATCGGTTGATATACACGCCAATTATGACCAGATCGGTGAAAAATATATATGGCAGCTATATCTAAATCTGAACCGATTTTTTCCAAAATCAATAGGGATCGTCTTTGAGCCGAAACAGGACCCTATACCAAATTTTAGGACAATCGGACTAAAACTGCGAGCTGTACTTTGCACACAAAAATACATCAACAGACAGACAGACAGACGGACAGACAGACAGACAGACGATCGGTATACTAAACGATGGGTCTCAGACTTTTCCTTCTGGGCGTTACATACAAATGCACAAACTTATTATACCCTGTACCACAGTAGTGGTGAAGGGTATAAAAAAAGAAAACAATCTACAAATAAATTTAATATGAAATTAAACTCTTCTATTTTATCTTAGGCTAAATTTAAATAACTCATCTTTACGTAATTTAATTCAACATAATTAATTTAATTGAATGACATATTCTATAGAGTACATCGGCAATCTTGGGATTAATTGGCCTGTTTTGTTGAAATCTAGCACAGATTTTGTTAGCTTAATGGCCGCGTATTTTGATATGGGTAATTCCAAAGTAAATGACCCCTTAACAGGCATATCAACTTTAAAAATCAACACTCTAAAATTCTTAGATTGTAATGATGTTTACTGATCTCATAACGAATAAAAGTATGCCAGAATTATGCAATAGAATATAGCTTTTCATTTATGTTTTTTTTACCCACAATAAATGAATTTAAACACAAAAATCGTTTAAGTTTTTATATTGTAACGACCGTTACTTTTTAAAAGAATTTTTTTTTTTTGATAAATAATTTTCTTTGATTTGAAAACAAACCTATTACTGGAAGAAAACATTACAAAGAATTTAATCAGATTTTGTAATTGATACATCCTGTGCAAAATTTTACAATACATGATATTTGTTATTAAAAAATATTAAAAAAAAAAAAAAACTTTTCTAACCCTTAAATGCGCACTGTATCTTTTAAGATACAATCAGCAAAAAAATTCTTACATCTTAAAATTTTGAAATCAAGTTTAATGCATTTACAACATCATAACGCTATTTGTACAAATATGATTTTTCGAAAAGTTTGTAGTACTTCCGAGAAATCTGCAGTCAAACTTGAAAATTAAATTTTTCCAAAAAATTCAAAAACCTACAAATTGGAAGGTAAATAATATTTACCAGAAATAATAGTAATTTTGCTGAAAATAATCTGTGTAGTGTAAAAATATCTTCAAATATCTAAATATTAAAATCAAATAGTTTATTTGTAATTTAATTTATTTGTTAAATCACTCACCGGCGGTAGTTTAAAAAATATTTGATATAATTAAAAATTTATTTTGTTAATTTAATTTAACTTTAATTTATTAATTATTTTTAAATTTTATAATATTTGTTTATTTTAATTTAGTTTAATCCGAAATAGTTTTATATAATAAAATTTAATTCAGTACATTTTTACTTTATTTTATTTTATTTTACTTTATTTTATTTTATTTTATTTATTTTAACTACCGGCGGTATTAAAAAAATATTTGATATAATTAAAAATTTAATTTGTTTAATTTATCTTTAAATTATTAATTTATTTTTTAATTGTATAATATTTTTTATACCCTGCTCCACACTGTGGAACAGGGTATTATAAGTTAGTGCATATGTTTGCAACACCCAGAAGGAGACGAGATAGACACATGGTGTCTTTGGAAAAAATGGTCAGGGTGGGCTCCTGAGTCGATATAGCCATGTCCGTCTGTCCGTCTGTCCGTCTGTCCGTGAACACATTTTTGTAATCAAAGTCTAGGTCGCAGTTTTAGTCCAATCGAAGAACAATTAGTACTATAGTCAAGTGTGCCAAATTTCATTGAAATCGGTTCAGATTTAGATATAGCTCCCGTATATATCTTTCGCTCGATATGCACTAATACGGTCCCAGAAGCCAGAGTTTTACCCCAATTAGGTTGAAATTTTGCACAGGAAGTAGAATTAGCAGTGTAGTCAAGTGTGCAAAACTTTATTGAAATCGGTTCAGATTTAGATATAGCTCCCATATATAGCTTTCGCCCGATTTATACTCATATGACCACAGAGGCCAATTTTTTGCTCCGATTTAGTGAAAATTTTGCACAGAGAGTAGAATTAGCATTGTAGCTATGCGTGCCAAATTTGGTTGAAATCGGTTCAGATTTAGATATAGCTCCCATATATATGTTTTTCTGATTTCGACAAAAATGGTCAAAATACCAACATTTTCCTTGTAAAATCGCCACTGTCGAAAAGTTGTAAAAATGACTCTAATTTTCCTAAACTTCTAATACATGTATATCGAGCGATAAATCATAAATAAACTTTTGCGAAGTTTCCTTAAAATTGCTTCACATTTAAATGTTTCCCATATTTTTTTACTAACATTGTGTTCCACCCTAGTGCATTAGCCGACTTAAATTTTGAGTCTGTAGATTTTGTAGAAGTCTATCAAATTCTGTTCAGATCGAGTGATATTTAAATATATGTATTTGGGACAAACCTTTATATATAGCACCCAACACATTTGACGGATGTGATATGGTATCGAAAATTTTGATCTACAAAGTGGTGCAGGGTATAATATAGTCGGCCCCGCCCGACTTAAGACTTTCCTTACTTGTTTATTTTAATTTAGTTTAATTCGAAATAGTTTCATATAATAAAATTTAATTCAGTACATTTTAACTTTATTTAATTTAATTCATATTATTTTAATTTAATTTTAATCGAAAATTAACTTGATTTAAATTATTACTTCAATTTCAATCACTCAAATTATTTCACAAAATTTTTATATCAATAGTTAGAACGGTGTGTGAGAATAGGTTTTAGGTCTTATATAATTGATATTTACAAAAATCCTTACTAATATATGACCACAGAGGCCAATTTTTTGCTCCGATTTAGTGAAAATTTTGCACAGAGAGTAGAATTAGCATTGTAGCTATGCGTGCCAAATTTGGTTGAAATCGGTTCAGATTTAGATATAGCTCCCATATATATGTTTTTCTGATTTCGACAAAAATGGTCAAAATACCAACATTTTCCTTGTAAAATCGCCACTGTCGAAAAGTTGTAAAAATGACTCTAATTTTCCTAAACTTCTAATACATGTATATCGAGCGATAAATCATAAATAAACTTTTGCGAAGTTTCCTTAAAATTGCTTCACATTTAAATGTTTCCCATATTTTTTTACTAACATTGTGTTCCACCCTAGTGCATTAGCCGACTTAAATTTTGAGTCTGTAGATTTTGTAGAAGTCTATCAAATTCTGTTCAGATCGAGTGATATTTAAATATATGTATTTGGGACAAACCTTTATATATAGCACCCAACACATTTGACGGATGTGATATGGTATCGAAAATTTTGATCTACAAAGTGGTGCAGGGTATAATATAGTCGGCCCCGCCCGACTTTAGACTTTCCTTACTTGTTTATTTTAATTTAGTTTAATTCGAAATAGTTTCATATAATAAAATTTAATTCAGTACATTTTAACTTTATTTAATTTAATTCATATTATTTTAATTTAATTTTAATCGAAAATTAACTTGATTTAAATTATTACTTCAATTTCAATCACTCAAATTATTTCACAAAATTTTTATATCAATAGTTAGAACGGTGTGTGAGAATAGGTTTTAGGTCTTATATAATTGATATTTACAAAAATCCTTACTAATATAGATTGTTTATAAACCCACCATTATGTTTATGGAAAGTCCAAAGAAATAGTTTAGCAAATACTAAAACAAAACAAAACAAAAACAGAATCCATAAATAATGGCCATTTTACAAATATTTCTAAAACATTCAAGTGATTTTGTTTATCCCATATCAAACAAAAGTCTTCAATAAATAATACATAGGTCAACGAACTGCTAATTAATAATAATTACAAATCGCTCATACGCAATGGTGGCATATGAATTTGGTGGTTGATGGAATGGGATTCGCTAAGATGAACATAAACTCACCATAATATTGATGAAACTAAAACAAAAAGGCAAACATAATTTTAATTTCATATTTGAAAAAAAAAAAATAATAATAATAATGAATGTTTTCTCTTCGTTAAGCAAATAAACAAATAGTAAATTTTGCAATAAAAATTAACCACAAAACTAAATGCCTTAAAAACAAAACAATAACCCTACTACAATCAGCTATCGAAGAATGGATAATCTCTCACTGGGTTTAGGATAATAACAATTTAAAATGTAGAAAAGCAAAATATTTTAATAATATATTATAAATACAAATGTTATTGCATTTTGTGTTATAAACCTATATATAATTTTACTTTATGTTCTTCTTCTTATTAGAGGGCAATAACAAATTTCTAGGCAGTGAAAAAAAAACAACCACATTAAACATCACGGGAAAATTGAAAACATTCAACAAAAAAAAATTAATCACGTTATTTTGGAAAGTTTTATAAAAATCATCAAACATCGACTATTACCATCTGCTTGAACCTGAAGCATGAACTTGGCCATCAATTTTAATATTTGTAGCAACATCAAAGGCTAAATTTTATTGTGATTTTCCCGCTTTCTATTCTCCTAAATAAAATTCTTTAGTTTATTATTATGATTTTAGTGTTGAAGAATTCATTTCTGTTAGATTTTCTGGATTTTGTCTTTTGACATGGCATTTTGGGTTTTATGGCCTAATAGATTAATAATGAGAATATCACTAGAGTTCTTTTAATGTTGATAGAGGACCATAAGAAAGAATAAATATTTTATTGGTGATAGAAAATTTCTTTGAAATCTCAATATAATATAATTTTATCCAATATTTACCATGGGTATCCATATCATCTGAACTAATCTCATTTTTTATCAAATTTAAAATATCTGTCCGTCTTTTCATACATTTCAAGATATCTTCATTTCATTTATAATAAATTATTATTCAAGCTTTATGCAAAAAGAAAATTAAGATCTCATTTATTATACCCTCCACCATGGGATGGGGGGTATATTAACATTGTCATTCCGTTTGTAACACATCGAAATATTGATTTAAGACCCCATAAAGTACATATATTCTGGATCGTGGTGAAATTCTGAGTCGATCAAGGCATGCCCGTCCGTCCGTCCGTTGAAATCACGCTAACTTCCGAACGAAACAAGCTATCGAGTTGCAACTTGGTATAAGTAGTTGTTATTCATGTTGGACGGATGGTATTGCAAATGGGCCATATGGGTTCACTTTTACGTATAGCCTCCATATAAACCGACCCCCAGATGTGGCTTGCGGAGCCACAAGCACATTTCATCCGATGCGGTTGAAATTAGGTACGTGGTGTTAGTATATGGTCTCTAATAACCATGCAAAAATTGGTTCATATCGGTCCATATTTATATATAAACCCCATTTAAACCGATCCCCTGATTTGACTTTCGCAGCCTCTTGGAGGAGCAACATTCATCCGATCCGGTTGAAATTTGATACGTGGTGTTAGTATATGGTCTCTAATAACCATGCAACCATAGTCCATAGCGGTCTATAATTATATATAGCCGATGCCCAATCACACAAAAATTGGTCTATATCGCCAAAGATAATCTAACAAAATTTTATTTCTATAGAAAATTTCGTCAACATTTTGTTTCTATAGAAAATTTTGTCAAAATTTTAGTTCTACAGAAAATTTTGTCAAAATTTTATTTCTATAGAAAATTTGGTCCAAATTTTGTTTCTATAGAAAATATCGTCAAAACTTTAGTTCTACAGAAAATTTTGTCAAAATTTAAGTTCTATGGAAAGTTTTGTCAAAATTTTATTTATATAAAAAATTTGTCGAAGTTTTGTTCCTATAGAAAATATTATCAAAGTTTTGTTGCTATAGAAAATTTTGTCAAAATTTATTTCTATATAAAAATTTCTCAACATTTTATTTCTATAGAAAATTTTTTCAAAATTTTATTTTTATAGAAAAAATTTTCAAAATTTTATTTCTATAGAAAATTTTGTCAAAATTTTATTTCTATAGAAAATTTCGCCAAAATTTTGTTTCTATAGAAAATTTTGTCAAAATTTTAGTTCTATGGAAAGTTTTGTCAAAATTTTATTTCTATAAAAAAATTTGTCAAAGTTTTGTTTCTATAGAAAATGTTGTCAACATTTTATTAATATAGAAAATTTTGTCAAAATATTATTTCTATAGAAAATTTTTATCAAAATTTTATTTCTATAGAAAATTTCGTCAAAATTTTGTTTCTATAGAAAATTTTGTTAAAATTTCATTTTTATAGAAAATTTCGTCAAAATTTTTAGTTCTATAGAAAATTTTGTCAAAATTTTATTTCTATAATAAAATTTGTCAACGTTTTGTTCTTATAGAAAATTTTATCAAAATTTTTTTTCGATAGAAAAGTTTGTCAAAATTTTATTTCAATAGAAAAAATGTTCAAAATTTTTTTTCTATAGAAAAGTTTGTCAAAATTTTATTTCTATAGCAAATTTTGTCAAAATTTTTAGTTCTATACAAAATTTTGTCAAAATTTTATTTCTATAATAAAATTTGTCAAAGTTTTGTTCCTATAGAAAATTTTATCAAAATTTAATTTCTATAGAAAATTTTGTCAAAATTTTATTTCAATAGACACATTTTTCAAAATTTTTTTTCTATAGAATAGTTTGTCAAAATTTTATTTCTATAGCAAATTTTGTCAAAATTTTATTTCTATAGAAAATATCGTCAAAACTTTAGTTCTACAGAAAATTTTGTCAAAATTTTAGTTCTATGGAAAGTTTTGTCAAAATTTTATTTCTATAAAAAAAATTGTAAAAGTTTTGTTTCTATAGAAAAATTTTTAAAAATTTTATTTATATAGAAATTTTGCCAAAATTTTATTTCTATAGAAAATTTTGTCAAAATTTTATTTCTATAGAAAATTTTGTCAAAATTTTATTTCTATAGAAAATTTTGTCAAAATTTTAGTTCTATAGAAAATTTTGTCAAAATTTTATTTCTATAAAAAAATTGGTCAAAATTTTATTGCTAACATAGAGAAAAATTTTATCAAAATTTTATTTCTATAGAAAATTTTGTCAAAATTGTATTTCTATAGAAAAATTTTTCAAAATTTTATTTCTATAGAAAATTTTATTTCAATAGAAAATTTTGTCATAATTTTATTTCTATAGAACATTTTGTCAAAATTTTATTTTTATAGAAAATTTCGTCAAAATTTTAGTTCTATGGAAAGTTTTGTCAAAATTTTATTTCTATAAAAAAAATTGTCAAAATTTTCTTTCTATAGGAAATTTTGTCAAAATTTTATTTCTATATAAAAATTTCTCAATATTTTATTTCTATAGAAAATTTTGTCAAAATTTTATTTCTATACAAAATTTTGTAAAAATTTTCTTTCTATACAAAATTTTGTCAAAATTTTATTTCTATACAAAATTTTGTCAAAATTTTATTTCTATACAAAATTTTGTAAAAATTTTCTTTCTATACAAAATTTTGTCAAAATTTTATTTCTATAGAAAAAATTTCCAAAATTTTATTTCTGTAGAAAATTTCGTCAAAATTTTATTTCTATAGAAAATTTTGTCAAAATTTTATTTCTATAGAAAATTTTGTGAAAATTTTATTTCTATAAAAAATTTTTTCAAAATTTTGTTTCTATAGAAAATTTTGTCAAAATGTTATTTCTCAAAATTAACCCAGACAACTGCACTCAAATGGATGATTTGAGGGTGGCAAAAGAAACGACATATGTTTGTACGAATTTATTTCGGCACAAGCCGGCTATCGTGAAAACCTTTTTTCGGAAGGTACAAGAGTGGTTTACTTTTGGGTTTAGTGAACTGCCTGAATTTATTATGTTAATGGTTGATAGTTTTGCTGCAAGTAGAGGATGCTGATGAGGAATGTGGTTATTCCGAAACGTGCGTCCATCCAACCATCTTGCAGTTTATAGGGCTTTGTCCAAATAAATTTGACAAACATCCTTTTCCTCTGTTGGATAAGCTACACTTGTAGTTTAGTCAATGCATGGTTTTAAGCTGAAATCAAAAAAAAAAAAAAAAAACAACAACAATGATTACAGGAAAAAACAACAATAACAAAACAAAACGAATGAAATTTTATTTCTATAGAAAATTTTGTCAAAATTTTAGTTCTATAGAAAATTTTATCAAATTTTTATTTCTATAAAAAAATTTGTCAAAATTTCATTTTTATAGAAAATTTTATTTCTGTAGAAAAATTTCTCAAAATTTTATTGTTTTCCTCTGTTGGTTAAGATACCTGGTCATCGCCAATTGTTAGCGCAACCCAAGTAATTCGATTGTGGGTGACAGTCTTTAGTAGAAGTTTCTACGCAATCCATGGTGGAGGGTACATAAGATTCGGCCTGGCCGAACTTACTGGTTTTATTTTTTTAATAATTTTTGGTCCTATGAATGAATCTCGAATTGGGAAAAAATTATTTCAGCTATTTGAAGAAATTAATTTTAAATATCCTCCCTTAATTCAGCTTTATTTTTGTTCAGAGATTAGCTCTTTATTTATTTATTTATTTATTTGTATATTTCTACACAGCAAGACAATGTCTTATAATTATAGTGCAGATTTCAATAGTTGAAATAATATCCATTTTAACTAGGATTACAATAATTAATATAATGGGAAATTTTATAAAAAATTCTTTTAAATTGTAATAATTTATATAATTAATGATTTTTGAAAAGTAAAATGTTATTAGTATTTATAATAATATCGTAGAAAATTTAACATTTAAATGCAAAGACGTGATAGTATGTAAAAAAGAAGTTTATGAAGGACAAGATGGATGTAAATTAATTCCGATACAATTGAAGTATTCGATTTTTAAAAATAAAGGGGTTGCTGATGCTTTGTATGTTGCTTGGTAATGTGTTCCAAAGACGTATGGTACTGATAAAGAAATGCCATTCGGAAACAAGACATCGACGCCTAAATGGTATTATTTTTCTTCCTCTGCTTGATCTTGTGAATCTCAATTTGCAGTACAAGTTATCCGGTGTCCGTTTTACTATAAGTTTCTGCAAAAACTTCAAAGCCTTTGAATTGAGGAGAGTCTGAAAACTAAATCCATACAGAGAATTCGCTAGATGGATGACACGTTGTCGCCTGTTCAGTCCATACACATAACGGATGATGCTATTGAAGGCAACGTTTAACCTCCGTAGACTCCCCGACTCACAATTAGCAAAAAGTTCACAACCATAAACCAGTCCTGGTACCAGTAAAGTGTTCGCCAAGAAAATTCGTATGTTCAGTGGCGTATAGGAATGGCTAAACCACAGCGCTCTTAACCTAGCATAAGTCTGGCCCGCAGCAGAATTGACATGATCTGTCCAACTAAGTGAACTATTGAAAATTACTCCTAAATTCTTCGCTCTGGTGACAACATCCACCTTCTGATCATTTATAATAATATCCGGCGCATGTGGGTGGAAGGTTAGGTTAGGTTAAAGTGGCAGCCCGATTAAGATTCAGGCTCACTTAGACTATTCAGTCCATTGTGATACCACATTAACTAAAAGTACCTATTACATATGGGCACTTCTAGTTTTAACCGCTGAACCTTCTTGATTATTTTTCTTTGTTGAACCAACCAGATTGTTCCAAAAACATTAGCAGACTGCTTAAGTTAACGTTTTCCAGATCCGCCAGTAATCTGAAGCTATATGCTCCTAAAAGTTGCTTGCGCTTTACACAAAATGCAGGACACTCACACAAGAGGTGTTTAATTGATTCTTTTTCCTCCGCATCATGACAGCTCATACAATAGTCATTATACTTCGCGCCAATAGTTTTTGCAAAATCTCCTATCAGGCAGCGACCCGTTATAGCAGATATCAGGAGTGATATCTGACGTCTCGAGAACATTAGCATATCTAGTGTGCGGTTTAAGTTGAAATGGGACCATATTTGCTTGGTGTCGTTACAACCCTTGCAATTCTCCCATCGAACATTTGCCATCATAACAGCCTTCTCACGCAGCATGAGCTTGCAGGTAGCTAGGGGCATACCAACAAATTCTAGTTCCCCTGGAATATGTAAGGTAGTTCCTAGCCGTGCTAACACATCTGCTTCACAGTTCCCCGGTATGTTCCTATGGCCAGGCACCCATATTAGGTGAATATTGTACTGCTCAGCCATCTCGTTGAGAGATTTGCGGCAGTCTATGGCCGTTTTTGAGTTAAGGAACACAGAGTCCAAGGATTTTATTGCAGGTTGACTGTCTGAGTATATATTAATGCCAATATTTGTTGGAACATTACTTCTCAGCCAATTCGCCACCTCTCTTATTGCTAATATTTCAGCCTGAAAAACACTACAGTGATTAGGTAATCTTTTCGCTATTTGAAGTTCCAAATCATTAGAATATACTCCGAAACCCACTTGTCCATCCAATTTGGAGCCATCAGTGTAGAAATCTATATATTCTTTATTCCCCGGGGTCTGTGTGCACCACGCCTCACTGTTGGGGATTAGAGTCTCAAACTTTTTGTCGAAAAGTGGACTCGCCAAAGTGTAATCCACTACGTTAGGCACATCTGACATTGTTTTGAGGACAGAACTGTGACCGTAACCTTTTTCCGACCACAGCGATAGTTCGCGCAACCGCACAGCCGTTGTTGCATCTGACTGTTTGGCCAAAATGTCTAAAGCCAATAGATGCAGCATGACATTAAGGGAATTTGTTCCTGTCTTGCTGAATGCGCCTGAAATACACAAACACGCCATACGCTGAACTTTATCTAAACCAGTCGGTTTCTGAAGTGCCGGCCACCAGACTACAACACCATATAGCATTATAGGTCTAACCACTGCCGTGTATAGCCAATGCACAATTTTTGGTTTTAGTCCCCACTTTTTTCCTATTGCCTTTTTGCACGAGTACAAAGCTACAGTTGCCTTCCTCGCCCTTTCTTCAATATTAAGCTTAAAGTTCAGCTTCCTGTCCAAAATAACGCCAAGGTATTTTGCACAATCACCAAAGGGAATTTCAATACCCCCTAAGGAAATAGGCCTAACCGTGGGAGTTTTGCGATCCTTGCAGTACATGACTAATTCTGTCTTTGCGGGATTTACCCCAAGACCGTTGTCTTTCGCCCATTTTTCAGTCATCCGGAGGGCCCTCTGAATAATATCTCTGATTGTGGATGGGAATTTTCCCCTGACTGCCAGAGCTACATCATCTGCGTATGCCACCACTTTTATCCTTTCTTTTTCTAGAGTAACCAGAAGGCTATTTATAGCAACATTCCAAAGAAGAGGTGATAGAACTCCTCCTTGGGGAGTGCCTCTGTTCACATACTTTTGTATGTTTGCTTGTCCTAGTGTGGCTGAAATACGTCTCTTCATTAGCAGTTCGTCTAACAGCCTGAGTATACATGGATCAACATTCAGAGTTGTCAGTCCATTTAATATCGAGCTCGGATGGACATTATTGAACGCCCCTTCGATGTCTACAAACGCCATGATTGTGTATTCTTTGACAGATAGTGAGCTTTCAATAAAGCTGACTAGTTCATGTAGTGCGGTCTCAGTAGACCTGCCCTTCGAGTATGCATGCTGTCGTTTCGAGAACAAACTTGAATCGATGCTAGTTCTAAGATAAATATCTATCATCCTCTCCAGAGTCTTAAGTAGGAATGAGGATAAGCTGATTGGTCGGAAATCCTTCGCCCTCGAGTGAGAGGCTTTTCCCGCTTTAGGTATGAAGACGACTTTTGTTTCCCTCCACTTTCCTGGGATATATGATAAGTTGATACATCCTTTATATATCACCGACAACCAGGGGATAATTTTGTCAGTTACAGCTTGTAACTCCGCCGGAGTAATTCCATCAGGTCCAGGGGATTTGAATGGTCCAAAGCTATTTAGCGCCCATCTTATTGTTCCTGTGTATTATAAGGCATTTCGATTTTGTAGGGTTCAGCAATAATCCGTTAGCCTTCGCCCAATTAAATGCACGGTTAAGATCATTGTTAAGCCTCTCTACAGTGTTCCTGATTATCAAAACATGTGCTGATGATTGGTTCAATTCAATTTTTACCTTGGCCAATCTTACTCACCTACGTTGCCATGATGCGTTACCTACGTCACACATAGAATAGAAAACTACTTTTTTTTAGTTTCGATTAATTTAAATATTGGCGCTATAACACAGTTGTTGTGGATTTTTCTTATTCATGTTATATAGACCATGAGTCAGTTAGAATGGCATATCAATTCGATTTGTTTGACTCAAGATTCACATTGCGAATTTTTGTTTTTAGTTTTCGATCAACTTTTGTTGGATATGTTTGAAATTTGCCAATGGATTTCAATTTCATATGATATTGAGAAATGGAAGAGAAGAAGACTGAAGAAACTGACTGTAATCAAACATATGCCAATAGTTGTTCCATACGCACTGACCGTAGCATAAGAAATGTTATTGCTTTCTATTTCACTGACAGACGTGAGGACGACTAGGCAAACCGAACGTCTATACGTCTGACACATAAAACTAAATTTTGAAAAAAAAAAACGAAACGAGGCCCACATCAGATCGCTGGTATCCATCGGTGAGCATTCAAGTGAAATGTTTTCTTTATATCTGATTAGATGTTGTGTTTCTTTTTTGTTTTTTTTTTACTTGACTTTTGGGGCGTGTATTTTTTATTATGATTTCGTTTTTGGTTTTAAAATTGAATATTTCTTTTTTTTTTAATGGTTGAATGCGTGTATTTGTGTGTGTCCATATGTTTCAGCTTCATTTTATTATAGTTTTAAAAATCTTCAAGGTCACACACGCAATATGTTACTCAGCATTGCGTTACTGATCATTTGGTGTCAGTTTTATAGGATGCGTTCAAGGGTGTATGCGAATTGATGCAATACCCAAAAAACTGATGCATAGACAAATTCATTCACATTTTGTCAACAAGAAACCAGGTTAACTTATCAGATATTACGAATTTGAATGTCTACCAAACATACCTCAATATCTGTCATACAGAACAATCTGAAATGTTAAAATGTACAAACAAACATCTAATTGGACTAGCCATGGTCCTACAGAGAGAGAAAGAGAAACACCATAGCTGGAAGATAAAGCCTCAATGTAAACTTCTCTGTTATTAAACAGAGACTACCACTAACACACAAAGCTCTTACAAACATGCAACAGAAATACTCCTAGAGTGTGATACAAATAAATCATTTTTATGAATGAAATAAACGACAATAATTTAATTATTTTATATGTAGAGCGAAATGTGAATTCTTTTAATATATATTTTAAAAATCCCATTTACCTTTTATTTCTTTGCAGGTAAGAAAATAAATTGTGCAATCAACACTAAAGGAAAGTTAAGTACACAATTATGTAACCAATGGTGCGTACAGCTTTTTATCGTCTACTTTTAATTTTAAAAACATTACATTCAAATAATCTAAATTAAATTAATTTAAATATTAAAATTATATCTAAAACAAGTGAGTAAAGTAGAAAGTCGGGCGGGGCCGACTATATCATACCCTAAACCACCCCTACGGAATTAGTAAACATAAGCATGTGTGTAAGTCTAAATACGAGCAGCTAGTACATAAAAATTTGAAATTTGAATAACATAGGTTAATAAATAAGAGTATTATGGTCAAAATCGAGCGATGCATATACATGGGACCTATATCTAAATCTGAACCAATTTGTATAATATTTTGCAGATATGATTGATACCACAGAAGGTCACTTTGTGTAAAAGTTGAGTACGATCAGTTAATAAATGAGGCCCCTATGGTCAAAAATAAGGTTATTAGGGGCAAATTTTTCAAAATCGGGCGATACATATATATGGGAGCTATATCTCAATTTGAACCGATTTTGATGAAATTTTGCACATACAGTTAGTGCTATAGAAGATTACATTTAGCCAACCTTGGTTACGATCGGTTGATAAATAAGGGTTTTACGGCCAAGTTTGGCAAAATCGGGCGATACATATATATGGGAGCTATATCTCAATTTGAACCGATTTCGATGAAATTTCGCACATACAGTTAGAGCTATAGAAGATTACATTTAGCCAACTTTGAGTACAATCGGTTGATAAATAAGGGTGTTACGGCCAAATTTGACCAAATCGGGCGATACATATATATGAGAGCTATATCTAAATCTAATTGCGCACATACAGTTAGAGGTATAGAAGATTATATTTAGCCAACTTTGAGCACTATCGGTTGATAAATAAGGGTTTTACGGCCAAATTTGGGAAAATCGGGCGATACATATATGTGGGAGCTATATCTAAATCTGAACCGATTTCGATCATTTTTGGCACATATTGTCAGTACCATAAAAAATTAGAGTAAGCCAAGTTTGAGTAAGATCTCTTAATAAATAAGTTTTTTATGGCCAAATTTGGGAAAATCGGGCGATACATATATATGGGAGCTATATATAAATCTGAACCGATTTCGATGAAATTTTGCAGACTTAAAGGGTGATGAAAAAGCTTACTATGTGCAAAATTTGATGACGATCGGTTTGTAAAAAAGCGCAACGTGACTCCATTTGTCGAAATCGGGCGATACATATATATGGTAGCTATATCTAAATTTGATCTGATTTCTTCCAAATTCAATAGCGTACCAAATTTCATCCAAATCGGTTAATAATTGCGACCGGAATCCTGAGAACAACAAATACATGGACAGACGGACGAACGGACGGACGGACGGACACCAAGCGCTAGATCGACTCAGGAGGTGATTCTGAGTCGATCAGTATATATTTTATGGGGTCTAAAATCAATATTTCTGGTAGGCACATTTTTTGGCCGATCAAACTTATTATACCCTGACCATTATGTGGTTTAGGGTATAACAAATTTGAGTTGTATTATTTCTTTAGATTAATATAAAAACAAATTCTATAAATTAATTATAATTAACTAATTATCCGTTACTAACCTTTTCCCACATTTATCTATGCTCCATCTATCGCTTTGTTTATGTCTGATAGTTGTAAACAAATTTAAATTATTTCCCATGAAAAATTATTCACAAATATTTGTAATAAAAATTAATTGTTTTTATTTTGAAAATTTATGCATTCAAAAATTCTTGTTGAAAACAAATCAATATTGGTGGTTTTCTGCTTTCAAGAAAAACCATACAAATGCACATTTCGATAAATAATCATTTCAAAAAAAAAAAAAAAACTGCAGAAAAACAATTCCAGAGAATTGTTTTTCATTTTCAAAAGGGGATTTCTTTTGTAGTAATGAGACTATTTAAATAGGCAAATGATTTTGTTTTCTTAAATATTTTGATTTGAAGAAAAAAAAATTGTTAACACATTTTATTGATTGCATTTTTATTGATTTGATATTTTTTTTTGTTATAGAAATTTTGGGAAATATTTTTGAAGAGAAAAGGAAATGCTTTCTCTTTAGGAAATTTCTTAGAAATTGCTACAGATTGCTACCAAAGCATCTCAATATTGAATGTATTTAAGAGAGCACATAAAATGCTCTCTTTATCGTTGCTCTTGGAGGATTAGTTACCCCAAATGAATTAGTAGAAACATTTTCAGTGTTTTGTTGTATTTCTCTTCTTTTTCATGTCCATGCTCTCTATGAAAACCACTCACCATGTGTTTCTCGTTTTAGTTGGCCCACATTTCCACTTGCACTTTTATTGACTTCTTACAAATTTGGGGAAATATTTCTGAAGAAAATGAAAAGCATTTCTCTTAGAAATTGCTAACGATGCTAACACAGATTCTCTACGTATAACATTTTTAAAAGAGAGAAGATGGCAGGCTCTCTTTGAGGATCTCAGTATAGTTTATTTTTGTTTCTCCAAAATTGATTAGTATACATTTCCAGTATCTGGTGGGATTTCATTCATTGGTCTCACTGTGTAAACTGCTCTCCATGTGTTTCTCTTCTTATTCTGTTGGCCCAACTTTTATTAAAGAGAATAAACGATGTTGGTGCTGAATGTGACTAATTGGCTGCCGCTACTGGCTACTTACCTGGTCACTGTATATTCTGTTGGTCAGGTTGGATCTTACCTTGGCTTGCGTTGCCCGCCATGGTCCGTTCGGTGTTTTGTATTTAAATATTTACTTTGTTCGCCTCATGGCTGCAGTCAGTCCAATGTGAAATCTTTACACAGCACAGACGTGCGTTTCTTGTCCATTTGTTAGAATTACGCCAAACCTCACCGGTATTAAATTCACAACAGAAATTATTCCCACAAAAAAAAAAAATAATAATTTCGGTTTCACAAAAAACTATGTGATGTAACTTTCTAATGAACGGATTGGATCCATCTCCATACTTTTCAGAGCTTTGTTTAAAGTTTCGTTTAGAATTTTATAGAACAACAAATAGAAAATGTTAATGAAATTACACGTACAAGAAGAGGGTGTTGGTGAATTTTTTTAAGGCAGTCACCTTAAAATAAATTAAAGGAAATGAAATTGTGCAACAAAATATGGTAGAATTTCGATAACACATTCATTTTCTTACACAAAAACGGATGTAACAATAATGCTAACATTTCGAAAAAAAATTATAAATTTTTTTTAATACAAATAAATTTATTGTAGACTGTCACCGATGAAGGTTTAGTCTAATTTGCGAATTAAAAACAAAAATAAAATTTTAATCAATGAAACATTGTATGTGTGAAGTGATGTTTTTGTGATTAGTGATCAAGATAGAATTATCAGAAAAATTGATTTTAGCTGTTAGTCATGCATTTTGAATTTTTAATTTAAAAACAAAAAATTTACATTTATGTGAAAAAAAATCCCCACATTTGTTTTTGGGCTCAAAGTATTAAGATGTGTCACCATTTTGTCCATTAAATTAAGTCTTTTAGATTTCAATAATTCAAATTTAGAAAGACCTGTGATGCTCTATGAAATATTAAAAATTACCAATCAGTATTGAAACACAGTTCAACGGACCCCCTCTATTAATATGGTTTTTTTTTTAATAAAAAAGAAACTGAATAATTTTTTTTAATATAAAAAAAAGGAAAATAATAAAACGAAATTAATTAAAAACATATCGATCTCTAGTGAAAAAAAAGTGATTTCCATCGAATTAAGCGGCATCAATCGAAAAGCGTTAATTATAAAAGGTAATATAAAAAGTGAGTAATAAATCTACTACATATTTGAAATTTTTTAGAAAAAATTGTGATTTTATTAACATCAAAATAATTGGACCATTTTTGGAATAAATTTTTGTCTAGCTTGGAGTTATGGATTTGAATCATCACAGCTTTATGGTGAATATTTTCCGTACAAAATTAGAACAAATTAAAAAATAGATTCAGGTTTTTTGGGTCTTAAACAGAGTCAAAGTTCAGTATTAAAAAAAACAACAACAACAACAACAAGCACGGTACTATGAGAAAAATGAACTACCTAGTGTGCAAATTGAGCCAAAATTGTATTTCACATTTTGAGATTTCCAACATGGAAAAAGACCTGGTATTTTTGTTTAATAAATAATTGTGAACTTATATATAAAAAAATAAAAGTAAAATAAGTAAAAAAGTCATAGGTCAGGTGGGACCGACTATAATATACCCTACACCGATAACATCGATTTTACATGGAAGAAAATGTGCGTATTTTGGGCAATTCTGTCCAAAGCGGAAAAATATATTGGAGCTAATTTAAGAAAATCTGCACTGATTTCAACCAAATTTCACATGCATAGTTAATTCTACTTCTTGTGCAAAGTCTCAAGTAAATCAGAGTAAAAATATAGTCTCTGTGATCAAATGAGTTCTAGTCGGGCGAAAGATATATATTTCAGATATATCTAAATGTGAACCGATTTCTTCCGAAATCACTACGGTTCTATTCTGGATACTTGTGCTCAATTTGAAGTTGATTGCACCAAAACTGCGACCTAAATTTTTTGCAAAAATGTCTTCACAAACATACGGAAGGACATGGCGACTCTGGGGCGACCCTGAGCATTAATGACACTATGTGTCCCCAGCAAAAAAGAGTCGCCAAAAAAGTAGTGAAAATGTTCTTTTTGGATCCGAAAGTGGTGCCAAAGTGACGCAGAAGCGATGAATTTTACATGGGCTTGTCATAGGACGGATGTCCACCATTTCAACATCCGTTGCGCTGAATTTGCATCACTTCTTAAGGTGTGGTCCGAATTCAATGTTTCGGAAGTGAATTATAAAATTGTGTCATATTTTGCCAAATACATAATTTTTAAATTTTTTTATGATTTTTAATGCATTCTAACGCTTGTCTAAAACGTTTGACCTTAAATATTTGAAAAAATTTGCAATTTTTCTAGAATGGATTAAAATTTTTTTTTCGACAAAATTTAAATAGTTTGTATCATTTTATTAATTCTTACTCTCTTTTTAATCTATATGAAACAAAATAATTTAAAATTTCTTATTAAAGATATGAAAAAAGGGAGTTTTAAAAAATTGAATCAAAAGAACTTCTTGTGTAGTTCAAATAAACATAATCTTTTGGAGAGCATCTTCTGGAAGTGCCTTTAAAGTAGTGCCTTTAGAAGAACTTCCATTTTTTTTGCTGGGGTCTATCTGACACTTATAATACCACGTTCCACAGTGTGGCACAGGGTATAAAAAGACTGGATACCTACTCAAGGAGAGTAGAACGACAACCAGGAGGGCCAGGGGAATAATGACGGGTACCTAGAACCGAGAGCACATCTTTGCCGAATAGGATCAGCAGAAGATGATGCGTGTAGGGCATGTTTTGAGGATGATGAGACCTTGGGACAATATCTTTGTTACTGATCACTACTTTTGGCCGAGTTTGATGAATGCACGCATTTTGTCAAAATTTTATTTCTACAGAATATTTAATCAAAATTTTATATCTATAGAAAATTTTGTCAAAATTTCATTTCTATAGAAAATTTTTGCAAAATTTTATTTTTATAGAAAATTTTGTAAAAATTTTATTTCTATAGAAAATTTTGTCAAAATTTTATTTCTATAGAAAATTTTGTCAAAATTTTATTTCTATAGAAAATTTTTGCAAAATTTTATTTCTAAAGAAGTTTTTCTAAATATTTTATTTCTAAAGACATTTTTCTCAATATTTTCAAAAGTCTATTTCTTAAGAAATATTGTCAAATTTTATTTCTACAGAAAATTTTGTCAAAATTTTATTTCTATAAAATTTGTTGTCAAAATATTATTTCTATAGAAGATGAATGGACGCATTTTGTCAAAGTTTTTCTTCTACAGAAAATTTGGTCAAAATTTTATTTCTATAGAAAATTTTGTCAAAATTTCATTTCTATAGAAAATTTTTGCAAAATTTTATTTTTATAGAATATTTTGTTAAAATTTTATTTCTATAGAAAATTTTGTCAAAATATTATTTCTATAGAAAATTTTGTCAAAATTTTTATTCTATAGATAATGTTGTCAAAATTTTATTTCTAAAGAAATTTTTCTCAATATTTTTTTTTCTATAGAAAATTTTGTCAAAATTTTATTTCTATAGAAATTTTTCTCAAAATTGTAGTTCTATATATAGAAAAAAATGGATAGAAAAATTGTTCAAAATTTTATTTCTAGAGAAAATTTTGTCAAAATTCTATGTCTTAAGATATACTGTCTAAATTTTATTTCAACAGAAAACTTTGTCAAAATTTTATTTCTATAAATAATTTTGTAAAAATTTTATTTCTATAGAAAATTTTGTCAAAATTTTATTTCTATAGAAATTTTTGTCAAAATTTTATTTCTATAGAAAATTTTGTCAAAATTTTATTTCTATAGAAAACTTTGTCAAAATTTTATTTTTATAGAAAATTTCGTCAAAATTTTATTTCTATAGAAAAAATTTTAAAATTTCATTTCTACATAAAATTTTGTCACAATTTTATTTCTATAGAAAATTTTATCAAAATTTTATTTCTATAGAAAATTTTGTCAAAATTTTATTCTACAGAAAAAATTTAAAATTTCATTTCTATATAAAATTTTATTTCAGTAGAAAATTTTGTCAAAATTTTGTTTCTATAGAAAACTTTGTCAAAATTTTATTTCTCAAGAAAATTTTGTCAAAATTTCATTTCTATAGAAAATTTTGTCAAAATTTTATTTGTATAGAAAACTTTGTCAAAATTTTATTTGTATAGAAAATTTTGTCAAATTTTATTTCTATAGAAAATTTTGTAAAAATTTTATTTCTATAAAAAATTTTGTCAAAATTTTAATTCTATAGAAAATTTTGTCAAAATTTTATTTCTATAGAAAATTTTGTCAAATTTTATTTCTATAGAAAATTTTGTCAAAATTTTATTTCTATAGGAAATTTTGTAAAAAATTTATTTCTATAGAAAATTTTGTCCAAATTTTATTTCTATAGAAAATTTTGTTAAAATTTCATTTCTATAGTAAATTTTGTTAAAATTTTATTTCTATAGAAAATTTTGTCAAAATTTTATTTCTATAGAAAATGTTGTCAAAATTTTATTTTTATAGCCAATTTTGTCAAAATTTAGTTCTTAAGACATATTGTCAAAATTTTATTTCTATAGAAAATTTTGTCAAAATTTTCTATTTCTTAAGAAATATTGTCAAAATGTTATTTCTATAAAAAATTTTGTCAATATTTTATTTCTATAGAAAACTTTGTCAAAATTTTATTTCAAAAAAAAATTTTACAAAATATTATTTCTATAGAAAATTTTATCAAAATTTTATTTCTATAGAAAATGTTGTCAAAATTTTATTTATAAAGAATTTTTTCTCAATATTTTTTTTATAGAAAATTTTGTCAAAATTTTATTTCTACAGAAAATTTGGTCAAAATTTTATTTTTATAGCCAATTTTTATAGTCAAAACTTTATTTCTATAGAAACTTTTCTCAAAATTGAAGTTCTATATATAGAGATATTTATTATATAGAGAAATTGTTCAAAATTTTATTTCTATAGAAAATTTTGTCAAAATTTCATTTCTATAGAAAATTTTGTCAAAATTTTATTTGTATAGAAAACTTTGTCAAAATTTTATTTGTATAGAAAATTTTGTCAAAATTTTATTTCTATAGGAAATTTTGTAAAAAAATTATTTCTATAGAAAATTTTGTCCAAATTTTATTTCTATAGAAAATTTTGTTAAAATTTCATTTCTATAGTAAATTTTGTTAAAATTTTATTTCTATAGAAAATTTTGTCAAAATTTTATTTCTATAGAAAATGTTGTCAAAATTTTATTTTTATAGCCAATTTTGTCAAAATTTAGTTCTTAAGACATATTGTCAAAATTTTATTTCTACAGAAAATTTTGTCAAAATTTTATTTCTATAGAAAATTTTGTCAATATTTTATTTCTATAGAAAACTTTGTCAAAATTTTATTTCAAAAAAAAAATTTACAAAATATTATTTCTATAGAAAATTTTATCAAAATTTTATTTCTATAGAAAATGTTGTCAAAATTTTATTTATAAAGAATTTTTTCTCAATATTTTTTTTATAGAAAATTTTGTCAAAATTTTATTTCTACAGAAAATTTGGTCAAAATTTTATTTTTATAGCCAATTTTTATAGTCAAAACTTTATTTCTATAGAAAATTTTCTCAAAATTGAAGTTCTATATATAGAGATATTTATTATATAGAGAAATTGTTCAAAATTTTATTTCTATAGAAAATTTTGTCAAAATTTCATTTCTATAGAAAATTTTGCCAAAATTTTATTTGTATAGAAAACTTTGTCAAAATTTTATTTCTATAGAAAATTTTGTCAAAATTTTATTTCTATAGGAAATTTTGTAAAAAAATTATTTCTATAGAAAATTTTGTCCAAATTTTATTTCTATAGAAAATTTTGTTAAAATTTCATTTCTATAGTAAATTTTGTTAAAATTTTATTTCTATAGAAAATTTTGTCAAAATTTTATTTCTATAGAAAATGTTGTCAAAATTTTATTTTTATAGCCAATTTTGTCAAAATTTAGTTCTTAAGACATATTGTCAAAATTTTATTTCTACAGAAAATTTTGTCAAAATTTTATTTCTATAGAAAATTTTGTCAATATTTTATTTCTATAGAAAACTTTGTCAAAATTTTATTTCAAAAAAAAATTTTACAAAATATTATTTCTATAGAAAATTTTATCAAAATTTTATTTCTATAGAAAATGTTGTCAAAATTTTATTTATAAAGAATTTTTTCTCAATATTTTTTTTATAGAAAATTTTGTCAAAATTTTATTTCTACAGAAAATTTGGTCAAAATTTTATTTTTATAGCCAATTTTTATAGTCAAAACTTTATTTCTATAGAAAATTTTCTCAAAATTGAAGTTCTATATATAGAGATATTTATTATATAGAGAAATTGTTCAAAATTTTATTTCTATAGAAAATTTTGTCAAAATTTCATTTCTATAGAAAATTTTGCCAAAATTTTATTTGTATAGAAAACTTTGTCAAAATTTTATTTCTATAGAAAATTTTGTCAAAATTTTATTTCTATAGGAAATTTTGTAAAAAAATTATTTCTATAGAAAATTTTGTCCAAATTTTATTTCTATAGAAAATTTTGTTAAAATTTCATTTCTATAGTAAATTTTGTTAAAATTTTATTTCTATAGAAAATTTTGTCAAAATTTTATTTCTATAGAAAATGTTGTCAAAATTTTATTTTTATAGCCAATTTTGTCAAAATTTAGTTCTTAAGACATATTGTCAAAATTTTATTTCTACAGAAAATTTTGTCAAAATTTTATTTCTATAGAAAATTTTGTCAATATTTTATTTCTATAGAAAACTTTGTCAAAATTTTATTTCAAAAAAAAATTTTACAAAATATTATTTCTATAGAAAATTTTATCAAAATTTTATTTCTATAGAAAATGTTGTCAAAATTTTATTTATAAAGAATTTTTTCTCAATATTTTTTTTATAGAAAATTTTGTCAAAATTTTATTTCTACAGAAAATTTGGTCAAAATTTTATTTTTATAGCCAATTTTTATAGTCAGAACTTTATTTCTATAGAAACTTTTCTCAAAATTGAAGTTCTATATATAGAGATATTTATTATATAGAGAAATTGTTCAAAATTTTATTTCTAGAGAAAATTTTGTCAAAACTCTATATCTACGCAAAATTGTGTCAAAATTTTATTTGTGCAGAAAATTTTGTCAAAATTCTATTCCTTAAGAAATATTGTCAAAAAATTATTCATAAAGAAAGTTTTGTCAAAATTTTATTTCTACAGAAAATTTTGTCAAAATGTTATTTATATTGCCAATTTTGTCAAAATTTTATTTCTATAGAAAATTTTATGAAAATTTTATTTCTTTGGAAAGTTCTGTCAAAATTTTATATCTATCGGAAATTTTGTCAAAATTTTATTTCTATAGAAAACTTTGTCAAAATTTTATTTCTATAAAATTTTTTGTCGAAATATTATTTCTATAAAAAATTTTGTCAAAATTTTATTTCTATAGAAAATGTCAAATTTTTATTTCTATATAAATTTTTGTCAAAATCTTTATTTCTATAGAAAATTTTGTAAAACTTTTATTTCTATAAAAAATTTTGTCAAAATTTTATTTCTATAGAAAACTTTCTCAATATTTTATTTCTATAAAAAATTTTGTCAAAATTTTATTTCTATAGGAAATTTTGTCAAAATTTTATTTCTATAATTTAACTTCTATAGAAAATTTTATTTCTATAGAAAATCGGGTCAAAACTTTATTTCTGTATAAATTTTTCTCAAAATTTTATTTCTAAAGAAAATTATGTCAAAATTTTATTTCTACAGACAACCTTGTCAAAATTCCCTTTCTTAGCAAATATTGTTAACATTTTGTTTGTACAAAAATTTTGTCAAAATTTTATTTCTATAGAAAATTTTGTCAACATTTTATTCCCATAGAAAACTGTGTCAAAATTTTATTTCTATAGAAAATGTTGCCAAACTTTTATTTCTATAAAATATTTTGGCAAAGTTTTATTTGTACAGAACTTTTTCTCAAAATTTTATTTCTGTATAAAATGTTGTCAATTTTCGATTCTTGATGGCAGTCTTGAGTAGAACTCTTTACGCAGTCTATGATGAAGGGTATATACAGATTCGTCTTGGCCGACCTGATCGACCGTATATACTTGTTTGCAGTACGATTGATTTCTACATGTGTAGGAAATACATAAATATGAGGATCCATTATTAGTTTGTTAACCTTTGTTTAGCAAACTTGGCATAGAGATAATTTGAACACCAAACTAGGTATTATGTTCAATATCTTGTAAATTACAAATATTGCCAACTCAATTCATCCAATTCTATTTCCTGAATAGCATAGCATGTCCATGTCTGATATGGATATTCAAAGTTTATTATTATGATTGATTTATTTGACTTTTTCACCCAAAATAAAATTAACCATAAGCCAAAACCTATTATGGATTTTTATTATCGGTTCTTTTAATAGATGGTGTATTTGTAATTGATGACATCCCATTGAAATCATATTGAATATGATCGAAGGTATGAATTGTTATTCAAGTGTTAAAAATAGCTCACGTTGTATTCACGAACATTTTAAAATATAAAAACAGGCATATACGGATTCGAAGGCATATATGTATGTTTTTTGGTAAAACAGCGTCATCTCTTCGTGGAATAATGAGTCGTCTCTGTGAGAATATTAATAATTCGGGCCAGCCAGCATTTCCGCTTGCGTAAAAATACCTGAAGACATTCCTTAAAGAAAAATTTTAATAGTGACAAAAAGTGAATGAATCAAACTGGAAGGAGAGACACAGAAAGAAATTTGGTTTGACATTTATGATAAAATATAAATAAATTATTAAACTTCAGTTTAATATAACGGAAATTTTAGCTGTGACAAATTCAATGGATCCAATTGGGGAGATGCAAACTGTAATTTGGTTTGAAATTTATCATAAAATTTAATTAACTTAATTATTAAATTAAGTTTACTACAACGGATCTAAAAATAATTATATTTGGCCGTAATTAATAGATGATATGGTAACACCGAAACAATTTTTATCTGGATCCAAAGATTTTGGCCTTCATAGAAGAATTTCGATATTTTCGATTTTGAACAAAAGTCTCGACTTCTTTAAATAATAAATAAATCTATTCTGTGATTAAAAAATTTAAATTAAAAACAAGTAAGGAAAGTCTAAAGTCGGGCGGTGCCGACTATATTATACCCTGCACCACTTTGTAGATCTAAATTTTCGATACCATATCACATCCGTCAAATGTGTTGGGGCCTATATATAAAGGTTTGTCCGAAATACATACATTTAAATATCACGGGTTCTGGACAGAATTTGATAGACTTTTACAAAATCTATAGACTCAAAATTTAAGTCGGCGAATGCACTAGGGTGGAGCACAATCTTAGTAAAAAAATATGGGAAACGTTTAAATCTGAAGCAATTTTAATGAAACTTCGAAAAAGTTTATTTATGATTTATCGCTCGATATATATGTATTAGAAGTTCAGTAAAATTTCATTTTTACAACTTTTCGACTAAGCAGTGGCGATTTTACAAGGAAAATGTTGGTATTTTGACCATTTTTGTCGAAATCAGAAAAACATATATATGGGAGCTATATCTACATCTGAACCGATTTCAATCAAATTTGGCACGCATAGCTACAATGCTAATTCTACTCCCTGTGCAAAATTTCAACTAAATCGGAGCAAAAAATTGTCCTCTGTGGTCATTTGAGTGTAAATCGGGCGAAAGCTATATATGGGAGCTATATCTAAATCTGAACCGATTTCAACCAAATTTGACACGCATAGCTACTAGAGGTCTGCACAATTCCATTTGTAAATGCAGAGTACATGTGTACTTGCTACATGAGTACATCTATTTGAGAGAGTCGCAAAATAATTGGTACACATTTTGATGAACACCAAAAGCCACGAGTAACTTCTTGTTGCTACTCTGATGTCTTCACTACCAACAAGCACATATTCCTCTTTCTCTCTTATTGGAGTGTACACAGAGTGATCACGTCGAGTATGTTGCGAGAACAAAACTTCATAGAGTACTCCATGTACCATGTGCAGTTTCAGAAATACAAAAAAAAAGTTACTCTCCATAATATATGTTTTTGATTTGTTTAAAGAACGGCAAACGTTAAGGTAGGTGTGTGACATACATAAATATATGAAATATGTGAAATACATACATATCTATGATTAATAATAATGAAAAGTTTTGCTTCGCACATAACTGAGAAATACTTGTGGTACCACGTGAAGTGAAGAGAATCCATGTTGTACTTTTTCTCAAGTACTTACATTTGTATTGTTCCTTTTTTTCGGAACACATATTGTTTCGGATAAGTACTTGGTGGTATTTGACAAGCAAGTGTTCTCTTCACTTCACTACTTGCGCTCTGAGAGAAAAACAGTGTATGTACTATATTCGACAGCGAATTGCTTACATGTAGTGAAAAGTTATTCGATGCAGACCTCTAATAGCTACAATGCTAATTCTACTCCCTGTGCAAAATTTCAACTAAATCGGAGCAAAAAATTGGCCTCTGTGGGCAAATGAGTGTAAATCGGGCGAAAGATATATATGGGAGCTATATCTAAATCTGAACCGATTTGGCTGATATTTCGCAAGTTTTTCGAGACTCATAAAATATTCGGATGTACGGAATTTTAGGAAGATCGGTTAATACACACGCCAATTATGACCAGATCGGTGAAAAATATATATGGCAGCTATATCTAAATCTGAACAGATTTTTTCCAAAATCAATAGGGATCGTCTTTGAGCCGAAAGAGGACCCTATACCAAATTTTAGGACAATCGGACTAAAACTGCGAGCTGTACTTTGCACACAAATATACATCAACAGACAGACAGACAGACGGACAGACAGACAGACAGACAGACAGACAGACAGACGGACATCGCTAAATCGACTCAGAATTTAATTCTAAGACGATCGGTATACTAAACGATGGGTCTCAGACTTTTCCTTCTTGGCGTTACATACAAATGCACAAACTTATTATACCCTGTACCACAGTAGTGGTGAAGGGTATAATTAATGGGAAAATTTAATTTCGCTATTGAAGACAAAACATATTTTTTCTAGGTAAATTAATGTCAAATTGGCTTCCCAACAAAAAAATGTTATTTTTTATTTGTTATTTATGTTTATTTAAATTGTCAAAATTTTCCGAGTGAAAATTTTGTCAAAATTTTATTTTATAGAGAAAACTTTGTCAGAGTTTTATTATTATAGAACTTTTTGTAAAAATTTTATTTTGGAAAATTTTGTCAAAATTTGTCAAAGTTTTATTTCTATGTTAGAATATTTTGACAAAATTTTATTCCTATAGAATTTTGTCAAATTTTATTATTATATACATTTTTGTCAAAGTTTTATGTTTATAGAATATCTTCCTAGAAAATCCAAGAGAAAATTATGTCAAACTTTTATTTTTATAAAAACTAAATAAATTAATAAAAAAATTGTCAAAATTCCATTGTATAGGAAATTTTGTCAACATTTTATTGTTATAGAAAATTTTGTCCAAATTTATTGTTATAGAAAATTTTGTCAAAATTTTATTCTATAGAAAATTTTGTCATTTTTATACCCTGCGCCACACTGTGGAACAGGGTATAAGTTAGTGCATATGTTTGTAACACCCAGAAGAAGACGAGATAGACACATGGTGTCTTTGGCAATAATGCTCAGGGTGGGTCCCTGAGTCGATATAACCATGTCCGTCTGTCTGTGAACACATTTTTGTGATCAAAGTCTAGGTTGCAATTTAAGTCCAATCGCCTTCAAATTTGGCACATGTTCCTAATTTGGGTCAGAATAGAACCCTATTGATTTTGGAAGAAATCAGTTCAGATTTAGATATAGCTCCTATATATATATATATCTTTCGCCCGATATGCACTAATATGGACCCAGCAGCCTGAGTTTTATACCGATTCGCTTGAAATTTTGTTCAAACATAACACTTAGTCGTATAGTCAAGTGTGCAAAATTTGATTGAAATCGGTTCAGATTTAGATATAGCTCCCATATATATCTTTCGCCCGATATGGACTTATATGGCCCCAGAAGCCAGATTTTTGGCCGAATTTGGTTGAAATTTTGCACTAGGAGTACAATTAGTAGTATAGTCAAGTGTGCAAAATTTGATTGAAATCGGTTCAGATTTAGATATAGCTCCCATATATATCTTTCGCCCGATATGGACTAATATGGTCCTAAAAGCTAGAGATTTGGCCCAATTTGGTTGAAATTTTGCATAGGGAGTAGATTTAGCATTGTAGCTATGCGTGCCAAATTTGATTGAAATCGGTTCAGATTTATATATAGCTCCCATATATAGCTTTCGCCCGATTTACACTCATATGACCACAGAGGCCAATTGTTTACTCCGATTTAGTTAAAATTTGCACAGGGAGTAGAATTAGCATTGTAGCTATGCGTGCCCAATTTGCTTGTAACCGGTTCAGATTTAGATATAGCTCCCATATATATGTTGTTCTGATTTCGACAAAAATGGTCAAAATACCAACATTTTCCTTGTAAAATCGCCACTGCTTAGTCGAAAAGTTGTAAAAATTACTCTAATTTTCCTAAACTTCTAATACATATATTTCCAGCGATAAATCATAAATAAACTTTTGGGAAGTTTCCTTAAAATTGCTTCAGATTTAAATGTTTCCCATATTTTTTTACTAACATTGTGTTACACCCTAGTGCATTAGCCAACTTAAATTTTGAGTCTATAGATTTTGTAGAAGTCTATCAAATTCTGTCCATATCGAGTGATATTTAAATGTATGTATTTGGGACAAACCCAACACATTGCCCCCAACACATTTGACGGATGTGATATGGTATCTAAAATTTAGATCTACAAAGTGGTGCAGGGTATAATATAGTCGGCCCCGCCCGACTATAGACTTTTCTTACTTGTTTTATAGAGAAAATTGTGTCAAAGTTTTATTTCTATAGAATCCCAGGAAAAAAAGCGTCGCCAAAAAAGTAATGAAAATGTTCTTTTTGGATCCGGAAGTGGTGCAAAATTGACGCAGAAGCGGTGAATTTAACATGGGCTTGTCATAGGACAGAAGTCCTCCATTTCAACAGCCGTTGCACTGAATTTGCATCACTTGTTCAGGTGTGATCCGAATTCAATGTTTTGGATGTAAATTACAAAATTCTGTGATATTTCGTCAAATAAATAATTTTTATAATTTTGTATAATTTTTAATGGATTCTAACGCTTGTAGGAAACGTTTAACCTCATTTTTTTTCAACAAAATTTAAATGATTTGTACCATTTTATGAATTCTTAAACTGGTTTTAACCAACTTGAAACAAAAAAAGTTAAAATTGAATTGAATTAAAAGAACTTCCTGGGTAGTTAAAATAAAGAACATCATTGGGAGTGCATCTTCTGGAAGTACTTTTAAAGTTGTGCCTTTGGAAGAACTTCCAAATTTGTTTGCTGGGATATTTTGACAAAATTTCATTCCTATAGAAAATGTTGTCAACATTTTATTCCTATAGAAAATTTGGTCAATATTTTAGTTTTACAGAAAATTCCTATAATTCCTATAAAAAAATTGTCAAAATTTTATTTTTATAAAATTTTTTATAAAATGTTGTCAAAATTTTATTCCTGTAAAAAATTTTGTCAAAATTTTAGACTATAGGAAATTTCGTCAAAGTTTTATTTCTATAAAAATTTTTGTAAAATTTTTATTTCTATAGAAAATTTTGTTATTTGGATCACTTTATTCCGTTATTGAATCAAGAAAAGAAAAACAACGTGTTCTGTGCATGTGCTTTCGTCCAGTGTTACCGTTTCGCCCCATAAGTGTCAAATTTGTCACTTTTTCCATGCACACAAAGACAATTTCATTAAAAGTCAGCCAACGAAAAGTTTTCATTGATATAACGAAACGTTTTCATTAATACAATGAAAATATTCGTTAATAGTACGAAATGTTACATTGATATGCAGAAAATTCATTATATTAACGAAAAAATTCATTGTATTAACGAATTTGTTTCATTGACTGACTTTTAACGACACATTTCGTTAATATAACGAAACATTTTCTATTAGTGTGCGGTGTGCCACATTATTGTTGTACTAAATGTATATTAATAGTGAATCGCATCCTAATCTGATCCCATTCCTTTTCGGTATTGTGTCGAAGATCTGCGAACCTTCTCTTAACGTGGCATCACCTATTTTGTCTAAGGTTACCCCTAATGATATATTCTTGATTTGTTGCTAAATATATTTTTTTCGTCTTATTTCATATGCATTAAACTGCATTTAAAATTTCATTGAACATTACAAAATATAATTTATTTTTTCAGTGTATACCACATAAGGTGCGGATATTTGTAGGTGTTAGAGTCTTCATTCAAAAGTTCACCTAATGATAATTCACCTAAACTAACCATGTTTTTGCTTGTTTGCCACCCATTCAAAAAAAAACATATGTCAAGATATTATTTCCCATTCACCACAAAGAGCCACCCACAGCTTGTGCAGGGGGGTGGGGGGGGGTATAAATACACAGAGAGCCCCGTAATGAAACGTGATGCCCAGTTTAGGGTGAAGCTGGTTGTTGTTGTTGTTGTTGTCGATTGTGGATTTAAAACTTTCATGGATGATGATTCTCTTAAGTCGTGTCTCGTGTCTAGTCGCATTTTGGTTGTTGGTTAATTAATTAAGCCAATGATTTTGTTAACATTGTGTCTGGCACGCAATTAAACGAATGTTAACAACCCAAAACAAATTCGTGCTAGCTTCGATTGATTTGAAATGAAGTTTAACGCTTTGCGGTTTGCTTTTGGGGGTGTTGGTGGTCTGTTATGTTAGTTTACACGCTTCCACTACTCTGAGAGTGGCATTGGTGGGAATTTTGTTTTAACGTTATGTTGTAGTTTGTATTAGGTAATTTAATTTTGACGTGACGTGAAGCTCGAACACGAACACGAAATTAAATTTAAATAAAATGTTTAGGAAAAAATTTAACGAATTCGTATAGACATTCATATGCGAATTTCTATCATGATAGTTTAGATATTATTAACAGACACTCTTAGATTATCAAGCCCTTTGCTGTGTTATAGCAGAAAAGAGAAGTTCACCACAGGAGGTGAACTTCTCTCTTCTTCTCTCAAAACAAATTTTTTAACACAATGACAATTGTTATAAAGAGGGCAAAATTTGTAAATGGGAGATGGAAATGAGTCTAGTAAAGTATTACAGGCTAATGCTGATAGTCTTAGGGAGTTAAATTGGCAAGAAAATCGGACTTACAGCTCAATATTGACGCAAGCTATGATGAGGTGATGAAATCTACATACGACTCCCAAACATAATCAGTTGCAAGCATATATGTACATTTTGAGAATTACTACAAAGTTGTTAACTTGCGTTAAATTTTTCAAATTTATCTTATACTAGACTATAAATAAAATACATTTTTGTAATTTATTTGAATATTGCGCAGGGCTGCCAATAAAATTTCAAGAATAATCGTCACTTTTATCCGAAAAATTCGTCATAATCGTCACTTCCATTGTAAAAATCGTCAAAAAATCTGCAATGTTAATAATATTAAAACCAAACTAAATTTTTGGTTAAAAACAAAAATATTTATTTCATATAAAGAACAGAAAATTAACACAACTATGCATTTCAACAACAAAATCATAATGAATTCAGTCTTGTATATAAATAAAATAAAAAAAACACAATATAAACAAGTAAGGAAAGTCTAAACTCGGGCGGGGCCGACTATATTATACCCTTCACCACTATGTATATCAATATTTTTGATACCATCTTAACACCTTCAAATTTGTTAGGAACTAAAGGGTGATTTGTTAAGAGCTTGATAACTTTTTTTTAAAAAAAAACGCATAAAATTTGCAAAATCTCATCGGTTCTTTATTTGAAACGTTAGATTGGTCCATGACATTTACTTTTTGAAGATAATTTCATTTAAATGTTGACCGCGGCTGCGTCTTAGGTGGTCCATTCGGAAAGTCCAATTTTGGGCAACTTTTTCGAGCATTTCGGCCGGAATAGCCCGAATTTCTTCGGAAATGTTGTCTTCCAAAGCTGGAATAGTTGCTGGCTTATTTCTGTAGACTTTAGACTTGACGTAGCCCCACAAAAAATAGTCTAAAGGCGTCAAATCGCATGATCTTGGTGGCCAACTTACCGGTCCATTTCTTGAGATGAATTGTTCTCCGAAGTTTTCCCTCAAAATGGCCATAGAATCGCGAGCTGTGTGGCATGTAGCGCCATCTTGTTGAAACCACATGTCAACCAAGTTCAGTTCTTCCATTTTTGGCAACAAAAAGTTTGTTAGCATCGAACGATAGCGATCGCCATTCACCGTAACGTTGCGTCCAACAGCATCTTTGAAAAAATACGGTCCAATGATTCCACCAGCGTACAAACCACACCAAACAGTGCATTTTTCGGGATGCATGGGCAGTTCTTGAACGGCTTCTGGTTGCTCTTCACTCCAAATGCGGCAATTTTGCTTATTTACGTAGCCATTCAACCAGAAATGAGCCTCATCGCTGAACAAAATTTGTCGATAAAAAAGCGGATTTTCTGCCAACTTTTCTAGGGCCCATTCACTGAAAATTCGACGTTGTGGCAGATCGTAAGTCTATTCATGATGAAATGTCAAAGCATACTGAGCATCTTTCTCTTTGACACCATGTCTGAAATCCCACGTGATCTGTCAAATACTAATGCATGAAAATCCTAACCTCAAAAGAATCACCCTTTATATAAAGGTTTATATTCCCATATACAAATATTTAAATATGAACCGATTTGGACAAAATTTTTTAAACGTTTAGAAAATGTCTGGACTTAAAATTTAAATTGGTTGATGACCGGGACGGACCACAATGTTAGTAAAAAATATCGCAAATATTTAAATTGCATAAAATTTAGCAAATCTGCATTTATGATTTATAGGTCGATATATACTAATTAGGGTATAGGTAAATTTGAATCATTTTTGCGAGTTTTCGACTTAACAAGGAACGATTTTACAAGGAACATGTGGGTATTTTGGCCATATTTGCTAAAATCGGAAGAGCATATATATGAAGGATTTGTCTAATTCTGAGCCGAATTTGGCACACACTGCTAAAATTTTAATTGAACGCTCAGTGCAAAACTTCAAAATTTTCGAAATGAAACTTTGGCCTCCGTGGTCATATGAATCTAACTCGGGCGAAAGATATATATGGAAGCTATATCCAAATTTGAACCGATTTCAACCAAATTCGGTGTGGACATGTTAATTCTACTCCCTGTGCAAAATTTCACGTAAATCGCAACAAAAGATTGGCCTCTGAGGCCATATGAGGGTAAATCGGGCGTAAACTATATATGAGAGCTATATCCGAATCTGAACCGATGTGAATGATATTTTGCATTTACGAGACTCACAAAATATTCGATTATACGAAATTGGAAGAAGATCGGTTGATACATACGTCATTTCTGACCAGATCGGTTATAAATATATATGACAGCTAATATATCTAAATCTGAGCCGATATGTGGGAGCTATATCTAAATCTGAACCAATTTCAACCAAATTTGGCACACATACCCATACTATTAAACGCACTCCATGTGCGAAATTTGAAGCAAGTCAGTGCAAAACTCTGGCTTTAGAGGTCATATAAGCCCAAATTGGACGAAAGATATATATGGGAGCTATATCTAAATCTGAAGCGATTTTAACCAAATTTGGCACACATAACGACAACGTTAAACGTACCTCTCGTGCAAAATTTGAAGCAAGTCGGGGCAAAACAATGGCTTTTTAGGTCATATAAGTGCAAATCGGACGAAAGATATATATGGGAGCTATATCTAAATCTGAACCGATTTCCATCAAATTTACCAAGCATTGGTAGAATGTCAATTCTACTCTCTGTGCAAAATTTCACGAAAATCGGTAGTAAACTTTGGCCTCTGTTGCCATATGAGTCTAAATCGGACGAAATCTATATCTGGGAGCTATATCTAAATATTCGGATGTACGGAATTTGAAGAACATCGGTTGATAAATACGCCAATTATAACCAGATCGGGGATAAATATATATGACAGCTATATCTAAATCTGAACCGATTTTTTCCAAAACCAATAGCGATTGTCTCTGTCCCAATAAACGGCCCTATGCAAAATTTGAGGACGATCGGACTTAAATTGTGAGCTGTACTTTGTGCACAAAATTACATGTACAGACAGACGGACGGACAGACAGACAGACAGACGGACATCGCTAAATCGACTCAGAATTTAATTCTAAGCCGATCGGTATACTAAAAGATGGGTCTCAGACTTTTCCTTCTTGACGTTACATACAAATGCACAAACTTATTATACCCTGTACCACAGTAGTGGTGAAGGGTATAAAAATATAAAAATATTTTTTTTAATGTATAGTTTTACTTCAGTAAGTTTTTTATTTAAAAATAAAAATAAAGATCTTTAATATTTACATATGTGTTGCCCGATTTTCCAAAATTTGACAATTTGCAAAAAAAAAAAAATATAAAATTTTGCAAAATTGTCTTAGAAATACAAAAATGCTCATAGAAATACATTTTTGCAAAAATTTACTATAGAAAATAATTGCCAAAAATGTTCTATAGAAATACATTTTTGCAAGAATATTCTAAAGAAATAAAAATGTGCAAAAGTTTTCTACAGATATGCTTGAGAAAGTTTTCTATAGAAATAAAATTTTGACAAAATTCTCTATAGAAATAAAATGTTGACAAAATTTTCTATAGAAATATAATTTTGACAAAATTTTCTATAAAGTTTTGCCAAATTTTCTGTAGAAATAAAATTTTGACAAAATTTTCTATACAAATAAAATTTTGACAAAATTTTCTGTACAAATAAAATTTTGCCGAAAATTTCTATTGAAATAAAATTTGAACAACTTTTGACAAAATTTTCTATAGAAATAAAATTTTGGAAAAATTTTCTATAGAAATAAAAATTTTGGCAAAATTTTCCATAGAAATAAAATTTTGACAACCATTTCTGTAGAAATAAAATTTTAACAAAATTTTCTATAAATTCCATATAAAACATTTCTTTCGAATAAAACAAACTGTTGGTATATACTAACCATTTCATGAACAACTTCGAGATATTTTTGTAATTTGGTAGATTTTCAAAAAAAAATTTCTTAAAATTTTGGTGGATTATTTTTGCCACGAGTGGCAACCGTGATACTAATACTGTAGATGTAAAATGAGGTATAGCTCCTACATGTATGAAATCTCCAGTAAAAACTTGCAATTTCTCTATCTGACTATTGTCAAATGAATTCTCTCTTTTGCTGGCTCTAATTGTGTAAATGAACCGCTTCTAATGCAAATTTTTGAACCGAGCTAATATTGTCATTTTTGGGGCAAAAATCGGAAAATCGGCATTTGCTATTTTTTGAGTAAAAAATCGTCAAAATGCCGATAAATTGACAGCCCTGTCTCCTCGTCTACTTCATTATATTCACTCTTTCTATTCTTTTCTCTCTCTCTCTCTCTAATATCACTAACATATATCGTATATATTTACAAGAAATTTCTAAATGATTTGTCAACACCATTTGAAAGCAAAAATAAGCAAGGGTTACAAATCTTTGAGAACAAAAGAGAGGGACAAAATTATAAATAATTTAAAAACGTTATGAATTGCGTAATATGGCTTATGAAATGATTCATAATTGATAAATTAACATTGTAATGGTTTTAAAATTTTCCATAAAAAAATCTTCTTTTTAACTTTTTGAATTAGGTCACATCATTGACTCTCCTTTTATAGGGCATTATTAAATTAATTCTGATCATTTGATGGGCTTATAAAAAAATATTTAAAAATGAATAAATTAAATAGCTTTGGTTTCTTTTCTTTTTACAATAACCTCAGATAATTATTCCCATAAAATTTATGCAAAATCAAAACACTTTTAAAACTCACGAATACACATCTGAAGCATCAATACTGTAAATAATGGGCCAATGGCTACAGGCATTATTTCCCATCAGTTAGGCTTCCAATTTTTTTTTTTTTCGAATAAATACAAGTGTATATTATAATGAAATTATTGTTATCATTATTACTTCTATTAATTTGCGTTAAATTTATTAAAGTCTGACATGCTTCACGCAGGGTTCATGAAGACTGCTTATAGCTTGAACACACCTTCCATCACGGTGGCTTATGAATAAAGTTTGCGGCATTTTTTGAACTATCAATTTGGGTTTTCATTCCGCATCGAATTTATGATTGAAGCTGCTTTAAGCATGGCATTTAAGAGAGGCTTGATGCTGATTCTTGGTTTGCCTATTTAGCATGATTCGATGATTTTACCTAAAAACCTATCAGCTATTCGTTAAAGACTTCTCTGAAAACTTGTTCTAGAAGACAAGTGGGCACCGTGGGATGAAATAAAGAATTTTATACTGAAATTTTTTCCTTGGAATTTTTCTTAAATTAAATTAAATTCAAATATATTACATTAAACTAAATTAAATTAACCTATATTAAATTAATCTAAATGAAATTATGTTTAATTAAATTAGATTAAATTAATGTAAATTAAATTACAAGTAAATTAGAAGTTTAGGAAAATTAGAGTAATTTTTATAACTTTTCGACTAAGCAGTGGCGATTTTACAAGGAAAATGTTGGTATTTTGACCATTTTTGTCGAAATCAGAAAAATATATATATGGGAGCTATATCTAAATCTGAATCGATTTCAATCAAATTTGGCACGTATAGCTACAATGCTAATTCTACTCCCTGTGCAAAATTTCAATTAAATCGGAGTAAAAGATTGGCCACAGTGGTCATATGAATGTAAATTGGGCGAAAGCTATATATGGGAGCTAAATCTAAATCTGAACCGATTTCAACCAAATTGGGCACGCATAGCTACAATGCTAATTCTACTCCCTGTGCAAAATTTCAACTAAATCGAAGTTAAAAATTGGCCTCTGTGATCATATGAGTGTAAATCGGGCGAAAGCTATATATGGGAGCTATATCTAAATCTGAACCGATTTCAACCAAATTTGGCACGCATAGCTACAATGCTAATTCTACTCCCTGTGCAAAATTTCAACTAAATCGGAGTTAAAAATTGGCCTCTGTGGTCATATGAGTGTAAATCGGGCGAAAGATATATATGGGAGCTATATCTAAATCTGATCCGATTTCAATAAAATTTGGCACACTTGACTATAGTACTAATTGTTCTTCTTGTGCAAAATTTTAAGCAAATTAGGGTAAAACTCTGGCTTCTGGGGCCATATAAGTCCATATCGGGCGAAATATATATATGAGAGCTATATCTAAATCTGAACCGATTTCAATACAATTTGGCACACTTGACTATAGTACTAATTGTTCTACTTGTGCAAAATTTTAAGCAAATTAGGGTAAAACTCTGGCTTCTGGGGCCATATAAGTCCATATAGGGCGAAATATATATATGAGAGCTATATCTAAATCTGAACCGATTTCTTCCAAAATCAATAGGGTTCTATTCTGAGCCAAAACACATACTTGTGCCAAATTTGAAGTCGATTGGACTAAAACTGCGACCTAGACTTTGATTGCAAAAATGTGTTCACGGACAGACGGACATGGCTATATCGACTCAGGAGCCCACCCTGAGCATTTTTGCCAAAGACACCATGTGTCTATCTCGTCTCCTTCTGGGTGTTGCAAACATATGCACTAACTTATAATACCCTGTTCCACAGTGTGGCGCAGGGTATAATTAAATTAAAATAATTAAATCAAAATTCATGAAATGATTTTAAGTTGAATTAAATTGAATTAAAATTAAATTAAACTAAATGTTATTTAATTTATTTAAACTAAATTTAAATTAAACTATGCTAACGTAAATCAAATCAAATTAAACTAAATTAAATAAATCAAATTAAATAAAATGATATAAAATTACTATAAAATTAAATTAATTAAGCATACATTTTATTGAAATCGGTGAAGAATCAGGCTCACTTAGACTATTCAGTCCATTGTGATACCACATTGCTGAACTTCTCTCTTATCACTGAGTGCTGCCCGATTTTAGAGAATGCTTATGAAAATTTGTTTTAAGGTTTTGAGGATTATCTCTCACTGTGCACCAATCAATTTTAGTTTTTTTTATAAAAATTGTTTTTGTTTTTGGTTGGCCATTACTCCGGCTTCTTCTGGTGTAGTATATTCGCCCATCACCTCTTGGCATTGTTGTCATCATCAATGTTGGCTGTGGGTTAGCTTTTGTTATTGTTGCTATTTGCAATGTTATTATCGTTGGTGTTTTTATTTAGCAAAATTTATGTTAAATATGTCAATATTTTATTTAAAATGCAAAGATTTGGCTAATATTTGATTATGGCCATATTATGCGAGTGGTTGTTGCTGTCGATTGTCTAAATGAGTGAACTTAAGTGAAATACAAATATTTCTTTGTTGTTGTTGTTGTTTTTGGCAAACTATTGTCGTATTTGTTGTTAAATATTTGTCTTAATACCAAAGTCGACAAACTGTCTGCCGAGGTGTTTTGTTGGCTAGCGCAGTAGCCCCAGCAGTCCATATGTGTCTATACGGCAATGAGAGAGCCTTAGTGTTTAGTGAATGGCTATGTTGTTGGTATTTTTGTGATCTTTGTGGAATCTCGTGCAGCTGGCTAAAATTGCCTGGAAAAGAAATCTTATTCATAAAAGTTTAAATATTTCAGCCCAAGCAATTGCAGGTAGTTGAATTCACATGGACATAACATTATTCACCACTAGAACACTATTCTGCAGTATTATGATTACATCTGAAAGAAGAGAAAATACGCGGAAAGACAAAATGCTCTTTAACAGGTTGTCTGATAAGTCCCCGGTCTAACAAAGAAAAACACATTTTTTGTCAAAATTCGTTTTTATTATTCAACATAGTTCCCTTCAAGAGCGATACAACGATTACAACGACCTTCCATATTTTTGATACCATTTTGGTAGTACTCCTTCGGTTTTGCCTCAAAATAGGCCTCAGTTTCGGCGATCACCTCTTCGTTGCAGCTAAATTTTTTCCTTGCGAGCATTCTTTTGAGGTCTGAGAACAAGAAAAAGTCGCTGGGGGCCAGATCTGAAGAATACGGTGGGTGGGGAAGCAATTCGAAGCCCAATTCATGAATTTTTGCAATCGTTCTCAATGACTTGTGGCACGGTACGTTGTCTTGGTGGAACAACACTTTTGTCTTCTTCATATGGGGCCGTTTTGCCGCGATTTCGACCTTCAAATGCTCCAATAACGCCATATAATAGTCACTGTTGATGGTTTTGCCCTTCTCAAGATAATCGATAAAAATTATTCCATGCGCATCCCAAAAACAGAGGCCATTACTTTGCCAGCGGACTTTTGAGTATTTCCACGCTTCGGAGACGGTTCACCGGTCGCTGTCCACTCAGCCGACTGTCGATTGGACTCAGGAGTGTTGTGATGGACGTTGGTTTCATCCATTGTCATATATCGACGGAAAAACTCGGGTGTATTACGAGTTAACAGCTGCAAACACCGCTCAGAATCATCAACACGTTGTTGTTGTTGGTCAAATGTGAGCTCGCGCGGCACCCATTTTGCACAGAGCTTCCGCATATCCAAATATTGATGAATGATATGACCAACACGTTCCTTTGATATCTTTAAGGCCTCTGCTATATCGATCAACTTCATTTTACGGTCATTCAAAGTCATTTCGTGGATTTTTTATGTTTTCGTCGGTAACCACCTCTTTCGGGCGTCCACTTGCGTTCACCGTCCTCCGTGCTCATTTCACCACGCTTGAATTTTGCATACCAATCAATTATTGTTGATTTCCCTGGGGCAGAGTCCGGAAACTCATTTTCAAGCCAAGTTTTTGCTTCCACCGTATTTTTTCCCTTCAGAAAACAGTATTTTATCAGCCAACCTGTTACATATTTGCTTTTAATGTAAAAATTTTTATGAAAAAGCAAATAATAAAAAATTAAATTAAGTCGAATAGTAAAGGGTGATACGAAATTTGGTCAAGGGATAACGCGTGTAAATCGGTGAAATCGTTTATTTAAAAAATTAAATTAAATTTCTTTTTCAAGCTCAATTAGTATAAAATTCAGGAAAAATATTCAGTTAGGATTTCGCTTTTCCAAATCCGAATTGCCGGGCCTCACGCTTGACACCTGCCATCAGATTTTGTACAGCCACCTTGTCCACCTTCTTCGCCGCAGAAAGCCAGTTTGCCTTGAACTGCTGCTCGTCCTTAGCAGTTTTTTTTGGTCTTCTTTAGGTTCCGCTTGACAATAGCCCAGTATTTCTCAATTGGGCGAAGCTCTGGCGTGTTGGGAGGGTTCTTGTCCTTGGGAACCACCTGCACGTTGTTGGCGGCGTACCACTCCATGGCCTTTTTACCGTAATGGCAAGATGCCAAATCCGGCCAAAACAGTACGGAACAACCGTGTTTCTTCAGGAAAGGCAGCAGACGTTTATTCAAACACTCTTTCACGTAAATTTCTTGGTTAACAGTCCCGGAAGCTATGAAAATGCTGCTTTTCAAGCCACAGGTACAGATGGAATGCCAAACCAGATATTTCTTTGCGAACTTTGACAGTTTTATGTGCTTGAAAATATCGGCTACCTTTCCCCTTCCTTTTGCCGTATAAAACTCCTGTCCCGGAAGCTGCTTGTAGTCGGCTTTGACGTAGGTTTCGTCGTCCATTACCACGCAGTCAAACTTCGTCAGCATCGTCGTGTACAGCCTCCGGGATCGCGCTTTGGCCGTCGTATTTTGTTTATCATCGCGATTTGGAGTCACTACCTTCTTGTAAGTCGATAGTCCGGCTCGTTCTTTGGCTCGATGCACGGTTGTAGACGGTACACCCAGCTTATTTGCAGCATCTCGGAGAGTGAGGTTAGGGTTTCGCTTGAAACTACCGGCAACTCTCTTTGTCGTCTCAGCGGCTTCCGGTTTTCGATTTCCCCCCGATCCAGACTTCCTGGCTGTCGACAAACGTTCCCCAAACACTTTAATTGCATTTGTAACGGTTGATTTGGCAACTTTTAGCGATTTTGCCAGCTTTGCGTGCGAGTAGCTCGGATTTTCGCGATGCGCGAGCAAAATTTTGATACGCTGCTCTTCTTGCTTGGACGGCATTTTGACAACTGAAGAGTGAATTCCAAAATCAAAATAGGAGCAACATTCTACACACACACCTTCAAAATGAGGGGTGTTCAGGTTTTTTAAATGCAAAATTGAAAGAAATACGTCAAGTTTATATTGACCAAATTTTGACCGTATCACCCTTTAGTGCATTTATTGTTGAATTTGTTGTCTTCCAGCAAGCTCAAAAATATAACCATTTTGAAATAAAAACCTTAAATGTGTTAACCAGTGTTACTTCATAGACTCTTAAAAAAACATTTTCAATTGCTAGATTTCAGTCCATCGAAGTGTCAAAACTATCAATGAATTATTTGAAAAATGTACTCGTATTTGCTGTTAAGATTTCTATCTGCAGCTGTAAATTTTTGCCTTATAGCTGTTTGATGTTTTCATGCCAGTGTCAGTGTGAAATCATGAAGTTGTAAAGCCGAAACATTAAATTCTTTAGATATGATCATGTTTAAAATATTGCCACATCGTAAATGGCAATACGCTACGGTGGCAATATTCGTGTTCGTTTTTCTGGGTATTTAAGTGAAACGAATTATAATAAATATCGAAACTAAATATATAAAAATGTATATTGATTTTATTGAGGATAATATAATTTAATTTATTTTAATTTAATTTAATTTTATAATAATTTATATTGGTTGAATTTAATTTAGCAAATTTAAGTGAGAAACTTATTCAGAACAATTTCCGAACAAAATCCGAAAGGCGGTATATGCAATATGCCACCTATGCCTAGGCTCCCACTTTTATGTCCTTAAACAAGACTTCTTTGCCCTGATCAAATCTTATATGATGAATAGCATCCCAGCAAAAAAAAGTGTCGCCAAAAAAGAAGTGAAAATGTTATTTTTGGATCCGCAAGTGGTGCCAAATTGGCGCAGAAGCGATGAATTTAACATGTGCTTCTCATAGGACGGATGTCCACCATTTCAACAGACGCTGCACTGAATTTGCCTCACTTCTTAAGGTGTGAGGCGAATTCAGTGTTTTGGATGTGAGTTAAGAAATTTTGTGATATTTTGATACATAAATAATTTTAAAACATTTTTATGCTTTTTAATGCATTATAACGCTTGTCTGGAACTTTTGTGATCAAATATTTTAAAAAAATTTCTACAAAGAATTTAGCATTGTTTTCGCCTAAATTTTAATAATTTGTTCTATTTTATTAATTCATAATCTGTTTTTAACCTATTTGAAACACAAAAAATAAATTTCCCATTAAAAAGTATGAAAAAACGAGTTATAAAGAAATTGACTCAAATGAACTTCCTGTGCAGTTAAAATAAAGAACATCTTTGGGAGAACATTTTTGGAAGTTCTTTTAAAGTTGTGCCTTCAGAAGAACTTCCAAATTTTTTTGCTGGTACTATAGGTAATAGCGCAAGTAGTAGGCAACTACTTAATATTAGGGAGCCACCGTGGTGCAATGGTTAGCATACCCGCCTTGCATACACAAGGTCGTGGTTTCGATTCCTGCTTCGACCGAACACCAAAAAGTTTTTCAGCGGTGGATTATCCCACTTCAGTAATGCTGGTGAAATTTCTGAGGGTTTCAAAGCTTCTGTAAGTGATTTCACTGCAAGGTGGAACGCCGTTCGGACTCGGCTGTAAAAAGGAGGTCCCTTGTCATTGAGCTTAACATGGAATCGGGCAGCACTCAGTGATAAGAGAGAAGTTCAACAATGTGGTATCACAATGAACTGAATAGTCTAAGTGAGCCTGATACATCGGGCTGCCACCTAACCTAACCTCTGTAAAGAATTCCTATATTCTCTGCAAACACCGCTCTACTATAGCCATGAGCATAATACAAAAAGAACACGAGAATGGAAGATATAAAGATCCAAGATATCACGAGCTTCCAAAAAAGTCGTTTGGATTCCCAACTTGTGAAGTGCAAATTTGTATCATCTCCAATGTGTTATACATGAGCTTGTCATAGGATAAAACTACTTCCTTTTCGGATCCTTTACATTGCAATAGAAGTTATACCTTGGAAGTTCGTTTGAATGGAAATATTGAAATAACAAATTTCTTTTCGCCAACTTCACTTTTTATTTTTTATCAGTATTTTGTATTACATTCTTATATTCTAATTATCTAATTTTTACACTTTGATAAACTTTTTTGCACGGATCGCCACTCAGCCACACGCGCCATCGAACAGAAAGCGCCGTAAAGTTTTGGGAAAGTAACGAGTATTTGATTACAAGTACTCGTTACTGACTAATTTTTTAGTACTCGTTACTAGTAAATGAGTACTCAATATCTTCAATGCCAGTTTTTTTCTTGACTTCTTGGAAAATTTTGAAGTTTTCGAAATTAATTGAAGTTTTCGAAAATCGTTTTATCAGTTAAAATGACACGAAAAGGATATATGGCTTCATCTTTGAAGAAAGTGAAAAATTTATCTGATTTCTTAAAAACGTTTGCATTTGAAAAAAAAAAATTGCATTGGGTGAAGGAATGTCGTTGACTTCAGCTGGTTCAATCCAATTGTTTTCAGAGAAGGGTCCAAGCTTATTCAAAAACCCATGGAAGATTTCAACATTGGGTCTCACGACAAAAATGATCGCTAAATATTTGCATCCACTGTCAATGATGTATTATATAATACATACACAATGCCATCCAGATATACCCTGACAAAAATATACCGAATAGTGAATACGAAATTAGCTCTAAAATTGGTGAAAATCTTTTTCTAACGAGACCCATATACCACCACATTTTATAACACTAGAATAAAACTGGATAATGTAATCTGCTTTTCTGTACTGTCTTTTTTAATTTTTTTTTATAGAAGTAACGAGTACCCAATTCAAAAGTAACGGATAGTAACGAGTAGTCAAAAGTAATCAAAATTTACAACACTAGCGCCGAAACGTTCAAATTTTTGTGATATCACCGTTAGATAACACCAAGGCATAACATTTTATCCACTTCTCGAGATGTTCTTTATTAGTATGAGCGAAAAAAATAAAGAACACAGGTTCAAATCTTACCAGCAACAAAATTTTTGTATCACATATTTTTTTAAAAGATTGTTTTTCTATGTTGGACCGTTTTTATTTTGTTATTTTCGGCTTATATTTTTGTAGAAATATTTTTCCATTTTTTTCCATTTAAACTCAATGAAAATTTGAACATCATCGGAAGTAAAAAAATTTAATAGAGGATCCCGGTATGATCTTAAAAAGAAATGTTTGTTAAACAACTTCCAAATATTTTTTTTTTTGTTGGGATAGGAATAATTATGGAAAATATAAACTATATGTTTATTATTTACCAAAAAAATTTTCTTAACATAATAAATACCAAAGAGAAATAGTAAGATATTATACATTTATTTTTTTAGTTTAAATTAATTTTATTTTATTTAAATTGAATATTTTTTTTAATAAATTTAAAAAATAAAAATCAGTAATTCAATTTCATTTAATGTATTCGTAACTTTTTACACTTCATTCTCCAGCTCTTGCCCAGTAGGGTATTCACCAGCTTAACATTGGCCTCACAAGCAAATGATTTCAGTGGTGGTATTTCATTGTTTTGGACATGCAGTTCCATTCACTCATACAATTTACATGGTTCAGCAGTGCTCATTTAAACATTCATTCATTATTTTTGAGTTAGTATCTGACACTGATGGCTTGTTTGTTGATGTTGCCGGTGTTGCCTATTTACTGTCCATTGAATACTTTGTCCGCCAGACAACCAGTCGCCCCCTCCCCACCGACTGCCTATTCAAATGTTAGTTTATTTGTTTTTATTGTTAAGGTGTTAATTATTTTGTAAAGTTTACATTATTCATATGTGTATGATATGCCTGGACTCTGATTGTTTGTTTTAATGGCAGTGATTTTGTAAGATATTTCACATGGGAGGGAATAGTGGGTGGAGAGTGTCATAAAGGAAATCTTAGTCATAGATATTGGGGTATGTAATGCTGAAGGCTCTTTTTGGGAAGAAAATAATAAAAATATATCCAATTAGGTTGATTTGAAAAACAACAAAAAAATAAATATGCGAAGTTTCATGACCATCCATACTACAACTACATCATTTGTAAGTCAGCCGAGATTTTATCCTTAGATTTGTTTAAGCTAACATACCTATAAATTAGTGTAATATACATTTTTTTATTAATTGTAAACTCCTTCTCTGAGAAATATGTACCATACATCACCGCATAATAGGGAACAAGCAATAGAAAACGCCGACACATCATTGTTTGACTTAGAAGTAGACGTGAATACTGGTAGGGGCAAAGATAGCGAAAACTCAGCCAGTGGTTTGAATGCCCAAAACCAGCAGCCTGAAATGGAGATATCTGTAGCTTCGGTAAAACTTCCTTAATTTTGGACGAATTGCCTGTGCCGAGATGCAGTTCCCTCCTAAGGGCATTGTTGAAGATAGAACCAAGTACGAACATACTGTTGCATCGCTTCCGCAACACGTAATTATAACGGTGCTTGATGTCATCCAAGAGAAGATAAATATTTAATTAAATTTACATTTAATTGGATTTAATTAAAATTACATTTAATTATATTTAATTTAATTAAAATTACATTTAATTAGATTTAAATTCTCTACTGAGTCATTTTACATTCTACCAGTGCAAATCATCGAATGCAGCTATTTTTTGCCCTATACTGATACACAGAACAAAAAGTCCATTGCTAAACCGATGGAGAATTTCACTTGCAAAAACAAAAAAAAACAAAATAATTTGGTAAGGCTTGTAGGTCTTGATTTTTACAGGGTTTTATTATGAAAAATTTGTAATATTTCGAACACCATCGTTAACCGTACTCAGAGGAATAAACCTGAACAAAAGTTAAAAGCCATTTTTGAAAAAAAGATTTTTTTAGCATTAATTCATCTTTTATATTTTGTATATGTTTTTTTCGGATCCGGAAGTGGTGCAAATGGGCTCCAAAGCAATAAATTTTACATGGGCTTGTCATAGGGCTTAAAGCATTGAAATCCGCAACATTGATTTCACATTAGTTCTTCAAATGTGATAATATTTCAGTATTTCGGACGTCAAAAAAAAAAAAAATAAGGACAAAAATATAAAAACAAAATAAGGACAAAAATATAAAAAAAAACATAATTTATTTTTTACATGTAAGGCGTTTTGAACAATACTACCAAATATTTGTTCGCAAATTTCACGTCTGCCTCGAAATGGGTTAGTATACTTTTTAAATATTTTTTGGGAAATTTTCATTATTTTGTTTCTCCTCAATATGTTTAATACCCGGTAGAATTCAGAAAATTTAAATTTATAGAGAAAAATGTGTAAATCAAAGGATTTGTATAAATCACCTTCTTGTGAAGTGAAAATTAAACCCATCTGTAAAGGGTGATACTGTCAAAATTTAGTCAATGGAAAACGCGTGTAAATCGGTGAAATCGTTTATTTAAAAAATCAAATTAAATTTCTTTTTCAAGTTCAATTAGTATAAAATTCAGGAAAAATATTCAGTTAGGCTTTCGCTTTTCCAAATCCGAATTGGCGGGCCTCACGCTTGACACCTGCCATCAGATTTTGTACAGCCACCTTCCACCTTCTTCGCCGCAGAAAGCCTTGCCTTAGCAGTTTTTTTGGTCTTCTTTAGGTTCCGCTTGACAATAGCCCAGTATTTCTCAATTGGGCGGAACTCTGGCGTGTTGGGAGGGTTCTTGTCCTTGGGAACCACCTGCACGTTGTTGGCGGCGTACCACTCCATGGCCTTTTTACCGCAATGGCAAGATGCCAAATCCGGCCAAAACAGTACGGAACAACCGTGTTTCTTCAGGAAAGGCAGCAGACGTTTATTCAAACACTCTTTCACGTAAATTTCTTGGTCGACAGTCCCGGAAGCTACGAAAATGCTGCTTTTCAAGCCACAGGTACAGATGGCTTGCCAAACCAGATATTTCTTTGCGAACTTTGACAGTTTTATGTGCTTGAAAATATCTGCTACCTTTACCCTTCCTTTTGCCGTATAAAACTCCTGTCCCGGAAGCTGCTTGTAGTCGGCTTTGACGTAGGTTTCGTCGTCCATTACCACGCAGTCAAACTTCGTCAGCATCGTCGTGAACAGCCTCCGGGATCGCGCTTTGGCCGTCGTATTTTGTTTATCATCGCGATTTGGAGTCACTACCTTCTTGTAAGTCGATAGTCCGGCTCGTTTTTTTGCACGATGCACGGTTGTAGACTATACACCCAGCTTATTTGCGGCATCTCGGAGAGAGAGGTTAGGGCTTCGCTTGAAACTATCGGCAACTCTCTTTGTCGTCTCAGCGGCTTCCGGTTTTCGATTTCCCCCGATCCAGACTTCCTGGCGGTCGAAAAACGTTCCCCAAACACTTTAATTACATTTGTAACGGTTGATTTGGCAACTTTTAGCGATTTTGCCAGCTTTGCGTGCGAGTAGCTCGGATTTTCGCGATGCGCGAGCAAAATTTTGATACGCTGCTCTTCTTGCTTGGACGGCATTTTGACAACTGAAGAGTGAATTCCAAAATCAAAATAGGAGCAACATTCTACACACACACACCTTCAAAATGAAGGGTGTTCAGGTTTTTTAAATGCAAAATTGAAAGAAATACGTCAAGTTTATATTGACCAAATTTTGACCGTATCACCCTATAGAAGAGCATTTTTGGATGTACATTAAAAGCAATGACTTAGAAAGAACTTCTAAATTGTTTGCCGGGATATTAGAACAAGGCATTTGGGAAATTTCACGAATTGGAGTATAATTTTGTTCAACTCTTGCATAAGGAATTCCACGAAAATTTTTAAAAAATATTCAATTATAAATTTAATTGATTCAACAAATTTTTTAATTGAAACAAATATCAATCACAAAAATTAATGGCATCAATTAATTTTTTAAGTGAATCAATTAATTTTTTAATTGTCCTACAATTAATTTCGTTATTGAATCCCCCCACCATAGGATGGGGGGTATAGTAACTTTGAAATTCCGTTTGTAACATATTGAAATATTGCTCTAAGGCCCTATAAAGTATATATTCTGGGTCGTGGTGAAATTCTGACTCGATCTAAGTCTGTTGAAATCACGCTAACTTCGGAACGAAACAAGCTATCGACTTCAAACTTGGTACAAGTAGTTGTTATTGATGTTGGGCGGATGGTATTGCAAATTGGCCATATCGGTTCACTTTTACGTATAGCCCCCATATAAACGGACACCCGGATTTGGCGTGCGGAGCCTCTAAGATTAGCATATTTCATCCGATCTGGCTGAAATTTGGTACATGGTATTAGTATATGGCCTATAACAACCATGCAAAAATTGGTCCATATCGGTCCATATTTATATATAGCCCTTATATAAACCGATCCCCAGATTTGGTTTGCGGATCCTCTAAGAGTAGCAAATTTGATCCGATCCGGCTGAAATTTGGTACATGGTATTTTGGTACATGGCCTATAACAACCATGCTAAAATTGGTCCATATGGGTCCATAATTATATATAGCCCTTATATAACCGATCCCAGATTTGATCTCCGGAGCCTCTTAGAGATGCTAAATTCATCCGACCCGGTTGAAATTTGATACGTGGTGTTAGTATATGGTCTCTAATAACCATGCAAAAATTGGTCCATATCGGTCCATATTTATATATAACCCCCATTTAAACCGATCCCCTGATTTGACTTCCGGAGCCTCTTGGAGGAACAACATTCGTCCGCTCCGGTTGAAATTTGATACGTGGTGTTAGTACATGGTCTCTAATAACCATGCTAAAATTGGTCCATATCGGTCCATATTTATATATAACCCCCATTTAAACCGATCCCCTGATTTGACTTCCGGAGCCTCTTGGAGGAACAACATTCGTCCGCTCCGGTTGAAATCTGATACGTGGTTTTAGTATATGGCTTCTAACAACCATGCAAAAATTGATCCATATCGGTCAATAATTATATATAGCCCCCATATAAACCGATCCCCAGATTTGATCTCCGGAGCCTCTTGGAGAAGCAAAATTCATCCGATCCGGTTGAAATTTGGAATGTGGTGTTAGTATATGGACCTAATAACCATGCCATATAATTCTATAGTTATATATAGCCGATCCTCAATCACACAAAAATTGGTCCATATCGGTTCATAATCATGGTTGCCACTCGAGCCAAAAATAATCTACCAAAATTTTATTCCTATAGAAAATTTTGTCAAATTTTATTTTGGCAAAATTTTATTTCTATAGAAAATGTTGTCAAAATTTTAATTCTACAGAGAATGTTGTCAAAATTGTAATTCTATTGAAAATTATGTCAAAATTTTATTTCTATAGAAATTTTGTCCAAATTTTACTTCTATAGAAAATGTTGTCAAAATTTTATTTCTATAGAAAATTTTGTCAATCTTAATTATATACGTATTTAATCGGCCTTTTTTAGTTTAATATATACCACGTATGGACTACCTTGCAATTTAGAAGACGGTGTTAGGAAGTTTTAAGATACCTTGCCATCGGCAAGTGTTACCGCACCCAAGTAATTCGATTGTGGATGACAGTTTTCAGTAGAGGTTAGGTTAGGTTAGGTGGCAGCCCGATGTATCAGGCTCACTTAGACTATTCAGTCCATTGTGATACCACATTGGTGAACTTCTCTCTTATCACTGAGTGCTGCCCGATTCCATGTTAAGCTCAATGACAAGGGACCTCCTTTTTATAACCGTGTCCGAACGGCGTTCCACATTGCAGTGAAACCACTTAGAGAAGCTTTGAAACCCTCAGAAATGTCACCAGCATTACTGAGGTGGGATAATCCACCGCTGAAAAACTTGTTGGTGTTCGGTCGCGGCAGGAATCGAACCCACGACCTTGTGTATGCAAGGCGGGCATGCTAACCATTGCACCACGGTGGCTTCCGTCTTCAGTAGAAGTTTCTACGCAATCAATGGTAGAGGGTATATAAGCTTCGGCCTGGCTGAACTTACGGCCGTATATACTTGTTTTATTATAAAATAAACTTACAAAAAACATAAATGTAATAAAAAAGCTTAGTTTAACCTAATTTATTACAATTGGAATTTATTAAAATAAATAGATAGATTTATATTAAATTAAAGTTTATATATTCTAACGTAAGCAAATAATCCAATGCATTTTCTTCTAGTTAATTTTTTAAAATAATTTTTTTTTTATTTTAAATAAATTAAACAAAAAAAAACATAAATCATAAAAAATTATTTTATTTTCATTGATTACAGTAAACTGAATTTAATATATTGGTATTAAATGGAACTGAAATAAATTAAATCAATTAGGTCAAAAGCCTTTGTTATTAGCACATTTCCCATTTAATATCGTAATTTATTATTTTCTTTAATTTTTTATAAATAAAAATAAATTAAAATCAATTAAATTAATTTGAAAAAAATATTTAAACTCTAGACTAAGTAAATTTATATTCCAATATTGCAGGTCATCCAATGTAACACTTATTTGCCAAATGCACAAAATAATGTAATTTCTTGTGTGAAAAGTTTCGTTTTTCTTTTTTTTCGTTTTTCGTTTTTTATTACTTCCTCAGCTTTCCCTATTTTTTGGAAGATGTGTTAACACTCTTACAACATGTGTGGGACTGTTTCTCTAGAATTTCAATCAAAATTCATGGGAATATAAATTTACATCGATTTGTTAATGTTTATAAAAATTTTGGAAAAAAGAGCTTATTTTTCAAAAACTATACAAAAATATCGATTGCAATGGATTTCGAAACGTGTTTGGCATTTTACTCGATTTTTTGTTTGCCTCATCATCGAAATAGGCGGAGGTGTTCGATGTCATGAAAGATTAAGAAACTTTTTTTTATAGATTTTAACCTAGATGCAGAGGCTAGCCTATTTAAAATAGCAAAATAGGAAAATTTATATGGCATGTTTTTGGTATTTTTTTAGGGGATAAAACGATTAAATTCAAAAGTTTTTGGGAATGAATAGGCCATAGCAAATATGGCTGAATTCGCAATTTAATAAATTTTTAGTTTATTGTTTTGCTATTAATATTAGACACTAACTATGGGGGAAACTTATTTCGCCAACGTTTCTATTGCCATTTACATCAACTCTTTGATAGAAAAGATTGAGGTAATCTCATTAATGTTAAATCAATCCCATTTGCTCCTAAATCATATGATTTTATTACTTTGTATTTTTTTAATTGATCTTGACGTTTGGCTATTATCGTTGATTTTTTTTCACGAATTATGGCCATAAATTAATTTCCAAAAATTGAGGAAATGTAATCTGATATGGTGAGTAGATCATCAGCTAAATGATATCACCACCGTAATTAAAACAAATTGGATATCTTTATTTTAGTAAAACGTAAAGAGATTGAGATGTTAAATTTTGTTTTTTGTTTTTTTTTTTGGCTTAAAGAAGGAAACCTAATAAATATGCCATATTAGTATGACAACATTGGTTAACAACTCATTTTGTTTTAGTTCGCTAACCAGGTCTATAATTTATGATCGCCAGCTTATCTGGATATAAAAAAATCTTAAACGTTTAAGTTGTGCTTTTTAATACAAAGGGAGATGACAAATGAGATCCATTTCATGTGGCGATAATTTATTCGGTAATGAGAAAATTCCATAAATAACACCCGAATTAAATTGTCTGAGATCTATATAAAAATACAATTGGCTTAATCCACTATCTAAAATATCACAATTAAAAGTTTATGGAAAAATAGATGTGTTTGAATGAAGATGAATTTTCTACATTTTTAAACCCCCAGCTTCAAACCCCCAAATTGTCCAATATGAGGAAAAGTAGAAGAAAAAAACAAGCCCAGAAGAAGATGGCATGCCGTCAATGAATTGTGTTGCGTCATCGTTACTGTTGAGAATAAAAAAGTGGCACAAAAAGTGTGACTAGCAATAAAAGGTGGCACACTATTTTAAGAAAGTGGCAAACATTTTTTATAAATAAACAAGTATAAACGGCCGTAAGTTCGGCCAGGCCGAAGCTTATGTACCCTCCACCATGGATTGCGTAGAAACTTCTACTGAAGCCGATGGCAAGGTATCTTAAAACTTCCTAACACCGTAATATATACCACATAGTCCATAAGTGGTATATATTAAGCCTCCGTCATACACATGTTTCAATAGTCACATTCGTAACACAAGGAAAATATGCTATTTTGTTGATATTATTACATTATTACTGTCGTATTTTCCGTCCTGATTTTTTCACACATCGATAGGTAATAAAATTTTTGGATGGTACCAGAAGTTTTAAGTCCCTAGCTATATTATAAATGTATTTTAATTACAATTAGAATCGAAAAAGGTCTGGCCAGACTCATGTGTCTGTCCGAGGGTTAAACTAAAAAAGACTGATTAAATACGTATATAACTAAGTTTAAAGTTTCTATAGAAATAAAATTTTGACAACATTTTCTATTGAAGTAAAATTTTGACAAAATTTTCTACAGAAATAAAATTTGGAAAAATTTTCTATAGAAATAAAATGTTGACAAAATTTTCTATAGAAATAACATTTTGACAAAATTTTCTATAGAAATAACATTTTGACAATGTTTTCTATAAAAATAAAATTTTGGTAAATTATTTTTGGCTCGAGTGGCAACCATGATTATGAACCGATATGGACCAATTTTTGTGTGATTGGGGATCGGCTATATATAACTATAGACCGATATGGACCAATTTTGACATGGTTATTAGCGGCCCTATACTAACATCACGTTGCAAATTATAACCGGATCGGATGAATTTTGCTCCTCCAAGAGGCTCCGGAGATCAAATCTGGGGAACGGTTTATATGGGGGCTATATATAATTATAGACCGATATGGACCAATTCTTGCGCGTTTGTTAGAGACCACATTCTAACACCATGTTCCAAATTTCAACCGAATCGTATGAATTTTGCTCCTCCAAGAGGATCCGGAGGACAAATCTGGGGATGGATTTATATGGGGGCTATATATAATTATGGACCGATATGGACTAATTCTTGCATGGTTGTTAGAGACCATATACTAACACCACGTACCAAATTTCAACGGGATCGGATGAATTTTGCTCCTCTAAGAGGCTCCGGAGGTCAAATCTGGGGATCGGTTTATATGGGGGCTATATATAATTGTGGACCGATGTGGACCAATTTTTGCATGGTTATTAGAGACCATATACTAACAACATATACCAAATTTCAGCTAGATCGGATGAAATTTACTTCACTTAGAGCAATCGCAAGCCAAATTTGGGGGTCCGTTTAAATGGGGGCTATACGTAAAAGAGGACCCATATGGACCAACTTTTGCATGGTTGTTAGAGACCATATACTAACACCATCTACCAAATTTCGTCCGGATCGAATGAAATTTGCTTCTTTTAGAGCAATCGCAATCCAAATTTGGGGGTCCGTTTATATGGGGGCTATACGTAAAAAGGGACCGATATGGACCACTTTTTGCATGGTTATTAGAGACCATATACTAACATCATGTACCAAATTTCAGCCGGATCGGATGAAATTTGCTTCTTTTAGAGCAATCGCAAGCAAAATTTGGGGGTCCGTTTATATGGGGGCTATACGTAAAAGTGGACCGATATGGCCCATTTTCAATACCATCCGACCTACATCAATAACAACTACTTGTGCCAAGTTTTAAGTCGATAGCTTGTTTCGTTCGGAAGTTAGCGTGATTTCAACAGACGGACGGACGGCTCAGATCGACTCAGAATTTCACCACGACCCAGAATATATATACTTTATGGGGTCTAATATTTTAATATTGCTCTAATATTTCGATGTGTTACAAACGGAATGACAAAGTTAATATACCCCCATCCTATGGTGGAGGGTACAAAAATATGGGAAACATTTAAATCTGAAGCAATTTTAAGGAAACTTCGCAAAAGTTTAATTATGATTTATCGCTCGATATATATGTATTAGAAGTTTAGGAAAATTAGAGTCTATTTACAACTTTTTGACTAAGCAGTGGCGATTTTACAAAGAAAATGTTGGTATTTTGACCATTTTTGTCGAAATCAGGAAAACATATATATGGGAGCTATATCTAAATCTGAACCGATTTCAAATAAATTTGGCACGCATATCTACAATGCTAATTCTACTCCCGGTGCAAAATTTCAAGTAAATCGGAGTTAAAAATTGGCCTCTGTGGTCATATGAGTGTAAATCGGGCGAAAGCTATTTATGGGAGATATATATCTAAATCTAAACCGATTTAAACCTTATTTGGCACGCATAGCTACAATGCTAATTCTACTCCCTGTGCAAAATTTCAATTACATCGGAGTAAAAGATTGGCCTCTGTGGTCATATGAGTGTAAATCGGGCGGATACTATATATGGGAGCTATATCTAAATTTGAACCTATTTCAATAAAATTTGGCACACTTGACTTCACTACTAATTGTACTCTGAGTGCAAAATTTCAACCAAATTGTGATAAAACTCTGGCTTCTGAGACCATATCAGTCCATATCGGCCGAAAGATATATATCTAAATCTGAACCGATTTTAATAAAATTTGGCACACTTGACAATAGTACTAATTGGTCTTCTTATCCAAAATTTTAAGCACATTAGGCTTGTGGGGCCATTTAAGTCCATATCGGGCGAAAGATGTATATGGGAGCTATATCTAAATCTGAACCGATTTCTTCCAAAATCAATAGGGATCTATTCTGAGCCAAAACAGATGCTTGTGCCAAATTTGAAGTCGATTGGACTAAAACTGTAACCTAGACTTTGATCACAAAAATGTGTTCACAGCCAGACGGACATGGCTATACCGTCTCAGGAGCCCACCTTGAGCATTTTTCCCAAAGACACAATGTGTCTATCTCGTCTCCTTCTGGGTGTTGCAAACATATGCACTAACTTATAATACCGTGTTCCACAGTGTAGCTCAGGTTGCAATTAAACTCATTTTAGTTAATTTTTTCCATTTTCCACGATCGGGTTTCTCGTATAAATCGAAACTGATTTTTTCAAAATACCCGGTTATTTGGACATCGTAATCACGAGGGAAACTAATGTAGATAGCACGTTCTCTTTGCATGGTCATGGGGTAAATTCTAATTTCGAGCCAACAACAAAGAGATAAATTACCTGTGGTATCATAATGGACTAGTTAGTCTCAGTTTATCTACAACAGTGTTACCGTTGTGCCTTTTAATGACCAATTTGCCACTTTTTTAAGCATTGACACTTTTGTGCCACTAACTTCCCAACCTTTTACATTTTTGTGTCACCATTTTGGGAAGTTGTGCCACCTTTTATTTAATTTGTATTAGCTTTCGTAAATTTTGATCCCGGATATCAGTTTTTCCATCTCAAACCATAGTGGAAAATTAATGACACATTTTTAAGCCTTGACACTATTGGGTCTCTAAATATCATACTTTTTACATTTTTGTGTCACTTTTTTTTGCCAAGGTTAGGTTAGGTTAGGTGGCAGCCCGATGTATCAGACTATTCAGTCCATTGTGATACCACATTGGTGAACTTCTCTCTTATCACTGAGTGCTGCCCGATTCAATGTTAAGCTCAATGACAAGAGACCTCCGAACGGCGTTCCACACTGCAGTGAAACCACTTAGAGAAGATTTGAAACCCTCAGAAATGACACCAGCAGTACTGAGGTGGGATAATCCACCGCTGAAAAACTTTTTTGGTGTTCGGTCGAAGCAGGAATCGAACCCACGACCTTGTGTATGCAAGGCGGGCATGATAACCGTTGCACCACGATGGCTCCCACTTTTTTGCCAAGTCATGCCACCCTTTATTTAATTCATTTTTTAGTGCATTAGCCATCGAGGCAATGTTAAGCGAATAATTAGGACGCCTGAAAATATGCAAAGAATTTTTTCTATTGTACACACAAAAAATTTTCACGAAAATTTTTCCAATTAAAATTTTAGTTGAGTTTTAAAACATATTCAATTAAAAATTTAATTGATTCAACAAATTTTTTAATTGAAACAAAAATCAATCACAAAAATAATAGTATCAATTAATTTTTTAATTGGATTAATTAATTTTTTAATTGACCTTCAATTAATTTTTTAATTGTTACTATCATTTCTGTGATTGAAGACATTTCAATTAAAAATTAATTGGATCAATTAATTTCGTGATTGAATCAGAAAAAAATTTTTTTGTGTGTATGTAAGTCGCGTTCTCCAATGATTGATTTTCGATGAAATTGAGATAAAATGATTGTTGGGTATATTTTTAGAAATAAATAAAAACAAAAATTACCAAAACGACTTCAAAATTTCTGAGAAAAATTATATTAATTTTGTATTCTTTTTTTTTTTTTTTGGAAAAACTGTGCCAATTTTTGTGCCACTCTTTTAAAATTAGTGTGCCACAATTTATTGCAAGTGACACTTTTTATAAAATCTAAACATACAGCCTCCTTACCTTAACCATGTCCATATTAAAACCAAAACAAATGTTTCCCACAAATTCAATTTCCACAAATAGCTTGGCCACGTGGCTTAAATATTTACAAATGTTTCAATGTACTTCTGTACATAACGCCTTAAAATAACTTGGGTATAATAAAAATCTCTTAACAAATCTTAAATAATTAACATTAGTAAATTATATTGTTTATCTATGTCACTCAATATCTCTCTCAAACTCGGGGGGCAAAAATAAAAACTACTACAACCCACCCGCCTATACTACAAAAATTTATAAAATATGAAAATTAATTCTCATTTCTGCAATGTAAAAAATAAATAAGGTGCGAAATATTTTCTTCTCTTGAGAAAAGAATTTTACACATAATTGTTTGCTTATTTTCTCAAATAAGAAAAGTAAAATCCACAATTTTTACTTTGTCTGTTTTGGGGGAAATATATGCGAATTGATTTATGTCCAAATGTAGTCCCGCATAGACACTTGCTCACTCATTCATTTATGAACTTGGCAACAATTAATATTTAATAATAAATTGCTTTGTTTTCCGTTTGATATTTTTGACAACCAATTAAGCTAGCTCACGTTGAGCTATGCTATTAAACAAATTAGCAAAATAATTTAAATGGAATAGGGAAAAAATTATATATTTCTTATATTTGAAATACACTCACTACCCTTTTAACACTTAGGGATAATTATTAAAAATAAATAATTACCTGGTTACATCTCAACTACGGGCAAACAAACGATATGGAAAGGTGTTAAAATTTATCCCTAATTATCAAAAAAAGAAAGAAAAATTTTATTATTTTTGTTTTTTTTTTTAATAATACCTTTCGGTATATGCCAAACACCATATCATACTTATCATAATTGCCACCACTGTTTTATGATCTGTTACAAAAATTATGAATATATTGTTGTGAATATGTTTTATGTTTATGGAAAAATAAAAATATCTAAAAATGTTTAGAATACGGAATTTCAACCTGATTTCTACACACACACACACAAATATTTTTCTGATTCGATCACAACATTAATTGATCAATCACAGTTTTAATCGAAACTTTGTCAACATTTTATTTCCAAATGATATTTTGTCACACTTTTATTTCTATAGAAAATTTTGTCAAAAATTTATTTCTATAGAAAATTTTGCCAAAATTTTATTTCTATAGAAACTTTTGTCAAACATTTATTTCTATAGAAAATTTTGCCAAAATTTTATTTCTATAGAAACTTTTGTCAAAAATTTATTTTTGTAGAAAATTTTGCCAAAATTTTATTTCTATAGAAATTTTTTTTCAACATTTTAATTCTGTAGATACTTTTGCCAAAATTTTATTTCTATAGAAAATTAAAGTACCACTTAGTTGGAGAGGATAGTTTGGCAAAACTAAATGATATTTTGTCACACTTTTATTTCTACAGAAAATTTTGTCAAAAATTTATTTCTATAGAAAATTGTGCCAAAATTTTATTTCTATAGAAACTTTTGTCAAAAATTTATTTCTATAGAAAATTTTGCCAAAATTTTATTTCTATAGAAAATTTTGTCAAAATTTTATTTCTTTAGAAAATTTTGTCATAATTTTATTTTGATAGAAAATTTTTTCAAAATTTTATTTCTATAGAATTTTTTTTTTAACATTTTATTTCTGTAGATACTTTTGCCAAAATTTTATTTCTATAGAAAATTAAAGTACCACTTCGTTGGAGAGGAAAGTTTGGCAAAATCTACCAAAAACTTAAGAATTCTACCAATCTACCAAGCAGTAAAAAATCTTCCATTTTTGGTAGAATTCTACCAACTGTGGCAACGGTGCCCAGAGAGAAGTTCACCACTGTGGTATCACAATGGACTGAATAGTCTAAGTGAGCCTGATACATCGGGCTACCACATAACCTAACCTAACCTAACGGTGCCCAGGGGCCGTTCCTGAGCATAATTTCCAAAGACACTATATGTCTATCTCGTCTCCTTCTGGGTGTTGCAAACATATGCACTAACTTATAATACCCTGTTCCATAGTTTGGCGCAGGGTATGAAAAGATTTCCGCCACCGTAACTCGAACCTGAGTTGCCTGCACCATACGCGTTAACAGTCGCCTTAGCACAATGCACCAGAGAGAAGGAAATACAAGATAACGAAACTGAGAAGCGGGACTGCGTCAGTAGGCAAGGAAAATTTTCTAATATCATGCAGTTTTTCGCGGCGTTTCTCTTTAATATCATACAGTTTGCGTCGGCGTTACCCAGTTCGGTTCTCTGCGGGTTTACGAAATTTTATTTATAATAAGAAATTTTATTTTTTATACTATTATTTTTTAGCAGAAAATTTGAATTTATAACTGTCGATGTTTCTATAACTAACTTATGAAAGCAGCGCTTCGAATACAACGCTGGGGATACCAAACGCTGCGGTAATTGTGCGACATCTATACGGTAATTTGTTTACATTTGTTGTTTTTGCAAAAGAGATCTTTTCGTCAACTTGTATTTCCTACTCCCCAATTGCACCACCGGCGGAGTTGCCATAACAATGTCTAACGATTATTTAAAATTTTTCATGGCCAAGAAAAAACGAATGCCGTTCATGAACCATTTTGATTTTTTTTGTGAACGCTTCAGTTTCATTTTGTTACCGTCCGTTCACGATTGTGGAACGCAATTTTTTTCTATTAGTGTAGTTTTTTTCATTATCATTAATACTCTCACTACCTTGTTCACACTTACGGATAATTTAAAACAAATTACTTTATTACATCTCTACTAACACCAACAGATATGAGTAGGTGCCAACATTAGTATTCAATTTTCAAAACTAAGAAAAAAAACAAACATATTTTTATATAATTAAAACAAAAAACTAACATCGAAGACATAGATTAACCAAAAAAAATGTTTAACATAATTGCCACCACTGTTTTATGATCTGTTAAATAAAATTATGAAAATATTTCATAATGAATATAAGGACCACCCATTGAAAATATGAGCGAAATTCTGATCAGAACTATGACCAAATTTTAGGACTCCTACTATGTGTGAATATAATACATTTATTAGCTGTAATATGACATTGTTGCTAAATGAGGTTAATAAACGCAATAAAAAAATACATAATTTACGATAATAGTCCTCCGTATGGGATTATTATTCAACCGTCGAACTGAACGGACGTGTTTTCTAATAGCGGAGTATTTCATCGTAATAAGTACTTATTACGAATTTCACGTGTGGTGGAAATAATAAACCACCATGCAGCGAAATTCAAAGTCATCCACTGGGTTGCTAACTTCAGGGCCCAGTGGACGGGTAACGACTGAAGTTATAAATTTGGGCATCGACCAAGAGTCAGGCCCAATTAGTCGACCTGTAGACGGGTCGACTGGCGGTGACACTTTGGCAAGTCGAACCTTTTCTAAGGTGACGACATCAAAAGGAGGCAATCCCTCTCGAAAGAGATTCAAGGAACGAATAAATGCTTTGTTTATCCTAAAGAAATTAGGATCAGTCGACCCAAGCACGTTGTCGGCTAAGCAAAGCGATTCCTTAAAATGGGCTCAAGGAATTCTTGAAGCTGGAAAAAGGAAACGATCACCGGATGAGCTACCATCCTCTAAACGGGATCAAAGATCGTTTGCCTCAGTTGCAAAAGACAGCCTTGTGATGGCTATTATTAATAAAGGAGCATTGGACGGTATGATTCCAAGGCAAAAATGGGGGGAAATTGAGAACGCGATGTCTGGTGTCTACTCAGAGGTGCGAAAAAAGTTTCCCGGACCAAGTCCTCGACGGCAAGATGCTGGATGGTATCAAGGACGATATAAGTTAATAGCTTTTGCAGACCAGAGGTCTATGGATTGCTTTAAAGCTGCATTGATGCTAATTGGTGAAGTTTGGGAAGGAGCCGCTTTGGAGTTAGTCGATAAAAAAGACATACCGGCTAAACCTAGAGCACATGCATTGATACCGGCAAACCCTCCTGATCCTGAGTCAATACTAGAGAGACTAAAAGAATGTAACCCAGATCTTCCAACCGCCGATTGGAAGGTTGGTCGTTTGGATGAGGTGGATGGACCAAGACGACATGCGGTGTTTATATTAAACATAGAGTCGCTGCCTCATCTAGCCCAGAACCAAGGACGCGTAAGTTATGGCTTTCATGATATCCATATGAAGGTATACAAAAGCGATAAGCCAAAGGATACCGAAACGGACAAGCCTCCGGTAGAGTCAGCAGTGAAAAAATCTCCTAGCGAAGCCGAAGGAGACATAAAACCTACAGACTATGGCGAAAATCATATGCGGGAAGTTTCTACAGGCTCAAGCCTCACCAAAGCTGAACCGCGGATTGTTGCGAGAGTCACCGAGATCTGTGAAGAGGAAGCCCTTGATGACTCAATTGAAGCGGTTGATGTGACGGTGGTTTAAAATTTGGATGGTTCTACGGTTCCTCCAGATAAATCTTCACCATTGTAAGGCCGCTTGTGCTGCCTTAAAAGTTCTCCTGATGAAAGGAGACATAGATATAGTTCTTATTCAAGAACCATACATATATAAGAACAAGATCTGTGAATTAAGCACTCCGGGTTTCAAACTTTTGCATAATACCGGTAACGATATAAATCGAGCATGTATAGTTGCTAAAAATGAACTAAACTTGTTTCTGCTTCATTCATTGAGCAATGCAGACACTGTCGTAGCCAGTCTAGAGATATCCACATGCAAATATTGGGTATCTTCGGTCTACATGGGACATGATAGGGATATGCCACCCTGTGCCGTTAAGACCTTAGTTGAGGAGTCACTAAAAACAAAGACAAAACTCATTATGGGATGCGATGCAAATGCACATCATAGTATTTGGGGAAGTAGTGATACTAATGCAAGGGGAGAGTCGCTAATAGAGTTTATTTTGCGTACTAACCTGGTAGTTTGCAATAAGGGAGATGCACCAACCTTCGTCACCAGGAACAGACAAGAGGTTTTGGACGTAACGTTGACCTCTCCGGAACTGAATGATAAGATATCTGAGTGGCAAGTTTTGAGGGAACATAACTTCTCAGATCATCGCTACATCAGTTTCAGATTGGCTGTTCGTACTTCAAAGACCATATTTCCGCCAAATGTTAGGAAAGCTGATTGGAATAGGTATAGGGAATCGTTCAAATTGATGATACCGGAAGTGCCGGAGACAAATATGAGCACTGTGCAAGATATCGAACACGCAGTGGAGCGGATTACTAAGGCCTTCAACATTTCACTGAAAGCTGCATGCCCTAGAGGAAAGCCAAGGGGAAAAAATCGGCCGCCATGGTGGACTACGGAGTTAAGTAATATGAGGAAATCCTGCAGGAAGCTCTTTAACAAAGCAAAGTCCACAAGAGCTCCGGAGGATTGGGACACTTACAAGATGAATCTGAGAGAATATAAACGAGAACTGAGAAGGTCTCAACAAAACTCTTGGGATGATTACTGTAGCAGTATTGAGAATACGTCAGAGGCTTCCAGACTACGGAAGGTACTAGCATCCACTAACACCGCTCCAGGTTTCATTAAAACATCGGAGGGAAATTGGACAACGTCCAGTGAGGAGACGTTGGAGGTACTTTTGGACACACACTTCCCTGGAAATCAGACGGTTGAACCATGTTCCGGCGGTGTAACAGAGGCTCAGCGATCATTTCCTATCGAGGAAATTGTGTCGGAATCTAGAATAAAATGGGCTTTAAATAGCTTTGGACCATTCAAATCCCCCGGACCTGATGGAATTACTCCGGCGGAGTTACAGGCAGTGGCTGAAAGAATTATCCCCTGGTTGACGGTGATATATAAACAATGTGTAAACTTAGCATATATTCCAGAAAAGTGGAGGGAAACAAAAGTCGTCTTCATACCTAAAGCAGGAAAAGCCTCTCACTCGAGTGCGAAGGATTTCCGACCAATCAGCTTATCCTCATTCCTACTTAAGACCCTGGGGAGGATGATAGACATGTATCTTAGAACTAGCGTGGATTCAGGTTTGCTCTCGAAACGACAGCATGCATACTCGAAGGGAAGGTCTACTGAGACCGCATTGCATGAACTAGTCAGCTTTATTGAAAGCTCACTATCTGTCAAAGAATACACAATCGTGGCGTTTCTAGACATCGAAGGGGCGTTCAATAATGTCCATCCGAGCTCGATATTAAATGGACTGACAACTCTGAATGTTGATCCAGGTATACATAGGCTGTTAGACGAACTTCTAATGAAGAGACGTATTTCAGCCACACTAGGGCAAGCAAACATACAAAGGTATGTGAACAGAGGCACTCCCCAAGGAGGAGTTCTATCACCTCTTCTTTGGAATGTTGCTATAAACAACCTTCTGGTTTCTCTAGAAAAAGAAAGGATAAAAGTGGTGGCATACGCAGATGATGTGGCGCTAGCAGTCAGGGGAAAATTCCCATCCATAATCAGAGATATTATACAGAGAGCTCTCCGGATGACTGAGAAATGGGCGAAAGATAATGGTCTTGGTGTAAATCCAGCAAAGACAGAAATAGTCATGTACTGCAAAGATCGCAAAACTCCCACGGTTAGGCCCATTTCCTTAGGGGGTACTGAAATTCCCTTTGGTGAGTGTGCAAAATACCTTGGCGTTATTTTGGACAGGAAGCTGAATTTTAGGCTTAATATTGAAAAGAGGGCGAGAAAAGCCACGGTAGCTTTGTACTCGTGCAAAAAGGCAATAGGGAAAAAGTGGGGACTAAGACCAAAAATTGTGCATTGGCTATACACGGCAGTGGTTAGACCTATAATGCTATATGGTGTTGTAGTCTGGTGGCCGGCACTTCAGAAACCGACTTGTTTAGATAAAGTTCAGCGTATGGCGAGCTTATGTATCTCAGGCGCATTTAGTAAGACAGGAACAGACTCCCTTAATGTCATGCTACATCTATTGCCTTTAGACATTTTGGCCAAACAGTCAGCTGCAACAACGGCTGTGCGGTTGCGCGAGCTATCGCTGTGGTCGGAAAAAATGTACGGTCATAGTTCGGTCCTCAAAGTAATGCCAGATGTGCCTAACGTAGTGGATTACACCCTGGCAAAACCACTTTTCGACAAAAAGTTTGAAACTCTAATTCCCAACAGTGAGGCGTGGTGTACACAGACCCCGGGGAATAAAAGATATATAGATTTCTATACTGATGGCTCCAAATTGAATGGACAAGTGGGGTTCGGAGTATATTCTAAAGATCTGGAAATTCGAATAGCGAAAAGATTACCTAATCACTGTAGTGTTTTTCAGGCTGAAATATTGGCAATAAGAGAGGTGGTGAATTGGCTGAGAAGTAATGTTCCAACAAATATTGGCATTAATATATACTCAGACAGTCAACCTGCAATAAAATCCTTGGACTCTGTGTTCCTTAACTCAAAAACGGCCATAGACTGCCGCAAATCTCTCAACGAGATGGCTGAGCAGTACAATATTCACCTAATATGGGTGCCTGGTCATAGGAACATACCGGGGAACTGTGAACCAGATGTGTTAGCAAGGCTAGGAACTACCTTACATATTCCAGGGGAACTAGAATCTGTTGGTATGCCTCTGGCCACCTGCAAGCTCTTACTGCGTGAGAAGGCTGTTATGATGGCCAATATTCGATGGGAAAATTGCAAGGGTTGTAACGACACCAAGCAAATATGGCCCCATTTAAACTTAAACCGCACACTAGATATGCTAGTGTTCTCAAGGCGTCAGATAGCACTCCTAATATCTGCTATAACGGGTCGCTGCCTGATAGGCGAATTTGCAAAAACTATAGGTGCGAAGTATAATGACTATTGTATAAGCTGTCATGACGTGGAGGAAAAGGAATCAATTAAACACCTCTTGTGTGAGTGTCCTGCTTTTTGTGTAAGGCGTAAGCGAATTTTAGGAGCGTATAGCTTTAGATTACTGGCTGACCTGGAAAACGTTAACTTAAGCAGTTTGTTAATGTTTTTGGAGCAATCTGGTTGGTTCCACAAAAGTAAATAATAGAGAAGGTTCAGTGGTTAAGACTAGAAGTGCCCATATGTAATAGGTACTTTTAGTTAAATGTGGTATCACAATGGACTGAATAGTCTAAGTGAGCCTGAAATTTAATCGGGCTGCCACTTTAACCTAACCTAACCTATGGGATGGGAGAATATACGTTTTTCGATTGCCATTAAAATACATCGAAATTCGATTTTCAACTATACAAGGTAAGGGGATGGAATTCTACGATAATTTAGTGATTTATATATCTGTCATTGCGTTTGATGCGCTGTTAATCTGTCTGTCTGCCGGGCTGTCTATATTAGTAAGGCTATAATAAATTTGATCTGCACGCAAAACAAACAAAAAATTACTCCCAAACGAAATTTTAGACAAACAAATATGGTTTCCCATTTGCTTGTCGCTGTTAGAAAGTTTGTTTGGAAGAAAAGTATATACTTATTGTGATAAACGTTGATTTATTTACAAGATGTGATAACAATTTCATATCGACTAACGTAAAAAAAAATTAATTTTCTGGCAAACAGTCAAACAGTTATATTTCTATAGCATAGTTTTGGGCGCCCACAAGCCGATGTAAAGAAACTTTGTTTAACAGAAACATACCTTGAGTTGGCCACCGTGGAGCATTGGTTAGCATGCCCACCTTGCATACGAAGGGTCGAGGGTTCAATCCCTGCTTCGACCGAAGACCAAATAGTTTTTTACAAATAATTTTACATATCGATGTCCTCATTCCAGAGTACGCTAAGTCGACTTAACATTTTTTGATGGAGTTCATTGTTTTTTATTCGGATTGACGTGACTTGCATCCTGTCAAAAGTTCGTAGACACTTCTATCTAAAGTTATGGTTAGCCTGTGACTAAAGTTATAAAAATTTCCGATCCAAAAAGGGCAAAAACTTTGTTCGGTCTAAAGTGGTCTAAGTCATTTTTAGCCATGTTCTATTGTCACTATTTTGAAAAAAAAAAATCTACAATAAACATGATTTTAAGACCGAAAAAAGTGAATTTATATATTATACGGTTTTTGAGAAATTCCAAAAAACTTGGACTTGTTTCCTGTAAACTTCATGGAGACATCGCTATATTATTTTATCTTTCAATAGCCTATAAACAAATGAATATGTTATTAAAGGGTGATACGGTCAAAATTTGGTCAAGGGAAAACGCGTGTAAATCGGTGAAATCGTTTATTTAAAAAATCAAATTAAATTTCTTTTTCAAGTTCAATTACTATAAAATTCAGGAAAAATATTCAGTTAGGCTTTCGCTTTTCCAAATCCGAATTGACGGGCCTCACGCTTGACACCTGCCATCAGATTTTGTACAGCCACCTTGTCCACCTTCTTCGCCGCAGAAAGCCAGTTTGCCTTGAACTGCTGCTCGTCCTTAGCAGTGTTTTTGGTCTTCTTTAGGTTCCGCTTGACCATAGCCCAGTATTTCTCAATTGGGCGGAGCTCTGGCGTGTTGGGAGGGTTCTTGTCCTTGGGAACCACCTGCACGTTGTTGGCGGCGTACCACTCCATGGCCTTTTTACCGTAATGGCAAGATGCCAAATCCGGCCAAAACAGTACGGAACAACCGTGTTTCTTCAGGAAAGGCAGCAGGCGTTTATTCAAACACTCTTTCACGTAAATTTCTTGGTTGACAGTGCCCGAAAGCTATGAAAATGCTGCTTTTAAAGCCACAGGTACAGATGGCTTGCCAAACCAGATATTTCTTTGCGAACTTTGACAGTTTTATGTGCTTGAAAATATCGGCTACCTTTCCCCTTCCTTTTGCCGTATAAAACTCCTGTCCCGGAAGCTGCTTGTAGTCGGCTTTGACGTAGGTTTCGTCGTCCATTACCACGCAGTCAAACTTCGTCAGCATCGTCGTGTACAGCCTCCGGGATCGCGCTTTGGCCGTCGTATTTTGTTTATCATCGCGATTTGGAGTCACTACCTTCTTGTAAGTCGATAGTCCGGCTCTTTTTTGGCTCGATGCACGGTTGTAGACGATACACCCAGCTTATTTGCGGAGGATAGGGTTTCGCTCGATGCGCGAGGAAAATTTTGATACGCTACTCTTCTTGCTTGGACGGCATTTTGACAACTGAAGAGTGAATTCCAAAATCAAAATAGGAGCAACATTCTACACACACACCTTCAAAATGAGGGGTGTTCAGGTTTTTTAAATGCAAAATTGAAAGAAATACGTCAAGTTTATATTGACCAAATGACCGTATCACCCTTTATACCCTCCACCATAGGATGCTCTAAGACCCCATAAAGTATATATATTCTTGGTCGTGGTGAAATTCTGAGTCGATCTAACATAAGCATGTCCGTCTGTTCACGCTAACTTCCGAACGAAACAAGCTATCGACTTTTAACTTGGCACTAGTAGTTGTTATTTGGTACGTAGTGCCAGTATATGGTATTTAATAAACATGCAAAAATTGGTCCACATCGGTCCATAATTATATATAGCCCCCATATAAACCGATCCCCAGATTTGGCTTGCGAAGCCTCTAAGAGAAGCAAATTTCATTTGATCCGGCTGAAATTTGGTACATGGTGTAAGTATATGATCTCTAACAACTGTGCCAAAATTGGTCCACATCGGTCCATTATTATATATAGCCCCCATATAAACCGATCCCCAAATTTGTCCTCCGGAGCCTTTTGGAGGAGAAAAATTCATCCGATCCGGTTGAAATTTGGTACGTGGTGTTATTATATGGTCTCTAACAACCATGCACAAATTGGTCCATATCGGTCCATAATATATATAGCCCCCATATAAACCCATCCCCAGATTTGATCTCCGGAACCTCTTGGAGAAGCAAAATTCATCCGATCCGGTTGAAATTTGGTACGTGGTGTTAGTATATGGCCTATCACAACCATGCCAAAATTGGTCCATATCGGTCTATAGTTATATATAGCCGATCCCCAATCACACAAAAATTGGTTCATATCGGTTCATAATCATGGTTGCCACTAGAGCCAAAAATAATGTACCAAAATTTTATTTCTATAGAAAATTTTGTCAAAATTTTATTTCTATAGAAAATTTTGTCAAAATTTTATTTCTATAGAAAATTTTGTCCAAATTTTATTTCTATAGAAACTTTTGTCAAACTTAATTATATACGTATTTAATCGGTCTTTTTTAGTTTAATATATACCACGTATGGACTACCTTGCAATTTAGAAGACGGTGCTATTAAGTTTTAAGATACCTTGCCATCGGCAAGTGTTACCGCAACCCAAGTAATTAGATTGTGGATGACGGTCTTCAGTAGAAGTTTTTACGCAATCCATGGTGGAGGGTACATAAGCTTCGGCCTGGCCGAACTTACGGCCGTATATACTTGTTTATAATTTATTTTAAAAATAATTACTAGCTTATTGGTGATTTTGAAGTTCATAAGAATTATATGTACACTGAAAAAAAAGCATACTCGGTTCCAAAGATTTTGTCTTTACTTTAAAAAATTTAGTATTGATTCCGAGCCAAAGAAGCGGAGAATACAAGTAAGGATACTTTTAAGACACAATTCTCTTTTAAATTTAGGTTTTGTGTACTTGCTTCTAGGAAGCAAATTTTAATTTTTCGCTTTCTCAGCTTTTTTTCTTCATATGCTATCAAAGTCCTCTAAAAACGAGTTAACGGCAACTTTATTTTCCAAATTAGGACTCGACATCCAGTAGAAATTATGCTATGTTTGAAGTAAAAAACTTCTTTAAAATAAAGTTTTGAAAAACATGTCCTATATTTGAACGATTTTTTGCTTTGTAGTCAAGATGCAAAAAGACAACAAATTTAAAGACAATTTCATTAAATTTAAAGAATTTTTCTGAATTATTAAATTCAAGTTGACCTTAGTCTATAAATTTTTTCTTTCATGTTAAGATACCCATTTTTAAGTCAAATCACTTAATTATAAGTACAATACGACTTCATTGAAAAGTTTATCGACTTTTGGACAAGGAAAATAACTTTATTTTAGAGAAATGCGTCTTCTATGCTAAGCAAAATTTGTATTCGTATTTTAAAGACATGAAATCTTTGACCTCACGACAATATTTTTTTCAGTGTAGAGAGAAGTTCACTACTGTGGTAACATAATGGACTGAATTGGCTTATGGCGATTTCGATTGGAATAAAAATTGCAATATTCCAAAAATGTTTGGAAGATTCCGTCATTACTGTGGACTATGTTTTTGTATCAAAAATTATTTTTTCTATTGCAGAAATAAAAATTTTTTAACAAAAATTTTTCTTAGGTGATAAAAGTTTGAAATTTTCGAAGTAATTCAAAAATCTCTAACAAAAGAAAAACGGTTTCGGTACACGTTTTACAAATTTTGATTCCTTTTTTTCATAAAAACAGAGGGACCATTAAAAGGAATGACTTCAATCTATTGGCATATTTCTCCCCGATGAAGACAATTGCGTATCGCTTTTTATTAAAAATTATAACTAGGTATTGACTAACAAATTTTGTAATTCAATAACTATGTACTTTGAAATCATTGAATATCTATGTATCCAATACCTCAGGGTAAATTCTTGGACTTTGGTATAATGAATATAGAGAATCTAATATAAAATCACCACTTGTAATTACAATTTTAATGATTATGATAATTGCTTATGATGTGAGGTGAGTACAAGATGTAGATAGACCAAAAACCTAATATTCACAAAATAGCACTTGGTATACGCTCTGGCATAAGGAAACAATTACAAGTGTGAAGAATATGAGCAACAGATAATAACGATGTGTAAGCTATTTTCAATTGTTTGCATTTAAGTATCGCTTTTGACGACTCAATTCTTCACATTCGCAATATGGTCCTTAAGACAACAAACAGCATCTCTTCTATTGTTAACAAAATCTTTACACTTCTATGTACTTAGGAATTGTTTTTATTGTTTTTCGATTTTTTCCCACGTTACCTACTCTAGCTATAATGTAGCAAATTAAATGGCACGAAGCTATTTTTATTTGATTTTGGTAGCTTTCCATTAGGCCTATACTGGAGATAGAACAGGTAAAATTGGGATTTTTTTTTAACATTTGGTAGAATTCTACCAACCATCGTAGATTGTTTACTGTTTGGTAGATTGGTAGAATTCCTGATGTTTTGGTAAATTTTGCAAAATATTCACAAAGTTTCTATAAAAAAAAATTGGCAAAATTTTCTGTACAAACAAAATTTTTTTAGAAATCACATTTTGACAAAATTTTCTTTAGAAATCACATTTTGACATAATTTTTTATAGAAATAAAGTTTTGGCAAAATTTTCGATAGAAATAAAGTTTTGACAATATTTTCTATAGAAATAAAATTTTTACAAAATTTTCTATAAAAATAAAGTTTTGACAAAATTTCAATAAAAATAAAATTTTGACAAAATTTTCGAAATAAATAAAGTTTGATAAAATTTTCTATAGAAATAAAATTTTGACATAATTGTCTATAGAAATAAAATTTTGACAAAATATTCTATAGAAATAAATTGTTGAGAAAATTTTCTGAGGAAATAAAATTTTGACAAAATTTTCTATAGAAACAATTATTTGACAAAATTTTCCATAAGAATAAAATTTTGAGAAAATTTTCTATAGAAACAGAATTTTTAAAAAAATTTACTATAGAAATTAAATTTTGAGAAAATTTTCTATAGAAACAGAATTTTTAAAAAAATTTTCTATAGAAATATAATTTTGACAAAATTTTCTATAGAAATAAAATTTTGACAAAATTTTCTATAGAAATAAAATTTTGATAAAATTTTCTATAGAAATAAAATTTTGACAAAATTTTCTATAGAAATAAATTTTGAGAAATTTGTTAACAGAAATAACATGTTGACAAAATTTTCTATAGAAATAAAATGTTGACAAAATTTTCCTTAGAAATAAAATAAATTGACAATTTTGTCAATTTATTTCTTAAGAAATAGATTGACAAAATTTTCTATAGAAATAAAATTTTGACAAATTTTTCTATAGAAATAAATTTTGACAAAATTTTCTATAGAAACAAAATTTTTACAAAATTTTCTATAGAAATAAAATTTTGACAAAATTTTCTATAGAAATAATTTTTTTTATTCGTTTTGTTTTGCTATTGTTGTTTTGTTTGTTATGTTTGTACGAATTTATTTCAGCATAAGCCAGCTATCATGTAAAACCTTTTTTCGGAAGGTTCAAGTGTGGTTCATTGTTGGGTTTAATGAATTACCTGAATTTATTCTGATAATTGGTTGATAGTTTTGCTGCAAGTAGAGGATGCTGATGAGGAATGTGGCAATTCCGAAACGTGCGTCCATCCAACCATCTTGCAGTCTATAGGGCTTTGCTCAAATAATTTTGACAAACATTCTTTTCCTCTGTTGGTTAAGCTACACTTGTAGTTTAGTCAATGCATGGTTTTAAGCTGAAATCAAAAAAACAACAACAAGAAATAAAATGTTGTCAAAATTTTATTTCTATAGAAAATTTTTTCAAAATTTTATTTCTTGTTGTTGTTTTTTTTTATAGAAATGAAATTTTGACAAAATATTTTATAGAAATAAAATTTTGATAAAATTTTCTATAGAAATAAAATTTTGACAAAATTTTCTATAGAAATAACATTTTGACATAATTTGCTTTAGAATTCACATTTTCACAAAATTGTCGATAGAAATAAAGTTTTGACAAAATTTTCGATAGAAATAAAGTTTTGACAAAATTTTCTATAGAAATAAAATTTTCACAAAATTTTCTATAGATATAAAATTTTGACAAGATTTTCTATATAAATAAAATTTTGACAAATTTTTCTATAGAAATAAAATTTTGAGAAAATTTTCTATAGAAATAAAATGTTGCCAAAATTTTCTATAGAAATACAATTTTGACAAAATTTTCTATAGAAATAAAATTTTGAGAAAATTTTCTATAGAAATAAAATGTTGAGAAAATTTTCTATAGAAATAAAATGTTGAGAAAATTTTCTATGGAAATAAAATGATGACTAAATTTTCGATAGAAATAAAATATTGACAAAATTTTCTATAGAAATTAAATTGTGACAAAATTTTCTATAGAAATAAAATGTTGACAATAAATTTTGACCAAATTTTCTATAGAAATAAAACTTTGACCAAATATTCTATAGAAATAAAATTTTGACAAAATTTTCTATAGAAATAAAATTTTGAGAAAATTTTCTATAGAAATAAAATTTTGACAAAATTTTCTATAGAAATAATTTTGACAAAATTTTCTATAGAAATAAAATGTTGACCAAATTTTCTATAAAAATAAAACTTTTACCAAATTTTCTATAGAAATAAAATATTGACAAAATTTTCTATAGAAATAAAATGTTGACAAAATTTTCAATAGAAATGAAATTTTGACAAAAATTTCGATAGAAATGAAATTTTGAATTTTCAATAGAAATGAAATCAAAAAAACAACAACAAGAAATAAAATTTTGACAAAATTTTCTATAGAAATAAAATTTTGACAAAATTTTTTATAGAAATAAAATTTTGACAAAATTTTCTATAGAAATAAAATTTTGACAAAATTTTTTATAGAAATAAAATTTTGACAAAATATTTTATAGAAATAAAATTTTTATAAAATTTTCTATAGAAATAAAATTTTGACAAAATTTTCTATAGAAATAACATTTTGACATACTTTGCTTTAGAATTCACATTTTGACAAAATTGTCGATAGAAATAAAGTTTTGACAAAATTTTCTATAGAAATAAAATTTTCACAAAATTTTCTATAGATATAAAATTTTGACAAGATTTTCTATATAAATAAAATTTTGACAAAATTTTCTATAGAAATAAAATGTTGAGAACATTTTCTATAGAAATAAAATGTTGAGAAAATTTTCTATGGAAATAAAATGATGACTAAATTTTCGATAGAAATAAAATATTGACAAAATTTTTTATAGAAATTAAATTGTGACAAAATTTTCTATAGAAATAAAATGTTGACAAAATTTTCTATAGAAATAAAATTTTTACCAAATTTTCTATAGAAATAAAACTGTGACCAAATATTCTATAGAAATAAAATTTTGACAAAATTTTCTATAGAAATAAAATTTTGAGAAAATTTTCTATAGAAATAAAATTTTGACAAAATTTTCTATAGAACTAAAATTTTGACAAAATTTCTTATCTAAATAAAATTTTGACAAAATTTTCTATAGAAATAAAATTTTGACGAAATTTTCTATAGAAATAAAATGTTGCCAAAATTTTCAATAGAAATGAAATTTTGACAAAATTTTCAATAGAAATGAAATTTTGACAAAATTTTCTATAGAAATAAAATTTTGACCAAATTTTCTATAGAAATAAAACTTTGACCAAATATTCTATAGAAATATAATTTTGACAAAATTTTCTATAGAAATAAAATTTTGAGAAAATTTTCTATAGAAATAAAATTTTGACAAAATTTCTTATCTAAATAAAATTTTGACCAAATTTTCTATAGAAATAAAACTTTGACCAAATATTCTATTGAAATATAATTTTGACAAAATTTTCTATAGAAATAAAATTGTGAGAAAATTTTCTACAGAAATAAAATGTTGACAAAATTTTTAATAGAAATGAAATTTTGACAAAATTTTCAATAGAAATGAAATTTTGACAAAATTTTCTATAGAAATAAAATTTTGACCAAATTTTCTATATAAATAAAACTTTGACCAAATATTCTATAGAAATATAATTTTGACAAAATTTTCTATAGAAATAAAATTTTGAGAAAATTTTCTATAGAAATAAAATTTTGACAAAATTTTCTATAGAAATAAAATTTTGACAAAATTTTCTATAGAAATCAAATTTTCTATAGAAATAAAACTTTGACCAAATATTCTATAGAAATAAAATTTTGACAAAATTTTCTATAGAAATAAAATTTTGAGAAAATTTTCTATAGATATAAAATTTTGACAAAATTTTCTATAGAAATAAAATTTTGACAAAATTTCTTATCTAAATAAAATTTTGACAAAATTTTCTATAGAAATAAAATTTTGACCAAATTTTCTATAAAAATAAAACATTGACCAAATTTTATATAGAAATAAAATATTGACAAAATTTTCTATAGAAATAAAATGTTGACAAAGTTTTCAATAGAAATGAAATTTTGACAAATTTTCTATAGAAATAAAACTTTGACCAAATTTTCTATAGAAATAAAATGTTGACAAAATTTTCTATAGAATTTTGCACATTTTTTGGAGTTTCTAAGGATTATATCCTAAATTTATCTTTCAATAATCTTCATTTATTTGAAATTTTTTTTGACAATAATTACTAGCGAATTAGTGATTTTGGAGCTCATAAGAATGTTATGTAGAGATAAGTTGACACTGCGGTAACATAATGGACTGAATAGTCTAAGGGCGATTTCGATTGGAATAAAAGCTGCAACATACCTTAAATTCATTGCAAAATATGAAGGACACTGGCATAGCTCCTTAGAAGAATTCTATTTGATTTTCCGATCAGACAGAATATACATTTTGAACTATTATGAATTTCCTTGTATTGTTAACAAAATCTTTACACTTCCATGTACTTGGGAATATTTTTATTGTTTTTTGATTTTTCCAACATTCTAATCTGGCTAAAATGTGGCACATTAAATGCCATGAAGCTATTTTTATTTGATTTTGGTAGCTTTCCGTTAGGCCTGGACCTAAATACAAATAGGGCTAAAATGTTCAAAAAAAGCTTTGCACACTTTTAGGAGTTCCTAAGGATTATATCTTAATTTCATCTATCAATAGCCTTTAAATAAATAAAAATCATGTACAATTTATTTTGAAAACAAATACTTTCGATTTAGTGATTTTGGAGTTCATAAGAATTATATGTAGAGTGAAGTTCAGCACTGTGGTATCATAATGAGCTGAATAGTCTTATGACGATATCGATAGGTATAATCGGCCTATTTCTTCAATTATGGCAAAAATTTAATCAAACTTATGATTTTAATTTAAATTTTAATTCTTATTTCTAATCTAGTTGTGTAGTCACCCATATCACCAGTTTATGTGATGGCTTGTTAATAGGCCTATACACAGACTGTGTGAACTACTTAAAATGAGGATTTAGGTAAATTCGAGTGAAGTGTGCGTGCGTGTTTAGGTCGGTCTATTGTTTGTTTGCTTTCAGCTCAAGTTGTGCTGAAAACGTCTACACAGCGTGATGTTCACACCCTGTAGATTGTTGATGCGAAATGAAAATGAAAAGAAATCAAATATCACACAAGTGTTTTATTGGAATACTAGGTGAACTTCTTGGAATTGCCTTTCAATGGGCTGTTGAACAATTTGCAAGACATCTGAACCACTTGGCCCATGTCCATAGGCCGATTGAAGAAGCATGCTGAAATATTTTCACATGATTATAACAATCAATATATATTGGAAAGACCTAAAAGGGTGTAGAAAGGGAAGGGAAAATTCAAATGTGTTAAGAAGACCATCAGGGAAGGTATAGGAGACGTGATAAAATAACTCTTGTGGTCGAATTAACATGCATATCATGAAACTGCACAAATTTAAGGAGCTAAAAAAAAAAACAAAGCAAACAATAAAGAGAAGTGTTAGAGCTCTTTTAAGCACTACAATCTTTAAATTAGGAAAGTGACAAAATATACCAAAAATATCCTATTAGTATAAAATTACTAATGATCCTGATAATTAAAACTATTTTCTGTTTCTTCTCTTTCAGCTTGTCCTTAAGAAAACTTGTGAATGGTGGTTCTACCGCAATAAATGCAGCAACATGTCGACCCATTGGAAACACAATGCATTTCTCATCCTTACCACCTGCCTCTTCATAATCCTTGGCCTTATCATTTTCTTTTCACTGCCAGTCAAGGACACAATCACCAGTAAACCATCATCCACACACAAAACTATCGTTAGTAATTGGTCAACATCATCCACAACAACAACATCCACCACTAGTATAGCGATAACAATACCCACATCAGTGGGGATAATAACGACGACGACAACGCCGCCATCACCGCCTTTAATATCATTGCCAACAAAATCGACAATAACGACAACAACGACGACGACATCGACCATTAGACATATCTTTGATGATATAATCGGATCGGATGATGGTGACGATATTGATGATGTCCGAACTATTGATGGCGTTGGCGGAGGTGGAAGATTGTATGATATAACCGATATTAATTCCTATAATGTTAATCAGACCTTTGAGGGTGATGAAGAACCCTGGGGTATTGGAGATGGTAAGTTTAGTTTTGAGCAAAGAATTTTTATGAAGCAATGTCATCCTTGGCCGCCCAGGGAAGTAACCACGGTTGCAGAAAATTTTAACAAAAATGGTCAAACTAGGCAAATATTTGACAAAATTTTTCCATGATAGCCGGCTTATGCCGAAATAAATTCAAAACAAAAATTCCAACCATCTTGTAGTCTATAGGGCTTTGCCCAAATAAATTTGACAAACATTATTTTCCTCTGTTGGTTAAGCTACACTTATAGTTTAGCCAATGTATGGTTTAAAGCTGCAATAAAAAACAACAGAAATTTTATTTCTATAGAAAAATTTGTCAAAATTTTATTTATATAAAAAATTTTGTCAACATTTTATTTCTATCGAAATTTTTTCAAAATTTTATATCTATAAACAATTTTGTCAAAATTTTATTTATGTAGAAAAGTTTGTCAAAATTTTATTTCTATAGAATATTTTTTCAACATTTTATTTCTATAGAAAAATTTTTCAACATTTTATTTCTATAGAAAATTTTGTCAATATTGTATTTCTATAGAAAATTTTGTCAATATTGTATTTCTATAGAAAACTATAGAAATACAATTTCAATAGCTAATTTTGTCAAATTTTTATTTCTATAGAAAATTTTGTAAAAATTTTATTTCTGTAGAAACATTTGTCAAAATTTTATTTGTATAGAAAATTTCGTAAAAAATGTATCTGTATAGAAAATTTTGTCAATATTGTTATTCTAAAGAAAACTATACAAATACAATTTGTATAGAATATTTTGTCGAAATTTTACTTCTGTAGAAAAATTTGTCAAAATTTTATTTGTATAGAAAATATCTTCAACATTTTATTTCTACAGAAATTTTTGTCAAATTTTATTTCTATAGAATTTTGTCAATATTTTATTTCTATAGAAGATTTTTTCAATATTGTATTTCTATAGAAAAATTTGTCAAAATTTTATTTCTATAAACAATTTGTCAAAATTTTATTTCTGTAGAAAAATTTGTCAAAATTTTATTTGTATAGAAAATTTTGTCAAAATTTTATTTCTATAGAAAAATTTGTCAAGATTTTATTTCCAAATTTTGTCAAAATTTTATTTCTATAGAAAATTTTGTCAAAATTTTATTTCTATTGCACATTTTGTAAAAATTTTATTTCTATAGGCAGTTTTGTAAAAATTTTATTCCTATATAAAATTTTACCAAAATTTTATATCTATAGAAAATTTTGTCCAAATTTTATTTCTATAGAAAATTTTGTCAAAATTTTATTTCTATAGAAAAATTTGTCAAGATTTTATTTCCAAATTGTGTCCAAAGTTTTTTTCGATAGAAAGTTTCGTCCATATTTTACTTCTATAGAAAATTTTGTCCAAATTTTATTTCTAGAGAAAATTTTGTCAACATTTCATTTCTATTGCACATTTTGTAAAAATTTTATTTCTATAGAAAATTTTGTCAAGATTTTATTTCCATAGAAAATCAAGATTTTATTTCCATAGAAAATCAAGATTTTATTTCCATAGAAAATCAAGATTTTATTTCCATAGAAAATAAAGATTTTATATCTATAGAAAATTTTGCCAAAATTTTATTTCTATAGAAAATTTTGTCCAAATTTTATTTCCATAGAAAATTTTGTCCAAATTTTGTTTCTATAGAAAATTTTGTAAAAATTTTATTTCTATAGAAAAATTTGTCAAGATTCTATTTCTATAGAAAAATTTGTCAAGATTTTATTTCCAAATTTTGTCCAAAGTTTATTTCTATAGAAAATTTCGTCCATATTTTATTTCTAAAGAAAATTTTGTAAAAATTTTATTTCTAGAGAAAATTTTGTCAAAATTTCATTTCTATTGCACATTTTGTAAAAATTTTATTTCTATAGAAAATTTAGTCAAAATTTTATTTCCATAGAAAATCAAGATTTTATATCTATAGAAAATTTTGTCAAAATTTTATTTCTATAGAAAATTTTTCAAAATTTTATTTCTATAGAATATTTTGTCAAAATTGTATTTCTATAGAATATTTTGTCAAAATTTTATTTCTATAGGAAAATTTGTAAAAATTTTATTTCTATAGAAAATGTTGTCAAAATTTTATTTCTGTAGAAATGTTTGTCAAAATTGTGACGTTAGGCAACAAATATGAGCTAACAATGTTTGATGGTTTGACTTTGGCGACGATTTTTTTGTTTGATGTCTGTCAAATATTTGCCTAGTGTGATCATGCCCTTAGTTGGAGAGGAATATCTTGTGAAATCTATCAAACCATTAAGAGTGCTAGCAATCTAGCAAACAGTGAAATATATACCACTTTAGAAGTGTTCCAACAGCTGCAACTGTGAAAGTAAGCCGTTTGCCTACTATAAATAATTTTCATTGCATACTTTCTGGCGATATAAGTATCCGGCATAGTATGAACTAAACGTTGTCGAAAAAGTCGAATATTTCTTCAAAATATAAAAAATTAAATTTTCGACTTTTTACAAAATTAATAAAATCGAATTTTGGCTTTTGCGACAATTACAAAGCCGATCGCTCCTATCGACTTTTCGATGAGTATACCTAAATCACATTTTCCTTTCAATTCAAACCAACTTTTCGATTTTTTGTTAATTCACTCAACTCAATTTTCAAAAGAAAAACAAAATGTCGAACTAGATTTATTTATTTTTTTTTTTTTTTTGTAAATCAGCTCAGGGTATTAACCTTATTTACCTAATATAATCGTAATATTTTGCATACTTTCAGGCTATACAAGTGTCTGACATAGTAGGAAAGCTTTTTTTAATATGAAAAAATATACTTTTCTACTATTTAAAAATATGAACAAGTCAACATTTGATGTCACGACTTTGGATTTTTCGATGATTTGTCAGCTTAAAAAATCATTTTATTTTTTTAATCAAAATTCAGTTATTTGATTTGACAAAATTTTCAAACTGAAATACCAATAGTCATGTAATTGAATGTGAAATCTATATATATAAAATTCAATCTATGTTTGTTTATTTGTTTGTTTGTTTGTATGAAACGAGTTGGCTCCGAAACGGCTGAACCGATTTACTTGAAACTTTCAGAGATCATAGAGGACGTTCATGTGGTGAATTAGGGTACCTCATTTTTTGACACCTGGTCGCGGAGGGGGACCTCTCCTTTGTCGGACTTTTTGAAAATTGGACCAAAGTTGACCGATTTGCTTGAAATTTTCATTGAAGGTTGGGATTGGCAACTAGACAAAGATCCGCTACTTTATATTTCGATATTTGGTGGCGGAGGGGGACCTCCCCTTTGTTCGACTTTTTTTAAAGTACACTGAAAAAAACTAAAATTCTCTAAATTATCTGAGATTTAAAGAGAACATGCGGTGAGGTTATGGAATTATTATGGGGTACCTGATGATTTCATATGCGGACGGGGAGGGGACCTCCCCCTTGCCTTACTTTTTGAAACTTGGAACAAAATTATGCGATTTGCATGAAATTTTCATTGAATGTTGGGGTTGGCATCTAGACAAAAATCCGCTACATTATTTTTCGATATTTGGTCGGGGAGGGGGCCACCCCTTTGCCCGACTTTTTTTAAAGTACAGTGAAAACAAAACTAAACTCCCCCGACTGAAATTTTACGGAAAAATGGGTGAGGTTATGATATTTATATCATGTTCCTGATTTTTTAATTAAAATAAAAGGACATAGGGAGACATCCGCTTCCCTTAAGTACATACAGAGAAACAATTAAACTTTACCGAGTTACTTGAAATTTACAGAGGACTGGGGAGAGATCCGTAATAGTTGATACCTGATTTTGTGATTTTTGGACGGAAGAGAGGCCGCCCCTTTAGGCTTATAATTTGCTTGACATTTTCTGGGACGTTTACAAAAGATACGCTTTTCGACATTTGGTCGGGGAGGAGGTCCTCCTCTAAAACTGCAAAAAAATGGCTCTATTAACCATGTTCCTTAATCTATATCTGTCCATAAAGCTCGAAAAATAATTGTATAATTAGATATAATGCATTTGGACGTCAATTGCCTGTTTCGGTATCAGGCTAACATGAAATATAAAAAAATTTAAGTTTTCTTGAAATTTACAAAGGAAGCGGGGGAAAAGGTTATAAATGAAGAGGCAACCTTAATTGCCCCACACTTGAAGGAAAGTTAGGGTGCTATTCACTACGGTGTTTGTCGATATTGTATCGGGGAAAGTGACGTCCCTTTAAAACAATAGAGCAAAAATTAAACATCTCCGATCTACTTGAAATTTACAGGGAACGTGGGAGGAGGTGATGAAATTTATACATGATTTTTAAATTAATATATGATTTTTCGATATCTGGTTGGGGAAGGGGAAAATTGAAATAAACTTTGTCGATTTACTTGGATAGAATTTATAGGGAGTAGTTGCGAAATTTATATAGGGTACGTGATAGTCCGATATCAGGAGAGTGGGGAGAGAGTTCCCTTTTGTCGGTTTTTTCTCTTAAATTAAAAGTGGAGGGTTGTCCGTAAATGGGAACTCGATATATAATTTTATGATTTTTGCACAGGCTTCTTTCTTCCAGACTTCTTATTAGTAAAGAGAGGGTTCCCTTTTGTCCGTTTTTTTTTTCTTAAGTTGAAAGTAGAGGGTTGTCCGTAAATGGGAACTCGGTACATAATTTTATGATTTTTGCACAGGCTTCTGCCAGACTTCTTTTTAGTAAAGAACTTAAATTTACATGAAATTGGCAGCCAACGTAGGGGTGCATTATTTTCCAACATTTTAGCAAATGTTAATGTGGTAAAATTTTTTACTACTTTTGCCTTTTGCGATTTATTGGATGGGAAACAGTAATTCTTTGTATGTTATTATAATATAATGCTTAATTTTCAGATATGTTGAGGAGAAGGATACCTTTCCTTGACAAACCACACTTAAAATTCACAAGAAATATAGAAGAAGGTACACCCTCTCCCGCCGTATTTGTACCTATAAACGAAAAATCAAGTAGTCCGATTTGTTTAAAAGAATTCAAATCTTTTCGAATTTGTTTTCAGCACGAAGGATATAGTTGACTAAGTTAACGCAAAATGTTCCTCCAAATACGCTTCGGAAGGCGCAGCGAAGCGGGCCGGGTTACGCTAGTTTACTATAAAACAACTTGAACTTTTCTACTTTTTTTTTTTGAAAAAAGTTGTTAACTCGAGAAGTCAGTTACGGAAGAAATTCCGAACCTACGACTCATTTTATTTTCAATTCATCGATAAAAACTTTGACATTGACGGGTCAAGGGTTTATCTAGTATAGATAGTTTTCTTTGCATACTTTTAAGGTGAGTACTATGTTCGGGGTTTTCACCAAAACACTAAATTAAAAGTATAAAAATATATATGAAGACTATTATATTTTTATCAAGTCTTATCAAATAATGGATGGAAAAGATCCAATGAATTGATTGATAATCATTTTATATTTCTAAATTAATTAATTAAGTAAAGTAACTGTGAAAAAAAGCTGGTTTTCAGCTTGAAAACTGAACATAGTACTCAGCTTTAGACGATACAACTGTCATATTATCGAAACGTCTACTTCGATTTCAACATTAAGGACACCTTATCTTTTGTATTAGGACAATATTTATTTTCGGAATAATACAGTGTATTTCTTAGTCTCTCTTCTGGTTTACAATACCCAGATATACCAGACATTTTGTTAATATTAACGAGGTGGCAGAGGTTGAGAGATCTTCGGAAGAGGAACATGGAATCCATGGATTATTTTGCTCCTACACAAAAAAAAATATCACCAACATTTTTCCAATTAAAATTGTAATTGAATTTAAAAAAAAATCAATAAATAATCTCATTGTCTCAACAAATTTTTAATTGAAACAAAAGTCAATCACAAAAACTAATTGTAACAATCGCATCAATTAATTTTTTTATATCTAATATAATATTCCACTTTTATTATTCTCTCTCTCTCTTTCTTTACAGATCTATCAAATGATATTGAAAATGATATCGAAGATTTTAGCCATAGTATACCAGATGAATATACCAGTGATTTAGTTACACCGATAAAATTTCATAATTTTTCCTTGAGTGCCGATGATTTGTTATATGAATCAAAAAGGAATTTAGATAATAGAAATAATAAAGGTTAGTAACGTATTTGAAATATGATAAAAAACATTACAAATAGAAATGCCTTTTAAATGCAAAAAAAAAAAAAAAAAAAAATATTTCATAGAATTAATTTGTGAAAATTAAACATAATTTAATTAACGTAGTTTGTGTGATATTATTCTTTTTATGTTTATAAGACTTGCAATTAGTAATTAATTTGATTTACAGATTTTATTAATGAATTTCAATATATATAATTTTTTTTTTGTTTTTCTTTTCAGATTATTTTTCCGCATTTAGTGGAACAGGTACATTTCGTAGTAAATCTAGTCAAATTTGGGATCCACATCCGGAATATATATTGAATGCATTTGGCAAACGTTTGCATTTGGTATTGAGCCAAGATACCTCATTTATACCACCAAAAACATTTAGGGTAAGTATATACGCCACTCTAACTATCATGGCAAAAATGCATTGGCGTAGCTAGAGAGGTACAGGGGCCCCTAGAAACATATTAACCACCCCCCCCCCCCCCATATTTATCTGGACGATGTTTTTAGTCTTAATACACACCAACATTTTTTTCTGATTCAATTACAAAATTAATTGATCCAATTAATTTTTTAATTGAAATGTCTTCAATAACGCAAATGATAGTATCAATGGATAAAAAAACAAAACAAGTATATACAGCACTAACGAACGGACGAACGGCCGGGCCGAATCTTAATTACCCACCACCATGAACCAAATATTAGGGTTTCCTTTGACATTTCAGGAGGGCTCCCAAATCGGGAGGTCGGTTTATATGGGGACTATATCAAGACCTGGACCGATATAGCCCATCTTCGAACTTGACCTGCCTGCAGACAAAAGAGTTTGTGAAAAATTTCAACACGATTGCTTCATTATTGAAGACTGTAGCGTGATTACAACAGACAGACAGACGGACATCGTTATATCGTCTTAGAATTTCTCCCTGATCAAGAATATATATACTTTATATAGTCGGAAATCGATATTTCGATGTGTTACAAACGGAATGACAAACTTATTATACCCCCGTCACCATTCTATGGTGGTGGGTATAAAAATACTTGATTAAAAAATTAATTGATTTCATTCGAAAATTTTAATTTATTATAAATTGACTCAATTAAAATTTTAATTGATGTTGATTGCAAAACTCAACAAATTTTTTCGTTCAAAACGTAGGTTAGTTAGGTTAGGTTAGGTGGCAGCCCGATCTATTAGGCTCACTTAGACTATTCAGTCCATTGTGATACCACATTGGTGAACTTCTGCTGCCCGATTCCATGTTAAGCTCAATGACAAGGACCTCATTTTATAGCCGAGTCCGAACGGCGTTCCACATTGCAGTAAAACCACTTAGAGAAGCTTTGAAACCCTCAAAAATGTCACCAGCATTACTGAGGTGGGATAATCCGCCGATGAAAAACTTTTTGGTGTTCGGTCGAAGCAGGAATCGAACCCACGATCTTGTGTATGCAAGGTGGGCATGCTAAATATTGCACCAGGGTGGCTCCCTAACTAACTATATTCAAATACTTTTTTTAACAGACTTACGGCCATTTTCATGTAGCTCCGTTAGGCTTTAACTCCCAGTTAACAGAAAGTAAATTGCAAATATCTTCTTTCCGGTTAACTTTAACTGAAAAATTTTCAACAGTTAAGTTCCTAACTGACATGTGGAATATACAGGCAAGATGGCAGCTATGTTCACAATACGGTTTAAAAGTTCGTTAGTTAACGGAGCACTAACGGAGCTTCATGAAAATGGGGGTTAGTGTTTTTAGTTTGATTTAAAAATTAATTTAAAATTAAAAAAAAAAATCCATCACTTTTTTACATTTTCTATTATATATATATATATATATATATATATATATATATATATATATATATATATATATATATATATATATATATATATATATATATATATATATATATATATATATATATATATATATATATATATATATATATATATATATATATATATATATATTATATATATATATATATATATATATATATATATATATATATATATATATATATATATATATATATATGTATATATATATATATATATATATATATATGCGAAAGCCTTTATTTACCGTAAACAAGTCTTGAATTTTTAACGAACGGGAGAAAAAAAGTTAAATACGGGATACGTGAGTTTGTGAATCGTAATAGATCCTGATATATAAACCTGGGAGATAAATATACCCGAAGAACGCATTAAATATTATCCGACGAGAAACGTCAAATTTCTATTTATGTTTCTGGGAAACAAAATTTTAGACCATTTATTGTTACAATTATTTTTTGAAGCGAAACAAAATTCATTGAGATAAACGGATACCATAAACAAGGATGTGCGTGTAAATTAAATTAAGATGATCAAAACATAAATTTTGTAGGATGTCATAACGATCATACAAAAGAGTTCTGATCAGTTCTGATTCAGTTCTTCACAAATGACAGATTTTTAGTAGAATTTTTGGTTTTGCATCCACCTCTGTGGTTTTTTATATCGGTTATAGTTTGCAATAAAACTCTTGCAATTATTTAGTTTTAGTTGGCTTTCCTAAAGTTATTATGATTAATTAATAAAAATTTCTATCCTTTTCTACATGTGATTTAACACAAAACAGGTCATTAACATCTTGAATAATCGCTCGGAAGAGGTGGATCTACAGGAAGGACACTATTTGGGCTGTTACTATAAAGGTCATGTGCAAGGTGATGATCAATCAGCGGTGGCGGTGTCTCTATGTCATGGCATGGTAAGTATGGGAAAATCCATTAATTAAATATTAAAATATGGTGGACAATGTGACCCCCAATACATAGCCATAAAGAAGGAATGCATATGAATTATCAGGCCCCTTTCTCTTTAGCTCTCTCTCACTCTCATACACAAACACACACTGCCTACCATAAAGTAGTTCTCGTATAGAGATCAACTACTTTATGGTAGGCAGTGTGTGTTTGTGTATGAGAGTGAGAGAGAGAGCGAAAGTGAAAGGGGCCTGATAATTCATATGCAAACAACATCATTTGTCATCTATCAATGGATCTCATAAATATTCATGTTTATAATTTTATTTTGCCCATATTCTATTAATTGCTAGCCGTTGTCATAATTTACAAGAAAAATTGATGAAAGAAAATAGCAAAAACAACAAAAACAACACACACAAATTATATTTTTTGTTTATTTTATTTTCATGTTATTGATGCTGGTTATTGGCTTGGATTGATCTTAGACGGGCTATATCAAAACAAGTTTCGGTTCTTTACTCATACAACCGGTGAACAATCAAACACAAGATTCCTATAGCCCCAATGCCTCCGCAACGTCTGACATCGTTCATAAAGTCTGGCGGCATTCACGTCGCAATGCCAGACATGCTGTCTCCGCTCTTGACATCAATCTGGGCGAGATCGAACAAAGTGTATTGCCCAAGCTGAGACGTAAGAAACGTGACTCTGAAGACAATCAATACACCATCGAATTATTGGTTACCGTCGATAGGACCATGAAGGAATTCCACAAGGATGATCTAACCTCGTATATTCTGACCCTAATGTCCATTGTCTCGAATGTATTTTCGGATGCATCGATTGGCAATACCATACGTGTGTCTGTGGCCAATATTCTGGTAATGCAAGACTTCAAAAGACCGCGTCGTAAAAGTGCCTCAAATCAAACCGTCTTGGAGTCGTTCTGTGCTCATGTAGCCTCAAGTGGTTTTCATTATGATACAGCGATGTTAATAACCAGGTAAGTGCTTCAAATGTTAAAGCTGCTGCAATTTGTCTGCAGTTGTTATTGGTGGTGTTTGTTTTTATTAATTTTTTTTTTTTTTTGAATTATAGTATGTCAAAAAATTTGACAGCTAGCCGAAAGAGGCCAAATGGGGCCAATTTAATATTCTAGTTTTTTTTGTTTGTCTGTCATGACCTTGAATAATTATGTCCATTTATATATCGCATAAGTGGGCTATCAAAGCCTGTACATGGTGAACATGAGCTTTTAGGTGGCAAGGTTATCGATATCTCAAATACCTTGAGAACCGAATGATAGTAGGCTGTATTTTTTATGAAGAAAATATTAATTGCATATTTTTTCCATCTAATTACTTCATAAACAAATAGCCAATTAATTTACATTTGTCTTATTAAGGCAAATGCATATCCAAATATATTTTTCAACGTAGGCAGTTTTGTCATAAATCTAAAGAAACACAAACTACAGGTGGGAAAAGTTTTTCTTGTGCCATTTAAAAACAGGCAACATCCTACAATGATACCTGAAACTTCGTTATATTAATGAAATTTGTTCTTAACAGGTTATAATCTAACAATTTTATAAATACTATGAAACTGTTTCTTTTTATACAGTGAAACCCCGGAAAGGTGGTCACCCACGGTCGCCTAAATGTTGTCCACCTTTGAGAGGTGTCCAAGTATGAAAGGTTAATTTTAATGTGTTAATATAGCAAAATTCCCCTCGGGAGGTTTCCGGGTTGCAGAGTGTCCAAATTAGAAAGGTTTCACTGTAATAGTTTTTTCTCTTCAATGGTGAAACATTTCATACTATTTATGAAAACTTTCATAGTCCTAACGAATATATTTTTTATATTAATAAAACAGCCTCGTTGGCTGAATTTTAATGACATTTTCTTTGTGTTTAAGTGCAACAGGATAATCCAGTAAAAACTCAATAAATAGCTCATATAAAAACATCCTAGCAATACCGTGTGCTGGAGAATAATGACTTACCATCAATGAATGAATGATTTCGTTTATCATGATTTGTGGTTTGCATCACATCTAAGTTTAAAATTTAGCTCTTGGTATTACTATAGAGAAATATTATTCGCATACACAGAAAAACATATCGTGAACAGTTTTCTAATTAAAATTTTAACTGATTTGTAAAAAAAAATATTCAATTAAAAATTTCACTGATTCAGCAAATATTTAAATTGCAACAAAATTCAATCACAATAATTAGTTGTATCAATTAATATTTTAATTGACTGTAGTGATTGCTACTATCCTTTCTGTGAATGAGGACATTCTAATTAAAAATTAATGGGATCAATTAATTTTGTGATTGAAGACCAAAATATTTTTAGTGTGTGTAGGATTTACCTATATAACAAAATCTGGGAATCGGTTTATATAGGGGCTATATATAATTCAGGACGGATATGGACCGATCGCGTGATACTAACACCACGTACCAAAATTTATATGGATCGGATGAAATTTGCTTCTCTAAGCAAAAACTGGAAATCGGTTTCTACAAAGACAAACAATCTTATTTTCTAAAAATTTATTTCTATAGAAAACTTGTATTTCTATAGAAAATTTTTTCAATATTTTATTTTTATTGAAAATTTTGTCAAAATTGTATTTCTATAGAAAAATTTTCCAACATTTTATTTCTGTAGAAAATTTTGTCAAAATTTTATTTCTAAAGAAAATTTTGTCAAAATTTTATTTTTATAGAAAATTTTGTCAAAATTTTATTTCTAAAGAAAATTTTGTCAAAATGTTATTTCTATAGAAAATTTTGTCAAAAATTTATTTTTATTGGAAATATTGTCAAAATTTTATTTCTGTATAGAAAATTTTATCAAAAAAATACAAAGACAAACAATCTTTTTTTTTTGCAAAATTTTATTTCTATAGAAAACTTGTATTTCTATAGCAAATTTTGTCAATATTTTATTTTTATAGAAAATGTTGTCAAAATTTTATTTTTATAGAAAATTTTGTCAAAATTTTATTTTTATAGAAAATTTTGTCAAAATATTAGTTCTATAGAAAATTTTGTCAAAATTTTATTTCTAAAGGAAATTTTATCAAAAAACTAGAATGACAAACAATCTTATTTTATAAAATTTTATTTCTATAGAAAACTTGTATTTCTATAGCAAATTTTGGCAAAATATTATTTATATTGAAAATTTTGTCAAAACTGTATTTCCATAGAAAATTTTGCCAACCTTTTATTTCTGTAGAAAATTTTGTCAAAATTTTATTTCTAAAGAAAATTTTGTCAAAATTTTATTTCTATAGAAAATTTTGTCAAAATTTTATTTCTATAGAAAATTTTGTCAAAATTTTATTTCTATAGAAAATTTTGTCAAAACTTTATTTCTAAAGAAAATTTTGTCAAAATGTTATTTCTATAGAAAATTTTGTCAAAAATTTATTTCTATAGAAAATATTGTCAAAATTTTATTTCTATAGAACATTTTATCAAAAAGCTACAAAGACATAAAATCTCATTTTATAAAATTTTATTTCTATTGAAAATTGTGTCAAAACTGTATTTCCATAGAAAATTTTGCCAACATTTTATTTCTGTAGAAAATTTTGTCAAAATTTTATTTCTAAAGAAAATTTTGTCAAAATTTTATTTCTGTAGAAAATTTTGTCAAAATTTTATTTCTATAGCAAATTTTGTCAATCTTTTATTTCTATAGAAAATTTTGTCTAAATTTTATTCTTGTAGAAAATGTTGTCTAAATTGTATTTCTATAGAAACTTTTGTTAAGAATTTATTTCTATAGAAAAAATTGTCAAAATTTTATTTCTATAGAAAATTTGTGAAGTACCTCTTAGTTGGAGAGGACTATTTTGCAATATCTACCAAAACATCAGGAATTCTACCAATATTATATTTAAGATTGTTTGTCTTGAAACATAGAATAGTTTCGACTTGAAATCAAGTCTGAATTGGAAAATTTAAGTTGTCGTTAACACATTTTGAAAGGACTCTGATAGAACATGAAAAAAAAAACAGAAAAAAACCCGTATAAATTCAAATTTGTCTCCTAGTATCAATATATCCATATTCCAATTCTCTGCTCCTTTTTTCATTTTCTTTTCGAGGTATATCTATCTATTACCAGTTTAGAAATCCAAATTATAGCTGATATTTTAAAGTAAAAATTGTTTTCTTAATGTCAAAAAAAACTTTAAACTAAAAATGCTAAATCCTCGAAATAAGTCTTAGCCTATATTTGATGTTTTTATCTTAAATCTGCAAATTCAATATTTCAGTTAATTTAAGGACGATTTCTTTAAATAAAAAAATATGTTTCTTTACTTGAAGGAAAATTTACCTTAGTTCAAAGACATTAAGGGAGGGACGCCAATTTCCGAAATAATGAAAAAATTTTGAAGCAAAGATTATGACTTTTATTTTAATAAAAATTTCATTATTTTAAACAAATTTGTCCTTGATAACATATTTTGTACATTGCGTAGAAACTTCTACTGAAGACTGTCATCCACAATCGAATTACTTGGATTGCGGTAACACTTGCCGATGGCAAGGTATCTTAAAACTTTCTAACACAGTCTTCTAATACGTATATAATTACGTTTGACAATCTTTTGACAACATTTTCTATAGATATAAAATTTTGACAAAATTTTCAATAGAATTAAAATTTGAAAACATTTTCTATAGAAAGAAAATTTTGCCAAAATTTTCTATAGAAATAAAATTTGACAACATTTTCTATAGGAATAAAATTTTGACAAAATTTTCTACAGAAATAAAATTTTGACAAAATTTTCTATAGAAATAAAATTTTGACAAAATTTTCTATAGAAAAAAATTTTTGACAACATTTTGTATAGAAATAAAATTTTGACAAAATCTTCTATAGAAATAAAATTTGGCAAAATTTTCAATAGAATTAAAATTTTGAAAATATTTTCTATAGAAAGAAAATTTTGCCAAAATATTCTATAGAAATAAAATTTGACAAAATTTCCTATAGGAATAAAATTTTGACAAAATTTTCTATAGAATTTTGACAAAATTTTCTATAGAATTAAAATTTTGACAAAATTTTCTATAGAAATAAAATTTTGACAGAATTTTCAATAGAATTAAAATTTTGAAAACATTTTCTATAGGAAGAACATTTTCCCAAAATTTTTTATAGAAATAAAATTTGACAAAATTTTCTATAGGATCGATTCTATGGGGATCGATTTATATGGGGGCTATATATAATTATGGACCGATATGGACCAATTTTTGCACGGTTGTTAGAAACCATATACTAACACCATGTACCAAATTCCAGCCGGATCGGATGAAATTGGCTTCTCTTAGAGGCTCCGAAGTTCAAATTTGGGGATCGGTTTATATGGGGGCTATATATAATTATCGACCGATATGGACCAATTTTTGCATGGCTACTAGAGCTATACGTAAAAGTGGGCCGATATGGCCCATGCCATCCGACCTACATCAATAACAACTACTTGTGCCAAGTTTGAAGTCGATAGCTTGTTTCGTTTGGAAGTTAGCGTGATTTCAACGGACGGACGGACGGACATGCTAAGATCGACTCAGAATTTCACCACGACCCAGAATATATATACTTTATTTTTGGGGTCTTAGAGCAATATTTCGATGTGTTACAAACGGAATGACAAAGTTAATATACCCCCATCCTATGGTGGAGGGTATAAAAAAATATTGTTAAATTATAACTTACAACGTATTCAACTATGAAATATTTTATAAATATACATGTGTTACGCCATTTTTGATATATTGCATAGTTATTATCTCCACAATTAAGAATATTCAAAAATAATTATTTATCGTTTGTTTCTGCTTCTCTCATTTACAGGGATAAAATTTGTCGCAAGGATAAAGAAACCAAATGTGATACATTAGGTCTTGCAGAGCTGGGAACAGTGTGTCGCAAGAAATCATGTTCGATTGTACAGGATAATGGACTCCCAGCGGCATTTACCATAGCCCATGAATTGGGTCATATGTAAGTCAAAAAATTAAAGAAAAATTAAGTAAAAAGTCCTGCTTCATACGTAGACAAAATATATCACCAATTCAATTAAAAAATTAATTGAATAAATCAATTTCGCAATTGAAACAGAAATAGGTTTTTAAGAGCAAAGTACAATAATAACAATTGCATTTTATTTAATTTAGTTTAAATATGCCCCATGATGATGACTACCGATGCAAGCAATTCCACAGGGCAGGAGTTAGGAAAAATCGTCACATTATGTCCAGTGTTATGGAGAAAGATATTCACCCATGGTCATGGTCCGAATGTTCAAGGCATTATGTTTCGGAATTTTTTGAGTGAGTTTTGTTTCTTTTCCCTTCTTTAGGGGTCATGCTTTGTTTTTCATACAAATTTTTCAAAAAACAAAAATATATTTTCATATGTGTTTCTTTTTTACTTTCCCTTAGAAAAATATTTTTCCAATTGTGTTTTTAATATTTTTCCAATTGTGATTTTTTCTTTTGGTTTCCCCTAGAAAACATGATATCTCTTGTCTCGAAGATACACCCACAAATTATATGGTCAACTATAATACCCGCCAACCCGGTGAAATCTATTCTCTGGATCAACAATGTAAACTAATCCATGGCAATGAATCAGTTTTTTGTTCACACGAAGCCGACTGCAAACGTTTGTGGTGTAAATCGCATTATAGCAATGTGAACTGTCGTTCCAGCCAATTACCTTGGGCCGATGGTACACCTTGCAATGGTAATCGCGATTGGTGTATGAAGGGAGAATGTGTACCACGTGATGGTTATCCCCATGAACCTATTAACGGTGGTTGGGGTGCTTGGAGCCCATGGAGTCCTTGTAGTTTATCGTGTGGTGGTGGTGTACAAGAGAGTCAAAGGAAATGTGATAATCCTGCGGCGAAATATGGTGGAAAATATTGTAAAGGCGCTCACAAGAAGTATCGTTCATGCAATACACAAAATTGTCCTCCGGGTTCGATGGATGCGCGAGAGCAACAGTGTTATCAAATGAATGGACGACGTTTTGGAATTCGTGGCATATCACCAGATACCAAATGGATACCGAAATATGGATGTAAGTTTTTCGATTTTTGTTTTAAATTGAACTTTTAAAATAAAATTAACATTAAAGTTAATGCTATAATTAAATTTATATTTATATGTTTTAAATAAAATTTAAATTTAATTAAAATTAAAAGTACTATTAAAATTAAAATTTTAATTTATTATCTAAAATTTTTAATTAAAACTAAAATTAAAATCAAAATCAAAATTAATGAAATAAAATTAAAATCTTAAATTAAAAATGGAAATTTACATTTAATCAAAATTAAATTTACTATTAAAATTAAAACTATGGTTAAGCATGGCATACCCAGGGTCGTGGGTTTCAAACGAACACCAAAAAGTCTTTCAGCGGTGTATTAACCCCTCTCAGTAATGCTGGTGACATTTCTGAATGTTTTAAAGATTCTCTCGGCTATAAAAAGGTGGTCCCTTTTGATTGAGCTAAACATGAAATCAGGCAGCACTCAGTGATAGGAGTGGAGTTTGTCACTGTGGTGTCACAATTAGAGGTGTGCGTGTGACACGAAATTATTGTGAATCACGAAAAATTACGTGACTCACGCGTGAGTCTTGAGTCACACTGATGGTTACGGCGTGAGTGTGCGTGATTAACAAACCATAAGTCGTGCATGAGCGTGAGTCACGAAAATAATTTCTTCGTGAGTGTGCGTGAGTAACGAATTTCGGAAAAATACGCTCACGAAAAAATCCCGCCCGCGGACATAAAATGAATTCATTTACAATTTTAGTGACACCTGGGATGTTAAGAGTTGAATAACGCTGTCGATTTTAATCATGCTCATGTTTTCAAATACGTCCCTAAAGAAAATTAGTCATAAAATTATTCGTGAATCACGATATTTTTCGTGAGTCACTGTATTTTCCGTGAGTCACAACATGTCGTGCGTGAATGTGCGGTAGTACACATTTTTTTTTCGTGAGTGTGCGTGAGTCCTACCAAACAATATCGTTTGGTAGTGTGCGTGAGTAAGATTTTTCCGTCGTGAGTATGCATGAGCGTGAGTAACATATTACTCACGTGCACACCTCTAGTCACAATGGACTAAATAATCTAACTGAGCCTGAAATATCGGACTGCCACTATACCTAACCTAATCAAAAAAAAAAATAATAATAAAATAAATAAATAAAATTGAAACTAAAATTAAACTAAATTTAAAACTAAAATTGAAATAAAAATTATTGTTTAAATTTAAGTGTAAATTTAAATTAAATTAAAGGTAAAAGTAAAAATTAAATTAAAATTAAATCTAAAATAAAAATTAAATTAAAAATCATCATTTTTACTTGGAATTAAAATGACAACTAAAATACAATTAATTGAATTTGTAACCTTACTGTTACATCTAAAATTTAAAAAGAACTTGTACAATTATAATATGAAAATTTTTATTTATCTTATCTTAATAAAAATTTAAGAAAGTTAAAATAAACATTATATTTTATTTATTTATTTATTTATTTATTTTTTTTTTTTTTGAATAATGTATTTATAATTACACAATAATAAAGTCCTTCGGAACCATTGCTGTCTTTGTGCAGGAAAACATTGTAGTGTCTTGAAGAGACGTATTGAAATAATAATAAGAAAAAATGTTAAAATTAAAATTACTACTAAAATTAAAAAATAATTAAATTTAAATTAAATTTGATATTCTTAATTTATTTTAGTTGTAATAAAAAGAAAATTAAACTTGAATATAAAATTAAAATTAAATAAAATTTAAAATTCATAGTTCTTAAAATTATTCAAACTGGAAATTAAAATAAATTTGAAATTCTTAAATAATCTTATTTAAAACAAAAATAAAATTATTTAAACTTGAATATCAAAAAAAGGAAAAAATAAAGGTTCAATTCCTTACAAAAGAATTAAAATTATAACTAAAATAGAATTAATTAAACTTGGAATTAAAATTAAAATTCTATTAAAATTAAAACTGACCCAGCAAAAAAATTTGGAAGTTCTACCAAAGGCACAACTTTAAAAGCACTTCCAGAAGATGCACTCCCAATGATGTTCTTTATCTTAACTACCCAGGAAGTTCTTTCAATTCAATTTTTTTATAACTGGGTTTTTCATACTTTTAATGGGTAATTTTAACTTTTTTATTTCAAATAGGTTAAAACCAGAGTAAGAATTCATAAAATCGTACAAATCGTTTAAATTTTGTCGAAAAAATGCTAAATCCAATCTGAAAAAATCGTGAATTTTTGAAAATATTTGAATTCAAACGATTCCGACAAACGTTAGAATCCATTAAAAATTATAAAAAATTTTAAAAAAATATTTATTTGACAAAATATCACAGAATTTTTTAATTTACACCCAAAACATTGAATTCGGATCACACCTAAAGAAGTGATGCAAATTCAGTGCAACGGCTGTTGAAATGGAGGACTTCCGTCCTATGACAAGCCCATGTCAAATTCATCGCTTCTGCATCAATTTTGCACCACTTCCGGATCCAAAAAGAACATTTTCATTACTTTTTGGCGACGCTTGTTTTGCTGGGGAGTTAAAATTAAAAAATAATTTACAAATTTTACTTGAATAGAAATTAAAATTACAACTAAAATATATTTAATTAAACTTGGTTAAAATTAAAGTTACTATCAACATTTAAAATAGGCTAAACTAAAATTTAATTAAATTTAAAATCCTTAAATAAATAAGAATTGAACTTATAACTACAATAAAACTAATTAAACTGGAAATTAAAATTGAATCTTAATTAATTTTAAAATTCTTACTATAAAATAAAATTAATTAGACTTTAAATTAAAATTTCAATTAGGTTAAAATTTAATTTAATATGCTTTCTTAAATAACAACTAAAATTATAGCTAAAATAAAATTTATTAAATTTGTAATCCTAATGTTACATCTAATTTTAAAGAGAACTTGCATAATTATAATACCCAAAAATTATTCAAAAATTTCTGTAATAATTGAAATTAAATTAAATTTTAATTTCTTAATTAATTTAAACAAAATTAATTAAACTTGAATATAAAATTAAAATTAGAAAAAATTAAATTCCTTAGAAAATAATTAAAATTATAACTAAAACATAATTAATTAAATTTGAAATTGAAATTAAAATTTCTATTAAAATTTAAATTGAGCTAAAATTAAAATTTATTTAAAATTCTTACTTAAATAAAAATTGAAATTACAACTAAAATAAATTTAATTAAATTTGATTTTCAAATTAAAATTTAAGTTACTATTAAAATTTAAATTAGGCTAAGATGAAAATTTAATTAAATATAAAAAAAACTTACTTAAATAAGAATTGAACTTATAACTAAAATAAAATTAATTAAAATGAACATTAAAATTGAATCTTATTTAAATTTAAAATTCTTACTATAAAATTAAATTAATTAAACTTGAAATTAAAATATCAATTAGGTTAAAATTTAATTTTATTTGCTTTCTTAAATAACAACTAAAATTATAGCTAAAATAACATTTATAAATTTTGTAATCCTAATGTTACATCTAAGTTTAAAGAGAACTCGTATAATTATAATACGGAAAAATTATTCAAAAATTTCTATAATAAATGAAAAAGAAATTAAATTAAATTTTAATTTTTTAATTAATTTAAACAAAATTAATTAAACTTGAATATAAAATTAAAATTAAAAAAATTAAATTCCTTAGAAAATAATTAAAATTATAACTAAAACATAATTAATTAAATTTGAAATTGAAATTAAAATTTCTATTAAAATTTAAATTGAGCTAAAATTAAAATTAATTTAAAATTCTTACTTAAATAAAAATTGAAATTACAACTAAAATAAATTTAATTAAGTTTGATTTTCTAATTAAAATTTAAGTTACTATTAAAATTTAAATTAGGCTAAGATGAAAATTTAATTAAATATAAAAACACTTACTTAAATAAGAATTGAACTTATAACTACAATAAAACTAATTAAACTGGAAATTAAAATTGAATCTTAATTAAATTTAAAATTCTTACTACAAAATTAAATTAATTAAACTTGAAATTAAAATTTCAATTGGGTTAAAATTTAGTTTAATATGCTTTCTTAAATAACAACTAAAATTATAGCTAAAATAAAATTTATTAAATTTGTAAACCTAATGTTAGATCTAAGACTTAAAGAGAACTTGTATAATTATAATACGCAAAAATTATACTAAAATTTCTATAATAATTGAATTTAAAATTAAATTTTAATTTCTTAATTAATTTTATTTTTAACAAAAATAAAATTAATTATACTTGAATATAAAATTAAAATTATAAAAAATTTATGTTCCTTAGAAAATAATTAAAATTATAACTAAAACATAATTATTTTTGTTAAAAATAAAATTAATTTAACTTGAATATAAAATTAAAATTATATAAAATTTAAATTCCTTAGAAAATAATTTATATTATAACTAAAACATAATTAATTAAATTTGAAATTGAAATTAAAATTTCTATTAAAATTTAAATTAAAATTAATTTAAAATTTAAATTTAAATTAATTTAAAATTCTTACTTAAATAAAAATTGAAATTACAACTAAAATAAATTTAATTAAATTTGATTTTAAAATTTAAATTTAAGTTATTATTAAAATTTAAATTAGGCTAAAATGAAAATTTAATTCAATTTAAAAGCCCTTACTTAAATAAGAATTGAATTTATAACTAAAATAAAATTAATTAAACTGGAAATTAAAAATAAAATTTCTATTAAAATGTAAATTGAGTTAAAATTAAAATTAATCTAAAATTCTTACTTAAATAAAAATTACAACTAAAATAAATTCAATTAAATTTGATATTAAAATTAAAGTTACTATTAAAATTTAAATTAGGCTAAAATTTAAATTTAATTAAATTTAAAAGCCCTTATTTAAATAAGAATTGAACTTATTACTAAAACAATATAAATTTCATATTATTACAATATTTATTCGAGATTATTGGACAAGAAGAATAAATATTGTAATAATATGTAAGTTAAACGATTTGGACATTAAACCAGCCTGCATTGATATCAGGCTATCATAAAAATATTAATTTAACGGGAAATTAAAATTGAATCTTCATTGAATTTAAAATTCTTACATAAATAAGAATTAAAACTATAACTAAAATTAAATTAATTAAACTAGAAATTAAAATTTAAATTATATTAAAATTAAAATTAAATTACATTTAAATTATGACTTAAGCTGAGTACTATGTTCAGTTTTCAAGCTGAAAACCAGCTTGTTTTCACGGTTACTTTTTTTTAAATAACTAATTTAGAAATATAAAATTATTTGCAATCAATTCCCTGGATCTTTTCCATCCATTATTTGGCAAGACTCGATCAAAATATAATCGTTTTCATAAATATATTTGTACTTTTAATTTCGTGTTTTGGCGAAAAAACCGAACATAGTACTCACCTTTAGATACAAATTAAAGTTATAACTAAAATAAAATTAATTAAATATGAAATTAAAATTATTATTAAAATTTAAAATTATTATTAACATTTAATTAATAATAACTTTATTAAATTAATGGGAACTAATATTTAAATTAGGTTAAAATTAAAATTAAATTACATTTAAAATTATTACTTTCATAAAAAAATAAAGTTATAACTAAAATAAAATTAATTAAATGTGAAATAAAATTTACTATTAATTTTTTTTGTTAACATTTAAATTATGTCAAAATTAAATTTAATTTAAAATGCATTTTTAAGCATTAAGAACTAAAATTATAACTAAAATAAAATTTATTAAATTTGTAACCCTAATGTTACATCTAAGATTTAAAGATAACTTATACAATTATAAAACAAAAAAATATATTTTTTTAATTTGTTTTTTATATCAGCTTTGACCCACTTTAATAGAATTCTCAGAATTCATAAAGCGACTTTTCTGAGATTATTATCATTATATAGTTTTTTTTTTTTTTTTTTTGCAAACATATTCAATTTTTCTTGTAATTAATAATAATTTGTTTATTTCGTTTCATTATTGTCAACATTTCATTCCAGTATCATCGAGGGACAAATGCAATTTATATTGTCGCGGTGAAAGTCCTAACACTGGCTATTTCCGTCTTGCCCAGACAGTCATTGATGGCACCACATGCTCCTTTGACACATTCGACAAATGCATCAACGGTGTTTGCCGGCCGGCTGGTTGTGACAACGAACTCAATTCTATCGCCAAATTGGGTAAGTACACATGAGAATGTGCATGTTTCGAAAAATCATTGACAATCTCAATGGGAGGAAGAAAAACAAAATCAAAAAAAAAAAAACGCAACACAGCAAATTATAAAGATTTCAAAAAAAGATGCCGCAGATTCGCACAAAAATAGATTAACCCATTTGAATGGGGGAAAAACAGAATTTCTATTAAGTAAACCGCCGACAACCTCACAGTTTTGTGTTACGACTGCACAATGGGTTCTCACTGCTGCATTGGCTACATTTTAGGCGGATACCAAATGATTCATGACGAACAGTTTTAGAAATCGCAAGGCAACCATACATGTTTCCGTAGCCTATGTTGCTTGTGATGATAGAGGGGCATTAATGTTTGTGATATCGCTGATGACAGATGTGTATATGTCAATGTCATTGGCAATCATAATAAACTGCAAAGAAATGCGAAATGTGTCATCCATGGAACCACAGAAATTGTCTTGTCTTGTATTGCATGAAATTTTTGCTATACGAGGAAAGTTGTGGAAGGTGTTTTTTAGGATAGTGAGTGAAGTTACACAACAACAAAAAAATGTAGAAATAAAATTTTAGCAAAATTTTCTATTGAAATAAAATTTTCCAAAAACTTTCTGTGTATGTAAATTTTGACAAAATTTTCTATAGAAATAAAATTTTGACAAAATTTCCTATAAAAATAAAATTTTGACAAAATTTTCTTTGGAAATAAAATTTTGACAAAATTTTCTTTAGAAATAAAATTTTGACAAAATTTGCTATAGAGAAAGAATTTTGACAAAATTTGCTATAGAAATAAAAATTTCCTATAGAAAAAAAAATTGAAAAAAATTTTCTATAGAAATCAAATTAAGACAAAATTTGCTATTGAAATACAAATTTGACAAAATTTTCTATTGAAATAAAAATTTCACAAAATTTTCCATAAAAATAAAATTTTGACAAAATTTCTTATAGAAATAAAATTTTGACAAAATTTTCTATAGAAATAAAATTTTGACAACATTTACTACAGAAATAAAATTTTGACAACATTTTCTATTGAAATAAAAATTTGACAAAATTTTCTATAGAAATTAATTTTTGACAAAATTTCCTGTAGAAATAAATTTTTAACAAAATTTTCTACAGAAATAAAATGTTGACAAAATTTTCTGTAGAAATAAAATTTGCTATAGAAATAAAATTTTGACAAAATTTCCTATAGAAATAAAATTTTGACAAAATTTCTTATAGAAATAAAATTTTGACAAATATACTATCGAAATAAAAATTTTGACAACATTTGCTACAGAAATAAAATTTTGACAAAATTTTCTTTAGAAATAAAATTTTGACAAAATTTTCTATTGAAATAAAAATTTGTCAAAATTTTCTATAGAAAGTAATTTTTGACAAAATTTCCTGTAGAAATAAAATTTTGACAAAATTTTCTATAGAAATCAAAATGGGACAAAATTTGCTATAAAAATTTCACACAATTTTCTATAAAAAATTTGACAGAATTCTCTATAGAAATAAAATTTTGACAAAATTTTCTATAGAAATAAAATTTTTACAAAATTTTCTATAGAAATTAATTTTTGACAAAATTTTCTATAGAAATAAAATTTTGACAAAATTTTCTATAGAAATAAAATTTTGACAAAATTTTCTATACAAATACAAATGTGACAACATTGTCTACAGAAATAAAATTTTGACAAAATTTCTATAGAAAACTTTGACAAAATTTTCTATTGAAATAAAATTTTCCAAAAACTTTCTACAGAATGTAAAGTTTGACAAAATTTTCTATAGAAATAAAATTTTTACAAAATTTTCTATAGAACTCAAATTTTGACAAAATTTTCTATAGAAATAAAATTTTGACAAACTTTTCTATAGAAATAACATTTTGACAAAATTTTCTATAAAAATCAAATTGGGACAAAATTTGCTACTGAAATAAAATCTTGACAAAATTTTTTATAGAAATTAATTTTTGACAAAATTTTCTATAGAAATAAAATTTTGACAAAATTTTCTATAAAAATTAATTTTTGAAAAATTTTATTCCTGTAGGAATAAAATTTTGGGAAAATTTTCTATTGCAAAAAAATTTCCAAAAACTTTCTGGTGATGTAAATTTTGACAAAATTTTCTATAGAAATAAAATTTTGACAAAATGTCCTATAAAAATAAAATTTTGACAAAATTTTCTATAGAAATAAAATTTTGACAAAATTTCCTATAGAAATAAAATGTTGATAACATTTTCTATAGAAATACGTTTTTGACAAAATTTCTATAGAAATAAAATTTTGACAAAATTTGCTAAAAATCAAATTGGGACAAAATTTGCTACTGAAATAAAAATTTGACACAATTTTTATTGATATAAAAATTTGACAAAATTTTCTATAGAAATAAAATTTTGACAAAATTTTCTATAGAAATTAATTTTTGACAAAATTTCCTGTAGAAATAAAACTTTGGGAAAATTTTCTATTAAAAAAAATTTCCAAAACTTTTTGTGGATGTAAATTTTGACAAAATTTTCTATAGAAATAAAATTTTGACAAAATTTTCTATAGAAATAAAATGTTGACAACATTTTATATAGAAATAAAATTTTGACAAACTTTTCTATAGAAATAAAATTTTGACAAAATTTTCTATAGAAATAAAATTGGGACAAAATTTGATACTGAAATAAAAATTTCACAAAATTTTCTATTGAAATTAATTTTTGACAAAATTTCCTGTAGAAATAAAATTTTGGCAAAATTTTCCATTGAAATAAAGTTTTCCAAAAACTTTCTGTGGATGTAAATTTTGACAAAATTTTCTATAGAAAATTTGCTATTGAAAAAATTTTCCATAGAACTAAAATTTTTACAAAATTTTCTATAGAACTAAAATTTTGACAATATTTTCTATAGAAATAAAATTTTGACAAAATTTTCTACAGAAATAAAATTTTGACAAAATTTTCTACAGAAATAAAATTTTGACAAAGTTTTCTATAGAAATAAAATTTTGGCAAAATTTTCTATAGAAATAAAATTGGGACAAAATTTGATACTGAAATAAAAATTTGACACAATTTTCAATTGAAATAAAAATTTCACAAAATTTTCTATTGAAATTAAATTATGACAAAATTTCCTGTAGAAATAAAATTTTGGCAAAATTTTCTATTGAAATAAAGTTTTTCAAAAACTTTCTGTAGATGTAAATTTTTACAAAATTTTCTATAGAAAATTTGCTATTGAAATAAAAATTTGACAAAATTTTCTATTGAAATAAAAAATTTACAAAATTTTCTATAGAAGTAAAATCTTGACAACATTTGCTATAGAAATAAAATTTTGACAAAATTTTCTATAGAAATAAGATTTTGACAAAATTTTCTATAGAAATAAAATTGGGACAAAATTTGTTACTGTAATAAAAATTTGACACAATTTTCTATTGAAATAAAAATTTCACAAAATTTTCTATTGAAATTAATTTTTTACAAAATTTCCTATAGAAATACAATTTTGGCAAAATTTTCTATTGAAATAAAGTTTTCCAAAAACTTTCTGTAGATGTAAATTTTGACAAAATTTTCTATAGAAAATTTGCTATTGAAATAAAAATTTGACAAAATTTTCTATTGAAATAAAAAATTTACAAAATTTTCTATAGAAATAAAGTTTTGACAAAATTTTCTACAGAAATAAAATTTTGACAAAATTTTCTATAGAAATAAAATTTTGGCAAAATTTTCTATAGAAATAAAATTGGGACAAAATTTGATACTGAAATAAAAATTTGACACAATTTTCTATTGAAATAAAAATTTCACAAAATTTTCTATTGAAATTAATTTATGACAAAATTTCCTGTAGAAATAAAATTTTGGCAAAATTTTCTATTGAAATAAAGTTTTCCAAAAACTTTCTGTAGATGTAAATTTTGACAAAATTTTCTATAGAAAATTTGCTATTAAAATAAAAATTTGACAAAATTTTCTATTGAAATAAAAAATTTACAAAATTTTCTATAGAAATAAAATCTTGACAACATTTGCTATAGAAATAAAATGTTGACAAAATTTTCTATAGAAATAAAATTTTGACAAAATTTTCTATTGAAATAAAATTGGGACAAAATTTGTTACTGTAATAAAAATTTGACACAATTTTCTATTGAAATAAAAATTTCACAAAATTTTCTATTGAAATAAAGTTTTCCAAAAACTTTCTGTGGATGTAAATTTTGACAAAATTTAATATAGAAAATTTGCTATTGAAATAAAAATTTGACAAAATTATCTATTGAAATAAAAATTTTACAAAATTTTCTATAGAAATAAAGTTTTGACAAAATTTTCTACAGAAATAAAATTTTGACAAAATTTTCTATAGAAATAAAATTTTGACAAAATTTTCTATAGAACTAAAATTTTGACAAAATTTTCTCTAGAAATAAAATCTTGACAAAATTTTCTATAAAAATTAATTTTTGACAAAATTTCCTGTAGAAATAAAATTTTGGGAAAATTTTCTATTGAAAAAACAAATTTCAAAAAACTTTCTGTGGATGTAAATTTTGATAAAATTTTCTATAGAAATAAAATTTTGACAAAATTTTCTGTAGAAATAAAATTTTGACAAAATTTTCTATAGAAATAAAATTTTTACAAAATTTTCTATAGAAATGAAGTTTTGACAAAATTTTCTACAGAAATGAAATTTTGACAAAATTTTCTATAGAACTAAAATTTTGACAAAATTTTCTATAGAACTAAAAATTTGACAAAATTTTCTATAGAAATAAAATCTTGACAAAATTTTCTATAGAAATTAATTTTTGACAAAATTTCCTGTAGAAATAAAATTTTGGGAAAATTTTCTATAGAACTAAAATTTTGACAAAATTTTCTCTAGAAATAAAATCTTGACAAAATTTTCTATAGAAATTAATTTTTGACAAAATTTATTGTAGAAATAAAATTTTGGGAAAATTTTCTATAGAACAAAAAATTTTGACAAAATTTTCTCTAGAAATAAAATCTTGACAAAATTTTCTATAGAAATTAATTTTTGACAAAATTTTTTGTAGAAATAAAATTTTGGGAAAATTTTCTATTGAAACAAAAAAAAAATCCAAAAACTTTCTGTGGATGTAAATTTTGACAAAATTTTCTATACAAATAAAAATTTGACAAAATTGTCTATAGATATACAATTTTGACAAAATTTCTATAGAAAATTTTGACAAAATTAGAAATAAAATTTTGACAAAATTTCTATAGAAAATTTTGACAACATTTTCTGTTGACAATTTTGACAAAATTTTCTATAGAAATAAAATTTTCCAAAAACTTTCTATAGAATGTAAATTTTGACAAAAATTTGATCAAAAACTTCATTTTTATACTTTTCTTAAATATTGTTAGATTTTGTTGGCAGGAATGGCAACCATGACACAGGGGCTAATTGTTGAATTTTTACCGACAAACATATATTTTACACGCAAACAAAAAAAAACGAACCCTATATGTTACTAAATCCAATTTAATTATATTTTAGTTCATGGAATTATTATGTTTAAAGGAAGTTTCCTTGACTTGAATAATTTTTTTGTCCGTAGTAGTTAAATTAACTTTAAAATTGGGAAAATTATAGACAAATGAAATATTTTATTCATGTCTCCCACAAAATATTTCCTAAAATTTTCAAGTTTTATCAATAATGCGCCCATCTTGAACTTCGTATGGCACTAAATATATTTTTGTTATTTTGAACTCCAATGCTATCCTTCAAACTACGAAATTTTCATTAAAAAGTCTTGTGTCATAAATTTTCTTGAGTTTGGGCCTGTTCGAAACCGAAACTTTTTACTAGCATTGGTAAAAATGTGACGTAAATCGAGGTGAGAATAATTTCACTAGCCAAATGGGCTAGTAAGAAATTTAACATTTGTTGAAAATTCTTGACATTTACGACATCACTAGGCTTGACATGTTTTGATTATATCAAAACAATCAGAAATTAGTTTTATTTTTTAAACAAATGAGTACACCAAATTAGCAACTGTTTTTCACCATAGTAATTTGATATCTCACCATTGTAAAAAGTTTCGGTTTCGAACAGGCCCTTTGTTGAAAAAGTATACTTATTATTTTAAATCAGAGTGACATTTGCATTTGTAATACAGTTTAGTTAAATTTTTTAAAATTGACCGAAATTTTCTAATATTAACCAAAAATTTCCTTCCTGATGGGTTCACTGTTTTTTGAGTGTATTCACTCGTTCTCAAGATAACATTCAGTTTTATACCACAAAATTCCTATTCCAATCCAAATATCCCAGAAAACGAGGGGGGCGGGCAAATGTGAACCCTATTAATGATTCATCTGGATACAGCAAATCATATTTATCTCTCTCCTACCTATAGATGTCTAAACGAATCACAGGGTATTTAAATTTCTAAATATCCCCACGAAATTTATTAAATATTTTTAATACGTTCATATTCTAAAGGGTGATTCTTTTGAGGTTAGGATTTTCATGCATTAGTATTTGACAGATCACGTGGGATTTCAGACATGGTGTCAAAGAGAAAGATGCTCAGTATGCTTTGACATTTCATCATGAATAGACTTACTAACGAGCCACAACGTCGAATTTTCAGTGAATGGGCCCTAGAAAAGTTGGCAGAAAATCCGCTTTTTTATCGACAAATTTTGTTCAGCGATGAGGCTCATTTCTGGTTGAATGGCTACGTAAATAAGCAAAATTGCCGCATTTGGAGTGAAGAGCAACCAGAAGCCGTTCAAGAACTGCCCATGCATCCCGAAAAATGCACTGTTTGGTGTGGTTTGTACGCTGGTGGAACCATTGGACCGTATTTTTTCAAAGATGCTGTTGGACGCAACGTTACGGTGAATGGCGATCGCTATCGTTCGATGCTAACAAACTTTTTGTTGCCAAAAATGGAAGAACTGAACTTGGTTGACATGTGGTTTCAACAAGATGGCGCTACATGCCACACAGCTCGCGATTCTATGGCCATTTTGAGGGAAAACTTCGGAGAACAATTCATCTCAAGAAATGGACCGGTAAGTTGGCCACCAAGATCATGCGATTTGACGCCTTTAGACTATTTTTTGTGGGGCTACGTCAAGTCTAAAGTCTACAGAAATAAGCCAGCAACTATTCCAGCTTTGGAAGACAACATTTCCGAAGAAATTCGGGCTATTCCGGCCGAAATGCTCGAAAAAGTTGCCCAAAATTGGACTTTCCGAATGGACCACCTAAGACGCAGCCGCGGTCAACATTTAAATGAAATTATCTTCAAAAAGTAAATGTCATGGACCAATCTAACGTTTCAAATAAAGAACCGATGAGATTTTGCAAATTTTATGCGTTTTTTAAAAAAAAAAAGTTATCAAGCTCTTAACAAATCACCCTTTAGAACCACTAGTAGCTACTAGTGCGACAGATGGTAGACACACAAAAAAACAAAAAGAAACCACAAAAATTTGTCTACTCAAGAGACCAATAAATTTCATTTATTTTGTGTTAATTTAAATTTCATATCTTCCTCGATGTATTCTAATGGCTTGCGTTTTATTTATTTATTTTGCAGATAAGTGTGGCGTTTGTGAGGGACGCAATGACACATGCGAAGATGTTACGGGCCATTTCTATGTCTCCGATTTGTTGAAGGTGCCAAAAACCAAATCATATTTCTATCATGTCACAACAATACCCAAAGGTGAGTAGTGAGCAGACAATGAACCAGAATGATTATTACAATTGAGATTTTTTTGTAAACTGCTATTGATTCTGAGTGACCAGTTAAACTGGCTAAATTGTATGGCGGCCAACATTTGTAGATTACGCACTTGTCTGCTTTTTTGCAACATTTTTTTTTTGTTGTTTTTAATTATTGCCCATATTATTAATGACTTGATTTGAGGCAATCAATGTTTTTCATCGGACCCATTCCATCATTCACTGTTTGCTTATGCTGTGGGTGTCCAATGCTAATAAAACGTTTTTTGAATTTTTAATACCAATTTGGATGTTTTGACACTAAAGCCATCGTTTAATGCTAATCACGAAAAGATAGTAAGATTTACATCATTTGCATGTAGACATTAGACCAAGTGGGAAAGTTTTTTTTTTTTTGACATTAAAAAACACAAGAAATGATTTAATAGCTCAAAATAATTGTAATTAAAATATAACACTGTGAGAAATATAGTTTATCACCATTACATGGGGGTATACTAAATTTGTCATTCTGGTCTAAGACCGCAGAAGATATATTCAATCTATGTCGAGGTATGCCCGCCTTTTGAAAACACTTTGAAATTCATCAAATCGGTGTTTTTAGTACTCCCAAAATGCAGTTGTTTGAGCCGATGTGTGAGAGCTCGCATTATCGTGGTGAAGAGTGATCCGTCTTCGGCGCTTGGTTTTTCGGATTTCTTGGGCGACAAATGACAAAAAATAGTTGTGTACCACTCAGAATTGACTGTTCTGCATAGTTCTAGTGGTACAATTACGACGTGTCCAGTTTTCGAGTTGTTTTGGCTGAGCTAAATCTTAAATATAACCTCAAAGTCAAGCTTTGCGATAGAGATGACAGAGTGCAAAACTACGCTTGACAAATCCCAAAATATAAAAGCAACCCTCGTAGAAAAAGTAACCATTACACACACCCTTTAAAGGGTGATATTGTCAAAATTTTTTCAAGGGAAAACGCGTGTAAATCGGTGAAATCGTTTATTTAAAAAATCAAATTAAATTTCTTTTTCAAGTTCAATTAGTATAAAATTCAGGAAAAATATTTAGTTAAGCTTTCGCTTTTCCAAATCCGAATTGCCGGGCCTCACGCTTGACACCTGCCATCAGATTTTGTACAGCCAGCTTGTCCACCTTCTTCGCCACAGAAAGCCTGTTTGCCTTGAACTGCTGCTCGTCCTTAGCAGTTTTTTTGGTCTCCTTTAGGTTCCGCTTAACAATAGCCCAGTATTTTTCAATTGGGCGGAGCTCTGGCGTGTTGGGAGGGTTCTTGTCCTTGGGAACACCCTGCACGTTGTTGGCGTACCGTAATGGCAAGATGCCAAATCCGGCCAAAACAGTACGGAACAACCGTGTTTCTTCAGGAAAGGCAGCAGACGTTTATTCAAACACTCTTTCACGTAAATTTCTTGGTTGACAGTCCCGGAAGCTATGAAAATGCTGCTTTTCAAGCCACAGGTACAGATGGCTTGCCAAACCAGATATTTCTTTGCGAACTTTGACAGTTTTATGTGCTTGAAAATATCTGCTACCTTTCCCCTTCCTTTTGCAGTATAAAACTCCTGTCCCGGAAGCTGCTTGTAGTCGGCTTTGACGTAGGTTTCGTCGTCCCTTACCACGCAGTCAAACTTCGTCAGCATCGTCGTGTACAGCCTCCGGGATCGCACTTTGGTCGTCGTATTTTGTTTGTCATCGCGATTTGGAGTCACTACCTTCTTGTAAGTCGATAGTCCGGCTCGTTTTTTGGCTCGATGCACGGTTGTAGACGATACACCCAGCCTATTTGCGGCATCTCTGAGAGAGAGGTTAGGGTTTTCGCTTGAAACTACCGGCAACTCTCTTTGTCGTCTCAGCGGCTTCCGTTTTTCGATTTCCCCAGACTTCATGGCTGTCGACACACGTTCCCCAAACACTTTAATTACATTTGTAACGGTTGATTTGGCAACTTTTAGCGATTTTACCAGCTTTGCGTGCGAGTAGCTCGGATTTTCGCGATGCGCGAGCAAAAGTTTGATACCCTGCTCTTCTTGCTTGGACGGCATTTTGACAACTGAAGAGTGAATTCCAAAATCAAAATAGGAGCAATATTCTACACACACACACCTTTAAAATGAGGGGTGCTCAGGTTTTTTAAATGCAAAATTGAAAGAAATACGTCAAGTTTATATTGACCAAATTTTGACCGTATCACCCTTTAAGACCCCATAAAGTATATATATATATATATATATATTCTGAGTCGTGGTGAAGTTCTGAGTCGATCTAAGCATGTACGTCCATCCGTCCGTCTATTGAAATCACGCTAACTTCCGAACGAAACAAGCTAGTAGCTGTTATTGATGTAGGTCGGATGGTATTGCAAATGGGCCATATCGGTCCACATTTACGTATAGCCCCCATATAAACGGACCCTCAGATTTAGCTTGCGGAGCCTCTAAGAGAAGCGTATTTCATCCGATCCGGCTGAAATTTGGTACATGGTGTTGGTATATGGTCTCTAACATCCATGCAAAAATTAGTCCACATAGGTTCATAATTATATATAGCCCCCATATAAACCGATCCTCAGATTTGGTTGCGGAGCCTCTAAGAGAAGCGTATTTCATCCAATCCGGCTGAAATTTGGTACAAAAATTGGTCCACATCGGTCCATAATTATATATAGCCCCCATATAAACCGATCTCCAGATTTGGCTTGCGGAGCCTCTAAGAGAAGCATATTTCATCCGATCCGGCTAAAATTTGGTACATGTTGTTGGTATATGGTCTCTAACATCCATGCAAAAATTGGTCCACATAAGTTCATAATTATATATCCCCCATATAAACCGATCCCCAGATTTGGCTTGCAGAGCCTCTAAGAGAAGCAAATTTCATCGGATCCGGTTGAAATTTGGAACATGGTCTTAGTGTATGGTCTCTAACATCCATGCAAAAATTGGTCCACATAGGTTCATAATTATATATAGCCCCCATATAAACCGTTCTCCAGATTTGACCTCCGGAACCTCTTGGAGGAGCAAAACTTATCCGATCCGGTTCAAATTTGGAACGTGAAGTTAGTATATGGCCGCTAACAACCATTCCAAAATAGGTCCATATCGGTCTATAGTTATATATAGCCGATCCCCAATCACAAAAAAAATTGGTCCATATTGGTTCATAATCATGGTTGCCACTCGAGCCAAAAATAATCTACCAAAATTTTATTTCTATAGAAAATTTTGTCAAAATTTTATTTCTATAGAAAATTTTGTTAAAATTTTATTTCTATAGAAAATTTTATCAAAATTTTATTTCTATAGAAAATTTTGTTAAAATTTTATTTTTATAGAAAATTTTGTTAAAATTTCATTTCTGTAGAAAATTTTGTTAAAACTTTATTTCTATACAAAATTTTGTCAAAATTTTATTTCTACAGAAAATTTTGTCAAAATTTTATTTCTACAGAAAATGTTGTCCAAATTTTATTTCTATAGAAAATTTTGTCCAAATTTTATTTATATAGAAAATTTTGTTAAAATTTTATTTCTATAGAAAATTTTGTTAAACTGAATTATATACGTATTTAATGGACTTACTTATAATTTAGAAGTCGGTGTTACGAGGTTTTAAGATACCTTGCCATCGGCAAGCGTTACCGCAACCCAAGTAATTCGATTGTGGATGGCAGTGTTTAGAAGAAGTTTCTACGCAATCCATGGTGGAGGGTACATAAGCTTCGGCCTGACCGAACTTACGGCCGTATATACTTGTTTCTTCATAAGAAAACTAAATTTTTGCGATTTGCAATTCCGATTATGGGAACATGGGGGTTTATGTCCATTTCAGGACAATAGTAATAATAGTATAAATTTCTTTGCATACTTTCAGTAGGTACATGTGTTCACTGATAACAGTATGGTAATATAGGGAAAATCGATCACAAATATAATATTTGACTCGTAAAATCTCTTATATGTTAACGCACCATTTACGTAATCTTAACGGAATTTGGAATTAAAATGTACAAAATAAAGTCCATTATAAATGAATGTAAACAAAAAGGAGCACAGAATGATAAAAAGGTGTCACAAAAATGTAAATTGTATGAAATTTAGTGACAACAAAAATCACTCGAATAAGTGAAAATTTGCCACTAAAGGTGAGTATAAGTTCGAGTTTAGCCGCTAAAATCTTAAGTTTTTCACTAAAGTGAAAACTTAATGAGTAACAAAGGCATAAAATTATACATATTTGTTGCAGACTTCTTTATAACCTGGTGGGGAATAACCCAAAGCAAATTTTCACAAAGTTTGTATTCTTTAAAATGGATTATTAAAGAAAAGTAATCGTGAAAAAATGACGATTTTAGCGGCTAAACTCGAACTTACAACCCACCTTAAAGTGGCACAAAGATAACCAGAAGATGGAATAATCATTTGGAAAAATTGGCACAATAAGTGACTCAAGTTTTTCTAAGTAACCAATAAAAATTAAATGCATTTGTATCAGTTTTCTAAATAGAATTTTGAAATCACTTTTTTCAAATTAAATTTAAATCAACCTAACCATAATTTTATCTCGATCTCAGCATTCTGGAGGAGATACGATAGACAAGTTTCTTTGCATAGTTTTAGGCGGTACATGTGCTGCTATAAAATATGGAATTCGAAGGGAAAATTAATCCCATCTCGATGTCCTCATTTCAGAGTACGCTAAGTCGAGCCTGTGACTAAGGTTTTAAAAATTTCACATCCAAAAAGGGGGAAAAAGCTCTATTCGTTCTAAAGTGGTCTAAGTCATTTTTAGCCATATTTTATTAGCACTATTTTGAATTCGTACATCTACAATAAACATGATTTTAAGACCAAAAAAAGTGAATTTATGCCTTATACGGTTTTTGAGAAATTAAAAAAAAAAAAACAATTTGAACTTGTTTCCTGTAAAATTCACTTTTTAGACTTAGCGTACTTACTTTTTCCAGAACAAGCTCATATAGCTCTTAAAGTAATTGAGGTAGGTTTTCAAAATGATTATTTTTTATCTACATGCTTTTAGTAAAGGGTGGTTAAATTTTCAAGGGCCGATATTGATTTGGAATAAAACACAAACTATTTAGGAAATTATTGTAATTTTATTTTATTATGATATATTGGTATTACTCAATTATGTTTGGAACAAAATATCGGCCAAATGGGCGCCGCGACCTCGGTGGCACACCTTCATCCGATGGTCCAAATTTTCAATGACGCTGAGGCATAATGGAGGATCTATGCCGTTAATGTGCCGAATTATCCCATCCTTAACTCTTGAATTGTTGCTGGCTTATCGACGTACACCTTTTCTTTCAAATAATCCCAAAGAAAAAAGTCCAACGGTGTTAAATCACATGATCTTGGCGGCCAATTGAATTATCCCATCGCCATTACGTGAGATAACATGGACATTGAATTTGTTGCGCAAAAGAGCCATTGTTTCGTCAGCTGTGTGGCAAGTTGCACCTTCCTGCTGAAACCACATATCGTCCACAACCATATCTTCCAATTCGGGCCATAAAAAGTTCGTTATCATCTCACGATAGGTTAGGTTAAAGTGGCAGCCCGATTAATATTCAGGCTCACTTAGACTATTCAGTCCATTGTGATACCACATTAACTAAAAGTACCTATTACATATGGGCACTTCTAGTTTTAACCGTTGAACCTTCTCGATTATTTTCTTCTGTTGAACCAACCAGATTGTTCCAAAAACATTAGCAGACTGCTTAAGTTAACGTTTTCCAGGTCCGCTAGTAATCTGAAGCTATATGTCCCTAAAATTTGCATACGCCTTACACAAAATGCAGGACACTCACACAAGAGGTGTTTTATTGATTCCTTTTCCTCCGCATCATGACAGCTCATACAATAGTCATTATACTTCGCACCAATAGTTTTTGCAAAATCGCCTATCAGGCAGCGACCCGTTATAGCAGATATCAGGAGTGATATCTGGCGTCTCGAGAACACTAGCATATCTAGTGTGCGGTTTAAGTTTAAATGGGGCCATATTTGCTTGGTGTCGTTACAACCCTTACAATTCTCCCATCGAACATTTGCCATCATGACAGCCTTCTCACGCAGTAAGAGCTTGCAGGTAGCCAGAGGCACACCAACAGATTCTAGTTCCCCTGGAATATGTAAGGTAGTTCCTAGCCTTGCTAGCTCATCTGCTTCGCAGTTCCCCGGTATGTTCCTGTGGCCAGGCACCCATATTAGGTGAATATTGTGCTGCTCAGCCATCTCATTGAGAGATTTGAGGCAGTCGATGGCCGTTTTCGAGTTGAGGAACACAGAGTCCAAGGATTTTATTGCAGGTTGACTGTCTGAGTATATATTAATGCCAATAATATTGCTTGGAGCATTACTTCTCAGCCAATTCACCACTTCTCTTATTGCTAATATTTCAGCCTGAAAAACACTACAGTGATCAGATAATCTTTTCGCTATTCGAAGTTCCAGATCTTTAGAATATACTCCGAAACCCACTTGGCCATCCAATTTGGAGCCATCAGTGTAGAAATATATATATCTTTTATTCCCCGGGGCCCGTGTACACCACGCCTCACTGTTGGGAATTAGAGTCTCAAACTTTTTGTCGAAAAGTGGACTCGCCAAAGTGTAATCCACTACGTTAGGCACATCTGGCATTATTTTGAGGACCGAACTGTGACCGTAACTTTTTTCCGACCACAGCGATAGCTCGCGCAACCGCACAGCCGTTGTTGCAGCTGACTGTTTGGCCAAAATGTTTAAAGGCAATAGATGCAGTATGACATCTCACGATAGCGAACACCATTCACACTAACTGCCTGACCGGCCTCATTTTGGAAAAAAATACGGCCCGATGATGCCGCCAGCCCATAAACCGCACCAAACAGTCACTCTTTGTGGGTGCATTGGTTTTTCGACAATCACTCTTGGATTCTCATTGGCCCAAATGCGGCAATTCTGTTTATTGACAAATCCACTAAGGTGAAAATGTGCCTCATCACTGAAGATAATTTTCTTCGAAAATTTAACATCCACTGTTGACATTTCTTGGAACCATTTAACACGTTGTTGGATTGTGTATCTCTCTATGGCTCAAATTGAGTAAGTCTGAAATAGAGAAATGTCAAAAAAATTCGGAAAAAACTTGGCGTTTAGGTGTGGTTCACATTCAACATCGGCCCTTACAATTTAACCACCCTTTGCAAGTAAAAACAGAAGAAAAATAAAAGCTTTTATCATTAGGTTTATTTCGGTAGTGAAATTGTTAATTTTATAGATCCTAGATTTAAAGCCAGATAGGTCGCAAAAAAATTCCTTATTTTAAAGAAACCGCATCTTTGGCTCGGAATTAATACCAAAATCCCTAAAACGAAGGTCAAAATCTTTGGATCCAAGTATCGTTTAGTGATGTAATATAGTCACATGAAAATTTGCAAGTTGTTACTAAACGCTTCGTTAATACAATAAAATTCCGAAAGCCCTAGCTCGACTTCAGAATATTGAGTTCCACAGAGAATTTTGACTTTTTTGACAAAAATTTCACTTATATCTCTTGTTCGGCCATTTTTTTGGTAGTGTATAACATTTTATTATTCTCAGTCTATCCGGTAGTTTTGTAAGTATCTATTTAGTTTTTAATTATTTAGTCATCGAAAGACATAAAAAAAGCAGCACTGCTAAATTATTCGTCAACAGTAACAACAATTAAGTATCGAACATTCTGAACAACAACCGTTGGTAGTTAACACTTAATTTTATTTAAGGTGTGTTCCAAAATGCGTGCATGTCATTTGAAACCAAACGAAAAACATTGTAAGCTCATCCCAAATAATAGGGTGATTCCAGCAATTTAGTATAGGCGAATGAATAAATTAAAATTACAATTAAATTTTCACTCCATCAGAGGGATGAAAGACCTAGAAGATAATTTAAGGAAAATAACTCTCTTAGAGGAGATAATGCAAATTTATTGATCATTGCCAGATGAGCTAGAATTATTAAAGTAAATTAAATTAATTTAAATTAAAAATTAATATAAATTTCATTTATATGGAGTGGTTACGAAATTGATATTAGAAATATCTAAACACATTTCGAGTACATAATATCTCAACGTAAGGTGAAGTGTCATGCATAATAATGATATCTAAACAAGATACCCTCTAAGCTTGCTAGTAATTAGCCATCTTAAAGCATGTTAAAACATCAAGTACAGCATACAACTTCCTTATCTTCGTCTGTCGGTTATTTCACTATCATTGCTGGCTGCTGATGGAGGGAGGGACTTAATTAATGTCAGTCAAATTCAAAGTCAAAGCCAAGTGTACTAAGGAAGATATGAACATTGGTGATAGGCTGCAGCATCACTACACAACAGCAATGTACACTTAAATGTTGAGAGTCATAAATTGGCAAAAGGGTAATGTACGCCACCTTAACAGGCAAACGTTTTATGACACCCCTGTAGATCATAATCTCGCAGTGAGATGCGATCATGGTGATCAACGCCGTTGTGATCATTTAGTCTATGTAGCTGCTTTACGTTTACGCCAACCGCACCATTGCTTCGCTAGACTATCATCCCTATAGTCACTATCAGCAGATATTTGTATGGCGCTTAGTTGGTTGCTTTTGACAATCAACTTGAACTTGTTTAAAATTTGTGATTTTCCTCCATTGTGATTTTAATTGGCGCCTTCATAGTTGTTCCATGTTCTCGTTGATGGATTACCTCCCTGGTTTGATGGGTTACCTCCCTGTTGATTGGTCCATCTGTGATGGGTTCGCTTGTTGAGCAATTTATTTAGCTTAATTACAAACAAGCCAATCTGAGATTTATATTGTGATTGTGCATGAGATTGGTACCGGATGGGTGATAGATTTGATGGCTTGACTGGTTGAGTGACTGCTATTTTATGAAGGAGGTTAAAAGGTGCATTTTATGCATTCATGTAAATTAATTACATAGACATTTTGTAATCAGTTAATAAAACGAACATTATTAATTGTCAGTTTACTTCCACTGACGTTATAAGAGAAGATGGATTAAGATATCACATTGAGGCGAATATCAAGACATTTTTTAACGAAGAAATAAGAAAGACGGGAAAACTATATGATACTCTTGAGGAATAACGGGTATATGTTAAATTGGTATCACAATTATAAAACGTAGGGTTCCTTTCGCTAGGGACGTGTTTTCGATGTCGTCGGACATTCTGAATCAAATGCCTTCGATAGATGATTCCAAGACCAAGTTGAGGAGGGTGGTCAAGTAATCAAACCCCCCAATTTTCCCAAAAGCTTTAGCATTAGCAGAGAAATTCCCTGGGGGTCAACCACCTTGGATGATTTTGCTCTGTTGATGACTTTGGTAACTTCGGTGGAGACTGCGTATTGCTCTCCTTTTGTGTGGTCAAATATTCAAACCCCCCAATTTTCCCAAAAGCTTCAGCATTAGCAGAGAAATTCCCTGGGGGTCCAGCACCTTGGATGGTTTTGCTCTGTTGATGACTTTGGTAACTTCGGTGAAGACCGCAAATTGCTCTCCTTTTTGTGGTCAAGCATTCAAACCCTAAATTTTCCCAAAAGCTTTAGCATTAGCAGAGAAATTCCCTGGGGATCCAGCACCTTGGATGGTTTTGCTCTGTTGACGACTTTGGTAACTTCGGTGGAGACCGCAAATTACTCTCCTTTTCGCTCTATTACTCTCTAGATGTTCAAGAAACTGTCGATTGAAAAAGTTCTGATTCTTCACCTCCCAGTCGTGACTGAGATCCCAACTTCGTTGGAGACCGCGAATTACTCTCCTTTTGTGTGGTAAAATATTCAAACCCCCCAATTTTCCAAAAAGCTTCAGCATTAGCAGAGAAATTCCCTGGGGGTCCAGCACCTTGGATGGTTTTGCTCTGTTGATGACTTTGGTAACTTTGGTTGAGACCGCAAATTGCTCTCCTTTTTGTAGTCAAGTATTCAAACCCTAAATTTTCCCAAGAGCTTTAGCATTAGCAGAGAAATTCCCTGGGGATCCAGCACCTTGGATGGTTTTGCTCTGTTGACGACTTTGGTAACTTCGGTGGAGACCGCGAATTACTCTCCTTTTTGTGGTCAAGTATTCAAACCCAAAATTTTCCCAAAAGCTTTAGCATTAGCAGAGAAATTCCCTGGGGATCCAGCACCTTGGATGGTTTTGCTCTGTTGGCGACTTTGGTAACTTCGGTGGAGACAGCGAATTACTCTCCTTTTCGCTCTATTACTCTTTAGATGTTCAAGAAACTGTCGATTAAAAAAGTTCTGACTCTTCACCTCCAAGTCGTGACTGAGATCCCAACACCCCTTGTAGTGGAGTTGCAGACGGCTATTACCTTTACCTGTGTCAGGTTGTTCTTGTTCGAACTGTGTTATTCGTCAATTTCGTGTGGCGCTGTTGGCACATGAGCTTGTAGCCAGATAGGGGAACTTTGCGACTAAGATGAGAAGCATCCAGAGTGATCAGGTAGTAAGGCGAGAAGATTTGGCTTATCAAGCGAAAAGGAAACGAGTGTCATGAGGCCCTTAATTACAGGGGGAGACAAACATCAGCTACGCTGCTACCAATCACTGATAGGTAGGAATTGAGACGGTTGCACTTGCCTGATCTTAGTTGGGCAAAAACTACGCTAGTCTTGGGAGGTCTATTCCTCCAGTACTGTGGGTGGTAGTTACAATTCGAGAGCAGGATTACCTTCGTAGCTTCTCACCGTTTGAGGTACAATGTCCTACTGAATACTGCCCAGAACTGTCTGATCTAGAGGCTCTCTTTTATAGATCTGGACTTTGATAACAACCCAGGAGATACAGCTTTGACAACATATAATTGGATCAAAGCAACGGGAGGATCTCGGGTTCCACCCAAAGGCTATCTAGGGGTGTATTGCAGTGACGTACTGTCGCAGTTCGAACGGTAGCGTTCTGGCAAATATCACTTGTCTGAGGTGTTCACGATGGCGTTCCATAGTTTACCAATTGCCTTTTAGAAAGACAACGAGTTTTTTTGTCCGTAACCCTAGTGCTGCCGTCATGAGACTTGATGACCTTGTCTCTCCAATGAGCCTTATCACAAGTTGCAGTGGCATGGGCAGACAAATTGTAAATGCTGTGGAATATAACCCCGAGAGTCTTGGGGTAATTTATAGCCGGAATTTTTTCGCCATCGAGTCTGACATTTAACTGCCTGCGTACTTCTGCCGTCCATGTATTGAATAGTTGGTTGAGGTTTTGGTTACAGATATCCTCAAATTTCTAATCGATCGCAGATGTACAGATGATTGCACTGTTGTCCGTATATGATACAATCTCAACGCTTTCCGGAGTGTGTGAAATAGAGGAAAGGTAGATGTTGAAAAGTGCAGGAAATATCGACCCACCTTTTCGAACTCCCTGGTTTACTCTATGGGGTTTTGACTTGTAATCCCTAAATTCGACGTACGACTGGCTCCCGCATAGATAATTTCAGGTACTCTAGATTCAGTCCCTTGATTCTAGGATCTGCAAGGTTAGCACGACGGCTCTGGGAATGTAGGCCTCATCTGGGAAATTCAAACAAGTTGCTGCGTTGTTGATGTCCCAGAACACCATCTGGGAAACATGAATATGGGAAGGGAATGGGAGCTTGCTAGTACGGCGATCTGCGTATTCTCCGAATCCGTCTTAGTTGGCCTTCTTGTAGTTGAAAAACGTCCGTGGTTCAGAGGTTATGAAATCGGACCGTTGTTCAATGGTGATAATTATAGGGAGATGGTCTGATCCCAGCCAAATGGCGGCTTACCAAGATACACCTAGACCTCGCTTTGCGTCGTTTCGTTTTGCGTTTTTTCGAAGTTGCGTCGCTGCTGGCTTAGTACTAGTTTACACTTTGCGTCGTTAGAATTTCGAAGATGCGTTGTTATCGCTGTTATCTGTCTCCAATTTTTGCATGATTTGCCATAGACTCATAATTCACGCAAAGCGAGGTCTATGTGTACGTCATTTATCCGACCAAGTGACGCTAAAGACATGGTGTAATCACCCATGATTATCTTGGGGACCTTTTCGTTCACCACGCAATAGGAAAGCCGGGTGTAATAGGAAAGCCAGGCCTCCACCTCCATTCCTAGTTTGTTCACAATGGAGCAAGCTACAAGTGACTATACTCCCGCAGCAGTGTTAGGCCGTAGCAGTTCCGGAAGTGCGCCCGGTTACTCCTGAGCGAAGCCGAACGGTGCTTAATCTGGTGTCGGCAGATAGAACAGTACCATGTTCCGGGGGTTTCCTCTATCCCAGCTCCAATCATAAGAAAACGGAGGACCGAGAATTACAATCGTCTTCTTTTTGAAAGGGACAAACATTAACTTAATTAGAGTGAACCTCCCCTACACAAGAAAATACCAATTACATCACTCCAATTATTTCTTAATCAGTCTCAAACAAAGTCTACTAAATTATTTTCGATGCTTATACTCAATACAAAATATTATTTTATTAACCCCATTTCATTCTCTTTCAGGTGCTTCCAATATCGTCATCGAACAACCTGGCAATCATGATGAGAACTTCATTGTTTTGAGAGATGATCAAGGTAGATCACTAATGAATGGTGATCAGATTCTGACAGCTTATCGAAATGTAAGCTATTATGCAGGAGTTGCTTACGAATATAATGGATCGAATAGTACGATTGAGAGAGTCAATACAACATACACGAAAAAACTGAAAAGAGATCTAAGAGTAGAGGTAAATCTCAATAATAATCTCTCGTCTAACAATCAATTAAACGTTTTGCCATCTTTTATTTATTACAGATCATTTCAATGACTTCTCACAATCAAAGAGATAACGATACGTTACTCTTAACCTATTCATATACGATGGAGAGATCCAATCAAGTAGTACAGGATGTTGAACTTTATCGTTGGGAAATGCAGCAATGGGGCGTTTGTGAATCTCTATGCCAGGGTGGTGTACATCGTCTTCCGGTATGTATCAGTACCAGAAGACGTTTGAAAGTGGCACCTCAATTCTGTGATATGCAAGCAAAACCGCCTACCGAATATAGGGCGTGTAATACGGATTGTATACTCACGTAAGTATATAAGAACTTCGTATAATTTACTTTCGAATTTATTTGCGGCATTGAGAGTTACTTCTCAGAGAATAATTTATCTCTTTGGACCATTGAAGTTATCTTTTTATGTTGTATCGTTGAGGATATACGGAATTTTTTTCACTCCTAATGACACGTAGTCTTTTGAACCCCCAGATCTGTCCGGGGGATCCTACTCACCGATTAACAGTTGTCACCTCAGTGTTACGTGTTATTGGTAGATCACAAGGTTCCTTTCGGAAGCCTCCGATGTTTGTCTCTGATCCAAGTAGGCATATAAAAGGATCCCGAGATCTGTTCGGTTTACCGCATTGCACGAGGAACCTTTCGGAAGCCTACCCGGTTTGCTTCTGATCCAAGCTGGGATATAGAAGGATTCTGAGTTCCGTTCGGTGCAACCAGATTCTCTCCAAACTTGTGAAGTATGGGATACCTTCTCATAGCAGTTCGGATACTTTGATATTTCAGTGGATAATTGATTGACGCCGAGTAGACACATTTGCGTCGTCTCAGCCGTCCGATGTTAAAATTTAGTATCAGCTGCCACCGACAAAACTGGGTTGGCTTCTTTCTCTGCCTATGACTTTTTTATGCAATATAGGCAATCTTATTGTGTTAGCAATGGTCCATACACCATGAAACATAACATTGATTCCCAGGTAAAGAGTGGACTATAGTCCTGCCAGAGTAATTTGAGTACTCTACGTTTGGAAGTGTTGTGGCATCACCATATTTCCAATTGGTTTATAGGTTACTGTCCCAGCTGCTATAGGTTACTGTCCCAGGCTACTGTCCCAGGTCTGCTGAAAGAGATTACCTTGCAATCTTTAATTTCATTGGAGATTTCCCACAGTTATATTTATTGATCGATGGTCAAATTTCATCACATGTGAAAGAAAGATATACATAAATTATAGCGTACCCTGATTGGATTGATTCAATTGACCCCAAGGAATTCCTCAGCGGAGGCCCGATTTCCCATCGGAAGCTGAGGGTCTCGTACGCGAGCGTTTGTACTAGAATAACGGAACTGAATCTGGAGAGTTCTAAGGTATTAAACACATGAACTCTTAAAGCAATGTAACTTAATCTGCAGTATTGGAAAGTTGTGGCCAAACTTTTGAACCTTCTTGAAACCTGAAAACAGGGGTGACACGGCAGCAGTCTTTTTGGTGACTTGATTGTCATTGATACTACGAAATTTTCGAAGGGTTTCAGCCTACAATTTTTTGAGCATTCCAAGAGCGACAAAACTTCTATGAAACAGTGGTAAAACTTTCAGCCATCGCTACTTTGGGAAAAAGGCAAGCTGGTTCAAATGAATCGAGGCGTAGATGCGAGTAAAGGGTATTGAATGGTCTTAGCACTATTCCTACCAGTCCGAGACATAGTGCTCAATATGTTTCGCATCATTTGGGAGGCGATAGTTACCAAAATAAAAAGAATCCAAAAGCAAAACGCTGACGGTACAAGCTATGGACGGTACAAGCTATGGGGTGACGACTGGTGGGGCTTGACTATGAATGGTGGGCTGGGTTTGGTCGGACGATGACGAAGACTCGGGCAGCGCTGGTTGAGGAGCGGGCGATGTGCTTGATGACGATGATGATGAAACGATGTCGGTGGATTGACTGGGTGATGACAACTGGTGACGACGGCGAATAGTACGGAGTTGACGGTAGGGTCGGGCCGACGGTGTTCGTGTTCGGGGTTAACGATGGGGTCGGGCCGACGTTGATAGTGTGCGGTGATGGCGGTGGTATCGGGCTGGTGATGTTCGTGTACGATGATGACGGTGGGGTCGGGCCGACGGTGTTCGTGTACTGGGATGACGATGGTGTCGGGCCGACGACATTCGTACGCGGTGATGACGAGGGTATCGGGCCGACGGTGTTCGTGTACGGTTATAACGAGGCTGTCGGGCCGATGTTGATCGTGTGAGGTGGTGGTTTCGGGCTGGTGATGTTCGTGTACGATGATGATGGTGGGGTCGGGCCGATGGTGTTCGTGTACTGGGATGACGATGATGTCGGCCGACAATGTTCGTAAACCTTGATGTTAGTGGAATCGGGAAAATACACTTGGTTGATGCGGACGAACCGCGTAAGTGAACGAACCGCGTAAGCGGACGAACCGCGTAAGCAGCCGAACTGCATAAGCGAACGAATCGCGTAAGCGAACGAATCGCGTAAGCGGACGAATCGCGTAAGCGGACGAACCGCGTAAGCGAACTAATCGCGTAAGCGGACGAAGCGCGTAAGCAGCCGAACTGCGTAAGCGAACGAATCTCGTAAAGGGGGGGTTAGTATAGAGAGGGGAAAGGGAAAGGATAGGAGAAGGGTAGTCGGGAGTTCTATTCTACAGGGTTCGGATGCGAACGAATCGCGTAAGCGGACGAACCGCGTTAGGATGAATCGGTTGTTGCTTTCGGAGGTTTGGCAGCGGTCGTTGCCACTCGCTTTACTGTTCGTCAAGCCTCGGTTGATTCATGCCATCGTCGCCGAAAGCCTACATTCTTAAGTCGGTCGAGACATCAACCCAATGAGAATTACCAACATGTAATCTCAACAATGTTGGGTGATGAAAACATGTTTCCCTTTGATACCACTTGTACCGCATGCAAGAAAGAGGTTACGGTTGTAATGGTTACCGTGACGCACAGCAACCAAGCGGGTACAGTGGTACAAAGGGGAAAAATGTGATATCTATATAAATCAATTAAAACCAAAACAAGAACAATATGTACGAGCAACTGGCTCGTTACAGATTGAACACACGAACCTTGTGGAATATAGAATGAGAATATGACCATAACACAATATCCTGTCATTGTCCTGATTTCATAAGGCAAAGATGTTAATATCTGAGTGGAAAATCTTCTGAAAGTGGACTAACTATACAAAAGAGAGAAAAAGTATTGAATACATTTCACTGCTAGTTAAGACAAGGAATCTAGCTGGAAGGGGATATGACACTACTTTTCTTTTCGAGCCTACCGAACCTAACCTAATATATTGTCAAACAACTACGTAGTGAATAATGTAATTGGAGTCCAACCACCGACCAACACACTGAAGAACCTGGGATATGCTGGGAAGAAAGAGTTAGAGCGCAATGTACGTCAGCCAATATGAGGCAGTGAAATCAGGATACTCCTTTTAACATAACCATGATTTACTGGCAACGTGTCAGATTTAAGCAAGGGAAGAGAATGAAGCTGACGCACTGTTAAGCAGGTTGTCTGCAGATAATGAAGCCGAACCATTTTTACTGGCGGAGGCCGAGTTAAATTTTTTGCGCCTGACGACTGATCTGATCTTGTATTGATTAGAAATTGGCATCGTTCTTTGATTAAAATATTCACATATTTGTTTTCAGGTTGAATGTTACCGGCTACACAGAATGTTCAGCCTCGTGTGGTGCTCTTGGAACCAGAGAGAAAATCTATCAGTGTATACAAACCTTTACCGAAACTGGACGAGCCAATATTGTGGACTTGAAATATTGTGAAGCGAATTTCGATATAAACACTCGAGAAGAATGTCGAGAAGGTTGCTGGAAATATACTGATTGGAAACCGGTAAGAGAAGAAGAGGCAATTTTTTTTCGATAGAAATTTGTTTCACTAACTTTTCCAATTTGTCCATAGTGTTCACGTTCTTGTGATTATGGAGTTCAAACTCGAAGCGTGGCTTGCTATTTCAATAACTCATTTGTCCATGATGATTATTGCAATAGCAAGACTAAGATAAATCAACGTGATATCACTCGCATGTGTAGCATGGAACCTTGTCAACCCTATCAGGCAACAGAATCAACATTGATGCGGGCAGAGGTTAGTTGGAAAGCCAAATATCTTATATGGAATGAATAGAGAACAGTTTGTTTTTTGTATTTCAGAAATCGTCAAGGCATATTGCGAATAATTGGTGGACTGGCGATTGGGGAGAATGTAATGAGAAATGCGAAAAGAATCGTACTGTGATTTGCATTAATTCCGATGGCATTGGTTGTGCCGTTGACCAGAAACCCTTAAGCCAAAGGAAATGTTGTACCATAAAATATGTTTCCAAATGGTCAAGCGTAAGTCCAGAGTGCTTACCGTTTTCACAAAAGCCAAAGTTATTTAATCTCTCTCTCCCCCATAATAAATAATTCCAAGTTATGTCTCTTTACTAATCAATTTTGCATCCCTTTTGTATTTTGTTTTTTCTCTCTTTTTCTTTCACTCTCTCTCCCTCTTCCTATACCTATAACCCATTTGCAAATACCCATCATCGATGTCATATGCTCATGAAAACAACAAAACAAAACAATAAACAACAAAAATCAACATTCATTCATTCGCTCATTTAATTAATTAATCTCCCACTAGTGTTCGGTTCAATGTGGCAACGGTAAACGATACAAGGAAATGAATTGTGCCCGTGTCTATAAAGCAGAGATCAAAGGTACACCCAGACGACGAGAACTTATCGATCCTATACACTGTCGTGATCTGCCTATGCCCAAACCGAAACGTACCGAAAAATCTTGTAATATCTCCTGTAAATGGGCCGTCTCAAATTGGTCCCAGTGTCCGGCAGATTGCAGTGACGAATATCAATTCCGTTCAGTTTATTGTGAATCGCTAGGCCATCCTACAAATCACACATACTGCGATGCTTCGAAGAAACCTCCCGTTAAGAAGATTTGTAATAATTGCGTCAAAAGAGAATATAAATTATTATCAAATGTAAGAGACAATCCTCTACATATTTTATATATACATTTCCTATATACATATAAATACAGTCAAAGATATTTTTTGTGCTTATCGTTTTTACAAAAATCTAAAGAAAATAGCAATCAATTTCGTTCATGGAATAACCACGCAGCAAAAACAACCTGGCCAAAAATGTAGTGTATTGTTTCGATCAGGAAGTGATGCAAAATGGATCAATTCTTATTGTGTGATCCGAAGTCAGTGTTTTAGGTGTGAATTAAAAGAATTTGTGATATTTTTCCCAATAAATAACATTTATAATTTTTTATGATTTTGTCTGAAACCTTTGACCCAAACAAATTTTCAAAAATTCGCTAATTTTCTAGAATGGATCAAGCATTTTTTTCGACATCATTTTAAGAATTTGAAACATTTTATCAAGGATTAATTTCAAAATAAAATCATATTTCAAAATAAAATTACCCATTAAATTATGAAAAACCGAGAGTTATAAAAATTTTAATTAAAAGATATTCCTGCTCCTGGGAGCAAGCATTTTTGGAAGTGATTTTAAACTTGTGCCTTTAGAACAACTTCCAAATTTTTTGCTGGGTGCATTAATACCGTCTGCTATTTGGATGTGATAATCAGTAACTGTTACGATTTCTTCAACGTTTTACGTAATGTTGTAATGGAGCTTACTATCACGGTTGCCCTTGAGCCAAAAATAATATACCAAATTTTAAAGAAAATCTTACCAAAAAAAGTACCAAATAAAAAAAAATTATTTATTAAAATTTTATTTCTATGTCAAAATATTATTACTAAAGAAAATTTTGTCAAAATTTTATTTGTACAGAAAATTTTGTCCAAATTTTATTTCTATGGAAATTTTTCACAAAATTTTATTTCTATAGAAAATTTTCATAAAATTTTATTTCTATAGAAAATTTTCACAAAATTTTATTTCTATAGACAATTTTCACAAAATTTTATTTCTGTAGAAAATTTTCACAAAATTTTATTTCTATAGAAAATTTTCACAAAATTTTATTTCTATAGAAAATTTTCACAAAATTCTATTTCTACAGAAAATTTTCAGAATATTATATTTCTATAGAAAATTTTCACAAAATTTTATTTCTATAGAAAATTTTATTACGGTATAAAATATTATTTCTATAGAAAATTTTGTCAAAATTTTATTTCTATTGAAAATTTTGTCAAATTTTTATTTCTATAGAAAATTTTGTCAAAATTTTATTTCTATAGGAATGTTTGTCAAAATTTTATTTCTATTGAAAATTTTGTCAAATTTTTACTTCTATAGAAAATTTTGTCAAAATTGTATTTCTATAGAAAATTTTCACAAAATTTTATTTCTATAGAAAATGTTCACAAAATTTTATTTCTATAGACAATCACAAAATTTTATTTCTACAGAAAATGTTCCCAAATTTTATTTCTATAGACAATTTTCACAAAATTTTATTTCTATAGAAAATTTTCACAAAATTTTATTTCTGTAGAAAATTTTCACAAAATTTTATTAAGATATAAAATCTTATTTCTACAGAAATTTTTGTCAAATTTATGTCTATAGAAAATTTTCACAAAATTGTATTTCTATAGAAAATTTTCAAAAAATGTTATTTCTATAGAAAATTTTCACAAAATTTTATTTCTATGGAAAATTTTCACAAAATTTTATTTCTATAGAAAATTTTCACAAAATTTTATTTCTATACAAAATTCTAACACAATTTTATTTCTGCAGAAAATTTTCACAAAATTTTATTACAATATTATATCATATTATATAATGATATAATATTTTATTTCTATAGAAAATGTCAAAATTGTATTTCTATAGAAAATTTTGTTAAAATTTTATTTCTATAGAAAATGTTCACAATTTTTTATTTCTGCAGAAACTTTTCACAGAATTTTATTTGTATAGAAACTTGTCATAAAATTTCTATAGACAATTTTCACAAAATTTTATTTCTGTAGAAAATTTAAGTTCTATGGGAAATTTATGTAGAAAATTTTAACAAAATTCTATTTCTATAGAATATTTAGACAAAATTCTATTTTTATAGAAAATTTGTGAATTACCCCTTAGTTGGAGAGGAATATCTTGCAAAATCTACCAAAACGTCAAAAATTCTACCAATCTACCAAACAGTAAAAAATCTACCATTTGTGGTACAATTCTACCAAATGTGGGAACCGTGCTTACTATACGTTTGTTGCTAAATAATCATACACTTATTTATGAGAGTTTCTGTAGGAATTTAAGATAAAGTTGACGAACGTTAGGTTAGGTGGCAACCCGATGTATCAGGCTCACTTAGACTATTCAGTCCATTGTGATACCACATTGGTGAACTTCTCTCTTATCACTGAGTGCTGCCCGATTCCATTTTAAGCTCACTGACAAAGGGCCTCCTTTTTATAGCCGAGTCCGAACGGCGTTCCACATTGCAGTGAAACCACTTAGAGAAGCTTTGAAACCCTCAGAAATGTCACCAGCAATACTGAGGTGGGATAATCCACCGCTGAAAAACTTTTTGGTGTTCGGTCGAAGCAGGAATCGAACCCACGACCTTGTGTATGCAAGGCGGGCATGCTAGCCATTGCACCACGGCAAAAAAAAAAACATAAGGCAAAATGTTATTGAAATCGTTAGCAATAGTTCATAGTATCGTATCCAAAAACAGGCTTATCGTGATAGCGTTATCAATTAATGGCAGACCAGATTTAAGGATCAGTACTGAAAAATATCAAATATTTGGACGAAAGAGATAAATAAGCGACGCTGAAAACCAATAAGAAGTTTATCTTCATGTGTCTAGGGATATACAGGCTATTACAGTTAAATCTTCTTTAGAGAACACACAAAAAAATCTCTATTTCTTCAGATATTATTTAAATTAAGGTTGAACTACATGCTACGCATGGATGCGTACGTTGATTGAAGAGTTTTATTTTCCTTGTGAACGCAATTGCTAGGTTAGATAAAAAATCAACCCTTCAAACAACGCACAGGCATTAATGCATGGTATTTAATTCAAACGTTAATGGTGCAAACTTGTGTTTTTTTTTTTTTTTTTAAATTAATATTATCAATTTATTTTTCCGAATATTTCCAACACAATTCTTTCCGTTTATATTAAATGCTTTCAATACTCTTATGGGCGGCATTCGTCAAACCATTTCATAAAAAAAAAACAAAAAACTTTCCTAGAATAGTTACCCCTCATAAAAATGCGTCTCATTGCATGTATGTAGCAATCCCTATGTGATGCGTAATAACCCAGTAAAAAAAGTCAAAATGGAAAATCCAAAGGAATGGTAAATATCCAAATGATTCTACAATCCAGTGTATATTTGTAGTGATTTAAAGGTGGTTTGCCAAATAGTTCCAAATTTTAAAAATCTTGATATATAGTAATGTTCATTAAGTATTGTGTTTTAATTATTTAGTTAGTTTGTACTTACCCCCTACTATATTTATTTGTTATTTAATTTATGTTATAAACAAATGATAATACATATTATATTTACATTTATATAAAATTTAAATTTAGTAAAAATATTTATATAATATTTAATTAAGTCATAACCATCAAATCAGTTCGTAGAAACTAAATGTACGCTAATTTGGATTTTATGTTCTTCAATTATAATTTCCATCAGTTTACTCAAATTTCCAGTGATGTTGGTGACTCTTGGGTAGTTGGATTCTGGGCCACTTTTACACGTTTTTATACCCTCCGCCATAGGATGGGGGTATATTAACTTTGTCATTCCGTTTGTATCACATCGAAATATTGCTCTAAGACCCCATAAAGTATATATATTCTGGGTCGTGGTGAAATTCTGAGTCGATCTAAGCATGTCCGTCCGTCCGTCCGTCTGTCCGTCTGTCCGTCCGTCCGTCTGTCCGTCTGTCCGGCTGTCCGTCCGTCTGTGGAAATCACGCTAACTTCCGAACGAAACAAGCTATCGACTTGAAACTTGGCACAAGTAGTTGTTATTGATGTAGGTCGGATGGTATTGAAAATGGGCCATATCGGACCACGTTTACGTATAGCCCCCATATAAACCGATCCCCAAATTTGGCTTGGGGAGCCTCCCGGAGCAGCAAAATTCATCCGATACGGTTGAAATTTGGTACGTGGTCTTAGTATACGGTCTCTAATAACCATGCAAAAATTGGTCCATATCGGTCCATAATTATATATAGTCCCCATATAAACCGATCCCCAGATTTGACCTCCGGAGCCTCTTGGAGCGGCAAAATTCATCCGATCCGATTGAAATTTGGTACCTGATGTAAGTATATGGTCTCTAACAACCATGCAAAAATTGGTCCATATCGGTCCATAATTATATATAGCCCCCATATAAACCGATCCCCAGATTTGACCTCCGGAGACTTTTGGAGGGGCAAAATTCATCCGATCCGGTTGAAATTTGGTACCTGATGTTAGTATACGGCCTCTAACTACCATGCAAAAATTGGTCCATATCGGTCCATAATTATATATAGCTCCCATATAAACCGATCCCCAGATTTGACCACCGGAGCCTCTTGGATGAGCAAAATTCATCCGATCCGGTTGAAATTTAGTACATGGTCTTAGTATACGGTTTTTAACAACCATGCAAAAATTGGTCCATATCGGTCCATAATTATATATAGCCCCCATATAAACCGATCCCCAGATTTGACCTCCGGAGCCTCTTGGTGGGGCAAAATTCATCCGATCCGGTTGAAATTTGGTACCTGATGTTAGTTTACGGCCTCTAATAACCATGCAAAAATTGGTCCATATCGGTCCATAATTATATATAGTTCCCATATAAACCGTCCCCAGATTTGACGTCCGGAACCTCTTGGAGGAGCAAAAGTCATCCGATACGGTTGAAATTTGGTACATTTTGTCAATATATGGCCTCTAACAGCCATGTTAAAATTGGTCCATATCGGTCTTTAGTTATATATAGCCGATGACTTATTACACAAAAATTGGTCCATATCGTCAAAAATAATCTACCAAAACTTTATTTCCATAGAAAATTTTGTAAAATTTTATTACTATAGAAAGTTTTGTCAAAATTTCATTTCTATAGAAAGTTTTGTCAAAAGTTTATTTCTATACAAATGTTTGTCAAAATTTTATTTCTATAGAAAATTTTGTCCAAATTTTTTATACCCTGCGCCACACTGTGGAACAGGGTATTATAAGTTAGTGCATATGTTGTAACACCCAGAAGGAGACGAGATAGACACATGGTGTCTTTGGCAATAATGCTCAGGGTGGGTCCCTGAGTCGATATAACCATGTCCGTATGCCCGTCTGTCCGTCCGTCCGTCCGTTCATCCGTCCGTCCGTCTGTCTGTGAACACATTTTTGTGATCAAAGTCTAGGTCGCAATTTAAGTCCAATCGCCTTCAAATTTGGCACATGTTCCTAATTTGGGCCAGAATTGAACCCTATTGATTTTGGAAGAAATCGGTTCAGATTTAGATATAGCTCCCATATATATCTTTCGCCCGATATGCACTAATATGGACCCAGCAGCCAGAGTTTTATTCCGATTTGCTTGAAATTGTACAAACATAACACTTAGTCGTATAGTCAAGTGTGCAAAATTTGATTGAAATCTGTTCAGATTTAGATATAGCTCCCATATATATATTTCGCTCGATATGGACTTATATGGCCCCAGAAGCCATATTTTTGGCCGAAATTTGAAATTTGAAATTTTGCACTAGGAGTACAATTAGTAGTATAGTCAAGTGTGCGAAATTTGATTGAAATCGGTTCAGATTTAGATATAGCTCCCATATATATCTTTCGCCCGATATGGACTAGTATGGTCGTAAAAGCCAGAGTTTTGGCCCAATTTTGTTGAAATTTTGCACAAGGAGTAGATTTAGCATTATAGCTATGCGTGCCAAATTTGGTTGAAATCGATTCAGATTTAGATATAGCTCCCATGTATATCTTTCGCCCGATATGGACTAATATGGTCCTAGAAGCCAGAGTTTTGGTCCACTTTGTTTAAAATTTTACACTAGGAGTACAATTAGTAGTGCAGTTAAGTGTGCAAAATTTGATTGAAATCGGTTCAGATTTAGATATAGCTCCCATATATATCTTTCGCCCGATATGGACTAATATGGTTCTAATAGCCAGAGTTCTGGCCCAATTTGGTTGAAATTTTGCACAGGGAGTAGAATTAGCATTTTAGCTATGCGTGCCAAATTTGATTGAAATCGGTTCAGATTTAGATATAGCTCCCATATATAGTTTTTGCCCGCTTTACACTCATATGACCACATAAGCCAATTTTCTGCTCCGATTTAGATGAAATTTTGCACAGGGAGTAGAATTAGTGTTGTAGCAATGCGTGCCAAATTTGGTTGACATCGGTTCAGATTTAGATATAGCTCCCATATATATTATTTTCTGATTTCGACAAAAATGGTCAAAATACCAACATTTGCCTTATAAAATCGCCACTGCTTAGTGGAAAAGTTGTAAAAATGACTCTAATTTTCCTAAACTTCTAATACATATATATCGAGTGATAAATCATAAATAAACTTTTGCGAAGTTTCCTTAAAATTGCTTCAGATTTAAATGTTTCCCATATTTTTTTACAAACATTGTGTTCCACCCTAGTGCATTAGCCGACTTAAATTTTGAGTCTATAGATTTTGTAGAAGTCTATCAAATTCTGTCCAGATCGAGTGATATTTAAATGTATGTATTTGGGACAAACCTTTATATATAGCACCCAACACATTTGACGGATGTGATATGGTATCGAAAATTTAGATCTACAAAGTGGTGCAGGGTATAATATAGTCGGCCCCGCCCGACTTTAGACTTTCCTTACTTGTTTTTCTATAGAAAATTTTCTCAAAATTTTATTTCTATAGAAAATGTTCTCAAAATTTTTTTTCTATAGAAAATTTGTCAAAATTTTATTTCTATAGAAAATTTTGTCCAAATTTAATTTCTATAGCAAATTTTCTCAAAATTTTATTTCTATACAAAATTTGTCAAAATTTTATTTCTATAGAAAAATTTGTCAAAATTTTATTTCTATAGAAAATTTTGTCAAAATTGCATTTCTATCAGAAATTTTGTAAAAATTTTATTTCTATCAGAAATTTAATGTCTATAGAAAATTTTGTCAGTTTTTCTTTTTTTTTGCCTCAAATTGTCTATTGAAGTCGCAAACATTTATGCTGAAGACTTCAGATTTCGGTTAATCTTTATAACTTATACCAGGTTATAAAACATTTGATCTGTATGCAAGTCAGCCGATTAAACATATTATCTTCTCCGATAGACTCATAATCATTTTCCTAGTTGTACTTCTATATCTCTAATCGGGGGTCCATATACTATTTCTTATTAGCAAGATAGAGGGCGCTATTCTTTATTAATCTTCATGAATAGGAGAGGTATTTAGTAAGTTTATTTATTTAAGCCATTTCATTTTGTATTTGTATTGTCCAATTAACGTTAAATATAAGGTATACTATATATAAGCTCTGCACGACTTTAGTTCTATGGTTTAATAATTACTTTATATATAATAAAATTTAGCAAATCGTAAACACTTGGAATTTACATGGATGTAGAGAATATACCATTACTTTGGAATACTGAATCATTTTCGTTTTTGCTGGGATTTGCGACAATCGTAGAAAATTTCAAGAATGCTTTGTTTTCATGTAAATAAATAGAATAGAGAGAATTTCCAAGGCATTTTTCAAGGGCGCATTTTCTCCGATTTGGCAGTACTGGTTTGTTTGAAAAAGAAAAAAAAAACAAATAAAAGCTTGTTTTAGTTTATAGCGATTAAATTATCTACTTTCTGAAATTTTCTTCTTTACAATTGAATTTACGAAATTAAACTTACAATTAATTTTTTCCAATTTCCCTCCTCCATCACTATCACACACGCACACAGTGCAACTGTGAAGGATATCGAAGAAGGCGTGCCATCTGCTATGATTCGCATCGTCAACGTATTAGCTGTCCGACCAAGGAAAAGGTCATACGTGAAAAATGTAAACCACCGCCGCATTGCTATCCATCATCCTGTTATGAACTGCGTAAATATCGTAAAGCTTTTGCCGACGGTGAATACGTACTGTATGTACATCAAACGCCTATGAAGATTTACTGTCATGATATGCGATCCGCACATCCCAAAGAATATGTCACAGTAAATGAAACGGAAAACTATTCCATTTATTATGATCATAAAACCCGAACTCCCGATCACTGTCCACCCGAATCAAGGGAACGTGAATATCGTGATACATCGTTGAGATCGGGACGTACAACATTCCGAAAAATCGGTATTGATATTGTAACGCTACGAGTATTCGAGGATGATTTCACCTTTGCCGATACGCTGGGTACGCCTCAGCCCTATGGATCGGCAGGTGATTGTTACAATAGACGAAAACAATGTCCGCAAGGAGATTTTTCAATAAATTTGGAGCACACTGGATTTAGGCTGAGGCATGGTGCTGTATGGGAAGCATACGGTAATCATGTGATAATAAAGGAATCATCATCGGTAAGTTTGAAATTGAATTAACATAAGCTAAAATAATTAAATTAAAATAAATGAAATTTAAACTGATTTAAATTAAATTTTAATTTAAAATGAAATGAATTAAGGGAAATTTAATCAAATTATTTCACCATAAACAAAATTCAAATAAAATTAAGGGATAGTAGTTATATAAAAATGATGCACAAGGGGAAAGGGATATTTCGAATGTGATTTTTATTAGAAAATACTTTATGCACTTGACAGGGTGTCCACTCGTGTGCCGGACTCCGTTACAATTAGCTACCGGCTAAAAATCCATCCCTTTTCCTCGGGGTATGAGATCCAGGAATCGCATTTGCATTACTTCGAGGTGGACCCCCATATGATCCTTGACCATCTCCATCTAGTCCGCATCCAGATTCAAGCTTATATTACTTAACATATGTCGTAGAGTCCATGTCAATCTTTTTTCTGCGGAGAACGTGTTCTACAAATCGCCCTATGTTCTCCCAGATCCTCTCGCTCTGTGCCATCTTCTGGATTATATTTCTCCAAGAGACATATCCAACTTCATCTTCTAGCGCTCTCCGTCATTTTGGGCACCGGCTATATCAGAAGAATGTGAGCTCGGCGTCGTTCGAGACCTCTTCCTCTTAGTAAATACAGTTTTCTGACCTGCATTTCCCAATACGATGCAGATACTTGCGAAAATATCCGTGAGCAGAGAACATCTGAGTCATGTAATACGTTACTTCCCCATATCTTCTCTCTTGCCATGACCCTATAATAAGTGCTTGTGTCCATCTGCCCTTTGCCTCCTTTCTCCATCGTTCCTACCATATATCTCTGGTCTCTTATTGAATGTTCGGTATCATGTCCGTCGCGCCTTGTTGTTTGGCCTCGAATACCTTCTGTCGCTCAATCGCCTGTAGGTATATTGGAATCGTTCCCGCTATCGTTAGTGCGGCTTTCCCCATGCGGTATGCTGAAGTAATTCTCCGAACTGCCGTTCTCTGTACTGAAAGCAGCTTTTTCGTATAATCCGTCTCTGTAGGATCAACGTTCAGATTTCACATCCATAGAGGGGTATACTGCTAGTCATCTCCATGAGCATCCTTCTTCTTTTTGGAAGAGGACTTCCTATGTTTGGAGTACATTAGTTTCGAGGCCAACCTTAGTCCAAGGTACTTGATTGACTGTGTTATTGGGACTACCATGTCGTCTATGTGCATCTCTATTTCTGGAGACAGTTCCGTCTCGTTCGTAGAAGTTCAGTTTTTTGTTAAGCCATGCGTGTCTAACCGGTCTTTCGAGCGTATCATGATTTGGCTGAGTTTTCGTTGAGTATTTTCAGTATTTTTCGCCCTTAGGTTAGGTTAGGTGCCAGCCAGATGTATCAGGCTCACTTAGACTATTCAGTCCATTGTGATACCACATTGGTAAACTTCTCTCTTATCACTGAGTGCTGCCCGATTCCATGTTAAGCTCAATGACATGGGAGCTCATTTTTATAGCCGAGTCCGAACGGCGTTCCATATTGCAGTGAAACCACTTAGAGAAGCTTTGAAACCCTCAGAAATGTCACCAGCATTACTGAGGTGGGATAATCCACAGCTGAAAAACTATTTTGGTTTTCGGTCGAAGCAGGAATCGAACCCACGACCTTGTGTATGTAAGGCGGGCATGCTAACCATTGCACCACGGTGGCTCCCATTTTTCGCCCTCATCACCGCGGCTATATCATCAGCGTAGCCAACAAGAAATGTATCGTTTGGCATAGGTATCTTCAGTATTTCGTCGAATGTCGCTTTCCAGAGATCTGGTCAAAGGATTAAGCCCCATGCGGCATATGAGGTCACCATTCTTCTTTGGCCCTATATAGCCTCATATATAGTTAAACTCGGTCCCTAAGATAGTCCTTCAATATCTTCCTTAAGTATTTCGCTATGTGAAATATCGTCTCCAGAGTGTATATTACGTTTACCCACCTAGCCTTGCCAGTAGAATTACACAGTCTTACACAAGTTTACATACGGTTTAAGAAATTGTATTTTCTTTAATTATTAAAATATAATAAAATATGCATATATATGCTTTAGATTTTGTAAATTAATTTGAAAAACAAAGTATTTCTCCATTTTCAAGAAGATGTTTTTAGTATGGATTATAAACAACAACAAGAAACATGATTAGTTATAAGGTAAAAACCTCAATGGTATGTAAACTTATGTGAGACTGTGTATATACTTCAAAGCGTGACTGCCCTGTTGTGTCGCCTGAACGGCATCTGATACTTCCTTTAGGGCTCCTAGTGTCGATTTCCCAGGTATAAATCCATATTATCTCGCGGACAGACCCCCAACAGTCTTGATAGCTTCGTCAAGTCTTGGTTTGATGAGCCGTACGAATAGTTTTCCAGCTGCGTTCAGCATGCGCAATGTCCGGTACGACGATGAGGATGCTTCGTCGATGTCGGTATACTACTATGCGAACAGGGTTATTCTTCTTATTTGGCTTGGCCTTATTGCAGCAGACCTTTATTATTGACAATGTACTTTGCGTCTCGTCTATTTGGATTCTTCTCCGAGTGCCTGTCGAATTCAAGTATTAATATATACCTTCGAGCTTGTTGACGTCTTTGAAAGTCTCGCGAGTTTCTCTTCGTCGTGTAGCAACTTTGCCCAGCAGTCGGAAAGAGATCTTTAGATGGTTAGTTCCGGGTGTATGTCTCTAGGATTCCCCATTCTCGTATCTTTTGAATAATGTCCTCAGCCTGGTCGCCGGAATTATATGTAGTGCCAAAGTTCGCAACAGTCATGCCTATCCGTGCGTGCATATCTAGGAACTTCCTTCCTCTTGAGTCTGTAGTTCTCATTCCCCACTCAATCGCCTGTGAGTTAAAGTACCCCGATATTACCAGATCGCATGTATCATTCTCACTTAGACTATTCAGTCCATTGTGATACTAGAGTGGTGAACTTCTCTCTTATCACTAAGTGCTACCCGATTCCATGTTATGCTCATTGACAAGAAACTCCTTTTTATAGTCGAGTCCGAACGGCGTTCCACATTGCAGGTGGGATAATCCACCGCTGAAAACCTTTTTGGTGTTCGGTCGAAGCCGGAATCGAGCCCACCACCTTGTTTATGCAAGGCGGGCATGATAACCATTGCACCACGGTGGCTCCCGTTTGCTTGGAAGTCAGCGATGCTATCACTAGGAGTTAGATATCACCTTAACAGGTTGGCTGATAAGTCCTTGATCTGACACATAGATGGCGTCGCTAGTATTAAATGCATATTATTTTTATATAGTACCAACCTTCAAGTGATTCGTGTCAAAATTTGACGTCTGTAAGTCAATTAGTTTGTGAGATAGACCGTCTTTTGTGAAGCAACTTTCTTTTGATAAAATACTGTTTTCTGAAGGAGAAAAATACGGTGGAAGCAAAAACTTGGCTTGATAATGAGTTTCCGGACTCTTCCCCAGGGAAATCAACAATAATTGATTGGTATGCAAAATTCAAGCGTGGTGAAATGAGCACGAAGGACGGTGAACGCAGTGGGCGCCGGAAAGAGGTGGTTACGAAAACATCAAAAAAATCCACAAAATGATTTTGAATGACCGGAAGTTTATCGAGATAGCAGAGGCCTTAAAGATATCAAAGGAACGTTTTGGTCATATCATTCATAATATTTGGATATGCGGAAGCTCTGTGCTCTGTGGGTGCCGCGCGAGCTCACATTTGACCAAAAACTACAACGTGTTGATGATTCTGAGCGGTGTTTGCAGCTGTTAACTCGTAATACACCCGAGTTTTTCCGTCCATATGTGACAATGGATGAAACATGGCTCCATCACTACACTCCTGAGTCCAATCGACAGTCGGCTGAGTGGACAGCAACCGGTGAACCGTCTCCGAAGCGTGGAAAGACTCAAAAGTCCGCTGCAAAGTAATGGCGTCTGTTTTTTGGGATGCGCATGGAATAATTTTATCGATTATCTTGAGAAGGGAAAACCCATCGAAATCACGGCAAAACGGCCCCATATGAAGAAGAAAAAAGTGTTGTTCCACCAAGACATTGCCATTGCCACAAGTCATTGAGAACGATGGCAACAATGCATGAATTGGGCTTCGAATTGCTTCCCCACCCACCGTATTCTCCAGATCTGGCCCCCAGCGACTTTTTCTTGTTCTCAGACCTCAAAACGATGCTCGCAGGGAAAAAATTTGGCTGCAATGAAGAGGTGACCGCCGAAACTGAGGCCTATTTTGTGGCAAAACCGAAGGAGTACTACCAAAATGGTATCAAAAAATTGGAAGGTCGTTATAATCGTTGTATCGCTCTTGAAGGAAACTATGTTGAATAATAAAAACGAATTTCGACAAAAAAATGTGTTTTTCTTTGTTATACCGGGGACTTATCAGCCAACCTGTTACAATTCTGTCATTCGCAATCTGCACCCAAACGAAGCCATTGCCGCATCCGCAGTCCTTTATGGGTGGCCTATAAGTTGGAAACCATACAGCAGCTGTTTCAGTATTGTCTTCGATCCAAACGCCGTTTGTCATATTGCAATATTGCTCACTGATAATAACAAAATCTGTTTCCTTTTCATTCACAATGTGGGGTAGGAGAGCGTGTGCCACCTATGCCGTGTTCATGTTTGCTTGTAATAACTTCACTACTTGTTATTTGCAGTGGGTTTCTTTTAATTTAATTTATTTTAATTTAATTATACCCTGCGCCACACTGTGGAACAGGGTATTATAAGTTAGTGCATATGTTTGTAACACCCAGAAGGAGACGAGATAGACACATGGTGTCTTTGGAAATAATGCTCAGGGTGGGTCCCTGAGTCGATATAACCATGTCCGTCCGTCCGTCCGTCCGTCTGTCTGTGAACACATTTTTGTGATCAAAGTCTAGGTCGCAATTTAAGTCCAATCGCCTTCAAATTTGGCACATGTTCCTAATTTAGGTCAGAATAGAACCCTATTGATTTTGGAAAAAATCGGTTCAGATTTAGATATAGCTCCCATATATATCTTTCGCCCGATATGGACTAGTGTGGACCCAGCAGCCAGAGTTTTATACCGATTTGCTTGAAATTTTGTACCAACATAACACTTAGTCGTATAGTCAAGTGTGCAAAATTTGATTAGATTTAGATATAGCTCCCATATATATCTTTCGCCCGATATGGACTTATATGGCCCCAGAAGCCAGATTTTTGTCCGAATTTGGTTGAAATTTTGCACTAGGAGTACAATTAGTAGTATAGTCAAGTGTGCAAAATTTGATTGAAATGGGTTCAGATTTAGATATAGCTCCCATATATATCTTTCGCCCGATATGGACTAATATGGTCCTAAAAGCCAAAGGTTTGGCCCAATTTGGTTAAAATTTTGCACAGGGAGTAGATTTAGCATTGTAGCTATGCGTGCCAAATTTGGTTGAAATCGATTCAGATTTAGATATTGCTCCCATATATAGCTTTCGCCCGATATGCACTTATATGGACCCAGAAGCCAGAGTTTTATCCCGATTAGCTTGAAATTTTGCACAAGGAATACAATTGGTAGTATAGTCATGTATGCCAAATTTGATTGAAATCGGTTCAGATTTAGATAAAGCTTCCATATATATTTTTCGCCGGATATGGACTTATATGGCCCCAGAAGCCACAGTTTTGGCCCAATTTGGTTGAAATTTTGCACTAGAAGTACAATTAGTAATATAGTCATGTATGCCAAAATTGATTGAAATCGGTTCAGATTTAGATATAGCTCCCATATATATGTTTTTCTGATTTCGACAAAAATGGTCAAAATACCAAAATTTTCCTTGTAAAATCGCCACTGCTTAGTCGAAAAGTTGTAAAAATGACTCTAATTTTCCTAAACTTCTAATACATAAATATCGAGCGATAAATCATAAATAAACTTTTGCGAAGTTTCCTTAAAATTGTTTCCCATATTTTTATTTTTTACTAAAATTGTGTTCCAGCCTAGTGCATTAGCCAACTTAAATTTTGAGTCTAAAGATTTTGTAAAAGTCTATCAAATTCTGTCCAGATCGAGTGATATTTAAATGTATGTATTTGGGACAAACCCTTATATATAGCACCCAACACATTTGACGGATGTGATATGGTATCGAAAATTTAGATCTACAAAGTGGTGCAGGGTATAATATAGTCGGCCCCGCCCGACTTTAGACTTTCCTTACTTGTTTTATTTTATTTTAGTTAAATTAATTTAATTAATCTTTTGTTTTCTTTCAGAATTCCATCACCTCCCACAGAGCGCTGTGTGGCGGCTGGTGCGGAGGCTGTCGGATATCTAGTAAATCAGCCCTTTATCTAAATGTGTGATAATCTAACGCTGACAGCGTGGGAATCTCAGCCCTGTTTAGCTTTATGAGGGCAGTTTCTATAACGAATTTATATTTGTTTGGTGCTAAAAACAACAACTGCTGTTTTCGATTTACTACCAATTTACTTGAACTACTACTACAACTTACTACTACCACTACAGTGAAGCAAACAAATGCAAGAGATGCAAAGAGAGTGAGAGCAGTTCAAGAGGAAACAAACTCCGTGGAAAGAAATCGAAATTTGTATTTTATGCATTTATTCCTGATTTAAAAGTTCCTTTTGGTCTTTTTTAAGGATTTTTTTTATATACACACAAACTATTTACTTACGATGACTAACTTAAAAACAAAAAGAAAGAAAAAAAATCCTTGGATATCTGGAGAGAATGAATCTAAAAGTGAACTTTTAGGGATTTTTGAAGAGCAAGGAAAAACAGAAAGTGATAAACCAACTGAATCAGAAACAACAACAACAACAAATCCTACATACAAACGAATGTAAAACAACTCATAGAAGAGTTGGAATTAACCACTCTTAACACGAAAGTAGTAAAAAGGGGGAAATATATCCTTGAAACGAAGACTACATAAAATCCAAAACCAAAAACAAGAAAAAAAACCCCTCAAAACAAAAAAACAAAATCATATGCCATCACATTGATAGATTATAAATCCATTAATAGCCAAAAAAAGAAAATATTTGCCCCAAATATCATTAAAAATTATTCATTAAAAAATTCCACCTAAAACCGAAACCCCTACAATCCCCCCCATAACCCACCAAACGATAACATTCACATTTCACAAAAATAAAAGCTCTGTTTTATTTCTAGTAAAAATTTTCTTTTTGTGGGAAAAAGAAATAGAGAAATTTAATCGAAGAGCTTTATTTCAACAACACAAAAAAATGAAAAGCTTTTAAAGGCCTTTCATCGCTCATTAGTTGAAAAGTTAAGCCCCTCAAAAGCTTTGACGTCAGCTATATACATATATGTTTATTTTTTTTTAATTTATTTTTGTATTTTTAAATGAAAGCAAACACTAAAGTTGAATTTTCTCAGCTTTTATATATTTATATATATGTATGTATACCTAAATGTACTACAATTATTATTAATTAATTAATAATTACTACTCGTGTATCCAATATATAATTTAATGTGAGACAAAAGTAAAAACACAAAAAAAATAAAACAACAAAATCCCAAAACCATTATTAATTTGTAATTTTAGCAAAATGCTATTTAATTTGTTATATGTCTCGCAATTTGGCCCGGGGCTTGGACCACCATCACTGGTTGATGATAATTAGAATTAGAAAATCTATGTCCAGTCTTAGGCCAAAAGTTTAAAATGTAATTTTTAATATAATAGAAATGTTCTAGTATTACTTTGCTATCTATAAAACAAAAAAATTGTTTTTAATAATTTACATTTTATTATATCATTTATTATTTACACTTTAGTGTGTGTCCTTCAAAATAAAAAAAAAAAAAGCTTAAAGTTTTGAAACAAATATTTGCTTCATAATTTAATTAATTTGAGTTGGATTATTTGTAAAACGATTCGAAGGCTTACCAAATATTTCCCCCTGAATAAATGGATCAGGGTTGCCATATTATGAAACCGAGATGCCATATTTCGTTATTGTTGTCTAAATACAAATGACCGTCCTATGCCGTTATATTACATTTCATTAGATAGACATTTTTGTTTAACTTTTCAAGATGACTAAAATTTAGCCCAATTGTGATTAAATTTTTTCACCCAGTTTAAAAAAAAAAAATTCCCATACCTAATAAATGAGAACAAAAGATATCCCCTAAAGTATTGTAAAGTATATATAATTCCAACAAATTGTTAATCAAACACCATACAAAAACAATACAAGAGCATAGCTCTTCTTTAGTGAGAGAGGGAGAGATAAACTTAATGTAAAACCTCTAGATGGCGCTGAGAATCTCTGGCATTATAAGGCAGTTTGGGTAAATAAAAAACGAGTATTCACTCACTACACTTACCGACTAAATAGTTTTATAATCATATTAACACTATTTCGATGCCCTCATTCCAGAGTACGCTAAGTCGACTTAGCATGTTTTGATGGAGTTCGCTGTTTTTTATTCGGGTTGATGTGAATTGCATCCTGTCAAAATTTCGAATTTATTGGACATTTCTATCAAAAGTTATGGTTAATATTGTTCTTAGCCTGTGTTTTAAAAAATGTCCAATCCAAAAAGGGCAAAAAGCTTTGTTCGGTCTAAAGTGGTCTAAGCCATTTTTGGGTATGTTCTATTATCACTATTTTCAGTTCGTATATACTAAAAAAAATTATTAAAAATATGATTTTAAGACCGAAAATAAGGGAATTTCTATCTTATACGGTTTTTGAGAAATTTCAAAAAACAAAATTTGTTTCTTGTTTTCAGTAAAAATTCATTTTTTAACTTAGCGCACTTTGGAATGTGGACAACGATTTTATATTAAAAATATTTCTATTTTTTTTTCAACCAACAATTAATTTCAAAGGAAAATGTTTGAAAATTTTACTTGGAGCGACATCTGATGAGTTTCTAAAGGATCTTAAATTATAATTCTTGTGGCAAGAAGAAGATTCTAGTTAATTATTTAAAGTTTTTAGCCAAGATAACCTCTCAATATACCAATTAATTTTATTATTATAATTAGAAAAAAATATATAATTTTTAATTAGGGTTTTTTTATGTTCTTGGTGAAAAGAAGAAAGAAATCTTTACCCTTTGTTTGGAATTTAATACTGCCTATAATACATACAACAAAAATTTGACTCAATTATTTAGATTTAAACAAAAATATATTGAATTGAAGCTTTAAGCTTTTTTTGTTTGTTTATTTTTACTTACAAACAAAACATCAAAATAGACACACACTTAAAGTTATTCATATTAAAAAAAAAAAAAACAAAAGTTAGAATTTATTTATTTGAAATAATTACTAACGACATCTGTGTTCAAAATATATGAAATCTAAACTTTCATAAACTCTTATAATTATAGCACATTTTTAAGAGAAAAGAAAATAACAATATAATGTTTAGAATTTTGTTGGTTTATATAGTGAGAAGAAAAATGTTGAAACAAATAATATTTCTATTGAAAATTACTGCCATATAATAAAAAGATAATAATAGCAAAAGTACAATTTTCTATAATATAATAGCTGGCATGCTATCATTTTATAGTAACGAAGAAAAAGAAAAATATCAAACTATTCCCCAAATGCCAAAATTTTAAATGTCCTTAATATCATGCTAACCTGCTTGGCTTTGTACTAACAAAAAAAAAACGCTTAATATTTTTTAATCTACTAAAAAATCTTTTAAAGCTAAATTGTCTACTACTAAAAAAAAAACACTCAATAAACACAAATGTTTATGACCGTATATTATTGAGAATCAAATGGAATTCATATGAAATTCCAATGTTTGTGTTTAATGAGATATTTCAAAAAAATTGCCATAATCATAGGTTATAACTAGATTTCGTATGTTTTATCAATAAAGAAAAAATATTCTTTAAATAGATACAGTGAACTTGGATTAGGGTCTACTGCCCCTGCCCCCCCCCCCCACACACACACACACACAACAAAATTCCCCATTTCCAATTCAAATCTCTGAGGAGATATTTATGTTATATTAACATAAATTGATCTCAACTTGTAACGTGTCTGCCTTATTGCCTGCCTTCTACTATAATACTCATAGGAATAAAGTAATCTCAAGATCAAGGAGTCTCTAACTGAAATTATTTAGGAGAAAATTAAGCTTGACCTATATTATCAGATTGGTAGAATTTTACGTTTGAAAGATACTTGAATTCATGCCTATATATCAAACATAGCCTTCATAAATTATAAGAAATAAAGATGGAAATAGGTATAATTACACATGATTGCGAAATATAATTAAAATTTACATTTGAAAAATCTTTGAAATTTTGTTAAAACATTTATTGTAATGCAAGCGACTATCAATAAAAAAAACTGCTGCATATTCAACATGTTTTGTATGAGTTTATATGAGATACCAAAAATTTTGTTTGTTTTATATTTCAGAATATTTTTTATTTACAAAACTGTCTGGATGATTCCATTTGTAATATATGTTGAATTCAAACTAAACGTGGCTTGGTGAAGTCTTGTATCGAAAAAATAACCCTAAAGGTGGATACTAAGTTCGAGTTTAGCCGCTAAAATCGCCATTTTTTCACGATTACTTTTCTTAATTAATCCACCTTAAGGAATACAAACGTTGTGTAAATTTACTTTGGGGTATTCCTCATCAAGTTATAACAAAATTTGCAACTAATATGTATAATTTTATGCCGGTTTTTTACTGATTTAGTTTTCACTTTAGCGATTTTAGCGGCTTAACTCGAACTTAATAACCACACAAAAAAAAATTTCTGATTCAATCACGAAATTAATTGATCCAATTAATTTTTTAATTGAAATGTCTTCAATCACAGAAATGATAGTGTCAATTAAATAATTAATTGAAGGTCAATTAAAAAATTAATTGATCCAATTAAAAAATTAATTGATACTATTAATTTTTGTGATTGATTTTTGTTTCAATTAAAAAATTTGTTGATTCAATTAAATTTTTAATTGAATATTTTTTAAAACTCAATTAAAATTTTAATTGGAAAATTGTTCGTGAAATTTTTTTCTGTGCACCTTAAGTCAAATGCCAGAGATATACATATCTGTATTATAATAAATAAATGCATTTGAGAAATGTGTGAATTCAATAGAGATTCAACATAAATACAATCTGTAATAGATATAAAGTTTTAAAATCCTTCATTTTTATACTTTCTCTCATTTCAAAAGTTTATTTTCCTTACCACTAAAGAAAGGAATCCATTTAAAAATAAAAAATAAATATCATTGTAGTTATTACAATGTATTATGCCGTTTTATTTTGAAATGCTTTGAAAAATTAATGAATTCAAGTCCTTTATAGTTTATGCTTATAACTCTACCCTGTATGAGTCAGAACTCCTTGAGCACCAATGGCCCAATATTTCCAAGTTCACACTATTTTTCCTTATGCTTTGCCCCTTTATGCAATAAGAAGAAATGTATTTGCTTTATTTGGGGGTTAGCATCTACCTCATTATGCGATTATAATTCATTTTATATATATTTATATACAAAAAAAAACAACATTGTAAAGCTTGGCCCAAAACAAAAATTAAATGAAAATTTCAGGAAAATTTCAAAGTATTTGAAAGAAAAAAAATTAAATGAAAATTTCTAAGTATTTGAAAAAGATTAGACAGAAAGAAATATACAGAAGAACAAATTAAAAAAAAAATAAAAATACTGCCTTAAAACGCTATGAATTCAATGTAATTTCACTTTTTGAAAATGAGTTCAATACAAACATTTTCACTCCTTTTTCATTACGTTTTCCTCACATTATCTTTGACAAGAAGTGATAAAGTGAAGAAAATTTAATTTTTTTAATAATAATATGATTGTAGAAATCAATGCGTCGTGATGATTAAAAATCCAAAAAGCACTAAATTTTATTTTTGACAAATTATCAATTCCTTTGTCTTGAGAAAATCGTACATAAGTCTAAGGTTACTTAGTTAATCCAAAATGTATATAAACGAAACGAAAAATAATCTACGACTACAAGATAATTGAAAACAAAAAAAAAAGTAGGATTTGAAATAGTGGTTAACTCTTTTTCCTGTTTGAATAATTTCATTTCATTTTTTTGTTTATTAAAAAGAATGAATGAAATGTCCAAAATTTTTAAACAAAATTTTACTAAACTCTTTTTCTTGATGCATTAAAAACAACTGGTCTAGCGGAAGAACAAAATCACTGATTATTTGCGTTCTAATTGTGTCCCTGCTCGGGCGCCAAAATTTTATTCCCATATAACTTATAGAAAATGTTAAACCAGAATTTGTATTGCCTTTCGATTTGAATAATGATCATATTGTAAATTGACTATGTTCCTGATCAAGTGACCAAATGTTATTCCCATTAAAAACAACTGGTCTAGCGGAAGAACAAAATCACTGATTATTTGTGCACTAATTGTGTCCCTGCTTGGGCGCCAAAATTTTATTCCCATATAACTTATAGAAATTGTTTCAACTGCCTTTGTGTTGTCTTCCTATATGACTATGGGCTGCTCGGGCACCAAAATTTTATTCCCATATAACTTATAGAAAATGTTAAACCAGAATTTGTATTGCCTTTCTATTTGAATAATGATCATATTTTAAATTGACTATGTTCCTCATCAAGTGCCAAAATTTTATTCCCATTAAAAACAACTGGTCTAGCGGAAGAACAAAATCACTGATTATTTGTGCGCTAATTGTGTCCCTGCTCGGGCGCCAAAATTTTATTCCCATGTAACTTATAGAAAATGTGAAATCAAAATCTGTATTGCCTTCCTATTTGAAGAATTATCCTATTGAAAATTGACTATGTCCCTGCTCGGGCGCCAAAAATTTTATTCCCATGTCATTTACAGAAAATGTTTGAACTGCATTTGTGTTGTCTTCTTGTTAGAAAAACGAACATATTGCAAATCGACTATGTCCCTGCACGGGTGCCAAATTTTTATTCCCTTGTCATTAATAGAAATTGTTAAAACGGGATATATTATTTAATTAACCATAATTTTGCAAATTGACTATGTGTCTGCTCGGGCGCCAAAAATTTTTCCCATGTCAGTTATAGAAAATATTAAAAAGTTATATAGTATGTCAAGAAAGTGTATTGACAATAGGATAAAAATTATCTTTTGTTCCAAAATTAAATATAATGAAATTTTATTTGCAAAGTACACATACGTACACAGCATTCCTGAAAAAAAATAAAATATTTAATCAGAAATTTTGATTTTATTCGATATTTAATATTTCACTTATTTCTGGAATTTGAAATATTTGACAATGTCAAAAGACCTTCTTGACATACTGTATATGTTACCTTTCTATTTAAGTAACCATACTTATGTAAATTGTCTACCGTATGTGCCTGATCGGGCGCCAAAATTTTATAACATAGGACAAATTTTCCAGTATATTTTTAATAATTACAAAAAAGAAAAAATCTTGGTTTTGGCTGTTTCAGTCAATATTTTCAGTGTTCTGTTTTTTTTATTATTTTATTTTATTTATTTATTTTTTTTTTTTTTTGTTATTTCTTAATTGTTTTTAATTCTTCAGTCTTTTTGTTTGACTTCATAGTTAATTTAATTTTTATTGCATATACAAATCTATCTTGTAGCACAAGAAATACTATTGACCTATAATGATAAACTATGCCACGAAAATATACAATTTTAAGGACAAATTTCTTTCCCTGCACGGGTGCCAAAATTTTATTCCCTTCTCATTAATAGAAATTGTTAAAACGGAATATATTATTTAATTAACCATAATTTTGCAAATTGACTATGTGTCTGCTCGGGCGCCAAAAATTTTTCCCATGTCAGTTATAGAAAATATTAAAAAGTTATATAGTATGTCAAGAAAATGTATTTACAATAGGATAAAAATTATATTTTGTTCCAAAATTAAATATAATGAAATTTTATTTGTAAAGTATACATACGTACACAGCATTCCTGCGAAAAAAAATAAAATATTTAATTAGAAATTTTGATTTTATTCGATATTTAATATTTCACTTATTTCTGGAATTTGAAATATTTGGCAATGTCAAAAGACCTTCTTGACATACTGTATGTGTTACCTTCCTATTTAAGTAATCATACTTATGTAAATTGTCTACCATATGTGCCTGCTCGGGCGCCAAAATTTTATAACATATGACAAATTTTCCAGTATATTTTTCATAATTACAAAAAAGAAAAAATCTTGGTTGTGGCTGTTTTAGTCAATATTTTCAGTGTTTGTTTTTTTTTATTATTTTATTTTATTTATTTATTTTTTTGTTATTTCATAATTGTTTTAAAATTTTCCGTCTTTTAGTTTGATTTCATAGTTAATTTAATTTTTATTGCATATGTAAATCTATCTTGTAGCACAAGAAATAATGATAAACTATGTCACGAAAATATTATACAATTTTAAGGACAAATTTCTTTAAAATAAAGATTAAATAAAATTTTTAATTTAATTTTTACTTTAATTTGTTTCCATTAAATTTAGCACACAAATCTTTGAAATTTATGTTACTGAAACTTGTGTTACTATTCAATTTTAAGGAAAAATTTCTTTAAAAAAAAAAGATTAAATAAAGTTCTTAAATTTTGCTTTAATTTGTTTTCATTAAATTTAGCACACAAATCTTTGAAATTTTTGTTAAATTAAAACTTTTGCATCCTAACACAATTTTTCTTGAGTGAATGAACATATAACGAATTGACCTATTTATTAGTCTACCATTACAGATTTTTATGGTGTTGTGGAAAAAAAGAGTATTTTTCGAAAGCGAAAACTGGTGTTTCTTATTTAAAAAAAAAAATCTATTAAATCAGTTTATTTAGATTTTCACGACAAATTATTGAACATTTTTTAATTCTTTGTATCATTAATTATTTATGTTGGCCAAGTTTTCCTACGTTAGTCCTAAATTATAAAAAAATCAAATTTTGATTTATAATCGCATCTTTGAGAATACTTCACCCCTCAACCCGTATCTTTGATATAATACAATCGTTGTATAATAACCATAATAAAAAAAACAGCTAGTTTAATTTGTCTATTTAATATAAAATTGTAGAAAGAAATTTAAAAACAAAAATAAAAACCTATTTAAGTTTTACGCTTCATACTATCTAGTTACTAGCATTACTACTATTATTATGGTACTAAATAAAAAAAACACAAAAATACCACATAAAATTTCAATAGAAAATATGTATATGTAGCCAACTTTATTCGATTAAGAAATGTGCATATAATTTACTATTACTTAAGAAACTAAATAAATATAAAAAAAAAACATGTGAACCTTAATGAATTGTGTCATTGTAGAAATTTTGTATATTTTTAATTAAATGTATAACGTATTTTAAATTAATAAATAAAAAAAATCCACATTTACACCAATCATATGATAATCGTAACGAATTACCTACACGCACACATATATATCGCTATTCAACACATATCATACTGACATTTAATACATACATCAATCTATCTATATACATATATTATATATTGTAAACAAACAAAACAACAAAAACTACCATTTACATATCCATTCGAAATGAACGATGTAATAAATATTTCAAATTTTTATTTGAATGATAAAATTTTAATTGTTATGCATTTTATTATTTACTACGTTTTGTGGTTTGCTGGGATTTTGGGAAAATTTTGTACTTTTGAGTACAAAATTGAGTCAAGATATATCGGACAGAAGGAATGAGAAGCAAATATATAAAGACATTTATTAAGTTAGGTGCTATATTCTTATATTATCGGTTATTTAGGCACTACAAAATAAAAACATATTTGATATTATATTTAACGTTTACAATACGAAGATGTTCACAAATATGAAGATTCAATACAGAAATTAGTTTTGTACAAGCAGTTATTTTGAGCGAAAATCGTAAATTTTTAATCTTCTTACTATATAAAAATAAGTCGGGGTTTCCTTCTTGACGCTATAACTCCAGAACGCACGAACCAAACTCCAGAACGCACGAACCGATTTCCACGACTTGGCATTCGTTGGAAAGGCCTCGGGATTTGTGAGGTTTATAGCACAGAAAAAAGTTTCAACGTAAAAGCGGGAAAATCTTTTTTATATACAGTGCTATCTCTGAAGCAACTCCAGAACGCACGGACCGATTTCCACGGTTTTTGCATTCGTTGGAAAGGCCTCGGGCTATGTTCAAGAAAAGTTTCAAAAGAAAAGTGGGAAATTCTATTTTTACATATAGCGCATATTACAAAAATTTATAATTTGAATTCATCGCATTTGCTTTTGTTATAAAATAATTTATTTTTTCACTTGAAAAATGTTCGGAGAACGTAGAGGGTAATAATGTGGTTAAAATAGGGTACCTCATTTTTTTTGGGCCAAACTTTTCCGATTTGGGTGAAATTTCCAAGGAAGGTTATGGGTGATGCCTAGACAAATGCCCGCCACTTTATGTTTCGATATATGGTTGCGGAGGTGGGCCGCCCCTTTATACGACTTGTGTTTAAAGTACATTAAAACAAGTATATATGGCCGTAAGTTCAGCCAGGCAATCCAGGCTCCACCATGGATTGCGTAGAAACTTCTACGAAAGACTGTCATTCACAATCGAATTACTTCGGTTGTGGTATCTTAAAACTTCTTAACATCGTTTTCTAAATTGTGAGTTAGTCCATACGCGGTAGAGAGCCAGAATTGAAATATGGGGGTCCCATATAGGGAGGGGGGCTATTTAGAATTATGAACTTGATATGGACCAATTTTTGTGTGATTGGGGATCGATTTATCTGAGGGCCATTAGCGTAGCTAGACAATTTTCCTAGGGGGGGCTATAGCCCCCCTAGCTAAAAATTTATATTTCATTTATTTATATTTCAATTAATGTTTTATTTCATAAAAATGAATAAAAAAGATTAGACATCAAAATAACTCGAAAATTAATTTATAATAAAGCAAGTAAAAGTAGTTCCACACATTTCCCAGCAATAAAATTTGGAAGTTCTTCCAAAGACACAACTTTAAAAGCACTTCCAGAAGATGTACTCCCAATGATGTTCTTTATTTTAACTACTCAGGAAGTTCTTTATTAAAAGTTTTTTCATACTTTTAATGGGAAATTTTAACTTTTTTGTTTCAAATACCTTAAAAACGAAGTAAGAATTCATAAAATGGTACAAATAATTTGAATTTTGTCGAATAAAAATCTAAATCCAATCTGAAAAACTTGTGAATTTTTGAAAATGTTTGAGGTCAAACGTTTCCGACAAGCATTAGAATCCATTAAAAATTATAAAAATTATTTATTTGACAAAATATAACAGAATTTTTTAATTTACATTCAAAACATTGAATTCGGATCACACCTAAAGAAGTGATGCAAATTCAGTGCAACGGCTGTTGAAATGGAGGACTTCCGTCCTATGACAAGCCCATGTTAAATTCATCGCTTCTTCACCAATTTTGCACCACTTCCGGATCCAAAAAGATAATTTTCATTACTTTTTTTGCGACGCTGTTTTGGCTGGGCTTGTTTATTTTTTATAAAAATGGAAAATCGTAAATAGGTTTTCAAATTCTGGGGGGGGCTAAAATTTTTCTGGGGGGGTCTAAGCCCCCTCCCCAGAGGCCTTCCTACGCTTATGCTGAGGGCTATATATAACTATAGACCGATATGGACCGAGTTAGGCATGGTTGTTAACGGCCATATACTAGCACAATGTACCAAATTTCAACTGACTCGGATGAAATTTGCTCCTCCAAGAGGCTCCAAAACCAAATCTCGGTATCGGTTTATATGGGGGCTATATATGATTATGGATTGATATGGACCACTTTTGGCATGGTTCTTAAATATCATATACTACCACCACGTACCAAATTTCAACCAGATCGGATGAATTTTGCTTCTCCAAAAGGCACCAGAGGCCAAATCTGGGGATCGGTTTATATGGGGGCTATATATAATTATGGACCGATTTTTACCAATTTTTGCATGGATGTTTGAGGCCATATATTAACACCACGTACCAAATTGCAACCGAATCGGATGAATTTTGCTCTTCCAAGGGGCTCCGGAGGTCAAATCTGGGGATCGGTTTATATGGGGGCTATATATAATTCTGGACTGATGGGGACCAATTTTTGCATGGTCAGTAGAGACCATATACTAACACAATGTACCAAATTTCAGCCGGTTCGGATGGAATTTGCTTCTCTTAGAGGCTCCGCAAGCCAAATCGGGGGATCGGTTTATATGGGGGCTATATATAGTTATGGACCATATATTAATACCACGTCCCAAATTTCAACCGAATCGGATGAATTTTGCTCTTCCAAGGGGCTCCGGATGTCAAATATGGGGATCGGTTTATATGGGGTCTATATATAATTATGGACCGATTTCGAGCAATTTTTACATGGGTGTTTGAGGCCATGTACTAACACCATGTATTAAATTTCAGCCGGATCGGATGAAATTTGCTTCTCTTAGAGGCTCCGCAAGCCAAATCGGGGGATCGGTTTATATGGGGTCTATATATAATTATGGACCGATGTGGACCAATTTTTGCATGGTTGTTAGTCTTGTCATATACTAATACAAACAATGTAGAAGAAATTATTAGATTTTATAAATTTTTTAAATTTTACCTTTCGCCTGGACGGAGAATCGAACCGCGGTCCATGCAATTTGTAAGCCAACACACCATCTACTGAGCTATGTAGCTGTTATTTTCATCAATAGATAATTATCCATATAAGTTATATTTATATAGCATTTAACAGAAACATACAATTTAGTTGGGCACCATGGAGCAGTGGTTGCTACGATCGCCTTGCATAGCAAGGGTCCTGGGTTCGATCCCTGCTTCGACCGAACACCAAAAAGTTTTTTTTTTTACATATATTCCAGATATGTTCGGAAGATACTGAAAAGGTGTTCAACATTACATACTGCTATATTAAATTATTACTATAAAACGGTAAAATGTGACTTATTAAAGACTTAAAGTCAGAAAAGAACATTGTTTGATATAAACGAAATGGACTGTGTCTTTGGTTCATAAATAATTTTTTTTTATTGAAAAAATAAAAATTTTGTAACAAACGAATTTTTTTGGTGATAAAAGTTTAACATTTTCGAAGAAACACTAACACAAAAAAAAAGTTTTCGGCACACGTTTTCCAAACGTTTATTTTTCTTTGCGAGTAGAATTATTTTCTCGAAATATCACTTTTTGCTCGACGTGTTCGCAATTTATTTTAGATATATTTTACATATTTTTTTACTTTCATTTTGATATAATTCTACACATTTTAGATCTAAAATCGTATAAAAGGTTATATCTTAATTTCATTTTCTTGAACGCTTAGACAGAAATTTAGAAATTAAACAAGTTTCTTTAAATTTATCTATCTTATGTTAAAAATTATAAATTGATCTTTGGAAACGTACCAGTTGATACGATTATCTTTAGAAAGCGGTATCTTCCAAAAGATTCAGTTGAAATTCTTTGTATTTTTTTATTTGTCAAAATTTTATTTCTATAGAAAATGTTGACAAAATTTTATTTCTATAGAAACTTTTGTCAAAATTTTATTTCTAAAGAAAATCTTGTCAAATTGTTATTTCTATAGAAAATTTTTTCAACGTTTTATTTCTATTGAAAATTTTGTCAAAATTTTATTTCTATAGAATATTTTGTCAAAATTTTATTTCTATAAAAAAAAAAATTGTCAACATTTTATTTCTATAGAAAATTTTGTCAACATTTTATTTCTATAGAAAATGTTGTCAAAATTTTATTTCTATAGAAAATTTTATCAAAATTTTATTTCTATAGAAAATTTTGTCAACATTTTATTTCTATAGAAAATTTTGTCAAAATTATATTTCTAAATAAAAATTTTGTCAAAATGTTATTTTTATAGAAAATTTTGTCAAAATCTTATTTATAAAGAAAATTTTGTCAACATTTTATTTCTAAAGAGAATTTTGTCAAAATGTTATTTCTATGGAAAAATTTGGCAAAATTTTATTTCTACAGAAAATGTTCTCAATTTTTATACCCTGCGCCACACTGTGGAACAGGGTATTATAAGTTAGTGCATATGTTTGCAACACCCAGAAGGAGACGAGATAGACACATGGTGTCTTTGGCAAAAATGCTCAGGGTGGGCTCTTGCGCCACACTGTGGAACAGGGTATTATAAGTTAGTGCATATGTTTGCAACACCCAGAAGGAGACGAGATAGACACATGGTGTCTTTGGCAAAAATGCTCAGGGTGGGCTCTTGAGTCGATATAGCGATGTCCGTCTGTCCGTGAACACATTTTTGTAATCAAAGTCTAGGTCGCAGTTTTAGTCCAATCGACTTCAAATTTGGCACAAGTATGTGTTTTGGCTCAGAATAGATCCCTATTGATTTTGGAAGACATCGGTTCAGATTTAGATAGCTCTCATATATATATTTCGCCCGATATGGACTTATATGGCCCCAGAATCCAGAGTTTTCCCCTAATTTGCTTAAAATTTTGCACAAGAAGAACAATTAGTTGTTGTTGTTGGTGTTGTTGTAACAGTTTATTGTGATCTCATCCATTTCATGTTATACGCTTGGTACATCAGCTTGTTGGCAGATCAAGGAACTCTGCGACTAAGATGGGGTGTGTCCAGAGTGATCTGGTAGTGAGTCGGGTTGGTTTGGCTGGGCAAGAGAAAAGATGACGCGTGTCGTGTGGCCCTTGGTTGCAAATTGGACAAACGTCAGCTACGCTGCTATCAATCACCGATAAGTAGGAATTGAGGCGGCTGCACTTGCCTGATCTTAATTGGGCCAAAACTACCCTAGTCTGCCGTGGGAGGTCTCTTTCCTCCGGTGCTATGGGCGGTGGTCGGACTCCAAGAACAGGATTAACCTTGTAGCTTCTCACCGCTTCAGCTACAGTATCCTCATGAATCCTGTTCAAACCTGCCTGGTACGCTGCTTGATCTAGAGGCTCTCTTTTATAGCGCTGGATCTCGCGCTCTAGATTATGTATATCAACCCTTACGTTCCTGGGTGGTGGTTGTGTATCCATAAGATGGTGGTTTGGATGATTACTGCGATAACAACCCAGGAGATACTGCTTTGACAACATGTAGTTGTGTCTTCGCACAGGGATGATCTTTGTCTCCACATAAAGGTGATCCAGGGGTGTGCTGCGGAGACACCCAGTCGCAGTTCTAAGAGCAGCGTTCTGGCAGGTTTGTATGTTATTCCACTGCGTATCACTGGTCTGCGGTGTCCACACTGGCGCTGCATAGTTTACCACTGACCGGCCAATTGCCTTATAAGTAGTTAGCAAGGTTTCTTTGTCCGCACCCCAAGTACTGCCTGCTAGTGACTTGAGGACCTTGTTTCTACCACGGAGCTTATTACAAATTGCAGTGGCATGGGCAGATGACCTAAAAAGGCTGTCGAATGTGACCCCAAGAATCTTGGGGTAATTTGTGGTCGGAATTATTACTCCATCGACTCTGATTCAACTGCCTGCGCACTTCTGCCGTCCATGTAGTAAATAGTGTGGCTGAGGATTTGGTGGGGGATATCCTCAAGTTTCTCGCAGTGAAATAACTGGTAAGATTAGCTATGTAGACGTTCAACCGATCACAAATGTCATCAACATTGGGCCCAGATGCCAAGATTGTACAGTCATCCGCGTATGATACAATCTCGACGCCGTCAGGAGGGGGTGGAATCGAGGACATGTAGAGGTTAAACAGTGCCGGAGATATCACCCCACCTTGGGGAACTCCCTGTTTAACTCTACGCGGTCTTGACTTTCTGTCCCTGAATTCCACGTACGACTGGCGTCCACACATATAATTCAGCACCCAACGCTTCGCTCCTGCCGGTAGGGACGTATTCTCGATGTCCTCAAATAATGTGGCGTGGTTGACCGTATCGAATGCTTTCGATAGGTCAAGCGCCACGAGGACCGTCCTGTGATACGGCCTGGGCTGGTTAAGTCCCTTATTAATATGTGTCGAAATGGCACGTAAGGCTGTTGTCGTACTATGTACCTTACGGAATCCATGTTGATGGTGGGCAGCTGGAAAATTCTCCACAAGGCTGGGGAGGAGTAATGCCTCAAGTGTCTTGGCTACTGGCGAAAGAAGGGATATCGGTCTGTACGATTCACCTTTGCTCGAATCTTTGCCCGGTTTCAGTAGTGGAATCACCCTTCCCATTTTCCAGACATCGGGTATAATGTGTGATTCCAAAGACAAATTGACGAGTCTGGTCAGTACTATAGTCTAGTGTGCGAAATTTTATTGAAATCGGTTCAGATTTAGATATAGTTCCCATATATATCTTTCGCTCGATATGGACTATTACGGTCCCCGAAGCCAGAGTTTTACCCCAATTTGGTTGAAATTTTGCACAGGGAGTAGAATTAGTATTGTAGCTATGCGCGCCAAATTTGGTTGAAATCGGTTCAGATTTAGATATAGCTCCAATATATAGCTTTCGGCCGATTTATACTCATATGACCACAGAGGCCAATTTTTTGCTCCGATTTAGATGAAATTTTACACAGGGAGTAGGATTAGCATTGTAGCTATGCGTGCCAAATTTGGTTGAAATCGGTTCAGATTTAGATATAGCTCCCATATATATGTTTTTCTGATTTCGACAAAAATGGTCAAAATACCAAAATTTTCCTTGTAAACTCGCCGCTGCTTAATCGAAAAGTTGTAAAAATGACTCTAATTTTCCTAAACTTCTAATACATATATATCGAGCAATAAATCATAAATAAAGTTTTGCGAAGTTTCCTTAAAATTGTTTCAGATTTAAATGTTTCCCATATTTTGTTACTAACATTGTGTTCCACCCTAGTGCATTAGCCGACTTAAATTTTGAGTCTATAGATTTTGTAGAAGTCTATCAAATTCTGTCCAGATCGAGAGATATTTAAATGTATGTATTTGGGACAAACCTTTATATATAGCCCCTAACACATTTGACGGATGTGATATGGTATCGAAAATTTAGATCTACAAAGTGGTGCAGGGTATAATATAGTCGGCCCACCCGACTTTAGACTTTCCTAATTTGGTTTATTTGTCAAAATTTTATTTGTATAGAATATTTTGCCATAATTTTATTTATATAAAAAAATTTTGTCAAAATTTTATTTCTATGCAACATTTTATTTCTCTAAAAATTGTTGTCAACATTTTATTTTTATAGAAAATTTTGTCGAAATTTTATTTCTAAAGAAAATTTTGTCAAAATTTTATTTCTAAAAAAAATTTTTGTCAAAATTTTATTTGAATAAAAAAATTTTGTCAAAATTTTATTAAAATTAGGTGAGGTCGAAATTTTGGCCGTGTATACTTGTTTTAGTGTTGAATTGCACAAACAAAAACAATAAACAAATTAATTTTTTTTTAAAGAAATTATATCTATTCAAGTTTTAAGACCTCGTCCCCAATGTTACAGATTTTTCTGACCATCTCGGAGTGAATAAAATCTTGGTTTGACTACAACTACTACCTCTAAAATTGTCTAATATTTCTAACAACGCCCTCTATATCTGGGAAATCGGAACTAAAATGCTTTTGTAATTCTTCCTCTTTCCATAATGCAATGCGAATTCAATTCGAAATATTTTGTTTTAAAGCTCATTTAATACAAAAAATCATTTATAAAACAAAAAATTGTATCACTTAAAGCTAAATAGTCAAACTATGCGCGATGTCTGGCCATATGGGAATAGAAGTTCCACATTGTGTTGATCTTGTTGTGGTTGTACCAAAGAAAAAAAATCATTGTTGGTTTTGTTGTAGCATCATCAGTGCTATTCAAACTGCATTTCATTCAATTCTTTACATTTTGATGGTCAAAGCAATCACAAATTTCATTTGTTTTCTGACTTTTTTATTTATTTAGAATTGTTTCTTTTTTTTGTTTTTCCTTTATTATTTCTCCAAAGATGATCTTAAGTATTCAAAAATATTATGAAAAAATAAAAACATGTAAAATCTTAATTAAAATGAAACACTTTACAACTCATAGCCCTTTGGAATTGGCACAAGCGGGCAGTGAGACCAAGCTGTAAAGCTTAAGGCCCGCCCATCCCTCATTGCTACCGCATCGCAGGGCCGCATTAGAAAATAAACATTTTAAGGTTATAAACTAAAAAATGTTAAATTTCATTAAAAATTTGTATTTGATGTTGGTGCTTTGTTGTCGTAGTTTGTAGTGGTGGTGGTGGTTTTGGTATTGGTACCGAATGGGTTAATCTCCCCATTCGAATAGAACTAAAAATCATAAAAAAAATATTTTGTGGATGTGTGCTGTTGTTGTTCTTCTTCTAGTTGTTGTTGGTTTAGATGGTGGTTGAATGTTGTTCTTATTGTTGTTGTTGTTAATATATAATCGTATATATAAATATATAAATAAAATAAATTTAGTGAGGTTTTGGTCTTGGCTAAGCGGGCTTGTCGAAATCTTTTGCCGGCGAAAAGATTTAGAAGCACTTGCGGTGAACAATGCCAGGGCCGGATTCATCGTATTCTTGCTTCGAGATCCACATCTGTTGGAAAGTGGACAAGGAAGCCAAGATGGAGCCACCGATCCATACGGAGTACTTTCTTTCTGGTGGAGCAATGATCTTAATCTTAATGGTTGAGGGAGCCAAGGCAGTGATTTCCTTTTGCATACGATCAGCAATACCGGGATACATGGTGGTACCACCAGACAATACAGAGTTGGCATACAAATCCTTACGGATATCGACATCGCACTTCATGATCGAATTGTAGACAGTCTCATGGATACCGCAAGATTCCATACCCAAGAAAGAGGGTTGGAAGAGGGCCTCGGGGCAACGGAAACGCTCATTGCCAATGGTGATGACTTGACCATCGGGCAATTCATAAGACTTCTCCAAAGAGGTGGAGGCAGCAGCGGTGGCCATTTCTTGCTCAAAGTCCAAAGCAACATAGCACAACTTTTCCTTAATATCACGGACAATTTCACGTTCGGCGGTGGTGGTGAAGGAGTAGCCACGTTCGGTCAAGATCTTCATCAAGTAATCGGTCAAATCGCGACCAGCCAAGTCCAAACGCAAAATGGCATGGGGCAAGGCGAAACCTTCATAGATGGGCACAGTGTGGGATACACCATCACCAGAGTCCAAGACAATACCAGTGGTACGACCGGAAGCATAGAGAGACAACACAGCCTGGATGGCAACATACATGGCGGGTGAGTTGAAGGTTTCGAACATGATTTGGGTCATCTTCTCACGATTGGCCTTGGGATTCAAGGGGGCCTCAGTCAATAATACTGGATGCTCTTCGGGGGCAACACGCAATTCATTGTAGAAGGTATGATGCCAGATCTTCTCCATATCATCCCAATTGGTAATGATACCGTGTTCGATGGGGTATTTCAATGTGAGAATACCACGTTTGCTTTGAGCCTCATCACCGACATAGGAATCCTTTTGACCCATACCGACCATCACACCTTGGTGGCGTGGACGGCCTACAATGGAGGGGAATACGGCACGTGGGGCGTCATCACCGGCGAAGCCAGCTTTGCACATACCCGAACCGTTGTCAATGACCAAGGCACCAGCATCATCATCACACATTTTGGCAGTTTACTTTAGAGTGTCTGTAAAATCAAACAGAGAGAGAGAGAGAAAGAGAGATTATAGAGTATGCTAAAAACAAACTTGAGATAATACAGGCAGGGCGAGATAAACAAAATATAAAAGAAAATATCTCATTTTAATGGAGAAGAAATTGAGAGACTTTTGATGTAAAAATACCGAAATAGAGTTTTTTTGTTGTAATTGTTAGAAAATCATACATACTACAAAAATGCAATTATTTATTATCCAAATTTAATTGATGAACGCCGTAGAAGAATATTCAATACCCGATAATATCAAATTTTTATATGAGGATCGCAACCATTTTTGATGCAAAAATGCCACACAAAATATAGTTCTACCAAAAAATTATATTTTTCACAAAGAAAATTTGACTTCAAGTGAAACACGTAATGAGTGTGCTATGAATATCTAAAACTTATTTTTTATAGGTTTTCTATAATTTCAGTTTGATTTTAACTAACATTCCACACACAGAAAATTAATTTCTTTTGCAATGCAATTTTAGGCCAAAGAAGTTTTCTTGCGTTGTTTTTGTTTTTTTTTTATGCCAAACAAATTTCGGCTACCATTAACAAAGATTTATTTTTCGTTAAAAAAAAAATAAATCGTCTTTGATGTTTGAAAAAATATTCTAAAATTCAAGAATAGTCTTTTACTGCTGCTAATCTCTCACTTAAATGTAAGTGAAATTCCCCCATTCAACCAATGTGGCTACCTATGAGAACTCCATGCTGATAATCTCTCCTCTAAATATTATTGAAATTCGCCATTCACCTAATATGACTGCCTAAGAGAGCTTAAAGCTTTTTTCTTAAATTTCTCTTCTTTATGGGAACGCATTGAGGCCAAATTTCTTTGGCTAGCTGAGAGAACTCTTTGCTGATAATCTCTCATCATTCATCTAATTTGGTTGATAAAGAGAACTCCATGTTTTTTCTTAGAGGGGTTTTAGACGATGCAATTGGTTGCGTGCAATTTTTTGTATTCTCTTTTAAAGTTGCTTCTTAAAAACTTCAGCATTTATACGTTGAAATTTTTCATGCAATCGCTTGAAATTTCAAGTTTCAGAAATGTCAAAAAATTGCAAGAGGAACGGAAAACATGAAATTTTTTCTACCCCCTTTGCTTCTCTACCCCGCTTGCCTACAAACAAGAATTGCGTGCAATTATTGCATGCAATTATTGCATCGTCTAAAACCCTTCTTAAGTTTCCTTTCTTTATGGGAAGACATTGAAATAAAATTTCTAAAATTCAAAAATAATCATTTACTGCTGCTAATCTCCTACTAAAATATATGTGAAAATCACCATTCACCTATTGTGGCTAGCTAAGAGAAATCCATACCCATAATCTCTTTTTCTGAAATTTCTATTCATTATGGGAACGCACTGCTGCTAATCTCTCACTTAAATATAAATGAAATTCTACCAATATGACTGCCTAAGAGAACTCCATGTTTTTTCTTAAGTTTCTCTTTTTTGTGGCAAGACATTGAAATCTAATTTCTTTGGAAATTGTGGGAGATTATGAAGTCTCATACTACTGTGGTAAGATTTTAGTATAATTTACCATTCAACTAATAGAGAACAATATACTTCCTCTTGGGTTTCTCTTTTATATGAGAATGCTTTAAGGTGAAATTTCTTAAGAAATATATGATAAATGACTAAAGGTATCTAGACAATTTATAGTTGGAGAGGGGTCTATAGCCTCCTATATAAAATGCAGCAATAAATTCTGGGAGGGGGTTGCTAAAATTTTTCTGGAGGAGGCTAAGCCCTAACCTCAGAATCTTTTCTTATTATTCTAGTGAAATATTGTGCTCTTAACAATTCCATTTTTATTTCAAAGCGAAAGTTAAATATTTCTCGCACGTGAGTCCAAATAATGTGCCAGACATTGTGACACCATTTGGAGAAGTTCTGAAATGTTTCTAACATTACGAGTGCATTAGATTCAAACAACGACATGGCTTGAAAAAATTGCAATTTTTTGCAGAAGCCTTCAGTTGAAATAATAGCAATCGGGAAACTTCTTCACCTTATCAGCCTCAATTATTTATATACCTCCCTAGATCCATTTTTTTTATATGGAATTCTTAGACCTCTAAACGGTATATGTGTCTAAGCTTACACCCTTAGCTCACTCTCAAGCACATGAACTATGTCATTACATAGTAATGGATGATGAAGTTACTCCTCCCATGGGTTGCATAATGCCTTATTGCCTCTATTCACACTAAAATTCCCCACGATGAAATTTTATATAGTGATATTTTTCTTTTTGTTTTTTTTTAGTATTTTTCATTAAAATTTCGTTGAATATTCTGTGGGATTCCTAAATTCTATTTTTTTGTATTTTATAACTAGCACTTATTAAATTTTCTTTTTTATATTTATTGAAATTACTCATATATATCTGGATACGTTCTTTATTATGAAGAAAATCCTGTAGTAGTATCATTTTAAAAATGTTGTTAATTTACAATTGCAAACTACAAGTCTGTTCCATTTCTAAAAAATTCTAATGATGAAATGATATTTTCAAAAGCAAAATTATTTAGTTTCCGATAACCTGGAAATTTTTCTACCAAACTTTCTTTGATCAAAATGTGTATCAGACAGCAACTTGAAAAATTGTGATCTAAATTAGAAAATAAAAAATTAAAGTCAATAATTCACAAAATTTTTAAATAATGTTTCTTTCTGATTTTTAATTTAATTAAATGTTTTCATAACTACTAAATAGTATTTACTGATTTTCATTAATCCGACTTGAAAATTTGTGATCCAAATTATAAAATAAAAAAAAATAAATAATTTAAAATTATTAATTCTCTAATTTTTATATTATGGGTCTTTAATTTTTAATCTAATTAATAGTTTTATAACCACTAATTAGTATTGACTGATTTTCGTTAAATCGAACTTTAATCCAAATTCGAAAATACAAAAGAAGTAATATATAGAATCATTTGTAATCTTTTTTTAATTATGGATCCTTGATTTGTAAATAAATTAATTAATGGTTTTTTCAGAACCAATAAATAGTATAGACTAATTTTCCTTAATTCTTTTTTTATATTATGGGGCTTTAATTTTTAATCTAATTAATTTTTTTTTATAACCACTTATTAGTATTGAGTGATTTTCATTAATCCGACTTGAAAATTTGTGAAACAAATTCGAAAATAAAAAAATATATATAAAATCATTAATTAATTTTTTATTAATTATGGATCCTCGATTTTTTAAATAAATTAATTTTTCTTCAGAACCACTAAATAGTATTGACTAATTTTCAACTTCAATATAATATTCAGTGGCTTTCATATAAATTAATTTTTATTTCTTTCTTTTCGCACTCAAATTAAAAAAAAAAACTTAATTGGAATCACAAACAAATCAATGGCCTGTTTAAATAACTTTTCCATTAAGTTTCAGTTCCATATAAAAATATTAAAATATTTTGTAAAACTATTTTTAGAGATTCCAAGATTATTTAATATTTTTTTTTTAATTTTAATGGTTAATTCAAATAAATGGCTTTTATAATCCATAGCATAACTTCACTTCAAAGTTGGATCACATTTTTCATAGGTTATGTTGAGTTTAACACATTGCATAATTTGCATTAACAAAAAAAATATCCATTTAGAGTGGTTAGAAATTTGATACACATTTCGAAAATTTCAAAGTTCAGCATCATCGAGATTATTGGGGCTATAGAAAAAGCCATGATATTTTTAAATTTATTTTCAATGAAATAAATGTATTTTTAAATCGTTCACTTATTTTAAAAATTATTTTTGCATTTTGTTGTTTCAATTTCTTCTTCTTCTTCTTATTTCAGATATTTTTTCACATTATCCTTTTGTTTAAACACTCAGTGTATTATCCTTTCTTGTCCAATAGTTCCTTAATCCATTTGCTTTCTGTTTTGTTTTTTTTTCTGTTTCTTATTTCACTTGCAAAAAAAAAATTAAAAATATTCACCTTTTCGGCCAACAAAAAAAGGAAATTGAAATAGAATTCTTTTTTCTTTGGTTCTATTTGAATCGATCGAAGGATCCTTGTTGCCGTCTACACTCAACAACAAATAGATTCACTCTAAAGTAGTTTAGCCTTTATAAGAGCCGTTTTATTTGGCCATTTACCTCTACGCGTAATTCATTCTCAAAATAAACAATGCAGCATTATCACCAATACCAAAGCACAGGGATCATCACAAACACATACAAACAGACCTTATGCCCACGGATTCATTCGATTTGCAGAATATTCTCATTTTCCCTTGTACCATATTAACTCACACACATACAAACAATGGCCACAAAGACCATTTATCTCATTGTCTTAATTTTGGCTGTGAGTGTGTGTGAATGTATTTTAAAATGTGTGTATGTTTGTCACCGAAACAAAACTAAAATAATTGATTAAATTAGTTAACGCCAATAAGTACAACCAATCCAAATATGTTCAAAGTGTTAATGCGGCCAAAGGCTGATGTTTTACCCTACAGACTGCACGTTGTACATTAGTCTCTAACAACCATGCAAAAATTGGTCCATATCGGTCCACAATTATATATAGCCCCCATATAAACCGATCACCAGATTTGGCTTACGGAGCCTCTAAGAAAAGCACATTTCATCCGATCCTGCTGAAATTTGCTATATGGTGTAAGTATATGGTATCTAACAACTACACAAAAATTGCTCCACATAGGTGTATAATTATATATAGCCCCCATATAAACCGATCCTCAGATTTGACCTCCGGAGTCTCATGGATGAGCAAAATTCATTCGATTCGGTTGAAATTTGGTACGTGGTGTTAATATATGGTCTCTAACAACTACACAAAAATTGCTCCACATCGGCCTATAATTATATATAGCCACCATATAAATCGATCCCCAGATTTGACCTCCGGAGCCTCATGGACGAGCAAAATTCACCCGATTCGGTTGAAATTTGGTACGTGGTGTTAGTATATGGTCTCTAACAACCATGCAAGAATTGGTTCATAATTATATGTAGCCCCCATATAAACCGATGCCCAGATTTGTTTATTCACGCACGCTCACGCACGATACGTATGGTAGCCAATCCCACTCACGCACATTCACGAAATTAAAACCAGTACTCACGCACAAACTACTTTTTAAGACTCACACTCACGCATGATTCACGACAATTCACTTGATTCACGACAAATTCACGAGACTCACGATATTTTCCAAACGGAAATCAGCAAAGGTAACAAAATTCAAAAATAGAATATAGTTCGAGAGCTAAATTAATTTCAGTTTACATACGAGTATGAATTAAATATTGATTTTTTTTCGTGAGCGTGATTTTGCAGAAATTTTATTCACGCACACTCACGAACCGATTTTATTTCTCACGCACGCTCACGCACGACATATTCATTTTAGTCCCATTCACACACATTCACGAGAGTTCTTTCAAATTTTTTTCACGACTCACGTAATTCACGCGTGTCACGAAAATTTCGTGTCACACACCTCTAGTCTTAAGATAACTTCGTAGATTTATTTTTTACAAAGAGGTATCCACGTTGCAAGTTTTAACCTTCTGAATATACCACTTCTCAAAATCGCCAAAGTGGGGACGTATGGTAAAAAAGCGTCCTGTTAAAAAAATATTGGTTTAGAAATCGGGCCAACGGGCATTCTAACCATTCCATAATGGCTGATCTCTTTCGTAAGCAAACAGGAAAAAACCTTTACCAAAATGATAGCAAAGGGTGATACGGTCAAAATTTGGTCAATATAAACTTGACGTATTTCTTTCAATTTTGCATTTAAAAAACCTGAACACCCTTCATTTTGAAGGTGTGTGTGTAGAATGTTGCTCCTATTTTGATTTTGGAATTCACTCTTCAGTTGTCAAAATGCCGTCCAAGCAAGAAGAGCAGCGTATCAAAATTTTGCTCGCGCATCGCGAAAATCCGAGTTACTCGCACGCAAAGCTGGCAATATCGCTAAAAGTTGCCAAATCAACCGTTACAAGTGTAATTAGAGTGTTTGGGGAACGTTTGTCGACAGCCAGGAAGTCTGGATCGGGCGGTAGTTTCAAGCGAAACCCTAACCTCTCTCTTCGAGATGACGCAAATAAGCTGGGTGTATCGTCTACAACCGTGCATCGAGCCAAAAACCGAGCCGGACTATCGACTTACAAGAAGGTAGTGACTCCAAATCGAGATGATAAACAAAATACGACGGTCAAAGCGCGATCCCGGAGGCTGTACACGACGATGCTGACGAAGTTTGACTGCGTGGTAATGGACGACGAAACCTACGTCAAAGCCGACTACAAGCAGCTTCCGGGACAGGAGTTTTATACGGCAAAAGGAAGGGGAAAGGTAGCAGATATTTTCAAGCACAAGAAAAGCAGCATTTTCATAGCTTCCGGGACTGTCAACCAAGAAATTTACGTAAAAGAGTGTTTGAATAAACGTCTGCTGCCTTTCCTGAAGAAACACGGTTGTTCCGTACTGTTTTGGCCGGATTTGGCATCTAGCCATTACGGTAAAAAGGCCATGGAGTGGTACGCCGCCAAGAACGTGCAGATGGTTCCCAAGGACACGAACCCTCCCAACACGCCAGAGCTCCGCCCAATTGAGAAATACTGGACTATTGTCAAGCGGAGAGACCAAAAAACTGCTAATGGCGAGCAGCAGTTCAAGGCAAACTGGCTTTCTGCGGCGAAGAAAGTGGACAAGGTGGCTGTACAAAATCTGATGGCAGGTGTCAAGCGTGAGGCCCGGCAATTCGGATTTGGAAAAGCGAAAGCCTAACTGAATATTTTTCCTGAATTTTATACTAATTGAACTTGAAAAAGAAATTTAATTTGATTTTTGAAATAAACGATTTCACCAATTTACACGCGTTTTCCCTTGACCAAATTTTGACCGTATCACCCTTTAGGTGTAAAGAGTTTTATAACGCTTTCGATTTTAATCATACTCATGTTTTCAATCAGGTTCTATAGGTAAATTACTCATAAAATTATTCGTGAGTCACGACATTTTTGGTGAGTCACGATATTTTTCGTGAGTCACGATATTTTTCGTGAGTCACGATATTTTTCGTGAGTCACGATATTTTTCGTGAGTCACGACATTTAAAAGATTTTCGTGCGTGAGTACAAATTTTCTATTCGTGAGCGTGCTTGAGTCCTACCAAAAAATATCGTACGTGAGTGTGCGTGAATAAGATTTCTCCGTCGTGAGTGTGCGTGAGCAAAATATTACTCACGTGTACACCTCTATCACGCACACACCTCTAGTCTTAAGATAAGTTCGTAGATTTATTTTTTACAAAGAGGTATCCACGTTCCAAGTTTCAACCTTCTAAATATACCACTCCTCAAAATCACCAAAGTGGGGACGTATGTTAAAAAAGCGTCCTGTTAAAAAAAAAATATATTGGTTTAGAAATCGGGCCAACGGGCATTCTAACCATTCCATAATGGCTGATCGTAAGCAAACAGGAAAAAGCCTTTACCAAAATGATAGTAACTCTTAGCTTAAAAATACGTTTTCGAAGCTAGTTTCAATGTTGTCAGTATTTGTCTGGCGTTTATCCCCAAAAATTTCCACTTATAACAAAAATTCCTCACAAAAATCCCCAATAAATTTCTGACGACCCTTGTTGGACAAAATTATTGATATGACAGGTAAATTTGTGGAGTAATCGAATAATCCAATTTAGTGGCTTCCCTGGACCAAAACTCACATACCCTCCAATTTTGATTTGAACGGATGGAAAAGCCCATTATGCAGACAATCTTAATTACATTCAGAATTGGACAAATAGTATAAATCCAATACACAGAAAAAAATTTTCCGTAGTTAAACTAACGCTAAATTTCACTTATTTCTATTGGAAAAAGTTATTTGCTAATAGTTAAATTCTATTCTTTTTTTTCGAAATTTTCTACAGCTTAATGAAATCATATTTTTTATACCCTCCATCATAGGATGGGGGTATATTAACTTTGTCATTCCGTTTGTAACACATCGAAATATTGCTCTAAGACCCCATCAAGTATATATATTCTTGGTCGTGGTGAAATTCTGAGTCGATCTAAGCATGTCCGTCCGTCCGTCGGTCTGTTGAAATCACGCTAACTTCCGAACGAAACAAGCTATCGACTTGAAACTTGGCACAAGTAGTTGTTATCGATGTAGGTCGGATGGTATTGAAAATGGGCCATATCGGTCCACTTTTACGTATAGCCCCCATATAAAGGGACCCTCAGATTTGGCTTGTGGAGCCTCTAACAGAAGCATATTTCATCCGAAATTTGGTACATGGTGTTGGTATATGGTCTCTAACAACCATGCAAAAATTGGTCCACATCGGTCCATAATTATATATAGCCCCCATATAAACCGATCCCCAGATTTGGCTTGCGGAGCCTAAAAGAGAAGCAAATTTCATCCGATCCGGCTGAAATTTGGTACATGGTGTTAGTATTTGGTCTCTAACAACTATGCAAAAATTGGTTCACATCAGTCCATAATTATATATAGCCCCCATATAAACCGATCCCCAGATTTGGCTTGCGGAGCCTCAAAGAGAAGAAAATTTCATCCGATCCGGCTGAAATTTGGTACATGATGTTGGTATATGGTCTCTAACAAACATGCAAAAATTGGTCCATATCGGTCCATAATTATGTATAGCCCCCATATAAACCGATCCCCAGATTTGGCTTGCGAAGCCTCAAAGAGAAGCAAATTTTATCCGATCCGGCTGAAATTCGGTACATGATGTTGGTATATGGGCTCTAACAACCATACAAAAATTGGTCCACATCGGTCCATAATTATATATGGACCCCATATAAACCGATCTCCAGATTTGGCTTGCGAAGCATAAAAGAGAAGCAAATTGCATCCGATCTGGCTGAAATTTGTTACATGGTGTTGGTATATGGTCTCTAATAACCGTGCAAAAATTGGTCCACATCGGTCCATAATTATATATAGCGCCCATATAAACCGATCCCCAGATTTGGGTTCCGGAGCCTCAAAGAGAAGCAAATTTCATCCGATCCGCCTGAAATTTGGTACATGATATTGGTATATGGTCTCTAACAACCATCCAAAAATTGGTCCACATCGGTTCATAATTATATATAGCCCCCATATGAACCGATCCCCAGATTTGGCTTGCGAAGTCTCCAAGAGAAGCAAATTTCATCCAATCCGGTTGTAATTTGGAACATGGTGTTAGTATATGATCTTTAACAAGCGTGCCAGAATTGGTCCATATCGGTCCATAATTATATATAGCCCCCATATAAAACGTTCTCCAGATTTGACCTCAGGAGCCTCTTGGAGGAGCAAAATTCATCCGATCCGGTTCAAATTAGGAACGTGGTGTTAGTATATGGTCGCTAACAACCATACCAAAATTGGTCCAATCACACAAAAATTGGTCCATATCGGTTCATAATCATGGTTGCCACTAGAGCCAAAAATAGTCTACCAAAATTTTATTTCTACAGAAAATTTTGTCAAAATCTTATTTCTAGAGAAAATTTTGTGAAAATTTTATTTCTATAGAAAATTTTGTTAAAATTTTATTTCTGTAAAAAATTTTGTCAAAATTTTACGTCTACTTTGTCAAACTGAATTATATACGTATTGGATCGATCTTTTTTGATTTAATATATACCACGTATGGACTTACATACAATTTAGGAGATGGTGTTAGGAGGTTTTAAGATACCTTGTCATCGGCAAGCGTTACCCCAACTTAAGTAATTCGATTGTGGATGGCAGTGTTTAGAATAAGTTTCTACGCAATCCATGATGGAGGGTACATAAGCTTCGGCCTGGCCGAACTTACGGCCGTATATACTTGTTTTAAGTATGTCTCAACAATTTTATGAACTAAACGTGGGTATAGAGTTCAATGACCGTACACATAAATTCAATATGAACTAAAGCAAACGAAGATTTTCGTACGATTCCCAAAAATAGTAAGAATGAACTACTGTATGGTTAAAATGCTGATGATTTGGCGCCAATGATTTTCTTCTTTATTTTTAGTTCATTTTTCTTCTATGAGATGATGTAATTTCGTGAACTGCAGTTAAAAAGTACAACAGGGCATTACATTTTCCTGGTTTTAACAACGCTTTGTGGAAATCTCAAAATGTGGAGCAAAATTTAGTACAATTTTCGTGCGAGGTAGTTCATTCTTCCTATAAAACAGTTCACTTTTTTTCGGTGTAAAACCATAATTTCAAAACCGAAAATCAGTAGACCCGTGATCAAAATATCATACCATAGAAATTTCCATCAGAATATTATTATAGAGCTATAAAGAAATTAAGTTTCTTTCCTTATTCCAAGCCAATCGCCGTTCGCCAAAACACTGCTCTTCAATCAATATAACACCATCGTATCCTCCCGTAAGGAAATCACATTAGTAGAAAAATGCCTTGGCCAAGCAGAGTAAAGTGTACATTATCGTATCGATTGCGTTTGCATTTTTGGAATAGAATGTAAACCTAATTGATTATGCTGATATATATATAAAAAAAAAACACAAAATTCCCGAAATTTCCGAATATTCTTCCTTCCCCACTCAAAATAAAAAAAAAATCTCTAACACTGCACTATGGGCGGAAATTAAAAATTTGCGGCAAAAAATATTTACAATCAATCTAGTATCACCAAACATGGTATATCGATATATCTTATCATAATCAAATGTTACCAACAAAAAGGGAGTCAATCCCCCTTATTCCAGGTGCGTTACTATAGAGGGGTCGAAATGGTAAGTCCACTTGGAGTACTGTAGAAAATACTCTTAGATGGAGTTTAATTTATACTTGCTTATTTTCCTTATTAAAAAAGCGCCTTATCCCCAGAACTTGATGTAAATAGTATAAACTAGTTGTCATTTTATTAAATAAATTTTATTAATTAAAATTAAACAAATATTAACGATCAAAATCACTTTCTTCAGTATCTAACTCTAATTCCGTCCGTCTGTGTTTGTTGTTCGCAGGATTCCGGTCGCAATTATTATCCGATTTTGATAAAATTTGGTACAACGTGTTTTCTTGGTCAAAGAACAAACACTGTTGAATTTGGAAAAAATTGGATCAAAGTTAGATATAGTCCCCATATACATGTATCGCCCGATTTCGACAAATGAGAACATACTGCGCTGATTTACTAACCGATTGTCTTCAAATTTAACACAAAGTAATATTTGGTTCAGATTTAGATATAGCTCCCATATATATGTATCGCCTGATTTTCTCAAATTTGACTATAAAACCCTTACATTTATTTTAGTATGGGCAAGTTTGGGCAGACAAACCTTACAGTACGTAAAAGTATACTTTCTCACGAACAATTATAAGCAACAATTTTTATTAACAATCGTTAACATTTCTAGTTCTATTCTTCGCAAATATATGTATGTACGAAAATTTTCACATATAAACAGCATTTTTGAATCCACAAATTCAAGTTCAAAACCAAAAATATTTTTTAAAGTGTTTACAACATTTTGAACTATTAAACCTTCTCTTAGAATCTACATTTAAAAGTTTTCTTTATTCACTTGTATTGCGAAAAAAAAATTAAGCACGAAATTTTTCAATATTTGCTCTCCTTGATTGCACGCAACTTGCATAAATTTTGGTAAACATTGGCAACCTTTTTCTCCTGAACAGGGTTGCCAAGTTTTAAATTAACTTTCGATTTGTACTTTCCAAGATGTTCTATACACGCAAAGAAAAAAAAACGTTTGGAAAACGTGTACCGAAAACGTTTTTCTTTTGTTAGAGTTTTTTGAATTGCTTCGAAAATTTTGAACTTTTATCACCAAAAAAATTCGTTTGTTACAAAATTTTTATTTTTTCAATAAAAAAAGTTATTTTTGAAACAACAACACAGTCCATTTCGTTTATATCAAACACTGTTCTTTTCCGACTTTGGGTCTTTAATAAGACACAGTTTACAGTTCAAAATTTAATATACTACAATGTAATGTTGAACATTTTTTCGGAATCTTCCGAACATATCGGGAATATATGTAAAAAAACAAAAAAAAAACTTTGGTCGAAGCGGGGATCGAACCCACGACCCTTGGCATGCAAGTCGGACGTAGCAACCACTGCTCCACGGTGCCAAACTAAATGTTTGTTTCTGTAAAATAAACTTTGTTTATTCGGTTCGTGGGCGCCGCAAGCTATGCTATATAAATATAACTTATATGGATATTTATCTATTGATAACCATAACAGGTACATAGCTCAGTGGTTAGTGTGTTGGCTTACAAAGTGCATGGTCCGCGGTTCGATTCTCCGTCCAGGCGAAAGGTAAAAAAAGTTTAAAAATTTATAAAATCGTATAATTTCTTCTACATTGTTGGTATTACAGAAAAAGGTGCTAAGAACTAAAAAACTTCGTGGAAGTGAGAAAGATGTTAGGGAAAATGCAATTAGCCAGAAAAATTTTTTTTGAGTTAGTCTTTATGAAATTGTTTTTACATCCTGGAAAAGAATAAATGTTTATCACAAAAAGTATATACTTTTCTTCCAAATGCACTTCCTTTCAACGAAAAGCAAATGAGAAACGAACTTTGTTTGTCTAAAATTTCGTTTGGGAGGAAAGAATTTTTTTTTTGCGTGTAGTAATTTCAATTGGAACATCCAATAATTTTTCATTTTGAAAATTTGACTTTTTGCCGCTGTTTTGCGATTTTTGCCCATAGTGCACTGACACAACTGGTCTAAGCAGAGATGGAGAGAGAGTTGAAAAAGTTAAAGAGAGTTAAAGAGAGTTTACATCTTAGAGTTTCAGAGCAATAAATCGATTTGTTGCAGTGTTGCCAGGTAATTTTTGATTCTTCCCCCCAAATCTTAAGAAAAAACCCCTAAATAGGCCTAGACTTTTTTCAAAACCCCCCAAAAAGTTTAAGTATGTAAATAATACAAAAAGGGGCCCAAAATTTCGTCAAAAATCCTGTAGTGTAAAATAAATTTAACACAAATATATAAACTGAAAGAAGATTTTTTCTGAGGAACAAAATTTTAGACAAAATAAGTTTTTTTATGCTAAAAATTTTCTTTTGAAGTAACTAAAAATCATTAGAAAAAATCATTACACCACTTGTCACAAATTCGGGTTCGATTCCTGCTTCGACCGAACACCAAAAAGTTTTTCAGCAGTAGATTATCCCACCTCAGTAATGCTGATGACATTTCTGAGGGTTTCAAAACTTCTCTAGGTGGTTGCACTGCAATGTGGAACGCCGTTCGGACTCGGCTATAAAAAGGAGGTCCCTTTACGTTGAGCATAACTTGGAATCGGACAGTGAAACTAGAGAAGTTCACCAGTGTGGTATCACAATGGACTGAATAGTCTAAGTGAGTCTGATACATCGGGCTGCCACCTAACTTAACCTTGATTTTAATTGTATCAAATATTAAAAATGCCCCTTCAACAGATGCGTTTAAAAAAGAATGTCATTGCATACTTGCTTGTATTTAGGAATATGGGTTGACTTCTCTTATTTTTTTTCTCAAAATTCATGCCAGATTTGTTCCAAATTTTGTTGAGAATTGCTCCACTTTTTGTTGAGAATTGCTCCACTTTTTACCCCCAAAAATCCCCCCAAATAAATGTTACCCCTAAAATTCCCCCTAAACGTGTAAAAACCCCCTAAATTTGGGGGGTAAACCCCCAACCTGGCAAAACTGATTTGTTGGAAACCAAATACAACGATGAGTTTCATGCTTAAAAATATAAACCTGATTAACACCTTGAGACAGTTAGTGCTTATGTATACAAAGCATTTCCATGAATCCTAACACCAAAATTAAGGTCTGATTCATATGTAATAAAGAGTATTCACCGAATATAATGTAGGGCGATATGTGGTGCAATTGATAAAACATATCATTAAGCTCTTAAAATTGGAAATGCAGGGAGCATAGGTAAATACACAGACAATATAAATGAGAGTGAAATCCCAATTGATCGATCATTAATCAATACAAAGAAATCTGGTAAAGAACAAAAACAATAAATTAATCAATTTTTAAAATCCAATTGATCACATACTATCACAAATTGAGATATATTGCTCTCATAGCAGTACCAGTTGATGTTTCGATACTCTCTGAAAAGAGCTCCTTGATTTACCCATCTTTCTCTCTCTATAGATCTCAGTATCAATAGAGGCTACGCAATCGAAATCGAACGATTGATCATTCGTTGTTATTTGCCGAAGTACTTGTAAAATGTCGTATTTCGAGATTTTTGATTTTTTTTTCTAAATCGTGACAAAAACAATTGACAAAAAGTCATTGGTGAGAGGAAGGAAAAGAAGAAGAACAAGAAGGAATAATGCCTCAAATGCAGATGCAAATGCTTTAAATAGAAACGAACCTTAGAAGGACCGATTTGCACTTGATGTCGTCGTTTTTGTATTGATCGTGTCATCGCACACAATACGAGAACGAGCATCACAATACAAGAAGCGAAGGAAATTTTGTTGCCATTGTGTCCGCAATGCAAAAGCATTTAGATGGCTATTATGCTTCTGCTGGGGGCACTTGTTGTTGTTGCCACTGTCTATTGTTGGGGTTGTTTGGCCGCCGTTTTATTTTCGAGTTGACAACAAATGAGCAACTACCATAAATTGTTGCTATCCCCACAGACACTTGTAACAACACCACGCCATACCCCAATAAGAAGATATCATGGCCCATTGGTATCAATATCGAATACCATCATGTTAATTTGCTTTGGAATCGTTTCACTTTTGCCATCTTGATGCGGTGATGACAGTTCATCAACATCTGGGTATTTGGTTGATATGTGGCATGCGTAGTTAAACTTCCGTATAAATAAAAGTAAAATTTTACATTTAGCGTTTTAGTTTTGCACAGCTGAATGGAAATAAAGAAATTCAAATAGAGGGAATTTTATTGCAGTGGTATCCTCCTCTGTCTTTTTTTGATTCACCTGAACAATTTATCCAGGTGCAACAAATATTAGGCAAAAATCTTAACGGAATAAACCTCATATAAAATGCAGGATAAATATGAGTTAATATACCCTGGACCACTGTGTAGATCTACACTTTCTATACCATCATAAATCCTTCAAATGTATAAATATATAAAGGGTTATATTCCCAATATACATATATTTAACTCTGACCCCATTTGGACTAAATTTGTTAGACTTCTGTAATATCTTAAAATTTTTGTATCTTTGATTACAAAAATGTGTTCATAGACGGACGGATATGGTGGTCAATCAAAATTCACACTTTTGATTGACCACCAGCACTCAAGATCCGTCGATGGTAATGGTATGTGCCGCCGTAAGGCCCTTGGTCCCTCCGCATTCACCAAATATATATTATATGAGAAATTACCTAATTTCAGCGGCAGACCATGGGCATATCAACAAGGACACTTAGCAAGGGTCAACCAAATACCACAGATCAACTTCGTGCAGTTATTTTATGGTTTTGTCGGTCGCCTGAAGGCCATAATTCGTGCCAAAGGTAACAAATTCTAACAAATCGAAACTGGTTATAATTACTTGATTTTACATCTACAGAGTTAGTATGCCACAAATATTGAGTCCATTATTAAAAAGAGAAAATCGCTCAATTACTGTGGGTAGCGTAGCGAAATTTATGAAAATTGTAAAATATATTTTTGTAAGAGCTACCCATGAAAAAAATTTGAAAGTTATTCTAAAGGCACAATTTTAAAATAACTTCAATTTTTTTATACCCTCCACCATAGAATGGGGGGTATATTACCTTTGTCATTCCGTTTGTAACACATCGAAATATTGCTCTAAGACCCCATAAAATATATATATTCTGGGTCATGGTGAAATTCTGAGTCGATCTAAACATATTCGTCACGCTAACTTCCGAACGAAACAAGCTATCGACTTGAAACTTAGCACAAGTAGTTGTTATGGATGTAGGTCGGACGGTATTGCAAATGGGCCATATCGGTCCACTTTTTTGTATAGCCCCAATATAAACTGACCCCCAGCTTTGGCTTGTGGAGCCTATAAGAGTAGCATATTTCATCCGATCTGGCTGAAATTTGGTACATGGTGTAACTATATGGTCTCTAACAACCATGCAAAAACTGGTCCATATCGGTCCATAATTATATATAGTCCCATATTAACCGATCCCCAGATTTGAACTCCGGAGCCTCTTAGAGGAGCAAAATTCATCCGATCCGGTTGAAATTTGGTATGTGGTCCAAAAATTGGTCCATATCGGTCTATAATTACATATAGCCCCAATATAAACCGATCCCCAGATTTGGTTTGCGGATCCTCTAAGAGCAACAAATTTCATCCGATCTCTTGGAGAAGCAAAATTCATCCGATTCGGTTGAAATTTGGTACGTGGTGTTATATGGTCTCTAACAACCATGCAAAAATTGGTCCATATCGGTCCATAATTATATATAGCCCCCCAGATTTGATCTCCGGAGCCTCTTGGAGAAGCAAAATACATCCGATCCGATTGAAATTGTCAACGTGGTGTTAGTATATGGCCGCTAATAACCATGCCAACATTGGTCCATATAGGTCTATAGTTATATATAGCCGATCCCCAATCACACAAAAATTGGTCCATATCGGTTCATAATCACGGTTGCCACTCGAGCCAAAAATAAACTACCAAAATTTTATTTTTATAGAAAATTTTGTCAAAATTTTATTTTTATGGAAAACTTTGTCAAAATTTATTCCTATAGAAAATTTTGTCAAATTTTTGTATATCGAAAACTTTGTCAAAAATTTTATTTCTATAGAAAATATTGTCAAAATTTTAATTCTCTTGAAAAATTTGTCAAAATTTTATTTCTATAAAAAATTTTGTCATAATGTTATTTCTATAGAAAATTTTGTCAAAATTTTATTTCTATAGAAAATTTTGTCAAAATTTTATTTCTATAGAAAATTTTGACAAAATTGTATTTCTATAGAAAATTTTGTTAAAATTTTATTTCTATAGAAAATTTTGTTAAAATTTTATTTCTATAGAAAAATTTGTCAAAATTTTATTTTGTCAAAATTTTATTTCTATAGAAACTTTTATCAAAATTTTATTTCTATAGAAAATTTTGTCAAACTTAATTGTATTCGTTTTAATCGGCCTTTTTATACCCTCTACCATAGGATGGGGGGTATATTAACTTTGTCATTCCGTTTGTAACACATCGAAATATTGCTTTAAAGTATATATTGCCATAAAGTATATATTTTCTGGGTCGTGGTGAAATTCTGAGTCGATCTGATCGGTCTGTCCGTCCGTCTGTTGAAATCACGCTAACTTCCGAACGAAACAAGCTATCGACTTGATACTTGGCACAAGTAGTTGTTATTGATGTAGGTCGGAGGTATTGCAAATGGGCCATATCGGTCCACTTTTACGTATAGCCCCCATATAAACGGACCCCCAAAATTTGGCTTGCGGAGCCTATAAGAGTAGCATATTTCATCCGATCTGGTTGAAATTTGGTACATGGTGTAAGTATATGGTCTCTAAAACCATGCAAAAACTGGTTCTGATATCCATAATTATATATAGCCTCCATATAAACCGATCCCCAGATTTGACCTCCGGTGCCTTTTGGAGAAGCAGAAGTGGTAGTATATGATATTTAACAATCATACCAAAAGTGGTCCATATCAGTCCATAATTATGTATAGCCCCCATATAAACCGATCCCCAGATTTGGTTTTGGAGCCTCTTGGAGGAGCAAATTTCATCCGAGTGAGTTGAAATTTGGTACATTGTGCTAGTATATGGCCGTTAACAACCATGCCTAACTAAGTCCATATCGGTCTATAGTTATATTGGTCCATATCAAGTTCATAATTCTATATAGCCCCCATATAAGCAATTCTGGCTCTACGTACCGTGCAAAAAGTCCATATCGATTCGTAATTATTTGTAGACTTAACTATACATAACTTTTTTGTCTAATATATACCACGTATGGACTAACTCACAATTTAGAAAACGATGTTAAGAAGTTTTAAGATACCACAACCCAACTAATTCGATTGTGAATGACAGTCTTTGGTAGAAGTTTCTACGCAATCCATGGTGGAAGGTACATAAGCTTCGGCCTGGCCGAACTTACGGCCGTATATACTTGTTTTACTGGGTGTTTATGTATATTTTATATATTTATGTAAGTATGAATAGGATCGGCTTATACATACATATGGTAGCTATATCTAAATCTGAACCGATTTCTACGATTTTTTGTAGGCTGATTTAGAAGACAACATTGTGCCAACTTTTAGTAATATATAGGAGCTATATCTAACTCTGAGCCGGTTTTGATGATATTTGGCAGATTTACACGCAAAGAAAAAAAACGTTTGGAAAACGTGTACCGAAAACGTTTTTCTTTTGTTAGAGTTTTTTGAATTGCTTCGAAAATTTTAAACTTTTATCAGCAAAAAAATTCGTTTTTTACACATTTTTTATTTTTTCAATAAAAAAAGTTATTTTTGAAACAACAACACAGTCCATTTCGTTTATATCAAACACTGTTCTTTTCTGACTTTAGGTCTTTAATAAGACATATTTTACAGTTCAAAATTTAATATACTACAATGTAATGTTGAACATTTTTTTCGGAATCTTCCGAACATATCTGGAATATATGTAAAAAAAAAACAAAAAAAACTTTGGTCGAAGCAGGGATCGAACCCACGACCCTTGGCATGCAAGTCGGACGTATCAACCACTGCTCCACGGTGCCAAACTAAATGTTTGTTTCTGTTAAATAAACTTTATTCGGTTCGTGGGCGCCGCAAGCTATGCTATATAAATGTAACTTATATGGATATTTATCTATTGATGACCATAACAGGTACATAGCTCAGTGGTTAGTGCATGGTCCGCGGTTCGATTCTCCGTCCAGGCGAAAGGTAAACAAATTTAAAAAATTTATAAAATCGTATAATTTCTTCTACATTGTTGGTATTACAGGAAAAGGTGTTAAGAACTAAAAAACCTTGTGGATGTGAGAAAGATGTGAGGGAAAATGCAATTAGCTAGAAAACAATGTTTTTTTTTTTTTTGAGTTTGTCTTTATGAAATTGTTTTTACATCCTGGAAAAGAATAAACGTTTATCACAAAAAGTATATACTTTTCTTCCAAATACGCTTCCTTACAGCGAAAAGCAAATGAGAAACGAATTTTGTTTGCCTAAAATTTCGTTTGGGAGGAAAGAATTATTTTTTTGCGTGTAGTTGGTACCATAGAAGGTTACCTTGTGCTAGATTTGAGTAAGATCGTTTAGTAAATAAAGCTGTTATGGCCAAAATTTGGAAAAATCGGCCGATACATTATGTGGAAGCTATATTCAAATCTGAACCGATTTTGATGATTTTTGCAGATATATTTAGTATTATAGATGGCTAGACTTTGCCAATCGGGTGGGTGTTACAGTACATGACGCTGTGATAAATTTAACGCCAATCGGTTAGTAAAGAAGCGTAATCTGACCCTATTTATCGAAATCGGGCGATACTTATATATTATACATACATTATATATTATTATATCTAAATTTTATCCGATTTTTCCCAAATTCAATAGCGTTCGTCCTTGTGTCCATGTACCAAATTTCATCAAAATCTAATAATTGGTGACCGGAATCCTGCAAACAACAAATACATGAATAGATGGACGGACAAACAGACCAAAGGCTAGTTCGACTCGGTATATACTTTATGGAGTCTAAAATCAATATTTCTGGTACATTTTTTGGCAGATCAACGGTACTATACCCTGACCACTATATGGTTAAGGTATAACATAAATAGTTCTTTAGTTTCATTATATATCAGCTACCCTGTACGTATGTATGTATGGTTTAGTATACCGATCGTCTTAGAATTAAATCCTGAGTATATTTAGCGATGTCCGTCCGTCCGCCCTTCCGTCTGTCTGTCTGTTCATGTGTGTGTATTTTTGTGTGAAAAGTACAAGTCGCAGTTTACGTCCGATCGTCCTCAAATTTGGCATAGGGTGGTTTTTTTGGGACAGAGACAATCGCTATTGATTTTGGAAAAAATCGGTTCAGATTTAGATATAGCTGCTATATATATTTATCTCCGATCTGGTCATAGTTGGCGTATTTATCAACCGATTTTCTTCAAATTCCGTACATCAGAATATTTTATGAATCTCGAAAAACTTGCAAAATATCAGCCAAATCGGTTCAGATTTAGATACTACCGATTTTCGTGAAATTTTTCATAGAGAGCAGTATTGATATTCTACCATTGCTAGGTAAATTTGAGTTAAGTCTGTTCAGATTTAGATATAGCTCCCACATATATCTTTCGTCCGATTTGCACTTACATCACCTCAAAAGCCAGAGTTTTGTTTAAAATTTTGCACAAGGAGTACGTTTAATAGTATTGGTAAGTGTACCAAATTTGGTTGAAATCGGTTCAGAGTTAGATATAGCTCTCATATATATTTTTCGCCCGATTTGAACTTATATGGCCTCAAAAGCCAGAGTTTTGCCGTGATTTGCTTCAAATTTTGACCGAGAGGTACGTTTGACGGTATCGTTATGTGTTCCAAATTTGTATGAAATCGGTTCAGATTTAGATATAGCTCCCATATATATCTTTCGTCCGATTTGAACTTATATGACCACAGAGGCCAAAGTTTACTACCGATTTTCGTGAAATTTTGCATAGAGAGCAGTATTGATATTATACCAATGCTAGGTAAATTTGATTTAAGTTGGTTCAGATTTAGATATAGCTCCCATATATGTCTTTCGTCCGATTTGCACTTATATGGTATCAAAAGCCAGAGTATTACCCTGACATGCTTTAAATTTTGCACAAAAGGTACGTTTATGGTTGATTGTGCCAAATTTGGTTGAAATCGGTACAGATTTAGATATAGATCCCATATATATCTTTCGCCCGATTTACACTCATATGACAAGGCAGGCCAAAGATATACTCCCAATTACGTGAAATTTTGCAGAGATTGCAGAATTATTATTCTAACTATGCATGTCAAATTTGATCAAAATCGGTACATATTTAGATACAGCTCCCATGTATATGTACGCCAGAGTTGGGGAAATATGGTAGAATGTTTCATATTTTAATCCCATTTTAATGGCATTTTCATTAGCTATTTAAGTGTGTCAAGTGTGATCTAATTTGGCTCAGATTTAAATAAATCCTCAAAATAGTTGTTCTTCCGGTTTATACAAATATGGCAAAAATACCAACAGTTTACACAAAATTCTGTAATGATTTCCTATCCTACACACTGTAATGCCAGACTTTCCACAGAATGGTTGAGTTTTAAATAAGGCTCCGACTTGTGGAAATATCGCCCGACTTGGCCAAATAATATATCATAACCCACAATAGACCACATATCTTCAAACCGGTTAAGATATAGATATTTGAATATGGGAATATAAACCTTCATAATAACTCCAAACAAATTTGAAGGAGTTGAGATGGTAACACAAATTTTGGTGCACATAGTGGTGAAGGGTATAATATAGTCGGCCCCGCCCGACTTTAGACTTTACTTACTTGTTCTTCTTTAATTAATCAAACTCCTTCACACTCACCCTAACACATTCATTGTTCTCTCCCAATAGTTCTCAGCTAATTTTCAACGATTACTTTTTTTTAAACAATTCATTTAGAAATATTTGACAAGATTTGATAAAAATGCAATCGTCTTCACATATATATTTTTTCACTTTTAATTTAGTGTTTTGATGAAAAAAAAAATAACGAACATAATACTCACCTTAAGCAGAAATGGCATATTGTTATGAAAAATTATAAATAAACAATAAACATAAAAATAAAAATAAAAACAAGATTGGCAAAATCTACGAAAAATTTCCTTTCAATTGATATCGTATACCATGAAACGTCTTAAAGCTTAGACACCCTGAAGCTTAATCATTGAACACCTCCACACTCCACTTAAACAACTAACTGTCAATCAATCCTCCCCCAATGGTTCTCAAACTTTTATCTCCAGGCCGGTATAACAGAAGCCATATATGTTACAAACACAAGCAAACAACTATCATTCAAACTGAAGCAGCAGCATCTTTTTAAAAATGGAAAATTAATAAAAAAACAAGTAAGGAAAGTCTAAAGTAGGGCGGGGCCGACTATATTATACCCTTCACCACTATGTACACCAACATTTACCATCTCAACTCCTTCAAATTTGTTTGGAGTTATTAATTATGAAGTTTTATATTCCCATATTCAAATATCTATATCTTAACCGGTTTGAAGATATGTGGTCTATTGTGGGTTATGATATATTATTTGGCCAAGTCGGGCTATATTTCCACAAGTCGGAGCCTTATTTAAAACTCAACCATTCTTTGGAAAGTCTGGCATCACAGTGTGTACACAAAAAAAAATTCCACGAAAATTTTTCCAATTAAAATTCTAATTGAGTTTTAAAAAATATTCAATTAAAATTTTAATTGTTTCAACAAATTTAATTTTAATTGAAACAAAAATCAATCACAAAAATTAATAGTATCAATTAATTTTCTAATTGGATCAATTAATTTTTTAATTGACCTTCAATTAATTTTTAAATTTGATCAATTAACTTTTTAATTGATACTATCATTTCTGTGATTGAAGACATTTCATTAATTTCGTGATTGAATCAGAAAAAAAAATTTTTTTGTATGTAGGATATGATTACGATATTGGGAAATCGTCACATAATTTTGTGTAAAATGTGGGTATTTTGGCCATATTTGTATAAACCGGAAGAACAACAATATTGAGGATTTATTGAAATCTGAACCAAATTAGATCACACTTGCCACACTTATGTTAAATAGCGAATTAAATACATTCTCTGTAGAAACTATTAAGTCAATTGGAGGAAAATGCCATTAAAAATGGGATTAAAATATGAAAAATTCATCCATATTTCCCCAACTCTGGCATACACATACATGCACAGAAAAAAATTTCACGAAAATGTTTCCAATTAAAATCTTAATTGAGTTTTAAAAAATATTCAATTAAAAATTTAATTGATTCAAAAAAATTTTTAATTGAAATACAAATCAATCACACAAATTAATAGTATCAATTAAATATTTAATTGGATCAATTATTTTTTTAATTGATACTATCATTTCTGTGATTGAAGACATTTCAATTAAAAAATTAATTGGATCAATTAATTTCGTGATTGAATCCGAAAAAAAAATTTTTGTGTGTGGAAGCTGTATCTAAATCTGTACCGATTTTGACCAAATTTGACATGCATAGTTAGAATAATAATTCTGCAATCTCTGCAAAATTTCATGTAATTGGGAGTATAACTTTGGCCTCCGTTGTCATATGAGTGTAAATCGGGCGAAAGATATATATGGGAGCTATATCTAAATCTTTACCAATTTCAACCAAATATGGCACAATTAACGATACTATAAAACGTACCTATTGTGCAAAATGTACAGCATGTCAGGAAAATACTCTGGCTTTTGAGGGGATATACTTTCAAATCGGACGAAAGATATATATGAAAGCTATATCTAAATCTGAACCGATTTCAAACCAATTTGGCACACATAACGATACCATCAAACGTACCTCTCGTGCAAAATTTGAAGCAAATCACGGCAAAACTCTGACTTTTGAGGCCATATAAGTGCAAATCGGGCGAAAGATATATATGAGAGCTATATCTAAATCTGAACCGATTTCAAACAAATTTGGTACACTTACCAATACTATTAAATGTACTCCTTGTGCAAAATTTGAAGCATGCCAAGGCAAAACTCTGGCTTTTGAGGCGAAAGATATATATGAGGGCTATATCTAAATCTGGACCGATTTCAACCAAATTTGGTACTATTAAACGTACTATTATACTATTAAACGTACTATTATACTATTAACCGTACTCCTTGTGCAAAATTTGAAGCATGCCCGGGCAAAACTCTGGCTTTTGAGGCGATATAAGTGCAAATCGAACGAAAAATATATATGGGAGCTATATCTAAATCTGAACCGACTTAAATCAAATATACCTAGCATTGGTAGAATATCAATACTGCTCAATTCACGAAAAATTTCACGAAAATCGGTAGTAAACTTTGGCCTCTGTGGTCATATAAGTTCAAATCGGACGAAAGATATATATGGATGCTATATCTAAATCTGAACCGATTTGGCTGATATTTTGCAAGTTTTTCCAGACTCATAAAATATTCTAATGTACGGAATTTGAAGAAAATCGGTTGATAAACACGCCAACTATGACCACATCGGGGATAAATATATATGGCAGCTATATTTAAATCTGAACAGATTTTTTTCCAAAATCAATAGCGATTGTCTCTGTCCCAAAAAACCACCCTATGCCAAATTTGAGGACGATCGGACTTAAACTGCGACCTGTACTTTGCACACAAAAATACATGAACAGACAGACAGACAGATTCAGAATTTAATTCTAAGACGATCGGTATACTAAACGATGGGTCTCAGACTTTTCCTTCTTGGCGTTACGTACAAATGCATAAACTTATTGTACCCTGTATCAGGGCTGTGGAATCGAGCCAATTTTGCTCGACTCCGACTCCAGCATTTTTCATCAGCTCGACTCCGACTCCGGGTAATATAACTAAATCTCATTTTAATACCACTAATTTGTAGTACTATTGTGGGGGTACCGTAAGTGGATCAATATAAAGTAACGTATTTATTTATGTGTGCAAAAAAAGGTCTTAATTTAACATTAGATGCCAATTGAAGTCCATATTTCAAATTTAGGGCAATGTTTAATAAATAAAATAATGATATAAATACCCATCATAATATGAGAAGATACCAACAGTGTATGTATTTGTGGACCAAAATTATTGATGCTATCTCAAATCGTTTAAATTTGTTGCGAGCTATATAAAGGTTTATATTCCCATATGCATGATTTTGAATCTGAATCGATTTAGACAAAATTGTATTACTTCTACAAATTCTATGTACTTAAAATTTAAATCTAAAGTTATGGGACATAACACAATTTTAACAAAAAAAAAATAAAAATGCAAGGAAAATAAAAATGCGGGAAATATTTGGGAAATATTTATAATTGTTTAGACAATTTCGCAAAAATGCATTTATGATTCATTTATTGAAAAATTTTAAAATTTGAGTCATTTCTACAAGTTTTCGTCTTAGCAGTGAGTATCAGTGAGCATACAATTTTGGAAAAATGTTTGTCTCGTAAATAAAATTTTGCAAAATTTTATATAGAAAAAAAATTTTACAAAATTTTCTACAGAAACAAAATTTTGACTAAATTTTCTATAGAAATAAAATGTTGGCAAAATTTTCTATAGAAATCAAATTTTGACCAAATATATAGAAATAAAATTTTGAATAAAATTTTTATAGAAACAAAATTTTGCAAAATTTTTTATAGAAATAAAAGTTTGAAAAAATTATCAATGGAAATACAATTTAAAAAAAAATTGTGTAGCAAACAAAATTTTGCAAAATTTTCTATAGAAATGAAATTTTGCAAAATATTCTATAGAAACAAAATTTTGACTAAATTTTCTATAGAAATAAAAGTTTGACTAAATTTTATATAGAAAAAAATATTTCTATAGTAATAAAATTTCGAATACATTTTTTATAGCATTGAGTATCAGTGAGCATCAGTAAGAAAAAAAAATTGAGAAAATTTGCTATAGAAATAAAATTTGACAATTTTTTCTTATAGAAATAAAATTTTGGAAAAATTATCAATAAAAATACAATTTTAGAAAAATTTTTGTGTAGTAAATAAAATTCTGCAAAATATTCTACAGAAACAAAATTTTGACTAAATTTTCTATAGAAATAAAATTTTGACAAAATTTTCTATAGAAATAAAATTTTTACCAAATTTTCTAATAAAAAAATCTATTACTATAAAATTTTAGCAAAATTTTCTATAGAAATAAAATTTTGACCAAATTTTCTAATAAAAAATCTATTACTATAACATTTTGGCAAAATTTTCTATATAAATAAAATTTTGACTTAAATTTTTATAGAAATAAAATTATCAATAGAAATAAAATTTTGAAAAAATTTTTGTGTAACAAATAAAATTTTGCAAAATTTTCTATAGAAATAAAATTTTGCAAAATATTCTATAGAAACAAAATTTTGACTCAAGTTTCTATAGATATAAAATTTTGACCAAATTTTGTATAAAAAAAAAATTTCTATAGTAATAAAATTTTGAATAAATTTTTTATAGAAATAAAATTTTGACAAAATTTGCTATAGAAATAAAATTTTGACAAAACTTTTTATAGAAATAACATTTTGACAAAATTTTCTATAAAAAACTACTTTGAAAAAATTTTCTGTCAATATTCCACATATGTTATGTATATGGCCTTAAAATAAAGTTAAAAAACAAAATAATTTCGATTGTTCGAAATATTTTAAATAAATTCATTTACAATCATGCTGTACATTGATCGAATGAATAACGCAATGGAAACTAATTTGCGTAAAACTTGCCTAGTTACAAAAATGTGAAGTGTTTTAAAAAATTTGGTTTAGCCGGAGTCGGAGTCGAGCAAAAATTTTACGACTCCGGCTCCAGCAAAATCTTTAGACTCCGACTCCGGCTCCACAGCCCTGGTTCCAACCCCTAAATTATTTAAAACAATTTAATAATTTGCCTTTTTATATTATGCATAAGAATATAATGGTTATTATACCCGCCAATTTTATATGAAATGCAGAGCTATATATGGTGCCTCCATTCACATTCATACTCTCGAGCAATTTTCAATGCATTCGTGTAATCATGAAGGGAATAATTTGTTGAGATGCATATAAATCAACATCAAGGATGGCCTATTCCGAATGATAATGATGGATGTATTCATCACCAACAAATGATCATATCAGCACTCATAGGCTTACGAGCATGGCAGCCACTGACTGACCAGCTCTTGTTGTGTTTTGTCTGTCGCATTAGTGAGTATGATAAATGGTGGCACAAAGTAGTTGCGAAACTTTGGCTACAAGATGGGAAGGGAGGCTTCACTTCTCTTCTTATTCTTCTTTATTGGCCCATGCCACCACATGTTGCATTTGTTGGCTATTTATTTGAGTAAGAAATCTCTTGTAGCAAATATTTCGATGCGCAGACTTTATAAATGTCTCTTGGCTTTCATTACGAATGGCTGTAGTGATTAAATCTAAAATGTTTTCGGTTTCTTTTTTTTTGTTTTGTTTTCTGTTCAACTTTATTCTTTGAATTTTCTTTATTGTTTTATTAGATTTGTGATTTTGTTTTATTCTTATTTCTTTCGTTTTTTTTTTTTGCTCGATGGTTGTGGTGATCTTTTGTTACAAAATTTTACCTTTTTTGTTCAATTGATTATTTTTTGGTCTTTGGGCGAGAATATAATTTTAGCATCGCATTCACTAAATTCCTCCGTTGATGCAATTCTGTTTTGTTTTGTTTTTGTTTAGTTAGTTTGTTTTTGTTGTTGTTGTTAATCGGCTACTAAAAATACTCTAGTGAATCGGTTTTTCCTCATATCGGAAGTGATTAATTTAGAAGGGGGTCTAGAGCCATCGGAATGCCAATTGTACATTGGACTAGAAACGTTACTTTAGTGATGGGTTTATTCTTTTGTGTGGTCTCTTTTTGTTTTTGTTGAATTTTATTTCCAAAATCGAGTTGAATGACAAATTTGACAAATCAGACCCATTTATCGGATGATCGGATGATGATAGGGAAAATAGAAATGTTAAACTGGTCCAACCGACATGTTGTCTTGGCATAACTGAGGCAATGAAGAACTTGAGACCTAAAGAGGTTAAAAAAAACGGAAGCCGCCTTAACTGCGATAAGATGGAAGATGTTCGGAGAATGAAAGGAAACATAAACCATGAAAGAATAATAGGGGCAGGCTTGCCAGATGACCGGTATTCGCCTGGATCGCCCCAGAATTTCTTCTCCAGGAAGTGTCCCGAATCTTTCACAAAATTTGCCAAAAAATCCCGCAATTTCAATTCCTCAACGAATTCCAAGAATTCTAAGGAATTCCAAGAAGTACCGTCATTTTTCAAAATTCAAGGTACAAAAAATCAAAGCGTCGAAAGGCACTACAATAGTATCAGCTAATGTTTGATTACCATAGCGTTATCCACAGCTCAAGCTACAATGGCCTGGATTGCCAAGTGAAAAGGATGTTAAAACTATAGCCCTATAGTGATATTCCAGTAATTATGCGCTTAGGCTTTTGACTTTTAAGAAACAAATTTTAATAAACTATCGCCGATTGATGTAAAATCATCGCTGTCATCATGGGAGAAATTTCAGAAGCTCCAATATAAAAGCAAATATGTTAACTCAATTGATACGCATTGTCATTTTCGTCTAGATTTGATTAAGATTTAACAGGAATATATTTGTTTTCATTTATAATTTTGATTGTTTCAGAAAAAGTAATCGCGAACATAAAGCGATTTTCAACTCGAAAACTGAACATAATGGCCGATACCATTACGTGGCGTTTATGCGAATTTACCAAAAGAAATGCCAAGTAATAAAATATGGGCAACTCTTTTTGGTTGTCCCGGGTTTCGGTAACCATCATCTGGCAACCCAAAATAATGCAGATGCCGCACCAATCCGCAAACAATCGTATATCTAAGGTGGCGAGTGTGACATTCTGATCTCTGGATATTTCTGGGAGAATGGAACAACCCATTCGAGTCAAAACTTATCTACCAAAATTTGGAGAAAATTTTACCAAAAAACTACCGCAAAAATACAAATTTTCAAAATTTTATTTCTGTAGAAATTTTAAATTATTTATATTTATATGGAAACTTTTATTTATATGGAAAATTTTGTCAAAATTTTATTTCTATAGAAAATTTTGTCAAAATTTTATCTCTATAGAAAATTTCATCAAAATTTTATCTCTATAGAAAATTTCATCAAAATTTTATCTCTATAGAAAATTTTGTCAAAATTTTATATCTATAGAAAATTTTGTCAAAATTTTATCTCTATAGAAAACTTTGTCAAAATTTTATCTCTATAGAAAATTTTGTCAAAACTTTATCTCCATAGAAAATTTTGTCGATATTTTATTTCTAAAGAAAATTTTGTCAAAATTTTATTTCTATAGAAAATTTTGTCAAAATTTTATCTCTATAGAAAATTTTGTCAAAATTTTATCTCTATAGAAAATTTTGTTAAAACTTTATCTCCATAGAAAATTTTGTCGATATTTTATTTCTATAGAAAATTTTGTCAAAATTTTATTTCTATAGAAAATTTAGTCAAAATTATATTTCTATAGAAAATTTTGTTGATATTTTATTTCTATAGCAAATTTTGTCAAAATTTTATTTCCAAAAAAAAAAATTGTCAATATTTTATTTCTATTGAAAATTTTGTCAAAATTGTATTTCTATAGAAAATCTTGTCTAAATTTTATTTCTATAGAAAATTTTGCCAACATTTTATTTCTATAGAAAATTTTGCCAACATTTTATTTCTATAGAAAATTTTGTCAATATTTTATTTCTTTTGAAATTTTTTTCTAAATTTTATTGCTAGAGAAAATTTGCCAAAATTGTATTTCTAAAGAAAATTGTCAAAATTTTATTTCTATCGAAAATTTTGTCAAAATTTTATTTCTATCGAAAATTTTGTCAAAATTTTATTTCTATAGAAAATTTTGTCAAAATTTTATTTCTATAGAAAATTTTGTCAAAATTATATTTCTATAGAAAATTTTTTCGATATTTTATTTCTATAGCAAATTTTGTCAAATTTTATTTCCAAAAAAAAAATGTCAATATTTTATTTCTATTGAAAATTTTGTCCAAATTGTATTTGTATAGAAAATCTTGTCTAAATTTTATTTCTATAGAAAATTTTGCCAACATTTTATTTCTATAGAAAATTTTGTCAATATTTTATTTCTTTTGAATTTTTTTTCTAAATTTTATTTCTAGGGAAAATTTGCCAACATTTTATTTCTAAAGAAAATTGTCAAAATTTTATTTTCTAGAAAATTTTGTCAAAATTTTATTTCTATCGAAAATTTTGTCAAAATTTTATTTCTATCGAAAATTTTGTCAAAATTTTATTTCTATAGAAAATTTTGTCAAAATGTTATTTCTATAAAAAAAAATTATATAAATTTTATTTTTTAAAGAAAATTTTGTCAAAATTTTATTTCTATAGAAAATTTTGTCAACAGTTTATTTTGAGAGAAAATTTTGTCAACAATTTATTTGGAGAGAAAATTTTCTCTAAATTTTATTTCTGGAGAAATTTTTGTCAAAATTGTATTTCTAGAATTTTTTTTCTACATTTTATTTTTTTTTTTTTTTTACATTTTACATTTTTTTTCTATAGAAATTTTGTCAAAATTTTATTTCTATCAAAAAATTTTACAAAATTTTATTTCGTTTTGTTTGTTATTGCTGGTTTCTCTTCAATCATTATTGCTGTTTTTGATCTCAGCTTAAAACCATGCCGCAACAATCCGCAAACAATCGTATATCTAGGGTAGCGAGTGTGACATTCTGATCTCTGGATATTTCTGGGAGAGTGGAACCAGCCATTCGAGTCAAAACTTATCTACCGAAATTTGGAGAAAATTTTACCAAAAAACTACCGCAAAAATACAAATTTTCAAAATTTGTTTCTATAGAAAATTTTGTCAAAATTTTTTTTCTATAGAAAATTTTGTCAAAATTTTATCTATATTGAAAATTTTGTCAAAATTTTATTTGTATATAAAATTTTGTCAAAATTTTATTCCTATAGAAAATGTTTTCAAAATTTTATTTCTATAGAAAATTTTGTCAAAATTTTTTTCTCTATAGAAAATTTTGTCAAAATTTTTTCTCTATAGAAAATTTTGTCAAAAATTTTTGTTCTACGGAAAATTTTGTCAAAATTTTATTTCCAAAAAAAAAATTGTCAATATTTTATTTATATGGAAAATTTTGTCAAAATTGTATTTCTAGAGAAAAATTTGTCTAAATTTTATTTCTATAGAAAATCTTGTCTAAATTTTATTTCTATAGAAAATTTTCTCAAAATTTTATTTCTATAAAATATTTTGTCCATATTTTATTTCTATTGAAAATTTTGTCAAAATTGTATTTCTATAGAAAATGTTGCCAACATTTTATTTCTATAGAAAATTTTGTCAATATTTTATTTCTATTGAAAATTTTGTATAAATTTTATTTCTAGAGAAAATTTGTCAAAATTTTATTTCTAAAGAAAATTATCAAAATTTCATTTCTCTAGAAAATTTTGTCAAAATTTTGTTTCTATCGAAAATTTTGTCAAAATTGTAATTCTATAGAAAAATTTGTCAAAATTTTATTTCTATGGAAAATTTTGTCCAAATTTTATTTCTATAAAAAAAATTATATAAATTTTATTTTTAAAGAAAATTTTGTCAACAGTTTATTTTGAGAGAAAATTTTCTCTAAATTTTATTTCTGGAGAAAATTTTGTCAAAATTGTATTTCTAGAATTTTTTTTTCTACATTTTATTTCGATAGAAAATTTTGTTAAAATTTTATTTCTATAGAAAGATTTGTCAAATTTTATTTTTCGCAAGATTTTGTCAACATTTTATTTCTATAGAAATTTTGTCAAAATTTTATTTCTAATGAAAATTTTGTCAAAATTTTATTTCTATCAAAAAATTTTACAAAATTTTATTTCGTTTTGTTTGTTATTGCTGGTTTCTCTTCAATCATTACTGTTGTTTTTGATCTCAGCTTAAAACCATGCCGCAACATTCCGCAAACAATCGTATATCTAGGGTAGCGAGTGTGACATTCTGATCTCTGGATATTTCTGGGAGAATGGAACCAGTCATTCGAGTCAAAACTTATCTACCGAAATTTGGAGAAAATTTTATCAAAAAAACTACCGCAAAAATACAAATTTTGTCAAAATTTTATTTAAATGGAAAATTTTGTCAAAATTTTATTTATATGGAAAATTTTGTCAAAATTTTTTTTCTATAGAAAATTTTGTCAAAATTTTATCTCTATAAAAAATGTTGTCAAAATTTTATCTCTATAGAAAATTTTGTCAAAATTTCTTCTTTATAGAAAATTTTGTCAAAATTTTTTCTCTATAGAAAATTTTGTCAAGATTTTTTCTCTATAGAAAATTTTGTCAATATTTTATTTCTATAGAAAATTTTGTCATAATTTTATTTCCAAAAAAAAATTGTCAATATTTTATTAATATGGAAAATTTTGTCAAAAATGTACTTCTAGAGAAAAATTTGCCAAATCTTGTCTAAATTTTGTCAACATTTTATTTCTATAAAATACTTTGTCAATATTTTATTTCTATTGAAAATTTTGTCAAAATTGTATTTCCATAGAAAATGTTGCCAACATTTTACTTCTATAGAAAATTTTGTTAATATTTTATTTCTATTGAAAATTTTGTCTAAATTTTTTTTCTAGAGAAAAATTTTTAAAAATTTTATTTCTAAAGAAAATTGTCAAAATTTTGTTTCTCTAGAAAATTTTGTCAAAATTTTATTTCTATAGAAAAATTTGTCAAAATTTTATTTCTACAGAAAATTTTGTCTTAATTTTATTTCCATAAAAAATTTTATCTAAATTTCATTTTTAAAGAAAATTTTGTCAAAATTTTATTTCTATAGAAAATGTTGCCAACATTTTATTTTTATAGAAAATTTTTATTTCGTTTTGTTTGTTATTGCTGGTTTCTCTTCAATCATTATTGTTGTTTTTGATCACAGCTTAAAACCATGCCGCAACAATCCGCAAACAATCGTATATCTAGGGAGAGTGGAACCAGCCATTCGAGTCAAAACTTATCTACCGAAATTTGGAGAAAATTTTACCAAAAAACTACCGCAAAAATACAAATTTTCAAAATTTTTTTCTATAGAAAATGTTGTCAAATTTTTATTTAAATGGAAAATTTTGTCAAAATTTTTTTTCTATAGAAAATTTTGTCAAAATTTTTTTTCTATAGAAAATTTTGTCAAAATTTTATCTATATTGAAAATTTTGTCAAAATTTTATTTGTATATAAAATTTTGTCAAAATTTTATTCCTATAGAAAATGTTTTCAAAATTTTATTTCTATAGAAAATTTTGTCAAAATTTTTTTCTCTATAGAAAATTTTGTCAAAATTTTTTCTCTATAGAAAATTTTGTCAAAATTTTTTTTTCTATGGAAAATTTTGTCAAAATTGTATTTCTAGAGAAAAATTTGTCTAAATTTTATTTCTATAGAATATTTTGTCCATATTTTATTTCTATTGAAAATTTTGTCAAAATTGTATATCTATAGAAAATGTTGCCAACATTTTATTTCTATAGAAAATTTTGTCAATCTTTTATTTCTATTGAAAATTTTGTATAAATTTTATTTCTAGAGAAAATTTGTCAAAATTTTATTCCTAAAGAAAATTATCAAAATTTCATTTCTCTAGAAAATTTTGTCAAAATTTTGTTTCTATCGAAAATTTTGTCAAAATTTTAATTCTATAGAAAAATTTGTCAAAATTTTATTTCTATAGAAAATTTTGTCAAAATTTTATTTCTATAGAAAATTTTGTCAACAGTTTATTTTGAGAGAAAATTTTCTCTAAATTTTATTTCTGGAGAAAATTTTGTCAAAATTGTATTTCTAGAAATTTTTTTTTCTACATTTTATTTCGATAGAAAATTTTGTTAAAATTTTATTTCTATAGAAAAATTTGTCATATTTTATTTTTCACAAGATTTTGTCAACATTTTATTTCTATAGAAATTTTGTCAAAGTTTTATTTCTAATGATAATTTTGTCAAAATTTTATTTCTATCAAAAAATTTTACAAAATTTTATTTCGTTTTGTTTGTTATTATTGGTTTCTCTTCAATCATTATTGTTGTTTTTGATCTCAGCTTAAAACCATGCCGCAACAATCCGCAAACAATCGTATATCTAAGGTAGCGAGTGTGACATTCTGATCTCTGGATATTTCTGGGAGAATGGAACCAGCCATTCGAGTCAAAACTTATCTACCGAAATTTGGAGAAAATTTTATCAAAAAACTACCGCAAAAATACAAATTTTGTCAAAATTTTATTTAAATGGAAAATTTTGTCAAAATTTTATTTCTATAGAAAATTTTGTCAAAATTTTATTTCTATAGAAAATTTTGTCTAAATTTTATCTCTATAAAAAATGTTGTCAAAATTTTATCTCTATAGAAAATTTTGTCAAAATTTCTTCTTTATAGAAAATTTTGTCAAAATTTTTTCTCTATAGAAAATTTTGTCAAGATTTTTTCTCTATAGAAAATTTTGTCAAAATTTTATTGCCAAAAAAAAATTGTCAATATTTTATTAATATGGAAAATTTTGTCAAAAATGTACTTCTAGAGAAAAATTTGCCAAATCTTGTCTAAATTTTGTCAACATTTTATTTCTATAGAATACTTTATCAATATTTTATTTCTAATGAAAATTTTGTCAAAATTGTATTTCTATAGAAAATGTTGCCAACATTTTACTTCTATAGAAAATTTTGTCAATATTTTATTTCTATTGAAAATTTTGTCTAAATTTTATTTCTAGAGAAAAATTTTTAAAAATTTTATTTCTATAGAAAATTGTCAAAATTTTGTTTCTCTAGAAAATTTTGTCAAAACTTTAATTCTATAGAAAAATTTGTCAAAATTTTATTTCTATAGAAAATTTTGTCTTAATTTTATTTCTATAAAAAATTTTATCTAAATTTCATTTTTAAAGAAAATTTTGTCAAAATTTTATTTCTATAGAAAATGTTGTCAACATTTTATTTTTATAGAAAATTTTGTATAAATTTTATTTCTATCAAACAATTTTACAAAATTTTATTTCTGTAGAAGATTTTGTCAACATTTTATTGCTAGAGAAATTTTGTCAAAATTTTATTGCTATTGAAAATTTTATACCTATAGAAAATTTTGTCAAAATTTAAAATTTATTTTTTAGAGATTTTATTTCGATAGAAAATTTTGTTAAAATTTTATTTCTATAGAAAAATTTGTCAAATTTTATTTTTGGAGAAAATTTTGTCAGCATTTTATTTGTATAGAAATTTTGTCAAAATTTTATTTCTATAGAAAATTTTGTCAAAATTTTATTTCTATAGAAAATATTGTCAAAATTTTATTTCTATCAAACAATTTTACAAAATTTTATTTCTGTAGAAGATTTTGTCAACATTTTATTGCTATAGAAATTTTGTCAACATTTTATTTGTACAGAAAGTTTTGTCTAAATTTTATTTCTATAGAAAATTGTATCTAAATTTTATTTTTTAATAAAATTTTGTCAAAATTTTATTTCTAAAGAAAATTTTCTCAAAGTTTTATTTCTATAGAATGTTTTGTCAAAATTTTATTTCTATAGAAAATTTTGTCAAAATTTTTTTTTTGTACAGAAAATTTTATCTAAATTTTATTTCTATAGAAAATTTTGTCAAAATTTTATTTCTATAGAAAAATTTGTCAAAATTGTATTTCTGTAGAAGATTTTGTCAACATTTTATTGCTATAGAAATTTTGTCAAAATTTTATTTCTATAAAAAAGGAGACAACGTTTTATGTCTGTAGTAGATTTTGTCAACATTTTATTGCTATAGAAATTTTGTCAAAATTTTATTTCTATACACCCTAACAAAATCGCTTCTGTTACATATACCACAAACACATTTTGCTTCAACCATATATATATTTTCAGGATTGGTCCAAACAAAATATTTTTTCTATTGTTCAAACATTTTATGTTTCACCTTAGGGCATACATTGGTAGAAAAAAAATTTAATGACATTTTCTTTGTGTGGATATATTTTTAAGGCGCCAACTGGTTACATCCATTATTTTACTTCCAGCGTACTCTCTAGGTCTCTCTTTCTAAACACATATATGTTTATAGGTTATTTCTAAATTAATATATGTTTGCATTTAAGCATATCATATTTAGAAACATTTTATGTCCCAAACATAATATGTTCTAACATATTAACATATATGTCCAAACATGTTATGCTTGTTTATGAACATTTTATGCTTGTACTTAAAAATATTGTGTTAAAAAATTCGAGTTCCAAACATATAATTTTTACACCCAAACATATGGAAAACAGTCTTTTTCGTCCGTGTAGAAAATTTTGTCAAAATTTTATATCTATAGACAATTTTGTCAACATTTTATGTGTATAGAAAATTTTGTCAAAATTTTATATCTATAACATAGCCAATTTTGTCAACATTTTATTTATACAGATTTTTTTTGTTTTTCAAAATGTTTTTTTCGACAGAAAATTTTGTCAACATTTTATTTCCATAGAAAATTTTGTCAAAATTTTATTTTTAGAGAAAATTTGATCTAAATTTTATTTCTATAGAAAATTTTGTCTAATATTTAGTTCTATAGAAAGTTTGGTCAAAATTTTATTTCGGGACATGCCGCACGCAGAGAAGAAAAATTATCATCCCAAACATGTTTAAAGAGAGAAATGTTATTTTTGGGCGGAATGGTGCTTAAGTTTTGGTGGCCAATCGAAAGTGTAAATTTTCATCTGACCTCTTTAGTAAGTAAACCCGATCATTTTGCATTTTCACGTACTCTTCAATTTGCAATATCTTCCCATTGGAGAAAACCAAATTCGGTAACTGACCACGTTCGTGCAAGCGAAATAACTCATTGACTCTTTACCGTCTAATTTTTTTATATATCGACTCTTGTACTTTTTGCAACTTCAATGGCTTTAGTCTAAGTAATTGTTCAATATGGCTTGCATCCATTCTCGCGGTCAAATTTTCTACCAATGCGGCGTTGACTTCGACCAAATTTGACCTTCATTTTGCGAATAATTTTTTACTGTTTTTTTTTTGTCCACTTTTTGGTCGTGATGCTTTTCGAGACAAATATGAAATATCACGCTATCTCACTCAAATTCCATCACGAATAACTTTATTTCAGAATGCAATAAATAAAACAGGGCAAGGGCTTGTAGTTGTATGAAAACTGTGAATCATACAGTGTTCGTGGAAATGTTACAATTTGGGAACCTTGATTCTCATATATTATTTCCATTAGCAGTTAATATATAAGAACCAAAATGGTTCATTGTCATTTCAGCGAAATGAAATTGATATTTCTGGGAAATGGCTATCAAATTAATATCATAGCTGCTCCGGTCCGATTAACACTCTGTATCTCGTTACCATTGAGTTGGCAATATAGATTCTGTTGGGGATAAGATATTCAGATTAACGCCCGACCTGAGACCCATTAGAAATGAAATGACACAGTTAGTATAAAAATCATGCTCTCGATTTAAAAAAAATACTTTTTTTGTCTCAATGTAGAAAACGCAAAACAAAACAACAATGGAAACAAAGAAATAATTGAAATTTAAATTCTTAAAATTTTGTGCAAAATCAAAATGTGCAAATGATTAGCAATTTTATTTACGATATGGCAAAATAATGAAAAATGTGTAATTGGAAATGTCTCAAAAAATTAAATTGATTTTTTTTTGGTTCAATATATTCTAGGCCACTAAATATTCACTAAATTAAATTAGAAATGCAATGTAATGAAATTACACTATTGAACTGGTAACAAAATATACGAGTATAAGAGTAATAGAGACTTTATACCAAAACCTGGACCAATATATTTGTCACATTTAAATGTGGACTTAAAATACTTGTAGATTTGCAATTTAAGGCAAATCGAATAAAAGTTGCCATGTCTAGAAGCCCATGGAATAAATTCGGGAGATGGACCGATAAACACCACCTGTTTATGGACCTAAAATATTTTTAGATTTCCAATTTCAACCAAACCAGCTAAAAATTGACAGCCCAAGAAGTGAAATTGGGAGATCCGTCTATATGGTGTATGCTTATAGTATGGCCTCACATTTTTCACACTTATTTGTTCACCTAAAATACCTCTAGATTTCCAATTTCAGCCAAATTAAATAAAAGTTGCGGTGTCTAGAAGCCGAAGAAATCAAATATGGGGGTTATAGCAAAACATGGACCGATACAAATCACATTGAAAACATTTATTTGTGGACCTAAAATACTTCAACATTTCGAATTTAAAGCAAATCGAAAAAAAACATTGCGGTGTATAGATGATTAAGACCCCTAACAGGGATTGGTTTATATGGGAGCTATTTCAAAATCTAGACCCATCTTTGACCTACTTGCAGGCAAAAAAGTAATCTGTGCCAAATTTTAGTACAAATTTTAGACATACAGAACCAGAGACGAACGTTGATATATCGTCTTAGAATGTCTCTCTGATCAAAAATATATATACTTGATATAGTCGGAAATTGATATTTCCATGTATTACAAACACAATGGCAAATTCATTGTAACCCCATCATTATTCTATGGTTTCCCAACCCAATTTGCTTTATGGCCCCAAAATTTGTATAGATTTCGTTGCATCAAGATTTTATTTCTTCAGAAAATTTTGTAAATTTTTTATACCCTCCACCATAGGATGGGGGTATATTAACTTTGTCATTCCGTTTGTAACACATCGAAATATTGCTCTAAGACCCCATAAAGTATATATATTCTAGGTCGTGGTGAAATTCTGAGTCGATCTGAACATGTCCGTCCGTCCTTCCGTCCGTCCGTCTGTTGAAATCACGCTAACTTCCGAACGAAAGAAGCTATCGACTTGAAACTTGGCACAAGTAGTTGTTATTGATGTAGGTCGGACTGTATTGCAAATGGGTCATATCGGTCAACTTTTACGTATAGCCCCCATATAAACGGACCCCCAAATTTGGTTTGCGATTGCTCTAAGAGAAGCAAATTTCATCCGGTCCGGCTGAAATTTGGTACATGGTGTTAGCATATGGTCTCTAACAACCATGCAAAAATTGGTCCAAATCGGTCCATAATTATATATAGCCCCCATATAAACCGATCCCCAGATTTGGTTTGCGGAGTCTCTAAGAGAAGCAAATTTCATCCGATCTGGCTGAAATTTGGTACATGGTGCTAGTATATGGTCTCTAATGACCATGCCAAAATTGGTCCACATCGGTCCATAATGATATATAACCCCCATATAAACCGATCACCAGATTTGACCTCCGGAGCCCCTTGGAAGAGCAAAATTCATCCGATTCGGTTGAAATTTGGTACGTGATATTAGTATATGGTATCCAACAACCATGCAGGAATTGGTTCATATCAGTCCATAATTATATATAGCCCCATATAAACCGATCCCCAGATTTTACCTCTGGTGCCTTTTGGAAAAGCAAAATTCATCCGATCTGGTTGAAATTTGGTACGTGGTGGTAGTATATGATATTTAACAACCATGCCAAAAGTGGTCCATATCAGTCCATAATCATGGTTAGGTTAGGTTAGGTTAGGTGGCAGCCCGATGTATCAGGCTCACTTAGACTATTCAGTCCATTGTGATACCACATTGGTGAACTTCTCTCTTATCACTGAGTGCTGCCCGATTCCATGTTAAGCTCAATGACAAGGGACCTCCTTTTTATAGCCGAGTCCGAACGGCGTTCCACATTGCAGTGAAACCACTTAGAGAATCTTTGAAACCCTCTGAAATGTCACCAGCATTACTGAGGTGGGATAATCCACAGCTGAAAAACTATTTTGGTTTTCGGTCGAAGCAGGAATCGAACCCACGACCTTGTGTATGCAAGGCGGGCATGCTAACCATTGCACCACGGTGGCTCCCATAATCATATATAGCCTACATATAAACCAATCCCGAGATTTGGTTTTGGAGGAGCAAATTTCATACGAGTCAGTTGTACATTGTGCTAGTATATGGCCGTTAACAACCATGCCTAACTAGGTTAGGTGGCAGCCCGATGTATCAGACTCACTTAGACTATTCAGTCCATTGTGATACCACCATTGGTGCCTAACTCAGGGTTGGCCTGTCACAAACTGTGACTTTTGCGACATACATTTGCGACGGTATAATACGTATGTCGCAAAAGTCGTAAACCTGCTGTAGAAAACCAAATTTTGAATAGAAGAAATCCTGAACATTTTTTAATTTAGTTTGACAGCATTCGCTGTGAGTTTCTGCCGAAATTTGTGAAAGTTTTCCCATGATCAAGCCTATTTTCTTAGGTGGTATCGAAATTCCCGTTGGTGAGTGTGCAAAATACCTTGGGATTATATTGGACAGGAGACTGAACTTAAAGCTAAGAAAGGACGAGAAAATCCACGGTTACCCTGAACTCGTGCAAAAGGCAATAGGGAAAATGTGGGGACTAAAACCGAAAATTGTGAACATTCCTAAGAATTGAAACTTCTTCGCACATACCATCGTTTTGGATATCATCGAATTCGCTGCCTAGCTGACGCGACTAAAGTATTTTCAGTTTGCGACTTTTGTTACTTTTTCTACATTTACGACGCGTATGTGACGTTTACGACGTTTACAACTTTGCGACAGTCGCAAACCTAAAACAGTTTGATACAGACCATCTCTGGCCTAACTAGGTCCATATCGGTCTATAATTATATATAACCTTCAGATAAATCGATCCCCAATCACACAAAAATTGGTCCATATCAAGTTCATAATTGTATATAGCCCCCATATAAGCGACCCCCATATTTCAATTCTGGCTCTCTATGTACCGTGCAAAAGTCCATGTCGATTCGTAATTATTTGTAGACTTACCTATACATAACTTTTTTTGTCTAATATATACCACGTATGGAATATCTCACAATTTAGAAAACGATGTTAAGAAGTTTTAAGATACCACAACCCAAGTAATTCGATTGTGGATGACAGTCTTTCGTAGAAGTTTCTACGTAATCCATGCTGGAGGGTTGGAGATTCGGCCTGGCCGAACTTACGGCCGTATATACTTGTTTACTAGATCAGTTTGTCAACATTTTATTTCTATAGAAAATCTTTTATTTCCTATAGAAAATTTTGGCAAAATTTTGTTTCTGTTGAAAATTTTCTCCAAATTTAATTTTTATAGAAAATTTTGTCAAATTTTTATTTCTATAGAAATTTTGAAAAAATTTTATTTCTACAGATATCCAAATTTTGTCAAAATTTTATTTCTATAGAAATTTTTTTCAAAATTTTATTTCCATAGAAAATTTTGTCTAAATTTTATTTCTATAGAAAATTTTGTCAAAATTTTATTTCTACAGAAAAGTTTTTCAAATCAAAAAAATTTTCTATACAATATTTGGTCAAAACTTTATTTTTATACAAAATTTTGACAACATTGTATTTTTATAGAAAATGTTGTAAAAAAAAGAAAAGTTTTTCAAAATTTTATGTCTATAGAAAATTTTGTCAAAATTTTATTTCTATAGAAAATTTTGTCAAAATTTTATTTCGACAGAAAATTTTGTCAAAATTTTATTTCGACAGAAAACTTTTTTAAAGTCAAAAAATTTTCTAACAAAGTTTTGTCAAAAATTTATTTTTATAGTATATTGTGACAAAAAAATAGAACAATTTTTCAAAATTTTATTTCTATAGAAAATTTTGTCTAAATTTCTATAGAAAATTTTGAGTAAATTTCTAGAGAAAATTTTGTCTAAATTTGTATAGAAAATTTTGTCAGAATTATATTTCTATAGAAATGTTTTCAAAGTTTTAATTGTATAGAAAAACTTATCAAACAAAAAAGAAAAATTTTTAAAACTTTATTTCTGTAGAGAATTTTGTCAAAATTTTATTTCTATAGAAAATTTTGTCAAAATTTTATTTCTTTAGAAAATGTTGTCAAAATTTTATTTCTATAGAAAATGTTGTCAATATTTTATATAAAATTCAAAATTTTATTTCTATAGAAAATTTTGTCAAAATTTTATTTCCATAGAAATTTAATTTTTTTTTTTCTATAGAAAATTTTATCAAAATATTATTTCTATAAAAATTGAAATGCCTCTTAGTTGGAGAGGGCTATTTTCAAAATATACCGAATCATTAAGAATTCTACCAATCTACCAAACAGTAAAAATCCACCATTAAAATTGCGCCTAAAGCTAGACTACAGTTATTGTCGTAAAAGAATATCGTAATTTACGCAGCAGTCATATAAGATATAAAACAGTATATCGTATAAATTAGTAACTCCCTAAAAGTATGCTCAATTTTATTTAGACGGTAATTTTTGTCTAAACTAAGCTGAGACCATTACCCGCTATAAAATGAAGAGCTCTTCAATTGTCATAAAACTATTAGAATTCAATTTGTTTTCACATTATTCATTAGGTTTGTTGAATTATTATAGAACAGACTACACATAATAATAGTCTATAATATTTATTAATATGATCAAAATAAAAAAAACATAAAGTATTAACATAGAGAAACTATTCGCACATACATATGTCAGGAGTAGGTACTACACTAAAAAACAGTGAACCAACCAAAAAGAAATTTTGGTTGGTTAATTTTAGAAAATTTGGATTATTTTTAGTAAATTTTACCTACACTGTATTATAAACGGTGAAATCACGCCGATATCACACAAATATGTAAATATTTTTCGACAAATTCTAGAAAATTTATTAGGCATAATTAATTTCTTTTTCACTTGTATGGAGGGTACTATGTTCGGTTTTCGAGTTGAAAATCACTTTATTTTCGATTTCTTCCAAAACTACGATTTTTATATGCTAAATCCTCAGCCTATATTTGAAACGTTTTTATCTTAAATCTAAAGATCCAATATTTCAGTTAATTTAGGGAATATGTGCCCTTACATTGAGTTTCAAGCAATTTTCATGACCAGTGCGCCTTCTACACCCTCAAGAAGTGAAGTCGGTCTATATGGAGGCATTACCAAATGGACCGATAAAAACTTAATCCGATACACGGTTTTGTGAGCCTAAAATACCAGAATATTTACAATTTCAGGCAAATCAGCAAAAAACTACGGTTTCTAGAAACCTAAGGAGTTAAATCGGGAGATCGTTCTTATGGGGGCTATACTAAAATATGGACCGATACTCACCGTTTTCAGCACACCTGTTTATGACCTGAAAATACCTCTAGATTTCCAATTTCAGGCAAATAGGATAAAAACTTCGGATTCTAGAAGCCCAAGAAGTAAAATCGGGAAATCGGTCTATATGGGGGGCTATACCAAAATATGGACCGATACCCGCCATTTTCAGCACACCTCTTTATGGTCCTAAAATACCTCTACATTTCCAATTTCAGACAAATTGGATATAAAATACGGTTTCTATAAGCCCAAGACCCCAAATCGGGAGGTCGTTTTATATTAGGACCATATCAAAACATGGACCGATACTCACAATTTTTGGCACACGTATTTGTGGTCCTACAGTACCTCTAGATTTCCAATTTCAGGTAAATTGAATAAAAACTGCGGTTTCTATAAGCCCAAGAAGTACAATCGGAGAGATCGGTCTATATGGGGGCTATACCAAAACATGGACCGATACTCACCATTTACGGCACACCTCTTTGTAGTCCTAAAATACCTCTAGATTTCAAATTTCAGGCAAATTGGATAAAAACTACGATTTCTATAAGCCCAAGACCAAAAATCGGGAGGTCGGTTTATATGGGGACTATATCAAAACCTGGACCGATATAACCCATCTTCGAACTTGACCTGCCTGCAGACAAAAGACGAGTTTGTGCAAATTTCAGCACGATTGCTTCATTATTGAAGACTGTAGCGTGATTACAACAGATAGACAGACGGACAGACGGACAGACGGACATCGTTATATCGTCTTAGAATTTCTCCCTGATCAAGAATATATATACTTTATATAGTGTTACAATGTGTTACGATGTGTTACAATCGGAATGACAAACTTATTATACCCCCGTCATCATTCTATGGTGGTGGGTATAAAAAAAATAAAAACGAGGTCATGGTTTTTCTATTTTGTGTTTTTATATCCACCACCATAGAATGGTGACGGGGGTATAATAAGTTTGTCATTCCGTTTGTAGCATATCGAAACATCGATTTCCGACTGTATAAAGTATATATATTCTTGATCAGGCAGAAATTCTAAGACGATTTAACCATGTCCGTCCGTCTGTCTGTTGTAAGCACGCTACAGTCTTCAATAATGAAGCAATTGTGCTGAAATTTTGCACAAACTCTTTTGTCTGCAGACAGGTCAAGTACGAAGATGGGCTATATCGGTCCAGGTTTTGATATAGTCCCCATATAAACCGACCTCCCGATTTGGGGTCTTGGGCTTATAGAAACCGTAGTTTTTATCCAATTTGCCTGAAATTGGAAATCTAAAGGTACTTTAGGACCATAAAGAGGTGTGCTGAAAATGGTGAGTATCGGTCAATGTTTTGGTATAGCCCCCATGTAGTCCCGATTTTATTTCTTGGGCTTCTACAAACTGTATTTACTATCCGATTTGGCTGAAAGTGGAAATCTAAAGGTACTTTAGGACCATAAAGAGGTGTGCCAAAAATGGGGAGTATCGGTTTATGTTTTAGTATAGCCCCCATATAGACCGATCTCACGGTTTTTTTTTTTTTTTGGGCTTCTAGAAACTGCATTTACTATCCGATTTGGCTGATATTGAAAATCTACAGCTATTTTAGGACCATGAAGAGGTGTGCCAAAAATGGTGAGTATCGGTCCATTTTTTGGTATATCCCCCATATAGACCGATCTCCCGATTTTACTTCTTGGGCTTATAAAAATCGTAGTTTTTGTCCAATTTGCCTGAAGTTGGAAATCTAGAAGTATTATAGGACCATAAAGAGGCGCGCCGAAAATGGTGATTCTCGGTCAATGTTTTAGTATAGCCCGATCTAACGATTTTACTTTTTGGGCTTATAGAAACCGTAGTTTTTATCTGATTTGACTGAAATTGTAAATATACTGGAATTTTAGAATTAAAAAAAACGTGTATCGGATTTAGTTTTTATCGTACCATTTGGTAAGGCCTCCATATAGGCCGATTTCATTTCTGGAGAGCATAGAAGGCGTATAGAAAATTTAGGGTATAGAAAATTGCTAGAAACTGAATGTAAAATTTCCAGATTTTACTTCTCGTAATCATTTAAATAATGGGGATGAAAATCTACAGATTTTAGATTTCAAATCAAGGCGTAATTTCATCATTATCTTGCACACTTAAAAGAGATGTTAATGATTTCTCTAAAACTCAAAAAAAATGGTTCTTATAAATCCAGAATCTTGTATAGTCTTCATAGGTAAAATTTTTAAATTTATCTTCGGGAAATGTACTGGTTGCACAGCTCTGCTTGGGAGATAATCTCTCATAAACCTGAAATTTCAAAGGAAACTATAATATTTGATTCATGGTGGTGGGTATTTAAGATTCGGCCGGGCCGAACTTACTGCTTTATATACGCACTGAAAAAAATATTGTCGTGAGGTCAAAGATTTCATGTCTTTAAAATACGAATGCAAATTTTGCTTAGCATAGAAGACGCATTTCTCTAATATAAAGTTTTTTTTCCTTGTCCCAAAGTTGATAAACTTTTCAATGAAGTCGTGTTGTCCTTATAATTAAGTAATTTCACTTAAAAATGGGTATCATGACTTTAATAATTCAGAAAAATTCTTTAAATTTAATGAAATTGTCTTTAAATTTGTTTTCTTTTTTGCATCTTGACTATAAAGCAAAAAATCGTTCAAATATAGGACACGTTTTTCGAAACTTTATTTTAAAGAAGTTTTTTACTTGAAACATAGCATAATTTCTACTGGAAGTCGAGTCTTAATTTGGAAAATAAAGTTGTCGTTAACTCGTTTTTAAAGGTCTTTGATAGCATATGAAGTAAAAATTATGAGAAAGCGAAAAATTAAAATTTGCTTCCTAGAAGCAAGTACACAAAACCCAAATTTAAAAGATAATTGTGTCTTAAAAGTATCATTACTTGTATTCTCCGCTTCTTTGGCTCGGAATCAATACCAAATTTTTTAAAGGAAAGGCGACACATATATATGGGAGCTATATCTAAATCTGAACCGATTTTAATTATATTTTGAAGGTTTTGTTGACATTACAAATTTACCTTGTGTTAAATTTAAGTACGATCGGTTAATAAATGAGGCCACTATGGTCAAAAATAAGGTTATAAAGAGCAAATTTTTGAAAATCGGGCGCTACATACATATGGGAGCTATATCCAAATTTTGGTGAAATCGAATAATAAATAAGGGTTATATGACAAAATTTTGGAAAAACCGGACAATACATATATATGTGAGCTATATCTAAATCTGAACCGATTTCGATGATTTTTTGCACATATAGTAAGTGATAAAGAAAATTAGATTTAGCCAACTTTAAGTAAGACCGGTTGATAATTAAGGGACATATGGCCGAATTTGGGCAAATCGGCGCTACATATATGTGGGAGCTATATCTAAACCTGAACCAATTTGGATGATGTGTTGCATATAGAGTCAGTGCTACAGAAGATTAGAGTAAGACAAATTTGAGTGAAATCGGTTAATAAATAAGGGTTATATGACAAAATTTTGGAAAACCGGGCAATGCATATATATGAGAGCTACATCTAAATCAGAACCGATTTCGATGAAATTGGGCACACTTACAGGGTGGTCAATTGGATTACTTTGTGACAAATTTGACGCCGATCGGTTAATAAGTGAGCGCAATCTGACCCCATTTATAGAAATCGGGCGATACATATATGGGAGCTATATCTAAATTTGATCCAATTTTTTCAATAGCGTTCGTCCTTGTGCCAGAAAAGCGCCACATACCAAATTTCATCAAAATCGGTTAATAATTGCGACCGGAATCCTGCGAAAAACAAATACATGGACGGACGGACGGACACCAAGGACTAGATCGACTCAGGAGGTGATTCTGATTCGATCGGTATATATTTTATGGGGTCTAAAATCAATATTTCTGCTAGGCCCATTTTTTGGCAGATCAAAGTTATTATACCCTGACCTGTATGTGGTTTAGGGTTTAGGGTGGTTTTTCTTGGGAGAGAGTAGGTCCGATACATCTTATAAAGGGTGATTCTTTTGAGGTTAGGATTTTCATGCATTAGTATTTGACAGATCACGTGGGATTTCAGACATGGTGTCAAAGAGAAAGATGCTCAGTATGCTTTGACATTTCATCATGAATAGACTTACGATCTGCCACAACGTCGAATTTTCAGTGAATGGGCCCTAGAAAAGTTGGCAGAAAATCCGCTTTTTTATCGACAAATTTTGTTCAGCGATGAGGCTCATTTCTGGTTGAATGGCTACGTAAATAAGCAAAATTGCCGCATTTGGAGTGAAGAGCAACCAGAAGCCGTTCAAGAACTGCCCATGCATCCCGAAAAATGCACTGTTTGGTGTGGTTTGTACGCTGGTGGAATCATTGGACCGTATTTTTTCAAAGATGCTGTTGGACGCAACGTTACGGTGAATGGCGATCGCTATCGTTCGATGCTAACAAACTTTTTGTTGCCAAAAATGGAAGAACTGAACTTGGTTGACATGTGGTTTCAACAAGATGGCGCTACATGCCACACAGCTCGCGATTCTATGGCCATTTTGAGGGAAAACTTCGGAGAACAATTCATCTCAAGAAATGGACCGGTAAGTTGGCCACCAAGATCATGCGATTTGACGCCTTTAGACTATTTTTTGTGGGGCTACGTCAAGTCTAAAGTCTACAGAAATAAGCCAGCAACTATTCCAGCTTTGGAAGACAACATTTCCGAAGAAATTCGGGCTATTCCGGCCGAAATGCTCGAAAAAGTTGCCCAAAATTGGACTTTCCGAATGGACCACCTAAGACGCAGCCGCGGTCAACATTTAAATGAAATTATCTTCAAAAAGTAAATGTCATGGACCAATCTAACGTTTCAAATAAAGAACCGATGAGATTTTGCAAATTTTATGCGTTTTTTTTTTAAAAAAAGTTATCAAGCTCTTAACAAATCACCCTTTATAAATACAATGGATGGATTTGTGTACCAGAATATGTTGGAGAGAGTTATGCTAACATATTCTGGGGAAAATATTTCACTTGTTAGAAGATATCAGCTGGATAACGACCCGATCAAAGTTGGTGAGTGGGGGAGCCACCGTGGTGCAATGGGTAGCATGCCCGCCTTGCATTCGATTCCTGCTTCGACCGAACACCAAAAATTTTTCAGCGATGGATTATCCCACCTCAGTAATGCAGGTGACATTTTTCGAAATATTTTATGAATCGCAAAAATCCTGCAAAATATCAGCCAAATCGGTTCAGATGTAGATATAGCTCCCATATATATCTTTCGTTAGACTTAGACTCATATGACCACAGAAGCCAAAGTTTACTACCGATCTTCGTGAAATTTTGCACAGAGGGTAGAATTGACATTCTACCAATGCTTGGTAAATTTGATTGAAATCGGTTCAAATTTAGATATAGCTCCCATATATATCTTTCGTCCGATGTGAACTTATATGTCCACAAAAGCCAGAGTTTGCCGCGATTTGCTTCAAATTTTGCACAAGGGGTACATAGTATCGTTAAGTGTGTCAAATTTTGTTAAAATCGGTTCAGATTTAGATATAGCTCACATATATATCTTTCGCCCGATTTGGACTTATATGGTCTCAAAAGCCCGAGTTTTGCCCTGACTTACTTCAAATTTTGCACAAGCGGTACTTTTAACGATACTATTGTATGTTCCAAATATGGTCAAAATCGATTCAGATTTAGATATAGCTCCCATATATATCTTTCGTCCGATTTGAACTTATATGGCCTCAAAATCCAGGGCTTTGCCGTGAGTTGCTTCAAATTTCGCACAGGGAGTAAGTTTAGTAGTATCGGTAATTGAGTCAAATTTGGTTGAAATCGGTTCAGATTTAGATATGGCTCCCATATATATCTTCCGTCCGATTTGCACTCATATGACCAGGGGAGCCAAAGTTATACTCCCATTTATGTGAAATTTCGCATAGATAGCAGAATTATTATTCTAACTATACATGTCAAATTTAGTCAAAATCGGTTCAGATTATATATAGCTCCCATATATACGTACACCAGGGTTGGGGAAATATGGTAGACTGTTACACATTTTAGACCCATTTTCAATGGAAGTTTCCTCCAATTAACTGGATAGCGTTAGCCGATTTAAATTTTAATTCTAGAGATTTTGTAGAAGTAAAAAAATTGTCTCCTTTATATAGCTTCCAGCAAATGTGAAGTAGTTGAGATGGTAACACAAATTTTGGCCTACATAGGGGTGAAGGGTATAATATAGTCGGCCCCGCCCGACTTTAGACTTTAATTACTTGTTTCATATACACCTAATTTACTGTCCACATAAAATTCGACGATTTTTTGGAATTTACTTTATTTTAAGTTATTATTTAGTCCTATCTGTTTTAACCCTTTCACTACCGATGTCCACTTAGAAGGACATTCGAAAAAGACACCAAATTCTATTTTCCCACTTAGTTTCGATTTATTTCTCGATGTTATTTTAAAGTAGAGGCTTTAATCAAAATATGCTATAAATATTGTCCATATTGGTGAGGTCTAAAATACATTTTTATAAACTTTTTTAACAATAAACGAAAAACACGAAAATTTGAGACAATTTTGGTACTGTATGATTCTAGTAAATGGACAAAAACTATAGCCGATACTTTTACGGGTTCTTTTTCGTATTTTTTTCTCATACTTTGAAAAATATTATAGGCCAAATATCGCTTATTTTGCGTAAGGCCATTTGGTCACAATTCAAAAATCAAGTTTTCAGAACAAACTCATATAGCTCTTGAAGTAATTGAAGTAATTGAGGTAGGATTTCAAAATGACAATTTTTGTTGTACATGCTGTTAGTACAAGTAAATACGGAAGAAAAATAAAAGTTTTTATCATTAGGTTTATTTCGATAATGAAAGGGTTAATAATGGACTCAATATTAGTGGCATACTAACTCTGTATCAAATATAGCCCCTAATATCAAGCATTTCTGTTCAGATTGAGATAAAGCTCCCATAAACATGTACCCCTTAATATTCTTATATATGAAAATACGGTTTATCTACCAAAAACCTACATGAATGATATCCCACAAATGGTTGGGTTTACTAAATCAATAGGGGTGGTTTAGGTTATGATACACACGCACAGAAAAACATGTTTGGGCATGGTTGCCGCATCCATTTAATGCTTATTTAGAGTATGTAATTGTCGCGAAAACCACGTATTTTGTCTTTGTAAAAATAATTTTCGAGCGGAGAAAAATATATGTTGGCAATAAGCATTTAAATGGTTCTCAAATGCCGCAAACATGTTCTATTATTTAAATGATAGAATTTGAGACCATTATATGGTCAGGAAAATCATGTACCTGACCATTCAATTTTTTTTTACTTTTTTGCAGAGAAAAAAGTATTTTTATAGTTTACGTATAGACATGTCTACAACCATTACATGGCCATAAAGACCATGTACATTGTTTTCGTGACCATTTAATTTTTTTGCAGCGACAAGAATTTTATAAAAACATTGAGCAGGTACACACGATTTTCATTTTGCGCGTCAGTCGTGTGTTGATTGTTTCTTGGAATGGACGGAGAATACGGAATTATTGTGTTTTGTGTTAATTTATTTATTCAGAAATGGCACGTGGTTTTATGTGAATACAAAAAAGGAAAGTGTAATTGAAACAAATGTACCTGGTTTTTGTTCTGCATTTTGACATATGGTATAATTTATTTTTATTTGCAGTTATATGATGTCTGTGTTTGTACATTTGATGGGCACGAAGTAAATATGGAATGATTACTTATTGTTGAAATTGAACCACACTAGAGTGTGTAAAAATATGTGATGTTTGCTTGCACGACATTATAAATACAAATAAACAATGAATTAGTTTATAAATAAATAAAAACAAATAAATAAAGTTGATTTTGTGTTTTATTTTCTCAAGTGGCGTCCTTTTTTCGACGACGAAAAAAGTTTTTTTATAAAAATCAAAAAATTTTAGGTTGTGACCATGTTCTTTTAACTAGAAGAAAAACATTTTTGACGAATAACATAACATTTTAGATCGTGACCATTGTCTTTTAATGGAAACAAATTTCTTTTTATCAATATAATAACATTTTAGATGAGGACAATAGTATTTTTCTTAGAACCATGTTCACTGAGCCAACATGGTTGCAGGTTAAAATGTTACATGGTCGCCGCAAAAATTGCTGCTGTCATATTATTTTGCTCTTCGAATATGATTGTGACAATCATGTTTCTTCTCTGCGTGCAGCCGGTCACTCCCGATACTCTACTTTACTTACTTGTTTTTTTTTTATACCCTGCGCCACACTGTGGAACAGGGTATTATAAGTTAGTGCATATGTTTGCAACACCCAGAAGTAGACGAGATAGACACATGGTGTCTTTGGCAAAAATGCTCAGGGTGGGCTCCTGAGTCGATATAGCCATGTCCGTCAGTCCGCGAACACAGTTTTAGTCCAATCGACTTCAAATTTGGCACAAGTATGTGTTTTGGCTCAGAATAGATACCTATTGATTTTGGAAGAAATCGTTTCAGATTTAGATATAGCTCCCATATATATATATATTTCGCCCGATATGGACTTACATGGCCCCAGAAGCCAGAGTTTTACCCTAATTTGCTTAAAATTTTACACAAGAAAAACAATTAGTACTATAGTTAAGTGTGCCAAATTTTATTGAAATCGGTTCAGATTTAGATATAGCTCCCATATATATCATTCGCCCGATATGGACTAATACGGTCCCAGAAGCCAGAGTTTTACCCCAATTTGGTTGAAATTTTGCACTAGGAGTACAATTAGTAGTGTAGTCAAGTGTGTCAAATTTTATTGAAATCGGTTCAGATTTAGATATAGCTCCCATATATATCGTTCGCCCGATTTACACTCATATGACCACAGTGGCCAATCTTTTACTCCGATTTAATTGAAATTTTGCACAGGGAGTAGAATTAGAATTGTAGCTATGCGTGCCAAATTTGGTTGAAATCGGTTCAGATTTATATATAGCTCCCATATATAGCTTTCGCCCGATTTACACTCATGTGACCACAGAGGCCAATTTTTAACTCCGATTTAGTTGAAATTTTGCACAGGGAGTAGAATTAGCATTGCAGTTATGCGTGGTTGAAATCGGCTCAGATTTAGATATAGCTCCCATATATATGTTTTTCTGATTTCGACAAAAATGGTCAAAATACCAACATTTTCCTTGTAAAATCGCCACTGTTTAGTCGAAAATTGTAAAAATGACTCTAATTTTCCAAAACTTCTAATACATATATATCGAGCGATAAATCATAAATAAACTTTTGCGAAGTTTCCTTAAAATTGCTTCAGATTTAAATGTTTCCCATATTTTGTACTAACATTGTTTTCCACCCTAGTGCATTAGCCGACTTAAATTTTGAGTCTATAGATTTTGTAGAAGTCTATCAAATTCTGTCCAGATCGAGTGATATTTAAATGTATGTATTTGGGACAAACCTTTATATATAGCCCCCAACACATTTGACGGATGTGATATGGTATCGAAATATTAGATCTATAAAGTGGTGCAGAGTATAATATAGTCGGCTCCGACCGACTTTCGACTTTCCTTACTTGTTTTTTTTTTTTTTTTTTTTTTGTTATAGAAATTTATCCTTAATATAATACAAATTGTATGTTCTAAAATTCATCTGGTATAATCTTTTATATTGGATCAATAATATTTTTTTTTTCAATCTATATAAAATTTAACTTTGAATTTATTAAATTTATCAAATTTAAATCTAAATTCGTATCAAAAATTTATATTTACATATTATAATAGGTGATATGTTGCATCAACATACAACCCGGTATATATCCAGAAAATAAACAAATGAACAACTAAACGATAAGAACCACAACACAAACAGTGATCTTAACGAAAACCGGAGAATGAAGAATGCATTAAAAAAGAAAGTAGAGACACATTGAGGTGTTTTTTTATGGGGTTCATCTATCTAAGCGCCAAGAAAATGCAACGAAGCATAACAGGAAAAATCGATTCAACCAAACAACCAACGAACCAACCACGCAACATAAAAGAACCAGTCACTCTACTCTGGTCCGATGACGATTATAGTTGGTCCGAATATAAACGTGCTATTGCCATTGTTATCTCTGTTAAATGAAATGAAAAAGAAAGGCTGACTCAAGAAGAAAAGAATACCTCCACATAGAGCATTTATTTGTGTGTGTGTGTGTGTGTGTTTGGTAGCAATATTCCAGCAGTGAAATTCATATCTAGTCAAAGTTAGGAAGGAAGGCCTTAAATTTTGTTTGTTCCACAAACATTTCTTTATAAGAGCATCCCTGGATCCTCCATCAATTTTTTTTCACTTCCGGTGATATTCTTTAAGACCAGTCTTAGAAAATACACTATTTGGCTGCTTAATGTGAACATTTAAATTGTGAACAATTAAATGTCGCAAAAATGAATAGAAAATCAACAAAAAAGTAAAAAATATAGAAAATAAAAATTTAACGCACGCGAGGAATTCAACCTGTGCCTATTGACGTTTTTACTTCCATGAAAGTTCTTTTGAAAATATTTTGCAAATTACTACACCAAAAAAAAAACAAATATTTTTGTGATATTAAAGATTACACAACCTAAATTTTAGGATGCGCAATTTACAAAATATTAAGGGCAAATTGCTTTAAAATAACAAAATTTTAATTAAAATAAAGTTCTTGATCGTTACTTCAAAAAAAATTTTTTAATTAAATTTAGGACACAAAACTTGGAAAATTGCGTCTCTCCGTAAAAATCACATGTCTTTGCAAATTTTTCTTAAAATAAAGAAACACATTTTTTCATTTAAAGAAATCGTTCTTAAATTACCTGAAATATTGAATCTTTAGATTTAAGATAAAAACGCGTCAAAAATATATGCTAAGACTGATTTCGAGGATTTAGCATCTTTGGTTTAATTTTTTTTTTTTTTTTTTGGAATTAAGAAAACATTTTTACTTTGAAGTAACAGTTATAATTTGGGTTTTCTTAAACTGGCATTTGTTTGTATGTGAATAGCTTTATTAATATACTTGTATCGCGAAAAGATAATGAAAATTCGATAAATGAAATCTCTATCCTATATTTAAAATCACATAGGCCGCTGAAAAACGCCTTTATTTTAAAGAAGCCGCATCTTTGGCTCGGAACCATTATCTTTGAACCCAAGTAAACTTTTTTTTGGTGTAGAGTTTTAAAGTTTTCGGGCAATATTATTATTATAGAAGAGCTATATGTAAGTCTAAATGCAATCGGCTAATATATCAAAATTTGAAATTTGAGTAACATTGGTTTATAAATTAGGGAAAATCGAGCGATACATATATATGGGAGCTATATCTAAATCTTAACCAATTTGGATAATATTTTGCAGGTTTGATTGACATCACAGAAAGTTACCATGTGCTAAATTGTGAGTAAGATCTGTTAATAAATTAGGCCTCTATGGTCAAAATTATGGTTATTAGAAGGAAATTTTTGAAAATCGTGCGATACATATATGTGGGAGCTATATATAAATCTGAACCGATTTTTATAAAATATGGCAGCTTTGATTGATGCCACAGAAGGTTGTCTTTTGCTAAATTTACCTTTTGCTAAATAAGGCTATTTTGGTCAAAAAAAGGGGTTATTAGGAAAATTTTTCAAAAACGGGCGAAACATATATAACATATGGGAGCTATATTTAAATATGAACCGATTACGATGATATTTGGCAGGTTTGTTTGATACCACACGGATGTTTGAGTGTAAAAATTATATGCTTGGAACTCAAATTTTTTAACACAATATTTTTAAGTGCAAGCATATAATGTTCATAAACTAGCATAACATGCTACAACAATATGTTGTTTGTTTTGGGACATAAAATGCTTGGATGCAAACATATATAAATTTTGAAATAGCCTATAAACATATATGTGTTTAGAAAGAGAGACCTACCGAGTATGCTGCAAGTAAAAGAATGGAAGTAACCAATTGGTGCCTTAAAAATATATCCACACAAAGAAAATTTCATTAAAATTGTTTTCTACCAGTGTATGCCTAAGTTGAAACATAATATGTTTGAACAATACAAACAATATTTTGTTTGGACCAATCCTGAAAATATATATATGCTTGAAGCAAAATGTGTTTGGGGAATATGTTACAGAAGCGATTTTTTTTTTTGAGGGTGCATAGAAGGTTTCGTTTTACTAAATATTAGTGAGATCGGATGATAAATAAAAGTTTTATGACCAAATTAGAAAAAATCGGGCGATACATACATATATATTGGAGCTATATCTACACCCTAAAAAAATTGGCTTCTCTAACATATGTTCCAAACATATTTTGCAGGAAGCATATATATTATTGGATATTCAGCAGTATTAAACATTAATATGTTTGTTTTATGTGAACATATTATACGAGTATGTTTGTTTTTTATTGCAAAAATAACAATTTTGTAACAACAAACTGTTTTTGGTATAGAAGTTTGATATTTTGGAAGGAATTCAAAAACTATAACAAAAGAAGAACGTGGAGTCGAGTATAAACATACATAAATAATTTTATAATATACACATAAATTTATTTAGGCTTGAACATTTTTTTACAAGCATTTAACACCATTTTCAATGCATTTAAAACTTATCGGGTTTTGTACTTAATTTCAGTTTTCGCCCTAAAATTACCCTGTTTTGCCTTTTACTTTTCTTTAATAATTCATTTTAAGAAAAATAAACTTTTTCAATTGTTTTAGCTGCAAAACTCGAACTTAATGCCCTCTTTTATATTTGAAGGATGTCCGTCAACTTCTCTTGGACTACTTATTAATAAAGAGGTACTAAACTTTGTTTTTACACATTTTACTGTTTAATTTTTCACTATTTCCTCCTGTTTTAATTTTACTGTCCCACATCTAAAAAGGGTATAGTGCCCTTTCGTTATTTTTATGAAGATCCCTTTGTAATTATACCCTCCACCACAGGATGGGGTATATTAACTTTGCCATTCCATTTGTAACACATCGAAAAATTGATCTAAGACCCCATAAAGTATATATATTCTGGGTCGTGGTGAAATTCTGAGTCGATCTGAGCATGTCCATCCGTCCGTCTGTTGAAATCACGCTAACTTCAAAACGAAACAAGCTATCGACTTGAAACTTGGCACAAGTAAAGGGTGATTCTTTTGAGGTTAGGATTTTCATGCATTAGTATTTGACAGATTACGTGGGATTTCAGACATGGTGTCAAAGAGAAAGATGCTCAGTATGCTTTGACATTTCATCATGAATAGACTTACTAACGAGCCACAACGTCGAATTTTCAGTGAATGGGCCCTAGAAAAGTTGGCAGAAAATCCGCTTTTTTATCGACAAATTTTGTTCAGCGATGAGGCTCATTTCTGGTTGAATGGCTACGTAAATAAGCAAAATTGCCGCATTTGGAGTGAAGAGCAACCAGAAGCCGTTCAAGAACTGCCCATGCATCCCGAAAAATGCACTGTTTGGTGTGGTTTGTACGCTGGTGGAATCATTGGACCGTATTTTTTCAAAGATGCTGTTGGACGCAACGTTACGGTGAATGGCGATCGCTATCGTTCGATGCTAACAAACTTTTTGTTGCCAAAAATGGAAGAACTGAACTTGGTTGACATGTGGTTTCAACAAGATGGCGCTACATGCCACACAGCTCGCGATTCTATGGCCATTTTGAGGGAAAACTTCGGAGAACAATTCATCTCAAGAAATGGACCGGTAAGTTGGCCACCAAGATCATGCGATTTGACGCCTTTAGACTATTTTTTGTGGGGCTACGTCAAGTCTAAAGGCTACAGAAATAAGCCAGCAACTATTCCAGCTTTGGAAGACAACATTTCCGAAGAAATTCGGGCTATTCCGGCCGAAATGCTCGAAAAAGTTGCCCAAAATTGGACTGTCCGAATGGACCACCTAAGACGCAGCCGCGGTCAACATTTAAATGAAATTATCTTCAAAAAGTAAATGTAATGGACCAATCTAACGTTTCAAATAAAGAACCGATGAGATTTTGCAAATTTTATGCGTTTTTTTTTTTTAAAAAGTTATCAAGCTCTTAACAAATCACCCTTTAGTTGTTATTGATGCAGGTCGGATGGCATTGCAAATGGGCCATATCGGTCCACTTTTACGTATAGGCCCCATAAAGGGTGCTACGATCAAAATTTGGTTAATATAAACTTGACGTATTTCTTTCACTTTTGCATTTAAAACAAGTAAGGAAAGTCTAAAGTCGGGCGGGGCCGACTATATTATACCCTGCAACACTTTGTAGATCTAAATTTTCGATACCATATCACATCTGTCAAATGTGTTGGGTGCTATATATAAAGGTTTGTCCCAAATACATACATTTAAATATAACTCGATCTGGACCGAATTAGATAGACTTCTACAAAATTTATAGACTCAAAATTTAAGTCGGCTAACGCACTAGGGTGGAACACAATGTTAGTAAAAAAATATGGGAAACATTTAAATCTGAAGCAATTTTAAGGAAACTTTGCAAAAGTTTATTTATGATTTATCGCTCGATATATATGTTTTAGAAGTTTAGGAAAATTAAAGTCATTTTTACAACTTTTTGACTAAGCAGTGGCGATTTAACAAGGAAAAAGTTTTTGTCGAAATCAGAAAAACATATATATGGCAGCTATATCTAAATCTGAACCGATTTCAACCAAATTTGGCACGCATAGCAACAATGCTAATTCTACTCTCTGTGCAAAATTTCAACTAAATCGGAGTTAAAAATTGGCCTCTGTGGTCATATGAGTGTAAATCGGGCGAAAGCTATATATGGGAGATATATCTAAATCTGAACCGATTTCAACCAAATTTGGCACGCACAGCTACAATGCTGATTCTACTCCCTGTGCAAAATTTCAACTAAATCGGAGCAAAAAATTGGCCTCTGTGGTCATATTAGTTTAAATCGGACGAAAGCTATATATGGGAGATATATCCAAATCTGAACCGATTTCACCCAAATTTGGCACGCATAGCTACAGTGCTAATTCTACTCCCTGTGCAAAATTTCAACTAAGTCGGAGTTAAAAATTGGCCTCTGTGGTCATATGAGTGTAAATCGGACGAAAGCTATATATGGGAGATATATCTAAATCTGAACCGATTTCAACCAAATTTGGCACGCACAGCTACAATGCAAATTCTACTCCCTGTGCAAAATGTCAACTAAATCGGAGCAAAAAATTGGCCTCTGTGGTCATATTAGTTTAAATCGGGCGAAAGCTATATATTGGAGATATATCCAAATCTGAACCGATTTCACCCAAATTTGGCACGCATAGTTACAATGCTAATTCTGCTCCCTGTGCAAATTTTCAACTAAATCGGAGTTAAAAATTGGCATAAAATATTCGGATGTACGGAATTTGAGGAAGATCGGTCGATATACACACAAAAATTTTTTCTCTGATTCAATCGCCAAATTAATTGATCCACTTAATTTTTTAATTGAAATGTCTTCAATCACGAAAATGATAGTATCAATCAAAGTTTTAATTGGGCATAGAAAAAAATCTTGATTAAAAAATTAATTGATTTTTTCAGCAAAATTCAATTAATTTTTTAATTGATTCAATTAAAAATTTAATTGATGTTGATTGCAAAACGCAATTAATTTATTAATTAAAAAAGGTAACTATTTTTAATTACTTAGTTAGATTGGCTTAGAGTTTTAATTTGGATTAACAAATGATTGTTTGAAATACATTTTTAATTAAAAAAGTAAAAAAAAAATCAACACTTTTTTAACTGAATTAGTCTTCCGAATTTGATTACAAAATTAATTGTATCAATTAATTTTTTAATTAAACATTTTAAAAATTTCAATCATTGACTTAATTAACTTAATGTTTCTATCAAGATCAAAAAGTTAATTGTATCAATTAATTTATTAATTGAAAAAATTTTCAACTTCAATTAACTTTTTAATTGGAAATATTTTGGTGATATTTTTTTCTGTGTACACGCCAATTATGACCAGATCGGTGAAAAATATATATGGCAGCTATATCTAAATCTGAACCGATTTTTTCCAAAATCAATAGGGATCGTCTTTGAGCCGAAACAGGACCCTGTACCAAATTTTAGGACTATCGGACTAAAACTGCGAGCTGTACTTTGCACACAAAAATACATCAACAGACAGACAGACGGACAGACAGACAGACGGACATCGCTAAATCGACTCAGAATTTAATTCTAAGCCGATCCGTATACTTCACCACAGTAGTGGTGAAGGGTATAAAAACCTGAACACCTCTCATTTTGAAGGTGTGTGTGTGTAGAATGTTGCTCTTATTTTGATTTTGGAATTCACTCTTCAGTTGTCAAAATGCTGTCGAAGCAAGAAGAGCAGCGTATCACAATTTTGTTCGCGCATCGCGAAAATCCGAGCTACTCGCACGCAAAGCTGGCAAAATCGCTAAAAGTTGCCAAATCAACCGTTACAAATGTAATTAAAGTGTTTGGTGAACGTTTGTCGACAGCCAGGAAGTCTGGATCGGGGGGAAATCGAAAACCGGAAGCCGCTGAGACGGTAGTTGCCGGTAGTTTCAAGCGAAGCCCTAACCTCTCTCTCCGAGATGCCGCAAATAAGCTGGGTGTATCGTCTACAACCGTGCATCGAGCCAAAAAACGAGCCGGACTATCGACTTACAAGAAGGTAGTGACTCCAAATCGCTATGATAAACAAAATACGACGGCCAAAGAGCGATCCCGGAGGCTGTACACGACGATGCTGACGAAGTTTGACTGCGTGGTAATGGACGACGAAACCTACGTCAAAGCCGACTACAAGCAGCTTCCGGGACAGGAGTTTTATACGACAAAAGGAAGGGGAAAGGTAGCAGATATTTTCAAGCACATAAAACTGTCAAAGTTCGCAAAGAAATATCTGGTTTGGCAAGCCATCTGTACCTGTGGCTTGAAAAGCAGCATTTTCATAGCTTCCGGGATTGTTAACCAAGAAATTTACGTGAAAGAGTGTTTGAATAAACGTCTGCTGCCTTTCCTGAAGAAACACGGTTGTTCCGTACTGTTTTGGCCGGATTTGGCATCTTGCCATTACGGTAAAAAGGCCATGGAGTGGTACGCCGCCAACAACGTGCAGGTGGTTCCCAAGGACAAGAACCCTCCCAACACGCCAGAGCTCCGCCCAATTGAGAAATACTGGGCTATTGTCAAGCGGAACCTAAAGATGTCCAAAAAACTGCTAACGACGAGCAGCAGTTCAAGGCAAACTGGCTTTCTGCGGCGAAGAAGGTGGACAAGGTGGCTGTACAAAATCTGATGGCAGGTGTCAAGCGTGAGGCCCGGCAATTCGGATTTGGAAAAGTGAAAGTCTAACTGAATATTTTTCCTGAATTTTATACTAATTGAACTTGAAAAAGAAATTTAATTTGATTTTTTAAATAAACGATTTCACCGATTTACACGCGTTTTCCCTTGACCAAATTTTGACCGTATCACCCTTTATTAACGGACCCCCAAATTTGGCTTGCGAACCTCTACGAAAAGCAAATTTCATCCGATCAGGCTAAAATTTTGTACATGGTGTTAGTATATGGTCTCTTAGAACCATACAAAAATTGGTCCACATCGGTCCATATCGGCCCCCATATAAACCGATCCCCCGATTTGTCTAGCGGAGCCTCTAAGAGAAGCAAATTTCGTCAGATCCGGTCTCTTAGAACCATGCAAAAATTGGTCCACATCGGTCCATATCGGCCCCCATATAAACCGATCCCCCGATTTGTCTAGCGGAGCCTCTAAGAGAAGCAAATTTCGTCAGATCCGGCTGAAATTTGGTACATGGTGTTGGCATATCGTCTCTAACAACCATGCAAAAACTGGTCCACATCGGTCAATAATTATATATAGCCCCCATATAAACCGATCCCCAGATTTGGCTTGCGGAGCCTCTAAGAGAAGAAAATTTCGTCCGATCCGGCTGAAATTAGGTACATGGTGTTAGTATATGGTCTCCAACAACTATGCAAAAATTGGTTTACATCGGTCAATAATTATATATAGCCCCCATATAAACCGATCCCCAGATTTGGCTTGCGGAGCCTCTAAGAGAAGAAAATTTCATCCGTTCCGGCTGAAATTTGGTACATGGTGTTAGAATATGGTCTCTAATGGCCATGCAAAAATTGGTCCATATCGGTCCATAATTATATATAGCCCCCATATAAACCCATCCCCCGATTTGGCTTACGGAGCCTCGTGGAAGACCAAAATTCATCTGATTCAGTTGAAATTTGGTATGTACCCTCCATGGTGAGGGTACTTAAGATTCGGCCTGGCCTAACTTACGGCCGTATATACTTGTTTTGTTTTTTTTTTTAATTTCATTTGTCTGAATATTTTGACTTACTCCTTGCACGTTCCGATTTCTTTTAAAATTTTTGGTCTTATCATAAAACAGATTTCCGAAACAACATACAAGCGGCTTCACAGAAATTGCTCTCTTTTCATTCTCTCGCTGTGTTATGATGATATCTTTCGTCAACCCTCCCGGTTTCCATCTCTATTTCTTTCTCTATACTATCTCTCTCTCTCTGTCACTCTCTGAATAAAATATCACTACATATATATGTTTACTCGAAATTTGTAAATTTATATATGTTTGGGACATGTGTCCCAAACATTTAGTGTTAGTTTAGGAACATTACATGTTTGCACTTAAATATATTTTATTTAAAATTGTGCCCGAAACACATTTTGTTTATATCGGAACATATGAAAAACATATTTTTCTAACGGTGTACTGTTTGCATGCTGGACATATTTACATCTGAAGTGACGCCACTGGGCAAATTACTTGGTATAGCCGTTATATCAAATACTGAGTAGAACAGTGACGCATGAATGCTGACGAGTATACAGGCCCACATACCCTCACACACAAACACACCATAACTACAACATGGTTTAGGCCCGGCTTTAATTTGTTAGCTTACTATCTACGTCTGCCTTTTTTGTTGTTGTTGTTTGTTTTATTCTCTCTTTGTGTGTGTGCGAGCCCGTCTTCTTATGCTTTTTAATGTGAGAATGTTTGCTGCAAGAGCGGTATAAGCGGTGCTAAGTAAAGGGGGCAACGATATAAAAAGAAAGTGCAAGTGGACGCGGATGCTTAAGTATTCCAAAGAGGTTTCTTGTTTGTATTCGCGCCTGCTTTTGATTTTGGCTTTTCAACCAAACCAGTTTTGTTGTTGGCCAAGAAGTTAGCAGCGAAATTGACCTACTTTTGGCCATGGTGTTTGATTTGGTTGGCCCCTTTGTTGTTGCTTTCTTATTTTATGTTTATGGTCTAGGTATACAATAAGAATGTTTTATGTTTCGAATTCGAACCTGTGACTTTTTGGAATGAATATGCGGGACGAAGACGCAGAAGTGGTGGTGTGGTGTGCATGTATGTGAATTTTAAGATTTTTTTCACCATTTCGTTTTTTACTTTCTGAGTTTTATTGTTGTCGATGTTGATGATGATGTTTGTTGGTGGACTTTCGCAGCGGCTTACGTGAGTCCGTTCGAACAGAGGCGTGTGGAGTATGTGAAAATAAGCTTTCAATTGCATTGTATTGGGTTTCTTCAGATGGATGACTTACAAGCCGCAGCACTGAAAGAATTTTTACTAATGTAATTAATTTTGGTCGACACGTTACAAAGAGCTAAAATTTAATCATAAAAAAATGTTGACAAACTTTTCTATAGAAATAAAAATTTTGACAAACTTTTCTATAAAAATAAAATTTTGACAAACTTTTCTATAGAAAAAAATGTTGACAAAATTTTCTATAGAAATAAAAGTTTTACAAAATTTTCTGTAGAAATAAAATTTTGACAAAATTTTCTCTAGAAATAAAATTTTGACAAAATGTTCTATAGAAATAAAATTTTGACAACATTTTCTATAGAAATAAAATTTTGACAAAATAAGCTATGGAAATAAAATTTGAACAAAATTTTTTATAGAAATAAAATTTTGAAAAAATTTTACTTCGGAAATGAAATGTTGAAAAATTTTTCTATAGAAATAAAATTTTGACAAAATTTTCTGTAGAAATAAAATTTTGACAAAATGTCCTATAGAAATAAAGTTTTGACAAAATGTTCTATAGAAATAAAATTTCGACAAAATTTTCTATAGAAATAAAATTTGGACAAAATTTTTTATAGAAATAAAATTTTGAAGAAATTGTTTTTCGGAAATAACATTTTGACAAACTTTTCTATAGAAATAAAATCTTGACAAAATTTTCTGTAGAAATAAATGTTGACAAAATTTTCCATTGAAATAAAAATTTTGACAAACTTTTCTATAGAAATAAAATTTTGACAAAATTTTCTGTAGAAATATAATTGTGACAAAATGTTCTATAGAATTAAAATTTTGACAAAATTTTCTGTAAAAATAGAATTTTGACAAAATTTTCCATAGAAATAAAATTTTGACAAAATTTTCCATAGAAATAAAATTTTGACAAAATTTTCTACAGAAATAAAATTTGAACAAAATTTTCTATAGAAATAAAATTTGAATAAAAGTTTCTATAGAAGTAAAATTTTGACAAAATTTTCTGTAGAAATAAAATTTTGACAAAATTTTTTATAGAAATAAAATTTTGAAAAAATTGTTTTTCGGAAATAAAATTTTACAAAGAGCTAAAATTTAATCTTAAAAAATTTTTAGCAAACTTTTCTATAGAAATAAAATTGTGACAAAATTTTCCATAGAAATAAACATTTTGACAAACTTTTCTACAGAAATAAAATTTTGACAAAATTTTCTGTAGAAATAAATGTTGACAAAACTTTTCTATAGAAATAAAATTTTGAAAAATTTTTCTGTAGTAATAAAATATTGAAATAAAATTGTGACAAAATTTTCCATAGAAATAAACATTTTGACAAACTTTTCTATAGAAATAAAATTTTCCATTTGTTTTGTTTTGTTATTGTTGGTTTTGTTCTTTAAGCATTGTTGTTGTTTTTTTTATTTCAGCTTAAAACCATACATTGACTAAACTACAAGAGTAGCTTAACCAACAGAGGAAAAGAATGTTTGTCAAATTTATTTGGGCAAAGCCCTATAGACTGCAAGATGGTTGGATGGACGCACGTTTCGGAATTACCACATTCCTCATCAGCATCCTCTACTTGCAGCAAAACTATCAACCAATTATCAGAATAAATTCAGGCAGTTTATTAAACCCAACAAAAACCACACTTGAACCCTCCGAAAAAAGGTTTTACATTGATAGCCGGCTTATGCCGAAATAAACTCGAAACAAATGTTTGTTTCTTGTAGTTTAGTCAATGTATGGTTTTAAGCTGAAATAAAAAAACAACAACAATGCTTAAAGAACAAAACCAACAATAACAAAACAAAACAAATGGAAAAAGAAGAGGAGGCACGCTCAAAATAAACCCAGCCATGTGAATTCAAATCGATGATTTGACAGTGGCATAGGAAAAGAGATATGTTTGTTTCGAGTTTATTTCGGCATAAGCCGGCTATCAATGTAAAACCTTTTTTCGGAGGGTTCAAGTGTGGTTTTTGTTGGGTTTAATAAACTGCCTGAATTTATTCTGATAATTGGTTGATAGTTTTGCTGCAAGTAGAGGATGCTGATGAGGAATGTGGTAATTCCGAAACGTGCGTCCATCCAACCATCTTGCAGTCTATAGGGCTTTGCCCAAATAAATTTGACAAACATTCTTTTCCTCTGTTGGTTAAGCTACTCTTGTAGTTTAGTCAATGTATGGTTTTAAGCTGAAATAAAAAAACAACAACGAAATAAAATTTTGACAAAATTTTCTATAGAAATAAAAGTTTTACAAAATTTTCTGTAGAAATAAAATTTTGACAAAATTTTCCATAGAAATAAAAATTTTAACAAAATTTTCTGTAGAAATAAAATTTTGACAAAATTTTCTGTAAAAATGAAACTTTGATAACATTTTCTGCAAAAATAAAATTTTGACAAATTTTTCTTCGGAAATAAAATTTTGACAAATTTTTCTTCGCAAATAAAATATTGACAAAATTTTCTATAGAAATAAAATGTTGACAAAATTTTCTATAAAAATAAAATTTGGACAAAAGTTTCTATAGAAATAACATTTCAACAAAATTTTCTATAGAAATAAAATTTGGACAAAATTTTTTATAGAAATAAAATTTTGAAAAATTGTTTTTCGGAAATAAAATTTTACAAAGAGCTAAAATTTAATCTTAAAAAAATTTTGACAAACTTTTCTATAGAAATTAAATTTTGACAAACTTTTCTATTGAAATAAAATTTTGACAAAATTTTCTGTAGAAATAAATGTTGACAAAACTTTTCTATAGAAATAAAATTTTGACAAAATTTTCTGTAGTAATAAAATATTGACAAAATTTTCTGTAGAAACATAATTGTGACAAAATTTTTCCATTGAAATAAAATTTTATTTCAATGGAAAATTTTATTAAAATTTTATTTCTTTGGAAAATTTTGTCAAAATTTTATTGCTATAGAAAAGTTTGTCAAAATTTTATTTCCGAAGAAAAAAATTTTTTTTTTAATTTCAATAAAAATTTTTGTCCAAATTTTATTTTTATAGAAAATTTTGTCAAAATTTTATTTCTATCGAAAATTTTATCAAAATTTTAATTCCATAGATGGATAAATAAAATGTTAACAAAATTTTCCATAGAACTAACATTTTGACAAAATTTTGTATAGAAATAAAATTTGAACAAAATTTTCTATAGAAATAAAATTTTGACAAAATTTTCTGTAGAAATAAAATTTTGACTAAATTTTCTATCGAAATAAAATTTTGACAAAATTTTCTATCGAAATAAAATTTTGAAAATTTTTTTCTATGGAAATAAAATTTTGACAAAATTTACTACGGAAATACAATTTTGTAAAACATTTTGTTTGTGGTTTGGTACTTATTTTGGTAAACTATTCTCCAAATTTTGATAGATTATTTTTGGATCGAGTGGCAACTGTGGTAGGAATACGGGTGACCGTGTGTCCGGCTAAAACCCATCCCTCTTCTGTCGAAGTATAATTACCACCTCGGAACCGTTTTTGCATTACTGCCCGTAACCGTCTCCTTTTAGTCCGCTTCCAGACTAAACCTTACATTACTCATGCCTTTGCGTCCATGTCAACCTTTTTCCTGCGGAGAACGTGTTCTACAAAACGACTTATAGCCTCCCAATTCCTCTCACCTTGTACCATCTTGGGAATTATATTTCTCGGAGAGACATGCTAAAATTCATCTTCAAGTACTCTCCGCCAGTATTCTTCGCTTTTACCACAGCGGCTATACAGTTTCTACACACGGTGTACTTTCGAAAGTAGCCGTGACCAGAGAGCATCTGAGTCATGTAATACATCACTTTCCCATATCTTCTCGCCATAATTGAATGTCGGTTATAAGTCGGTGTGTCCATTTGCCCTTTGTTTCGTTCCTTCATTGTTTCTCCAATTTATATCTGGTAACTTGTAGGATATTCGGTATCAATTTTGTCGGGCATTGTTTTTTGGCCTTTTGTTGCTAATTCGCCAGGAGATCTATTGGGCTCGTTCCTGATATTACTAACGCGGCTTTGCCTGATAATGTGCAGTATGTTCAAATGATTCTCTGAGCTGCCGTTCTCTGTACTCCAAAATAGATTTTTTGCTCTTGTTTGTCTCTATAGGGTCGATGTTCAGATCTCACATACATAGAGGAGTATACTGTCATCTCCATGATTATCCTTCTTCTGTTTGGGAGAGGGACTGTTTGCTATTAGACTGTTCAGTCGTGACCTTATCATAGCAGCTTTTTCCGTTACGTACTGGAGTACGTCAATCTGGAGTCCAGCCTTATTCCCAAGTATTTTATTGACTGCCTTTTTTGGGATTACCATATTATCTCTGTGCATCTCTATAAGTAGTAGCTGTTCGGTCGTTTGCATGGGACATGCGCGTCTAACCAGTCCTTCGCTCGTATCGGTTTGGCGAAGTTTGCGTCGAGCCTCTTCTGTATTCCTCACAATTATCACAGTGGCTATGTCCTCAGATTAGCCAAAGTTTTGTCGTATGTTGCATTCCAATGATGTGGTCCGAGGATTGTGCCTTGTACTGCACCTGAAGTTACTTTCATTCTTCTTGGACCCTGTATAGTGTCATATATCAAAACTCGGTCTTTAAGATAGTCTTTCAATATCCTCGTAAAATATTTCGGTCATATCTAGGTTGTATATTACGTGTTAAAAGCGTTCCTAATATGTAGCGTCTCCAGTAGAATTATAGATCTCGAAGCGTGACTACCCCGTTGGGTCGCCCGGACGGCGTCTTACACTTCCTTAAGGGCTTTAAGTGTCGGAATTCCAGGTCTAAATTCGTACTGTCTCGCGGATGGAACCCCAATAGTCCTTATAGCCTCGTCTAGTCTAGTTCTATGAGACATTCAAATAGTTTTCCAGCCGTGTCCAGCATGCACAATGGTCTGCACGGCAATGGCGACTGTTGGTCGCTCTTGCTTATAAGAGCTAGTCTTTGTTCTTTCCACACATTAACGAAGATACGTTCTATTAGGCAGCTGCTGTACATAGCAAATAGGGTCTCGGGTCGCTGGGTGACTATTTCTTTGCTGGATAGCAGCACGGTTCGTGAGGTAAACTTGGAGAGCTTCACACATCTTTTTCTTAGAGTGTATTAAACGGGCCCTAAAGATTCTTTCTTTTCTCTGTCTTTTTTTATGGTTTGTGATTGTGTAGGCTTTTTTGGCTTTGTTAAATTATTAGGCCTAAAAGCAAACAGCATAGCAGCGTAAATAGCTTGTATTTGTTGAGTTTGTTTGTATTCCATACGACCATAGCCTCCACCGCATGTGATTAAGAACGAAAGAGGCATATTTTTGGATTTTTTTTTTTGACAATATCTGAACACTTTCGAATTTCATTTTTGTTAACCATGCCTCATATTATTTTCGGCATTCCCCCTGCTACGTTGCTATCCATTCCTAACTTGGTGGTAATACAAAAACATCGTTTGTAGAAAAGAAATGAAATGTATTTCTCCATTGTCATTTGATTGTCAATCAAAATCATGTCTTATGAATTCTAATTGCTTTGATTGAAATCAATTTTTTGATTTAAATTGACTTGATTTCTTACAAAAATTGATCTATGTTTGGTGCTACTTTTATAGATTCTTTATGTCCTAAATGAGTGGCCAGACATGGTAATACAATTTAATGTAGAACAATGATTTTCCTTGCATTTAGTAATTATAGAAGGATATTTGGAAGTCAATATGGTGCATTAGCATGCAAATTTTGAAATGTGTTATAGGCTTCAATATAGGATAATGCTCCAGTCAATTTTTATACCCTCCACCATAGGATATTAACTTTGTCATTCTGTTTGTAACACATCCAAAATATTGCTCTAAGACCCCATAAAGTATATATTCTGGGTCGTGGTGAAATTCTGAGTCGATCTGAGCATGTCCGTCCGTCCGTCTGTTGAAATCACGCTAACTTCCGAACGAAACAAGCTATCGACTTGAAACTTGGCACAATTAGTTGATATTGATGTAGGTCGGATGGTATTGCAAATGGGCCATATAGGTCCACTTTTACGTATAGCCCCCATATAAACGGACCACCAAATTTGGCTTGCCGATCCTCTACGAGAAGCATATTTCATCCGATCCGTCTCAAATTTGGTACATGGTGTTAGTATAGGGTCTCTAACAACCATGCAAAAATTAATCCACATCGGTCCATAATTATATATAGCCCCCATATAAACCGATCCCCCGATTTGGCTTACGGAGCCTCTAAGAGAATCAAATTTCATCCGATCCGGCTGACATTTGGTACATGGTGTTAATATATGGTCTCTAACAACCATGCAAAAATTGATCCACATCGGTCCATAATTATATATAGCCCCCATATAAACCGATCCCTAGATTTGATATCCGGAGCCCCTTGGAAGAGCAAAATTCATCCGATTCGGTTGCAATTTGTTACGTGATGTTAGTATATGATATTTAACAACCATGCCAAAAGTCGTCCATATCAGTCCATAATCATATATAGCCCACATATAAACCGATCCCGAGATTTGGTTTTGGAGCCACTTGGAGGAGCAAATTTCATCCGAGTCAGTTGAAATTTGGTACATTGTGCTAACTTATGGCCGTTAACAACCATGCCTAACTAGGTCCATATCGGCCTATAGTTATAGTAAGATACCACAACCCAATTAATTCGATTGTGGACGACAGTCTTTCGTAGAAGTTTCTACGCAATCCATGGTGAAGGGTACATAAGATTCGGCCTGGCCGAACTTACGGCCGTATATACTTGTTGAGGCTGTAGCTAAGTGGTTTTACTGCAATGGGGAACGCCGTTCGGACTCGGCTATAAAAAGTAGGTCCCTTGACATTAAGCTTAACATGGAATCAGGCAGCACTCAGTGCTAAGAGAGAAGTTCACCACAATAATACCCAGGTTCACTTACTCACGTCATCGGGAGGAGGTCTGAATTCTATCTACATGCCATGTCGTCTTCGCCACGAGGTCAGTCCCAAACACGGCCCGTATTAAGACACAAAAGTCTATGTCATCCACATGGTTGTTATCAGCGTTATTCGTGCTATGTTCACTCACCCCCCTCATCGGGAGGTGGCGTGAATTTATGGATATTTCTACAAGCCATGTTGCTTTCGCCACGAGGTCAATCCCAAAAACGGCCTGTATTAAGACACAGAAGTCTGTGTCACCCCCATGGTTGTTTATTATCCATTGAGACATTACATCAGTGCTGGTTTGTATAGTTCTGACATTTTTCAGAGAGCCATGGACAACAAAGACTGCTTACCCATAGGCGTTCCATTTCTCTATCCTGCCTAAGGACAGAATAATAGCTGGTAAGACCATTCTTACTGGAGAGTTTGGTTTCATGGAGCGCATCGATGAGAATACCCTTCTTGTCCATGAGATCTATGTTATTCTTACTGTTCATTGGAGCACCTGGAGGTAACTTAATTCGTTTCTGAGTGACAAAACAAAAACTGTGCTATTATTGTTGGGTCTTCTCTATTTGCATTAGTCATTTGCTGAAATTGTTGGGTTCTCGGACCACAGAATCCAGCAAAACAAGGAGTACGTTTGCGTGAGACCAGAGCATTGAGGTCTTGCAGACGGATCCTCGAATTGATCTCATTTTCGTGGTAAATTTCCTATCGCACACCTTGTCAGATATGCTAGTTTGTACGGACAGACTCCGACTAGTGGAAGTTGTATTTCTTTGTGGAGGATATTCATCAGGAATAATCTGGGATTACCAGCCACATTCCGTGAAGACCTAGTGGGAACAGACTGCTCCCAGTGTCGTCGGCACAAAAACTAAGGATTCTGAGTACACTAGGAAGGAAAAAGAGATAGGATAGATTAGAAAGGTATGGGAGAATAGATAGGGGTTAAAAAAACTACCTTTTGCTTTGGGTTGTTATAGTCCTTAGATAAAGAAAGGCTCTTTGTGTCGACCCTGATTCGTAGAGCGGACTGCAGCGAACATGCTTTTAAGGCTATCTACAATGATTTGGTGCTAAGATGCAAAGGTTTAGAAAGACCAGAGAATAGATGATGCGTTTCACATTGCCCTTGGTTAAATATCGCACACACGTTAGCTAAGATGCTATCAATTCTGGTTAATTAGTGTTGAGGCTGCAAAATTACGGATGTAAAACTTTTGATATTCCACCGTAATGTTTGCTAAACCCATGTCAATTTCTATTCAAGGCGGGTACGCTACCTATTACACTTCGTAAAAGCAGGACAATGTCATAGATAATTGACATATTACTTCCTACCAATAGATATTATTTTTTTCTTTCCGTGATGACCCGCGTTTTGTGTTCTAGCTTTTATCGCAAGATTTAGAAAACGGTGGCCATTGCTATTTTGTCACATGGGATGGGAATATGGTCACAGCATATTCTTTGTATACATAGCACTATTTCGCTTGTACCTTTCTCTCTGGTGCTATAGCCGGTGGTCAATCATGATTAAGCTTGTAAATTCTCACCAATTCAGCTACAGTATCGTCATGAATCCTGCTCAGACATGTATGGTATGCTACCTGATCTAGAAACTCCAGCTGACATTCCTGGGAGGTGCTTGTCTACCCACAAAATGTTAACTTGGTTTGTTAATACGACAAGATTTCTGGAGGTAATCCTTTGACAATATGTAATTATGTCTGCCCACAGGAAGCATCTCGGTATCCGTATATATATAATCCAGGGGAGTGTCACCAGTCGATGTTCTGAGGGCAGTATTTTAAGCGTATGTTATTTCACTATATTTCGCTTGTGGAGTGCACACCGGCGCTACATAGTTCTCCACTAACCGGCCAATTGCCTTATAGTCAAGCAAAAGGTCTCCTTGTTCGCAGCCCATATGACGTGAGACCTTGTTTCTACTACGCAGCTCATTAAAAGCCCTGCCGTGGGCAGAGAATTTGAGAAAACTGTCGAAGAACCTAAGGAACTCTATGGTATTTTGCAGTGGTACTTCTGTAGTTCATGTAGTGAATAATGTGGCTGAGGATTTGTTGGCGGATATCTTCACATTTCTCACAGTTAAATAGCTGGATGATTGTACAGTCGTCCGCATAAGATATAATCAAGGCGTCGTCTGGAGAAAGTGAATCGATGATTGATAACTCTACATTGCTTTGACTTCTTGTCCTAAATTCCACGTATGACTGGAGTCCGCACATGTAATTAAGAACCCAATATATTGTGCCGAAAGGGCAAGACCCACAAATATGCCCAGCGGCATGGCGTATATACGCAGTGATTGATACAAATCCGTTGTTGTGCTACGCGGCATCCGTGCTGATGGTTAGCAGCTGAGAAATTCTCCATAAGGTTGGGTATGATGAGATATTCCAAGGACAAATTGAGGAGTGTGATCGGGTACTCAACTCTCAGTGTTTCCATATTTTTCAGCACCTGCATCGATATTCCAGAGCCAAGAGCGTTGGATAACATGGCATTGTTGATGACATCTGTAATTTGGGTGAGGTAAATTGTGGCATGTCCGGAGACCACGATTGCGTCTTATAGCTCTCCCTTTGATGTTCTTTTACTCTCAGGAGCTATCGATTAAAATACCTAGCGCATCTCTTCGGATCAGTCACCGCCACAACGTTAAAAGTGACCCCAATCCCAACACCTTCCTTCCGGGGTTCGAGATTAGTTTTACGATTTTCCACAACATACCTATACTTAAACCTAGCCCAGATGGCTTCACAGCTCTTGCCATGTGCTCCGTTTGTGCTCATCGACACTATTTTTAATCTGTAGGTTCTGTCAGCAAGGTTTATACGATGAAGCCCATCACACTCATCTGTGAGTCTCGTTGGTACCACGATCGTTCTATTTAGCGATCAAAATTGGCCACAGCATACATCTTTTTCATCCTCGTAGATATTTCAGCACCGGGTCCAGCGCCCTGAATGTACTAGTGCTGTTAGTGACTCTGTAATTTCGACTGAGATAAATTGTTGCATGTCCCTAGCTCGGAGACTGTAAGTTGAACGAACTCTCCTTGTCGCTCTATTACTCTTGGAATAATCCAAAAATTATCGGTTAAAGTAACTATTTCATTTCTTCACATTAATGACCGTCAAAGGTGATTGCAATTCCATCATCCCTCCTTCCAGAGTTCGATGGAGCTTTTACGGTTGCCCATAACTTACCTGTAGATGAGACTAGGCTACATTTCTTCAAGTGTTCTAACATAGCCATGTGTCCGCCAACTCTGTTGCTTGATTCTAGGATCATCAGAGTTTGTAGGACGAATCTCTGTTGCTTGATTCTAGGATCATCAGAGTTTGTAGGACGAATCTCTGTTGCTTGATTCTAGGATCATCAGAGTTTGTAGGACGAATCTCATCACGCCCGTCTGCAAGTACAGCTGGGAACACGGTCATTATATTTAGCGATCTTTTTTCCAGTCCAGCTGGGAAAAGGCCATTATATTTAGCGATTTTTTTCGCCACAACACCCATTATGTTCATCCTCCCTGTTTTTTCAGCACCAACATCGAGATTTCATCGTGGCCCATAGCCTTGGATGATCTGACGCTGTAGATGAGTCTAGTCTACATTTCTTCAAGTGCTCTAGCCATGTGTCCGCCAACTCTGTTGCTTGATTCTAGGATCATCAGGGTTTGTAGGACGAATCTCATTACGTCCGTCTGCGAGTCCAGCTGGGAAAAGGTGCCATTATATTTAGCGATCTTTTTCGCCACAACACCCATTAAGTTCATCCTCCCTGTTTTTCAGCATCAACATCGAGATTCCATCGTGACCCATAGCCTTGGATGACCTGACGCTCTAGATGAGTCTAGACTACATTTCTTCAAGTGTTCTAGCCATGTGTCCGCCAACTCTGTTGCTTGATTCTAGGATCATCAGGGTTTGTAGGACGAATCTCATTACGTCCGTCTGCGAGTCTAGCTGGAAACAGGGCCATTATATTTAGCGATCTTTTTTCGCCACAACACCCATTATGTTCATCCTCCCTGTTTTTTCAGCACCAACATCGAGATTTCATCGAGGCCCATAGCCTTGGATGACCTGACGCTGTAGATTAGTCTAGACTACATTTCTTCAAGTGTTCTAGCCATGTGTCCGCCAACTCTGGGTTTGTAGGACGAATCTCATCACGTCCGTCTGCGAGTCTAGCTGGAAACAGGGCCATTATATTTAGCGATCTTTTTTCGCCACAACACCCATTATGTTCATCCTCCCTGTTTTTTCAGCGCCAACATCGAGATTTCATCGAGGCCCATAGCCTTGGTTGACCTGACGCTATTAATGACATGTGCAATTCGTATGCGACGAAAGAATCTCCTTGCCGTTCTATTATTCTTGAGATGATCCATAAATTGTCGAAAGGTGCCAGCAATCCCATCGTCCCTTCTTTCGCGTTTCGATAGTGGTCTCCCACAACTTACTATGCTTCAAGTGCTCGAGCCATGTGTTCCGCTAGTGTCCATCGACTCTGTTACTAGCTTTGGTTATGTTAAAATGGCAGTCCGATTTATTTTCAGGCTCACTTAGACCATTCAGTCCAATGTGATGCCACATTAACTAAAGGTACCTTAACTAGGTACCTAAAAGTACATATGGGTACTTCTAGTTTTAACCGCTGAATCTAGTCAAATATTTTCTTCTGTTGAACCAACCAGATTTTTTTGTAAAGCATTAGCAGACTGTTAAAAGTTTCCAGGTCCGCATAGTAATTTAAAGCTATTCGCTTACGCCTTACACAAAATGAAGGACATTCATACCAAAGGTGTATAATTGATCCCTTTACGTTTCCTAATTCAAGGATCAGTACAACGAAATTCGGCATACCAATCTGCTTGTCTCGGTAGCAATCATTTAGCGATCATAATTCACTGCAGCATACAAAATTTGTATCGTTTACTAAAAACTGTAAGAATTGTGTGTACGGTAATGTAATGGCATATGAATATTACATTGCTTCAACATGTGTTCACAAATTTTTCTGAATTGACCTATTAACAATGTGTATTACATTCTTTCAAATTAGAAAGCAGGTTTCCATAGCATAGTGAAGGAGGAGACGAGTAGAAGGCAAAAACAATCCACTTCATTCCATTTCAATGATTCCAATGCAATTCAAGTATTCTTTTTGTTGAGTAAGTGTTGGTAGTGGTTGTGGTAATCTCATTAGTGGCCGAAACAACTTTCGATTGTAGGCCTGGTTTTCTTCTTGGGCTTAAAAACAATCGCACACACCACAACCAAATCAAAATAATTCTTTTTAACTTCGTATGCCCCCACGCGAGTAAGTTTGTTCACACACACACCATCCCAAGTTTGTGAGTGTTTGTATTAGCGAGACCACATTTTATTATTTTCTTTTCTTGAGCCCATGAAGATAAAACCAAGGTTCTTTTATTTCATTCCATTCCATTTCCATTATTAGTTGGGATAAATATGGAATTAGGTCATGAGTTGGAAAAATCTTTCTTTCTTGGGCTTCTTGGCCATGATGCCCATGTTGAGATTCATTCTTTTTTCGTCTCTATTCCCTTCGTTCATGTTTCTTAGATCCCATGGAGGTAGCATAAATTCTAGCTTAGTTGCTCTTGGGATGTAAGGTTTAATTTGCCCCAGTCAGCCAACTGGAAATCCCTCTCTTGGAACAGTTGACTCTTACCCTGACTTTTAATGGTGATAAGCAACTTCAAAGAGCCAAGTAATATGAATTATTTCTAGTTTTATGTGGCTTTGGAAAGTACTCCATAAAGAAAGCATCTTCGTCATCCCTATTTTGCTAAATTAACATAAATGATGCCCACCTTTGGCTTAGGGGTCATCTTGGCAACAATTTTGGTCTTAGCTAAAACACTTAGCTAGAAAACTTTCACACACAATTGGCCAATACAGATTTATGAATTTGTAGATTTTTTGTGTAACTGTTATTAAAACTAATTTTTTTAGGAATCATTTTCTGCAATTAATGAACTCCAATAAGCTGTGATTATTTATTAAACGAAAGACTTAAGCCACAAACTTCCGGGAAGTTGCCAAGATTATTTCTTTAATTTTTATACCCGTATATGGGAGGTATATTAACTTTATCATGCCGTTTGGAGCGTTTCAAGATATTAGTCTGAGACACCACTCCGAAGAACTCAGTGGTGGAACCATAAATCCCAATATCTGGCCCGAAGTCTCAATGAGAGAACTTTGGATCTAAAGAACTCAGTGGTGGAACTATAGGCCCGGAAGTTGCAGTGATGGTACAAATATCTCAGTGGATGGACACATAGATCCTAAGATCATAGTGGAGAAACTGTAAGCCCGGAGAACTCTGTGGCATAACGCTAGATCCGAAGAATTCAGTAGTAGAACTGTAGGCCCGAAGGTCTCAGAAGAATTGTAGATCCGAAGAACTCAGTGGAGGGACTGTAAATCCCAATATCCTAATGGGAGAGTAAGCAGACCTAAAGAACTCAGTGGTAGGTCCGAAAGTTCCACTAATTGAGCTGCCGATCCGAAGAAGTTAGTGGTGGAACTGCAGATCCAAAGAACTCAATGACGGAACAGCATGCCCAAAGATCTCTATTGTACTTCCCAAATTTGATCTCTATAAGCTCGAAGGTCTCATTAGAAGAATTTTATATGTATGTATTAGTGGGGAACCGTAGATCCTAAGATCTTAGTGGAGGAATTGTAGGCCCGAAGGTCTAAGTGTGATAACTTTATATATAAAGAACTCAATGTTGGAACTGTAGATCCAAGTAACTCAAATGTCTTAGTTGGGGAAATTCAGGATCACAGTGGGAGAAATGTAATCCCGAAGGTCTCAGTGGGAAAACTTTGGACATAAAGAACTCAGTGGTGGAATAATCGATCGTAATGGGGGAACTGTAATCCCGAAGGTGTCAGGGTAAGAACTTTAGACATAAAGAACTCAGTCGTGGACTGCAGACCCAAAAGTAGCAGTGGTGGAACTGTAGATCCAAATAATTCAGAGGTGGAACTGCAGGCACTAAGGTCTCAGTGTTGGAACTGTAGATTCTAAGATCTTAGTGGACGAACTGTAAGCCTGAAGGTCTCAGAGGAAGAACTTTAGATCCGAAGAACTCAGTGGTAGAACTATAGACCCGAATGTCCCAGTGGAATTGTACAAGATCTCAGTGGAGGAACTGTGGGCCCGAAGTCTCAGTAAGAGAACTATAGATCTATTAAACTCTGTGGTGGAACTATAGGCCCGAAAGTTTCAGTGATGGAACTGCAGATCCAAAGAACTCAGTGACGGGACTGAAGTTCCAAAGAACTCAGTAGTGGAGCAGCAGGCCCGAAGGTCTCATGTGGTGCTCTCCAAATTTAACCTCTTAAATATCCTGAAGGGACAAATTTATCTCAGTGATGGAGCTGTACATTCTAGGACTTGAATGGTGAATCTATAGAGCCGTAAATTTCAGTGTTAGAGCGGTAAACCAGAAGAACATAGTGGTGGAACTGTAGACCCGAAAGTCGCAGTAGCGGAACTACGTACCCGAAAAACTGTAGGCACAAAGGTCTCAGTGGTCACTAAGATCTTAGTGGCGGTACTGTTAGCCCGAAAGTTTGTATCTCAGTGGGAAAACTTTTGACATAAAGAATTCATTGGTGGAACAGGCGATCCTAAGGTCGTAATGGGGGAACTGTAATCCCGAAGGTGTCAGGGTAAGAACTTCAGACATAAAGAACTCAGTCGTGGACTGCAGACCCAAAAGTAGCAGTGGTGGAACTGTAGATCCAAATAATTCAGAGGTGGAACTGCGGCACTAAGGTCTCAGTGTTGGAACTGTAGATCCTAAGATCTTAGTGGACGAACTGTAAGCCTAAAGGTCTCAGAGGAAGATCTTTAGATCCGAAGAACTCAGTGGTAGAACTATAGACCCGAATGGCCCAGTGGAATTGTAGAAGATCTCAGTGGAGAAACTGTAGGCCCGAAGTCTCAGTAAGAGAACTATAGATCTATAAAACTCAGCGGTGGAACTATAGGCCCAAAAGTTTCAGTGATGGAACTGCAGATCCAAAGAACTCAGTGACGGGACTGAAGTTCCAAAGAACTCAGTAGTGGGGCAGCAGGCCCGAAGGTCTCCAAATTTAACCTCTTAAATATCCTGAAGGGAGAAATTTATCTCAGTGATGGAGCTGTAGATCCTAGGATTTGAATGGTGAATCTATAGTGCCGAAAATTTCAGTGGTAGAGCGGTAAACAAAAAGAACACAGTGGTGGATCTGTAGACCCGAAAGTCGCAGTGCCGGAAGTACCGAAAAACTGTAGGCACAAAGGTCTCAGTGGTCACTAAGATCTTAGTGGCGGTACTGTTAGCCCGAAAGTTTGTGTCTCAGTGGGAAAACTTTTGACATAAAGAACTCATTGGTGGAACAGGCGATCCTAAGGTCGTAATGGGGGAACTGTAATCCCTTATATACTCTCCACCATGGATTGCGTAGAAACTTCTACTAAAGACTGTCATCAAAAATCTTAGGTTTTGGTGAAAATGTTATTCCATACGTGGTATGATAAGTTAATCCATACGTGGTATATATTAGACAAAAGGCAGGTTAAATACGTATATAATTCAGTTCTTGACCGGTATATATGGGGAAGTCTTGATCGTATATTAGACAAGTCTACAAATAATTACAACAGATATGAAGTTTTGCGCGGTAGTATGAGAGGCAGATTTAAAATATGGAGGTTACTTTATAACAAATTTAGAATTTCTTAATTGTACTGCGTATAAAATACAATGAGGATAAATAAAATAATATTAAAATAGCATTATATCTGTAAACCTAAAGTGAAATGAATTCAGCGGATGCATAAACAGGTAAATTTCTTCAGACACTAATCGTCGACCATCTCGTTGCCCCGCTGATCGTTCCCAATTTTTAAGATTTTTAATTCTCCCTTCGCAACCTGTTGGTCAGATGGCTGCTGCTTCTGGGCAGGAATCTGTAGGCTTTCTTTTTTACTGATCTGAAATGGATGTTGAAGGTAAAGATATATATGAAGGTATTTTCTTCAGGTGACTAACGTTCCTTGAAATTGTTTTTTCCCCAGGCGACACTTCCACCCTATTTCCCTCTCTCTGGGTGACGACATATTCGATGATATCAAAACTAGGGGTGAGCTTATGAGGAAATATTTCGTTCCTCAAAAGTACTTTATCTCCTACTTTAATAGCTATATCCTTTGTCCCTCTTTTCTTATCGGCCATTTCCTTTCCTTTATGTTTGTTGATACCATCCATATCTCTCTCCTTCGTGTCAGTCACTGAATCGGTTAGATCTTCTATTGCCGGAATCTTGACACGGTTAAATATAAATTTTGTTGGCGGTACCCCTGTGGTTCCATGGGGAGTGACGTTATACATTTGAACAAATTTTTAAAGCTCCTCGAGAATACTTTTCTTACTCTGTTATGCAATTTTTAGCCTTTTAACTAATGACTTATTCATGTTCTCGACCTCGCCATTTGCCTGAGGCTAGTAAGGAGGAGTTGTAATGTGTTCGATACCATTTTCTTACATACATATTGGAATCTATTGTCTGATCTCAGTTGTTTCGGTGTACCCAATCTTCAAAATATTTCCTTCATTGTGTCTATGATCGCTTGTGATGTTATAGATCGGATAATTTTAAACTTTATATATCTTGAAAAGTAATCAATAAAAACTAATATACATTGATCATTCGGTAATGGTCCCAGAAGGTATGGGGCTAACGCCGTGGGGAAAGGATGTCTATCCATAGGAGTCGGATTTGCAGGTCGCGATACTACCAGGCAATCCATACAAGTTTTCAAGAAATGCTCTGCTTCTCGATCTGTCAACGGCCACCTTTGACCTTAGACGCCTCTTCATCGTCGACTCACCTGGATGACCTCATGAGCTAACTCAAGTACCCTTAACCGCAGTGATTGTGGAAAGTCCAAACGATTTCCACGCAGTAATATATTACCGATCGTTGATAATTCAAACCGAAATGGGTAAAATGCATTATCCCACGAATTACTACTCATACAAGTAATGGCATAAACTATTTCTTCTGCTGCATGGTCTTCTCAGCAATTTCAGTTATAGAGAGAGCAGATGGTACGCTATTCGATACAATATGACAAATATTTTGTTCGCCTTTGCAGTCGTTCGCTGAGTTCGCTGTTTGGGATAATCTTGATAGAGAATCAGCAATGTTCTCCTTACCTGCCTTAAATTTGAAACCTTGAAGACGCAAGAGCAACTTTTCAATTCTGGCTGGAGGCTTTGACTAGGCTTAAAAATCGTTTCCAGTGGTTTATGATTAGTAACCAGTTCAAATTTCAGACCTGCCAAGTAATAATAAGGCCGGGCTTTCTTTTTCGGTTTGTGAGTAACGTTTTTCCACCTCGGTTAGACTCTTACTTGCAAAAGATGTTATACGAGAATTCTCATTATCATCAAATTGAATTAACACCGCTGCCAATGCCACTGGACTGGCGTCTGCAATGAGTCGAGTTCTACGCTTAGGATCCAACTGCAATTTATAAAATAATTTGAAGAAGTTTTAAGACACATGGCCGTCAATTGTAATTCGATTGATTATGAAGTGTGTAAGCAATCCATGTTAGAGGGTATACGAGATTCGGTCTGGCCGAAATTTCTGCCGTATATACTTGTTTTTATACCCTCCACCATAGGATGGGGGTATATTAACTTTGTCATTCCGTTTGTAACACATCGAAATATTGCTCTAAGACCCCATAAAGTATATATATTCTGGGTCGTGGTGAAATTCTGAGTCGATCTGAGCATGTCCGTCCGTCCGTCCGTCCGTCCGTCCGTCCGTCCGTCCGTCCGTCCGTCCGTCTGTTGAAATCACGCTAACTTCCGAACGAAACAAGCTATCGACTTGAAACTTGGCACAAGTAGTTGTTATTGAGGTAGGTCGGATGGTATTGCAAATGGGCCATATCGGTCCACTTTTACGTATAGCCCCCATATAAACGGACCCCCAAATTTGGCTTGCGAGGCCTCTAAGAGAAGCAAATTTCATCCGCTCCGGCTGAAATTTGGTACATGGTGTTAGTATATGGTCTCTAACAACCATGCAAAAATTGGTCCATATCGGTTCATAATTATATATAGCCCCCATATAAACCGATCCCCCGATTTGGCTTCAAGAGCCTCTAAGAGAAACAATTTTCATTCGATCAGGCCGAAATTTGGTACATAGTATTAGTATATGGTCTCTAATAACCATACAAAAATTGGTTCACATCGGTCCATAATTATATATAGCCCCCATATAAACCGATCCCCCGATTTGGCTTTAAGAGCCTCCAAGAGAAACAATTTTCATCCGATCCGGCTGAAATTTGGTACATGGTGTAAGTATATGGTCTCTAATACCCATGCAAAAATTGGTTCACATCGGCCAATAATTATATATAGCCCCCATATAAACCGATCCCCCGATTTGGCTTGCGGAGCCTCTAAGAGAAGCAAATTTCATCCGATCCGGCTGAAACTTGGTACGTGGTGTTAGTATATGGTCTCTAATAACCATGCAAAAATTGGTTCACATCGGTCCATAATTATATATAGCCCCCATATAAACCGATCCCCCGATTTGGCTTGAAGAGCCTCTAAGAGAAACAATTTTCATCCAATCCGGCTGAAATTCGGTACATGGAGTTAGTATATGGCCGCTAACAACAATGCAAAAATTGGTCCATATCGGTCTATAATTATATATAGCCCCCATATAAACCGATCACCAGATTTGACCTCCGGAGCCTCTTGGAAGACCAAAATTCATCTAATTCAGTTAAAATTTGGTACGTGATGTTAATATATGGCCTCAAACACCCATGCAAAAATTGGTCGATATCGGTCCATAATTATATATAGGCCCCATATAAACCGATCCCCAGATTTCACCTCCGGAGCACCTTGGAAGAGCAAAATTCTTCACATTCGGTTGAAATTTGGTACGTGATATTAGTATAGGGTACACACAAAAAAAATTTTTTCTGATTCAATCACCAAATTAATTGATCCAATTAATTTTTTAATTGAAATGTCTTCAATCACGAAAATGATAGTATCAATCACAGTTTTAATTGGGCATAAAAAAATTCTTGATTAAAGAATTAATTGATTTTTTCAGCAAATTTCAATTAATTTTTTAATTGATTCAATTAAAAATTTAATTGATGTTGATTGCAAAACTCAATTAATTTATTAATTAAAAAAGGTAACTATTTTTAATTACTTTCTGAACTGACTTAGAGTTTTTATTTGGATTAACAAATCATTGTTTGAAATACATTTTTAATTAAAAATTAAAAAAAAATCAGCACTTTTTTAAACTGAATAAGTCTTCCGAATTTGATTAAAAAGTTAATTGTATCAATTAATTTTTTAATTAAAAATTTTAAAATTTTCAATCACTGGCTTAATTAACTTAATGTTTCTATCATGATTAAAAAGTTAATTGTATCAATTAATTTATTAATTGAAAACATTTTCAACTTCAATTAACTTTTTAATTGGAAATATTTTGGTGATATTTTTTTCTGTGTATCCAACAACCATGCAGGAATTGGTTCCTATCAATCCATAATTATATATAGCTCCCATATTAACCGATCCCCAGATTTGACCTCCGGTACCTTTTCGAGAAGCAAAATTCATCCCATCTGGTTGAAATTTGGTATGTGGTGGTAGTATATGATATATGGATGACAGTCTTTCGTAGAAGTTTCTACGCAATCCATGGTGGAGGGTACATAAGATTCGGCCTGGCCGAACTTACGGCCGTATATACTCGTTTCTTTTTTTTCTCGTCGAATATTCTTCTCCCACAAATTTATATTTAAATTTTAAGAATTTCATTACAAATTTAAATTTCTCTCTATGGGAATGTTGTAATACTTACAATGGAATGTCAACATAAGCGGTGACCCAGATAACGACTCTTCTTGCGTCTCTCACCAACAGCATGAAGGAATACCAATCTGATGACCTGATTTTAACACTTTCAGTTTTCTTTATTTCACGCTAACTAGAAAAGATTCACAAACCACAGGCCACAATAAAGCAAACAGCACAAATATAACCAATTAGCACAGCAATTTCTTTGCAGAATTTGACGAAATTTCTATATAAACCACCACCATTCACTATGACATCACCTACGCCCGCTTGGTAATTCATAGAAGGCAATATTCGGAAGTTTTATTGTCTCATCACAAGATGAATGGATTTACGTTTATTTTTTTGTGAAATAAAATCACATCGTAACTTTTACTTTATACTAAAACTGATATTGATCAAAGAAATTTTATTACATCTGTTTTAAATTGACTCTCTATATACCTCGAAAACCATTTTCTGCCAAATCTGAGTAAAACTTACAAGTTGTGTTATTTCTTTCGTCGGCTGATGTAATTTAAGTCGACCCAGAGTATCCTAAAGGAACCACTAAACCTTTTAGAATAAGAACAGCTTAATGATTATAACGTGCAATGACCGTACACATAATTTCAATATGAAATAAAGCAAAAGAAAATGTTCGTACGATTTCCGAAAATAGTAAGAATGGAACTACTGTATGGTAAAAATAGTCATGATTTGGCACCATAATTTGATTACAGATGGGACACATGTCAGCTACGCTGTTATCAATCACTGATAAGTGGATTTGAGGCTGCTGCACTTGCCTAATCTTAGCAGGGCTAAATCTACCCGTGGTAGGTCCCTCCTCCGGTGCTAGGGGCGGTGGTCGAGCTCCGAGAACAAGATTAACCTTGTAGCTTTTCACCGCTTCAGCTACAGTATCCTCATAAATCCTGTTAAGACCTCTCTGGTATTCGGCCTGATCTATAGACTCTCTCTTATAACACTGGATTTCGCGCTCTAGAAGGTGAAGATCAACCCTTACATTCCTGGGTAGAGGTTGCCTGTACACAAGATGGTGATTTGGATGACTGCTTCGATAGCAACTCAAGAGGTACTGCGTTGACAACATGTAATTGTGTTGACGAACTGGGATGATCTTGATATCCGCATGAAAGTGATCCAGGGGTATACTGTGGAGACATCCTGTCGCAGTTCTAATGGCAGCGTTCTGGCATGTCTGTATGTTATTCCACGGCGTGTCGCTCGTTTGAGGTGTCCACATTGGCGCTGCACAGTCTACTTCTGACCGGCCAATTGCCTTATATGCAGTCATTAAGGTTTCTTTGTCCGCAACCCAAGTACTGCCGGCAAGCGTTTAAGGACCTTGTTTATAACGCGGAGCTTATCACAAATTGCAGTGGCATGGGTAGACGATTTAAAAATGCCGTCGAATGTGACCCCGAGAATCTTGGAGTAATGTGTGGTTGGAATTATTTCGCCGCCGACTCTGGTATTCAACTGCCTGCGTACTTCCGCCGTCTATGTAGCAGTGATGGAAAATACATTTTTTAAGAATATACAAAAAGGGTGTTTTTTTAAGCGAAAAAGTAGTTTTCAATAAATCTCAGTAGTTTTCAATATTTCTATAGAATAAAATTTTATAAAATTTTATAGAAATAAAATTTTGACAAAAATTTCTATAGAAATAAAATTTTGACAAAAATGTCTATAGAAATAAAATTTTGACAAAAATTTCTATAGAAATAAAATTATGACAAAATTATCTATAGAAGTAACATTTTGCCAAAAATTTCTAGGTATATATAATTTGACAAAATTTTCTACAGAAATAAAACGTTTACAACAATTTCTATACAAATAAAATTTTGACAAAAATTTCTATAGAAATAAAATTTTGACAAAATTTTCTATAGAAGTAAAATATTGATAAAATTTTCTATAGGAATAAAGTTTTTACAAAAATTTTCTATAGAAGTAAAATTTTGACAAAATTTTCTATAGAAATAAAATTTTTACACAAATTTCTATAAAAATAAAATTTTGACAAAATTTTCTTTAGAAATAAAATTTTGACAAAAATTTCTATAGAAATAAAATTATGTCAAATTATCTATAGAAGTAATATTTTGACAAAAATTTTTAGATAAATATAATTTTGACAAAATTTTCTACAGAAAAAAATTTTGACAAAAATTTCTATTCAAATAAAATTTTGACAAAAATTTCTATTCAAATAAAATTTTGACAAAAATTTCTATAGAAATAAAATTTTGACAAAATTTTCTATAGAAGTGAAATATTGATAAAATTTTCTACAGAAATAAAGTTTTGACAAAAATTTTCTATAGAAATAAAATTTTGACAAAAATTTATACAGAAACAAAATTTTAACAAAAATTTCTATAGAAATAAATTTTTGACAAAAATGTTCTATAGAAGTAAAATTTTGACAACATTTTCTATAGAAATAAAATTTTGACAACATTTTCTATAGAAATAAAATTTTGACAAAAATTTCTATAGAAATAAAATTATGACAAAATTGTCTATAGAAATTTTCTATAGAAGTAAAATTTTTTTTGTAGAAATAAAATTTTCTATACAAGTAAAATTTTCACAAAATTTTCTATAGAGGCAAAATATTGACAAAATTTTCTATAGAAATAAAGTTTTGACAAAAATGTTCTATATAAATAAAATTTTGACAAAATTTTCTATAGAAATAAAATTTTGATAAAATATTCTAGAGAAATAAAATTTTGACAAAAATTTCTAGAGAAATAAAATTTTCATTCGTGTTTTGTTTTTTATTGTAGGTTTGTACTTCAATCATCTTTGTTGTTTTGAGCTCAGCCTTAAAACCATTGTGTTGACTAAACTACAAGAGTAGCTTAACCAACAGAGGAAACGAATGTTGTCAAATTTATTTGGGCAAAGCCCTATAGACTGAAAGATGGTTGGATGGACGCAGGTTTCGGAATTACCACATTCCTCATCAGCATCCTCTACTTGCAGACAAAATTTTCTCTAAAAATAAAATTTAGACATAAATTTCTATAAAAATAAAATTTTGACAAAAATTTCTATAGAAATAAAATTTTGACAAAAATTTTCTAAATAAATAAAATTTTGACAAAAAATTTCTAAATAAATAAAATTATGACAAAATTTTATATAGAAATAAAATTATGACAAAACTCTCTATAGAAATAAAATTTCGACAAAATTTTCTATAGAAATAAAATTATGATAAAATTTTCTGTAGACGTATAATTTTGACAAAATTTTCTACAGAAATAAAATTTTGACAACATTTTCTATAGAAATAAAATTTTGACAAAATTTTCTGTAGAAATAAAATTTTTACAAAAATTTTCTGTAGAAATAAAATTTTGACAAAATTGTCTATAGAAGTCAAATGTTAACAAAATTTTCTATTTTGACAAAAATTTCTATAGAAATAAAATTATGATAAAATTTTCTGTAGACGTATAATTTTGACAAAATTTTCTACAGAAATAAAATTTTGACAACATTTCCTATAGAAATAAAATTTTGACAAAATTTTCTGTAGAAATAAAATTTTGACAAAATTTTCTATAGAAGTAAAATATTGACAACATTTTCTATAGAAATAAAATTATGACAAAACTTTCTATAGAAGTAAAATTTTGACAAAATTTTTTACAGAAATAAAATTTTGATAACATTTTCTATAGAAATATAATTTTGACAACATTTTCTATAGAAATAAAATTTTTACAAAAATTTTCTGTAGAAATAAAATTTTGACAAAATTGTCTATAGAAATCAAATGTTAACAAAATTTTCTATTTTGACAAAAATTTCTATAGAAATAAAATTTTGACAAAAATTTCTATAGAAATACAATTTTGACAAAATTATCTATAGAAATAATATTTTGACAAAAACTTTCTGCAGAAATAAAATTATGACAAAATTTTCTATAGAAGTAAAAATTTGACAAAATTTTCTATAGAAATAAACTTTTGACAAAATTTTCTATAGAAATAAAATTTTGATAACATTTTCTATAGAAATAAAATTTTTATAGAAATTTCTATAGAAATAAAATTTTCTAAAGAAATAAAGTTATGACAAAATTTTCTATAGAAATAAAGTTATGACAAAATTTTCTATAGAAATAAAATGTTGACAAAATTTTCTATAGAAATAAAATGTTGACAAAATTTTCTATAGAAGTAAAATTTTGATAAAATTTTCTATAGAAATAAAATTCGTTTTGTTTTTTATTGTTGGCTTCTCTTCAATCGTTATTGTTGTTTTTAATCTCAGCTTAAAGCCATGCATTGACTAAACTACAAGTGTAGCTTAACCAACAGAGGAAAAGTATGCTTGTAAAATTTATTTGGGCAAAGCCCTATAGACTGCAAGATGGTTGGATGTACATCTGTTTCGGAATTACCACATTCCTCATCAGCATCCTCTACTTGCAGCAAAACTATCAACCAATTATCAGAATAAATTCGGGTAATTCACTCAACCCAAAGTGAACTACACTTGAACCTCCCGAAAAAGGGTTTGATAGTCGGCTACTGCCTAAACAAATTTTGACAAAATTTTCTATAGAAATAAAATTTTGACAAAATTTTCTATAGAAATAAAATTTTGACAAAATTTTCTATAGAAATAAAATTTTGACAAAATTTTCTATAGAAATAAAATTTTGATAAAATACTCTATAGAAATAAAATTTTGACAAAATTTTCGATAGAAATAAAATTTTGATAAAATTTTCTGTAGAAATAAAATTTTGACAAAATTTTCTATAGAAATAAAATTTTGACAAAATTTTTTATAGAAATGAAATGTTGACAAGATATTCTAAGAAAAAAATTTGACAAATTCTCCAAAACAAAAAAATTGTGACAATATTTTGTATAAAAATAAATTTTTGGAAAAACTTTCTGAAGAAATAAATGTTTGCAAAAAAATATTTTTAGTTGTTTTTGGTAAGAGTTTGTCTATGTTAGGTTAGGTTAGGTGGCAGCCCGATGTATCAGGCTCACTTAGACTATTCAGTCCATTGTGATACCACATTGGTGAACTTCTCTCTTATCACTGAGTGCTGCCCTATTCCATGTTAAGCTCAAAGACAAGGGACCTCCTTTTTATAGCCGAGTCCGAACGGCGTTCCACATTGCAGTGAAACCACTTAGAGAAGCTTTGAAACCCTCAGAAATGTCACCAGCATTACTGAGGTGGGATAATCCACCGCTGAAAAACTTTTTGGTGTTCGGTCGAAGCAGGAATCAAACCCACGACCTTGTGTGTGCAAGGCGGGCATGCTAACCATTGCACCACGGTGGCTCCCGTGGTGCAATGGTAGATTTTTTTTGCATTAGTTTAGTACGCGATCGAGATATTCATAGCTAGAATGTGTTCGTGTATAAGCGTAATATAGAATTGAAGAAAATCGTGTTTTTGACTCTGGCCTTTACAAAATCGAGATTTTCTTGCTGCATGAACTTGTCTGCCAAATTTGTAAAATACCTTTTTTCCATAAGTTTGTTAAAGATTTTTTCAAAATATTCAAAAATATTTGGTCAAAACTATTGTACCATAAATCTGATATCGGCTCAAAACTGTACTAAATCGTTCGAGAGGGTACCACGGTACTGACCAGGTTGACGAAGTATTGAAAAAAGTACTATAGTACTGCATCCCTGCCATGTAGTTAATAGTGTGGCTGAGGATTTGGTGGAAGATATCCTTAGGAAGTGGTCTTCCTTGGAAGTAGAAAACAATGGATAGAAGATCCCGGTGAAATAACTTGCAAGAATGTAGAAAATGATTTTGGTCCTAATTTTCTACAACATATCATAGTTAAAAGCCATCATAGTCGAAAGAAACGATAAGAAATCCAAAAGCAGCAAAAGCTAAACCTTACAATAAAGTATTGGTTTATTTTTTAAATCCTTTTTTGTTTAACGAAAGCCTACTATTTCTATTCTATCCATTCTAAGTAGATTTCCTTGTTAGTGGGTAGCCCATCAACTGTAACTGTGCTCCCTCCTAATTGGGTCACTCAATCAATCATGGAATTAAAGATCCAAATCTAAAAGCGCATAATGTCAACGAGGGTGTGGCATTTGCTTCTAAGCAGGCCATACGTTTTCTTTTCAAATTAAGTGCTAGAGATATGACCATTCTTTGTAGTCATTTAAAGGGATAGAAAAATTGATTTGAACATCGTTAGAAGTTTCTTCTTGCCACAAAAGATATCATCACTAGCATCCCCAACTATAGCGAGTGATGCCAAAAAGATTGCTTCATCAATAAAAAATGTTGGGGCTGTATAATATAAAGATCTAAGAGATTAAGTGGCAAATGCATAGGAAACGAAGAAGAAAGTCCAAGAGGTAGAAAAAGAAGAATTTCCTATGGATGAGGTAAAACGTAAGTGGCAAAAGAAAGATATGTTATAACGTTGATTTGAGTAGGAAAGTTTTTGTTTAATAAGAATATGAAATAGCTAAGCATAGTGCCGCTAAGCTAACTTCAGGCACAGACACCACAAATCTAAACAAAAGACTTAAGGCACAAACTTGAAATGTTTCATTTCTGCTTTGGAGAAAAAGCAACAACAACAACAAAAATCACAACCACAGCAACAATGAACACCAAATGCAAAAGCAAAAGAAATACAATTTTTTTTCTACCTTTCTTTCTCCACCATTACAACAAGTCAAGCCAAGAGATGAAGCTTCAGATGGCAACGGTAATGGCAATGCTGATGGCGATGATGATGATGGAGATGGAGTTTTTCTCTTGTGGCAATGGAGCTACAATCGAGATGTTTTGGTGATTGCCATTCCATACTTGATGATGATTAATATGGCAACCATAAAGCGAAATTAAAGATCAGAAGACAATAACAAACACAAAAAAAAAACTAAAACATTTTCACTTTTTAACAGCAACAACGACAACAACAAGAACACCACAGATAACAGTAATATCACCTATGTGTATAGAAGAAAAAATCCAAATCTTAGGGAATACGACCAGAATAAAAAAAAAAAACAAAAAAATAAAAATAAAACGAATGAAATATGCACATAAATTAGGCAGTCAAAAAGCGTATTAAATATCACACACACACACACAACGTCATACATTTGTATGTATATAAACTTTGGCCTCCATTGGCCATAAGAGAAAATAAAGAATTTCTCATTAGTGAAATGAAAATAAGAATTACACAAATTCATGAAATCCACATACAATTGTAACGGAAATGACTGTTGCCGAATAGGCGTAATCCCTTTTTTTTTAATCTGTGGGTAGTAACGAGAAAGTAAAGCGAAAACAAACACAAAAAATCTCAAAATATTTCTTTGGAATCATTAATGATTCGTTTAATTCTTAACAATGAGAGGAAATATAATATATGTAATGGAATATACAGGGTGGCTGATATCTAATGCAACAAAGTAAAAAATATACATTTCATTTGGTTTATATTATTGTTCAAAAACAAACAATGTCGTTTTGGATTTCTTCGAACTGGCTACCATTGGTACGAACTATTGTCTTTGAACGGCCGACAAAGCCATTACACGCTACAAGAAAGATGTTCCACGATATTTGGGCTCATTTCAGGTAAAGCACTGTCTTGAGATGATCGACACTATGGTATATTTTGGTGCAAAACTTTAATGCCCAGATTTAAAAGTTCAATGGATTGAGATCCGGGTATTTTTTGTGACAATTGAAGCAAGGAACCGAATTTTGTAAGTCATTCTTGGTTGTCAAGAGCTACGATGGTCCTGAGTCCTGTTGGAATGTCCATGGTCTACGGCCGAAATGTTTGTCTGGCCAGTGTTCAATACTGTCTTTATGACATTTCCTCGATATTATTTTTTATTTATTTATTTTTTGTTTTTATTTATTTATTTCAGTCTTTAGAACAAAAATTTCTTACAAACTATGATGAATGAAATACATACACAGCAAAAAAATACCAAAATATTTCCAATTAAAAAGTTAACTGAAGCTGAAAAAGTTGTCAATTTAAAAACAAGTAAGTAAAGTATAAAGTCGGGCGGGGCCGACTATATTATACCCTTCACCATTATGTAGACCAAAATTTGTGTTAACAACGGTAAAAAAATTTTGGCTGATAAGTCCCCGGTCTTACACATAGATGGCGTCGCTAGTATTAAATGCATATTATTTGTATATAGTACCAACCTTCAAATGATTCGTGTCAAAATTTGAAGTCTGTAAGTCAATTAGTTTGTTAGATAGACCGTCTTTTGTGAAACAACTTTTGTTATTGTGAAAAAATGGAAAAAAAGGAATTTGGTGTTTTCATAAAATACTGTTTTCTGATGGGAAAAAAATACGGTGGAAACAAAAACTTGGCTTGATAATGAGTTTCCGGACTCTGCCCCAGGGAAATCAACAATAATTGATTGGTATGCAAAATTCAAGCGTTGTGAAATGAGCACGGAGGACGGTGAACGCAGTGGACGCCCTAAAGAGGTGGTTACCGAAGAAAACATCAAAAAAAATCCACGAAATGACTTTGAATGACCGTAAAATGAAGTTGATCGAGATAGCAGAGGCCTTAAAGATATCACAGGAACGTGTTGGTCATATCATTCATCAATATTTGGATATGCAAAATGGGTGCCGCGCGAGCTCACATTTGACCAAAAACAACAACGTGTTGATGATTCTGAGCGGTGTTTGCAGCTGTTAACTCGTAATACACCCGAGTTTTTCCGTCGATATGTGACAATGGATGAAACATGGCTCCATCACTACACTCCTGAGTCCAATCCACAGTCGGCGAGCGAAGCATGGAAAGACTCAAAAGTCCGCTGGCAAAGTAATGGCCTCTTTCTTTTGGGATGCGCATGGAATAATTTGTATCGATTATCTTGAGAAGGAAAAACCATCAACAGTGACTATTATATGGCGTTATTGGACCGTTTGAAGGTCGAAATCGCGGCAAAACGGCCCCATATGAAGAAGAAAAATGTGTTGTTCCACCAAGACAACGCACCGTACCCCAAGTCTTTGAGAACGATGGCAAAAATTCATGAATTGGGCTTCGAATTGCTTCCCCACCCACCGTATTCTCCAGATCTGGGCTCCAGCGACTTTTTCTTGTTCTCAGACCTCAAAAGGATGCTCGCACGGAGAAAATTTGGCTTCAATGAAGAGGTGTGATCGCCGAAACTGAGGCCTGTTTTGAGGCAAAACCGAAGGAGTACTACCAAAATGGTATCAAAAAATTGGAAGGTCTTTATAATCGTTGTATCGCTCTTGAAGGGAACTATGTTCAATAATAAAAACGAATTTTGACAAAAAAAATGTGTTTTTCTTTGTTAGACCGGGGAGCTATCAGCCAACCTGTTAGTTTGATTAAAAATTGATTGATTGAAAAATGTTCTAATTAAAATTAGAAAAAAAATGTCCATCACTTTTTTTAACTAAATAAGCCTTTCGAGTTTGATTAAAATTGTATTAATTAAAATCTATTTAAAAATGTTCAAATTTCCAATCATCGAACAATTTACCTAATAAAAATTTGGTTAAAAAGTTAATTGTATCAGTTAATTATACCCTTCACCACTACTGTGGTACAGGGTATAATAAGTTTGTGCATTTGTATGCAACGCCAAGAAGGAAAAGTCTGAGACCCATCGTTTACTATACCGATCGTCTTAGAATTAAATTCTGAGTCGATTTAGCGATGTCCGTCTGTCTGTCTGCCTGTCTGTTCATGTATTTTTGTGCGCAAAGTACAGGTCGCAGTTTAAGTCCGATCGTCCTCAAATTTGGCATGGGGTCGTTTTTTGGAACAAAGACAATCGCTATTGATTTTGGTTCGGTTCAGATTTAGCTACCATATATATGTATAGCCCGATTTTCCCTTATTTGGCCATATATCCCTTAATTTGTTATCCGATCTTACTTAAAGTTGGCTAGAGCCAGTCCTCTATAGTACTAACGCTATGTGCAAAATTTCATCGAAATCGGTTCAGATGTAGATATAGCTCACATATATATGTATCGCCCGATTTTGAAAAATTTGCCCGTAATAACCTTATGTTTAACCATAGAGGCCTCATTTCTTAACTGATCTTACTCAAATTTTACACAAGGTAACATTTTGTGGTATTGATCAAACCCGCAAAATATTATGCAAATTGGTTCAGATTTACATATAGTTTCCATATATATGCATCGCTCGATTTTCCCAAATTTGGCCATAATACTCTTATTTATTAACCAATGTTAATCAAATTTCAAATTTTGATGCACTAGCCGATCGTATTTATACGTACTTGTGGCTTGTTGTGACTTGTTGTTTTTGCAGAAGAGAAATTTTCGTCCTCTTATGTTTTTATTCTCTCTGATATTTTGGGATTTGGCAAATCTAGTATTGCCATCTACAAACTAACAGCTCTATCGTAAAGCTTGACACTTTTCAGGTTATTCGCACTAAGAACGTTTTGACAGGCGAGTGATATTTGTGTTATTTACACCAACTTACACCAAATCATCTAGTCCAAAAAATGGAACTAAATCGTGATTTTTTCGTGCGTTCATTTTTTTACAACTTTTGAAGAGGATAAACTCAACAACAGTGGATCGATAAACTTAATTCAATTTTTAGCAAAGAAGCTGCTTTTAAAATTACGTGCTTTTATAAAAACCCGGTTGAAACGGTTATGTCGAATATTTATTTCAATTATTATTATTCCCTCTACTTCATCACCATCCTATGATGCTGGGTATAAAAATACATTGCAAACATATGGTCTAAAAATTGATTCTACCCTCTAAACTATGACATCCACGAATACTCCAAATACTCCCTGACTATTAAGTCAAGGTGAAATTCTGAATAGATTTTGAAGATTTTTAAATTTGTTTAAAAATTAGTTTTAAAGACAGAAACCTGGTACTTTAGATCATAAAACTTTTCCCGAAATTCCTCTCTTTCTTATATCGCTTTCTAGTCCATAAAAATAGCTTTAAGGACAAAATCTATAAAAAGTCTAGCTACACTGTTTCTATGGATAAATTCCAATAAAAAATATCCACCACTGCCCACCACAGTTATATGTGTCAAGATCGTGTCTTAAGTCTTTTGTTTTTTCCAATTTAATGGACAGCTCTATATATTACAACACCATACTATAAAATAAAACCTCCGAATTTTATTATCATATTGCATTTCTATACATTGGCCGTTTTCATAATGAACCAAGTAAGGAAAGTCTAAAGTCGGGCGGGCTGACTTTTTTATACCCTGCACCACTCTGTATATCCACATTTTGGATACCATATCAAATAGGTTAGGTTAGGTTAGGTTAGGTTATGTGGCAGCCTGATGTATCAGGCTCACTTAGACTATTCAGTCCATTGTGATAACACAGTTCTCTCTTATCTGTGAGTGCTGCCCGATTCCATGTTAAGCCCAATGACAAGGGACCCCTTTTTACAGCCGAGTCCGAACGGTGTTCCACATTCCAGTAAAACCACTTAGAGAAGCTCTGAAGTGGGATAATCCACCGCTGAAAAACTTTATTTTTTGGTGTTCGGTCGTAGCAGGAATCGAACCCACGACCTTGTGTATGCAAGGCGGGCATGCTAACCATTGCACCACGGAGGCTCCCAACCATATCAAATACGTCAAATGTTGTATATACAAATGTTTTTGTTCCCATATACATACATTTAAATCTAACCCGATCTGGACAAAATTTATTAGACTTCCACAAAATCTATAGGTCTAAAATTAAAGTCGGCCAATGGCCTAAGGTGGGAAAATTTAAATCTGAAGCAATTTTTGGACAACTCTGCAAAAGTGTATTTATGATTTATTGGTCGATAGATATGTATTAGAAATATGGGAAAATTTAAGGCATTTTTACAAGTTTTCGACTTAACAGTGGCGATTTTACAAGGAAATTTTTGGTATTTTGACCATTTTTGGCGAAATCAGAAAAACATATATATGGGAGCTATATCTAAATATGAATCGATTTCATTAAAATTTGGCATACTTGACTTAGCACTGCAAAATTCAAGCAAATTGGGGTAAAGCTCTGGCTTCTGAGGCCATATAAGTCCATATCGGACGAAAGATATATATTCCAAAATCAATAGGGTTCTGTTCTGACCCAAAGCACATACTTGTGTTATATTTGAAGTCGACTAAAATTGCGACCTAGACTTTAATTACAACAAGTATATACGGCCGTAAGTTCGGCCAGGCCGAAGCTTATGTACCCTCCACCATGGATTGCGTAGAAACTTCTACACACAAAAAAATATTTTTCTGATTCAATCACGAAATTAATTGATCCAATTAATTTTTAATTGAAATGTCTTCAATCACAGAAATGATAGTATCAATTAAAAAATTAATTGAAGGTCAATTAAAAAGTTAATTGATCCAATTAAAAAATTAATTGATACTATTATTTTTGTGATTGATTTTTGTTTCAATTAAAACATTTGTTGAATCAATTAAATTTTTAATTGAATATTTTTTAAAACTCAATTAAAATTTTAATTGGGAAAATTTTCGTGAAATTTTTTTGTGTGTACTGAAGACTGTCATCCACAATCGAATTACTTGGGTTGTGGTAACACTTGCCGATGGCAAGGTATCTTAAAACTTCCTAACACCGTAATATATACCACATAGTCCATACGTGGTAAATATTAAATTAAAAAAGGCCGATTAAATACGTATATAATTAAGTTTAAAGTTTCTAAAGAAATAAAATTTTGACAACATTTTCTATAGAAGTAAAATTTGGAAAAAATTTTCTATAGAAATAAAATTAGGATGAAATTTTCTATAGAAATAAAATTCTGACAAAATTTTCTATAGAAATAAAATTTTGACAAAATTTTATATAGAAATAAAATTTTGACAAAATGTTCTATAGAAATAAAATTTTGACAAAATTTTCTTTAGAAATAAAATTTTTACAAAATTTTCTATAGAAATAACATTTTGACAATGTTTTCCATAAAAATAAAATTTTGGTAGACTATTTTTGGCTCGAGTGGCAACCATGATTATGAACCGATAAGGACCAAATTTTGTGTGATTGGGGATCGCCTATATATAACTATAGTCCGATATGGACCAATTTGGCATGGTTATTAGCGGCCTTATACTAACACCACGTTGCAAATTTCAACCGCTCCTTTAAGAGGCTCCGGGGATCAAATCTGGGGAACGGTTTATATGGGACTATATATAATTATAGACCGCTATGGACCAATTCTTGCGTGTTTGTTGGAGACCACATTCTAACACCACGTTCCAAATTTCAACCGGATCGGATGAATTTTGCTCCTCCAAGAGGCTCCGGAGGACAAATCTGGGGATCGATTTATATGGGGGCTATTTATAATTATGGACCGATATGGACCAATTCTTGCATGGTTGTTAGAGACCATATACTAACACCACGTACCCAATTTCAACCGGATCGGATGAATTTTGCTCCTCTAAGAGGCTCCGGAGGTCAAATCTGGGGATCGGCTTATATGGGGGCTATATATAATTATAGACCGATATGGACCAATTTTGGCACAGTTGTTAGAGATAATATACTAACACCACGGACCAAATTTCAATCGGATCGGATGACTTTTGCTCCTCTAAGAGGCTCCGGAGATCAAATCTGGGGATCGGTTTATATGGGGGCTAGATATAATTATGGGCCGATGTGGACCAATTTTTGCATGGTCATTAGAGAACATATACCAACACCATGTACCAAATTTCAGCCGGATCGGATGACTTTTGCTCCTCTAAGAGGCTCCGGAGGTCAAATCTGGGGTTCGGTTTATATGGGGGCTAGATATAATTATGGGCCGATATGGAGCAATTTTTGCATGGTCATTAGAGAACATATACCAACACCATGTACCAAATTTCAGCCGGATCAGATGAAATTTGATTCTCTTAGAGCAATCGCAAGCCAAATTTGGGGGTCCGTTTATATGGGGGCTATACGTAAAAGTGGATCGATATGGACCAATTTTTGCATGGTTGTTAGAGACCATATACTAACACCATGTACCAAATTTCAGCCGGATCGGATTAACATGCTGACGGACATGCTCAGATCGACTCAGAATTTCACCACGACCCAGAATATATATACTTTATGGGGTCTTAGAGCAATATTTCGATGTGTTACAAACGGAATGACAAAGTTAATATACCCCCCATCCTATTGTGGAGGGTATAAAAATGTGTTCACAGACAGGCGGACATGGTTAGATCGATTCAGCAATACTGCCAAAGACATCGTATGTCTAACTCGTCTCCTTCTGGGTGTTGCTAACATATGTACTAACTTATAATACCCTGTTCCACAGTGTGGCGCAGGGTGTAAAAATATACTGGCCACCACAGTTATATGTGTCAAGTTCGTGTCTTAAGTCTTTTGTTTTTTCCAATTTAGTGGCACCGCTATATATCACTACACCTTACTATAAAATAAAATCTCAGAATTTAATTATCAAAATGCATTTTTCTACATTGTCTGTTTCCATTCTAAAAAAAAATATACAGTATAGATTTGATTTTGAAAAATTCTTTCACAGAATTCATGCCCAATCAAAGCATATGTGATTATTTCGATACGGTGATAGAAAATGAAGCTACTTAAAATGAAAAGAAAAGCTTTTACGCGATAAAATTTTTTATCAAACAACGTATAGCACCATTGCCATGGCCATCACCATCACCATCATTGTGGAATGGAAGCCATGTGATCATAAATAACTCAAAAAAAAAAAAAAATATTCTATTTCAACAAAGATAACAAAAACTAAATGAAACCAACCAACAAACAAACTCCAAACAAAAAACTCTACCAAAATACCATGTGGTATCTAAGGAAAATACTAAAACCAATACAAAGGCAAATCACAAGCTCAGCTGTGTATAATAGTCCAAAAAGTAGAAGAACAGTTAAAAGCATTATGATGTCTGTTGTATTCACATACAGGGGTGGCAAGACAAGGCATGATTGGAAGTGAATTTTGGGGAGACAAACGATAGCTCCTCAGTTAGTTTAAGGTAGTCAATGGATTGGTTTGGAATACCATCAGACAAAATCTACATTCATACAGGTATAGAAGTATTATGAAAACGAAAAACAAAACCAAATAGTAATACCTCGAAAAAGTACTCACTACCTACCGATGCCACCAGCACACCAACCAGCTATCAGATCGGCAGTAACAGTAACAGCGGCGTCCTCAGTCACAATGTAAAAGAAAAACTTTCACCCTATCTATCAAAGAAACATGCAGTAAGTACCACACTGTAAAACCACGTTTACAAACAAACTAAAATGGATGTTTGTGTATGTGTGTGTGTGTGTGGATACAATCCACGGTCATGGTACTCCAATGCTCCAATAGTACTCCAACTCGAACTCAGTTAATACGAAAAAAAACTCATCACCTACCACGGCCACCACCAGCAACGTGGTTCCATAGACTGGTGGACAATTGAGTGCATAGACTATGGAACATTTCAATAGCTAGAGTTACTTATAACCAGCTTCGACTGCCATACGATGCTCACTGGCACCATCATTTTGTTATCTGAGCCTTTGAGCTAGTCCAACCAACTTTTTGGGACAATTTTGTAGAACTGAACTCTGGGCAATGTTTGTATTGTTGTGTTCACATTTCTTTCGATGTGCTTGCGCTTTTCTTGAAGAAAAAATGTAAATGATACCAAAATGTATTCAGACCTAATGAAATTTATTCCCATTGTTTGGTCTCAAAAGGGGACTTGGAAGATAGAAAATAAGAAAAACTCCATCACTGTTCAGAAGACATAGATATGGATAACTTATGGGACTTCCAAAAAGCGTATACGTAAAAATTAACAAACCTGCTTGGGCAAAGGAAAATCTGTTATAAGTTTTTATTTATTTTTGAATTCTTTTATCCGCTACTCTAAGATGGAGATATACGAACTTTATTAGATATGCATAGAAATGTTTGGTTGTACACCCAGAGAAGGAATATGATCACCTCAACCATGTTTTAAGAGCAAAATGTTATTTTTGGGTGGTGACCATGTAACATGGTTTTCGCAACCATGTTATCTTCTCGGAAATCATGTATCTGATTCCGGCAAGCAGGTTATATTTGACGAGAAAATAACATTTTAGTGACAAACATGTTACATGGTCACCATACAAAAATACTATGTTGCTCTTGTTTGAGGTGATCATATTCCTTCTCTGCGTGTACGTTCAATATATATTTTTGGTCAGATTCTGAAATCGTGAGGAAATTCGATCTAGGCATTACCATTGTGCCATTTTAGATAAAATCAAGTATATACAGTAGTAAGTTCGGCCGGAAAATTTCAGGGGGGTTTGATGACAGATATTTTCCCAAGCAGATCAGTTCAACCAGTACACTTCCCACAGATAAATGTAAAGATTTTACCTATGAAGACTATATCAGATTCTGAATTTATAAGAAACATTTTTTGTTTGAGTTTTAGAGGAATCATAAACATCTCTTGTAAAGGGTGATACGGTCAAAATTTTGTCAAGAGAAAACGCGTGTAAATCGGTGAAATCGTTTATTTAAAAATCACATTAAATTTCTTTTTCAAGTTCAGTTAGTATAAAATTCAGGAAAAATATTCAGTTAGGCTTTCGCTTTTCCAAATCCGAATTGCCGGGCCTCACGCTTGACACCAGCCATCAGATTTTGTACAGCCACCTTGTCCACCTTCTTCGCCGCAGAAAGCCAGTTTGCCTTGAACTGCTGCTCGTCTTTAGCAGTTTTTTTTGGTCTTCTTTAGGTTCCGCTTGACAATAGCCCAGTATTTCTCAATTGAGCGGAGCTCTGGCGTGTTGGGAGGGTTCTTGTCCTTGGGAACCACCTGCACGTTGTTGGCGGCGTACCACTCCATGGCCTTTTTACCGTAATGGCGAGATGCCAAATCCGGTCAAAACAGTACGGAACAACCGTGTTTCTTCAGCAAAGGCAGCAGACGTTTATTCAAACACTCTTTCACGTAAATTTCTTGGTTGACAGTCCCGGAAGCTATGAAAATGCTGCTTTTCAGGTACAGATGGCTTGCCAAACCAGATATTTCTTTGCGAACTTTGACAGTTTTATGTGCTTGAAAATATCTGCTACCTTTCCCCTTCCTTTTGCCGTATAAAACTCCTGTCCCGGAAGCTGCTTGTAGTCGGCTTTGACGTAGGTTTCGTCGTCCATTACCACGCAGTCAAACTTCGTCAGCATCGTCGTGTACAGCCTCCGGGCCGTCGTATTTTGTTTATCATCGCGATTTGGAGTCACTACCGGCGATAGTCCGGCTCGTTTTTTGGCTCGATGCACGGTTGTAGACGATACACCCAGCTTATTTGCGGCATCTCGGAGAGAGAGGTTAGGGTTTCGCTTGAAACTACCGGCAACTCTCTTTGAAGTCTCAGCGGCTTCCCGTTTTCGATTTCCCCCCAATCCAGACTTCCTGGCTGTCGACAAACATTCCCCAAACATTTTAATTACATTTGTAACGGTTGATTTGGCAACTTTTAGCGATTTTGCCAGCTTTGCGTGCGAGTAGCTCGGATTTTCGCGATGCGCGAGCAAAATTTTGATACGCTGCTCTTCTTGCTTGGACGGCATTTTGACAACTGAAGAGTGAATTCCAAAATCAAAATAGGAGCAACATTCTACACACACACACCTTCAAAATGAGGGGTGTTCAGGTTTTTTAAATGCAAAATTGAAAGAAATACGTCAAGTTTATATTGACCAAATTTTGACCGTATCAGCCTTTAAGTGTGCAAGAAAATTATGAAATAACGCCTTGATTTGAAATCGAAAATCTGTGGATTTTCATCCCAATTATTTAAATGACTACCAGAAGTAAAATCTGGAAATTGCGTTCAGTTTCAAGCAATTTTCATGATCAGTGTGCCTTTTATACCCTCAATAAGTGAAATCGGTCTATATGGAGGCTAGAGGTGTGCACGTGACACGAAATTATCGTGACTCACGAACATTTTCGTGACTCATGAGTGAGTCGTGAGACACGCTGACGGCAACGGCGTGAGTGTGCGTGAGCGTGATTAACCATCCAAATGTCGTGCGTGATCGTGAGTCACGAAAATAATATCTTCGTGAGTGTGCGTGAGTAACGAATTTCGGAAAAACACGCTCACGAAAATAAACCCGCTTACGAACATAAAATGCTTACGAGTTGAATTCATTTATAATTTTAGTGACATCCTACGTGGTAAGAGTTTTATAACGCACTCGATTTTAACCATACTCATGTTTTCAGTCAGGTTCTATAGGTAAATCACTCATAAAATTTTTCGTGAGTCACATTTTCCGTGAGTCATGACATTTAAAAGATTTTCGTACGTGAGTGTGCGTGAGTATAAATTTTCTTTTCGTGCGTGAATAAGATTTCTCCGTCGTGAGTGTGCGTGAGCACAATATTACTCACGTGCACACCTCTAAGGGAGGCCTTACCAAATGGACCGATAAAACTAAATCATATACACTTTGTTATGGGTATATTTTGTGGCAAATCGGATAAGAACTAAAATTTCTAGAAATCCTAGAAGTTAAATCGAGAGTTCGGTGTAATGGGGACTATATCAAAACATGGAAAGATACACACAGTATTCAGCACATTTAATTGTAGTTCTATAATCTAGATCCCAAATCGGAGGGCCGGTTTTTAAGGGGGCTATAATAAACTGTACCGATATTCAATATATTCGGCACACCTCTTTATGGTCCTAGAATACCTCTAGATTTCCAATTTCAGGCAAATTGAATAAAAACTACGGATTCTAGAAGCCCAAGAAGTAGCCCAAGTCTATATGGGGGCTATATCAAAACATGGTCCGATAATCATCATTTTCGGCACATCTCTTTATTTTCCTAGAATACCACAAGATTTCCAATTTCAGGCAAATTGGGTAAAAACTACGGATTCCAGAAGCCCAAGAAGTAAAATCGGGAGATTGGTCTGTATGGGGGCTATATCAAAACATGGACCGATACTCACCATTTTCGGCACACGCCTTTGGGGTCCTAGAGTACCTCTAGATTTTCGATTTGAGGCAAATTGGGTAAAAATTACGGATTCTAGAAGCCCAAGAAATAAAATCGGGAGATCGGTCTGTATGGGGGCTATATCAAAACATGGTCCGATAATCGCCATTTTCGGCACATCTTTTTATTTTCCTAGAATACCTCTTGATTTCCAATTTCAGGCAAATTGGGTAAAAACTACAGATTCTAGAAGCCCAAGAAGTAAAATCGGGAGATCGGTCTATAAGGGGGCTATTTCAAAACATGGACCGGTACTCACCATTTTCGGTACACGTCTTTAGGGTCCTACAGCATCTCTAGCTTTCAAATTTCTGGTAAATTGGATTAAAACTACAGATTCTAGAAGCCCAAGAAATAAAATCGGGAGATCGGTCTATATGGGGGCTATATCAAAACATGGACCGATACACCCCATTTTCGGCACACCTAGAATACCTCTAGATTTCCAATTTCAGGCAAATTGGGTAAAAATTACGGATTCTAGAAGCCCAAGAAGTAAAATCGGGAGATCGGTCTATAAGGGGGCTATTTCAAAACATGGACCGGTACTCACCATTTTCGGTACACGTCTTTAGGGTCCTACAGCATCTCTAGCTTTCAAATTTCTGGTAAATTGGATTAAAACTACAGATTCTAGAAGCCCAAGAAATAAAATCGGGAGATCGGTCTATATGGGGGCTATATCAAAACATGGACCGATACACCCCATTTTCGGCACACCTAGAATACCTCTAGATTTTCAATTTCAGGCAAATTGGGTAAAAATTACGGATTCTAGAAGCCCAAGAAGTAAAATCGGGAGATCGGTCTATATGGGGGCTATATCAAAACATGGTCCGATAATCACCATTTTCGGCACATCTTTTTATTTTCCTAGAATACCTTTTGATTTCCAATTTCAGGCAAATTGGGTAAAAACTACGAATTCTAGAAGCCCAAGAAGTAAAATCGGGAGATCGGTCTATATGGGAGCTATTTCAAAACATGGACCGGTACTCACCATTTTCGGCACACGTCTTTAGGGTCCTACAGCATCTCTAGCTTTCAAATTTCTGGTAAATTGGATTAAAACTACAGATTCTAGAAGCCCAAGAAATAAAATCGGGAGATCGGTCTATATGGGGGCTATATCAAAACATGGACCGATACACCCCATTTTCGGCACACCTCTTTATGGTCCTGGAATACATCTAGATTTCCAATTTCAGGCAAATCGGATAGAAAATACACGTTCACCATTTTCGGCACACGTCTTTAGGGTCCTACAGTACCTCTAGCTTTCAAATGTCAGGTAAATTGGATTAAAACTACAGATTCTAGAAGCCCAAGAAACAAAATCGGGAAATCGGTCTATATGGGGGCTATACCAAAACATGGACCGATACCCACCATTATTGGCAAATCCAAAATCCCAAATCGGGAGGTCGGTTTATATGGGAACTATATCAAAACCTGGAACGATATAACCGATCTTCGAACTTCACCTGCCTGCAGACAAAAGACGAGTTGGTGCAAAATTTCAGCACGATTGCATCATTATTGAAGACTTTTGCGTGATTACAACAGACAGGCAGACGGACATGGTTATATCGTTTTAGAATTTCTCCCTGATCAAGAATATATATAATTTATATAGTAGGAAATTGATATTTCGATGTGTTACAAACGGAATGACAAAATTATTATACCCCCCGTCACCATTTTATGGAGGTGGGTATAAAAATTGGCAAAAATTATTGTGATACTTTTTTGCTAACTTACTTCAATAGTAGTTTTAACATTTTTGTGCCACTTTGTTCTCATAAGTTTTACACTGTAAAACGTTTTATACCCTTCGCCATAGGATGGAGGGTATACTATATTTGCCTATCGGCATGTAATACATCGAAATATTGATCTCAGGCCGATTAAAGTCGAACCAGCGATGTCCGTCCGTCTGTTGAAATCACGCTAACTTCCGAAAGCTATCAACTTGAAACTTAATACAGGTAGTTGTTGTTGATGTAGATCGGTTAGTAATACAAACAGGCTATATCGGACCACTTTTTGGTATAGACCCCATATAAACCGACCCTAAGATTTATCTTGCGGAGCCTATTGGTAGAGCAAATGTCATCCCATCCAGTTGAAATTTGGTTCGTTATGTCTAAAAATCATGCAAAAAGTTGTCCATACCAACCATAATAACATATAGTACCCGTAAAATTACACTACTTCCGCGCTACCTGTCCTCCTGCCCAAATTATAGTATCATCCTAAAGAAACGCCTATTACAATCGAAATCGCCATTAAATTTGAGTGTAAAATTCCCAAGGCTGGGCTAACACAAGGCCATACAGCAAATTTTTGAGACGAGCTATTCGACACGGTTATATTGCGACTAAAATAAGTGGAATCTGAACGGTTCTGATGGGCATCACCGTGGTGCAATGGTTAGCACTTTCGAGTGTTTCAAAGCTTCTCGAAGTGGTTTCACTGCAATTTGGAACACTGTTCGGACTTCGACTATAAAAAGGAGGTCCCTTGTCATTGAGCTTAACATAGAATCGGGCAGCACTCAGTGATAAGAGAGAAGTTCACCCACCATTGTGATAGACTGAATAGTCTAAGTGAGCTTGAAATATCGGACTGCCGCTCTGAACTATCACAAATATATGTGTGGTAATCCCGGTACACAAATTTAACGAAATCTGCTAAAAACGAAGTCACTGGGGTAGATTTTTTATGAACCCTACATGGATGAAAAAAGACTATTTTTCATATGTTTCGGTGTAAAAATTCTATATTTGGAACTAAAATTTTTAGCACATTATTTTTAAGTGCAAGCATATAATCCCAACAAAAATAGCGTCGCCAAAAAAGTTGTGAAAATGTTCTTCTTGGATCCATTAGCGTAGCTAGACAATTTTCCAAGGGGGGGCCTACAACCGCCTAGCTAAACTTTTCATAGACTAAACGTATAGGTTCAATTAATGTTTGATTTTATAAAAATGAATAACACCATGTTCCAAATTACAACCGGATTGGATGAAAATTGCTTCTCTTGGAGACTTCGCAAGCCAAATCTGGGGATCGGTTTATATGGGGGCTATATATAATTATGAACCGATGTGGACCAATTTTTGCATGGTTGTTAGAGACCATATACCAATATCATGTACCAAATTTCAGGCGGATCGGATGAAATTTGCTTCTCTTTGAGGCTCCGCAACCCAAATCTGGGGGTTGTTTTATATGGGCGCCATATATAATTATGGACCGATGTGGACCAATTTTTGCATGGTTGTTAGAGACCATATACCAATACCTTGTACCAAATTTCAGCCGGATCGGATGCAATTTGCTCCTCTTTGAGGCTTCGCAAACCAAATCTGGAGATCGGTTTATATGGGGTCTATATATAATTATGGACCGATGTGGACCAATTTTTGTATGGTTGTTAGAGACCATATACCAACACCATATACCAAATTTCAGCCGGATCGGATGAAATATGCTTCTGTTAGAGGCTCCACAAGCCAAATCTGAGGGTCCCTTTATATGGGGGCTATACGTAAAAGTGGACCGATATGGCCCATTTTCAATACCATCCGACCTACATCGATAACAACTACTTGTGCCAAGTTTCAAGTCGATAGCTTGTTTCGTTCGGAAGTTAGCGTGATTTCAACAGACGGACGGACGGACGGACGGACATGCTTAGATCGACTCAGAATTTCACCACGACCCAGAATATATATACTTATGGGGTCTTATAGCAATATTTCGATGTGTTACAAACGGAATGACAAAGTTAATATACCCCCATCCTACACTGAAAAAACAGTGAACCCACCAGGAAGTAAACTTTTGATTAATTTTAGAAAATTTTGAATATTTTTAGAAATTTTTTTTATCGGCATCGCGCCGATATCACAAAAATAAGTAAATATTTTTCGACAAATTCAAGAAAATTTATTAGACACATATAATTTTTTTCACTTTTTAAAGAAAATTTTGTAGTTTGAAGGAAAAAATTGGAGTTCAAAATTGCAAGAATGTCCTTAGTGACATACGAAGTTCATCATGGACGCTTTTGTAGTAAAATTTACAAATTCGAAGAAATATTGAACTATTTTATGGCAAATACGAATTTAGTAAATCTCTATCCTTAACTTGTGTATAATTTTTTCCTGTATTTTAGTTCATTTAACTAACGTACGCAAAAAATTATTAGAGTAAATGAAACTTTCACCAAATATAATATGTTCATGAACTAAAATATAGTTAAATTGGCTTTAGTGAAATAGTGAGTTCACTTTTTTTTGAGTGTATGATGGAGGGTATAAAAAGAGGAAATCGGTCAATTAGTTGTGGGTAATAAATCCAAATTTGTAAAAATAGGGCAATATTATTATGTAAGAGCCACATGTAAGTCTAAATACGATCACCTAGTACATAAAAATTTGAAATATGAATAACATAGGTTAATAAATAAGAGTATTATGGCCAAATATGACAAAATCGAGCGATGCATATATATGGGACCTATATCTAAATCTGAACCAATTTGTATAATATTTTGCAGGTATGATTGATACCACAGAAGGTTACCTTGTGTAAAATTTGAGTACGATCAGTTAATAAATGAGGCCCCTATGGTCAAAAATAAGGTTATTAGGGGCAAATTTTTCAAAATCGGGCGATACATATATATGGGAGCTATATCTAAATCTGAACCGATTTCGATGAAATTTCGCATATACAGTTAGAGCTATAGAAGATTACATTTAGCCAACTTTGAGTACGATCGGTTGTTAAATAAGGGTTTTACGGCCAAATTTGACAAAATCGGGCGATACATAAACATGGGAGCTATATCTAGATCTGAACCGATTTCGATGATTTTTTGCACATATAGTTAGTGCTATAGAAGATTATATTTAGCCAACTTTGAGTAAGATCGGTTGATAAATAAGGGTTTTGTGGCCAAATTTGGGAAAATCGGGCGTTACATATATATGAGAGCTATATCTAAATTTGATCCGATTTGGATGAAATTTTGCAGACTTGAAGGGCGATGAAAAAGATAATTTTTTGCCAAAATTTGGCGACGATCCGTTTGTAAAAAAGCGCAACGTAACCACATTTGTCAAAATCGGGCGATACATATATATGGGAGCTATATCTAAATTTGATCCGATTTCTGCCAAATTCAATAGCTTTCGTCCTTGTGCCCTAAAAACTCCCTGTACCAAATTTCATCAAAATCGGTTAATAATTGCGACCGGAATCCTGTGAACAAGAAATACATGGACAGGACGGACAGACACCAAGCGCCAGATCGGGAGGTGATTCTGAGCCGATCGGTATATATTTTATGGGGTCTAAAATCAATGTTTCTGGTAGGCACATTTTTTGGCCGATCAAACTTATTATACCCTGACCACTATGCGGTTTAGGGTATAATTAGACTAAACAAAATAATAAAGAAGCTTTAGTTATTAAACTAAACATAAATTTAGGAACTTAAATCATAAGTTCAACCATAACATTTCATAAATATCAGACTTCAAACATTCACTTATAATAAAGAAACTAACTAACAATTTAGAAGACAATGTTAAGAAATAAAACTACCTAGCAATAAAAAATTGGAAGTTGTTCCACAAATATTTTAAAGCCCATCCCAAAATCCCCCATCGAGTTTTTTCAACTTCCGATGCAGCCCTTTTGGACAAGTCCACAAACATTTCTTCAAAAGCGCATCTTGGGATCCCCTAATGATTTTTTTCTACTTCCGATGCAGTCCTTGTGGACAAGTATTAGAAAGAAAGCAATCAGGCTATTTTAAGTGCAAATTTTGTACAACTAAATTTTACAAAAAATAGAAAACTAATAAAAAACTAAAAAAAAAGAAATTAATAAAAAAAGTAAAAAAATAATAAAAAAAATAAATTTCATCCCCGCTAGGATTTGAACCTGTGCCGTTTGACTTTTTCGCTTCCATGGAAGTTCTTTTGAGAAGGTTTTGCAAATTACGAGAATTTTTAATTTTTGTTTTGTTGATTTTTAATGGAAAAAATATATTTATACGAAAATATATGCCGAAAATAAGAAATAAAAACGATGCATGACTTAAAAAAATAATTTTTTAGAAAAATATTTGATAAAAAAAATTTTCACTGGTGAGATTTGAACCTGCGTTTCTTATTTTTTCGTTCATACTAATAAAGAACATCTCGAGAATCAATTAGAATGTTATTCCTTGGTGTCGTATTACGATCATATAACAAACATTTGAATTGACCTTTCGATGCTTTATGTTCAATGGCGTTTGTGGCTGAGTGTGCTAAGGCGTTCTGTTATGGTGCCAGCAAACCAAGGTTCAACCCCTGGTCGGAGCGAACAAGTTTTTCGAATTGTAAAAATTAGATAATAGGAAAATAATTGTGTAATAAAACAACATATGGATGAAAAAAAAAAAAGTGAAATTGGTTGAAAAAAATATTGTTTTTTGTTTTTCGCTATTTAAATTTCTTCATTCAAATTAACTTCCAGGGCACAACTTCTAAAGCAATGCAAAGGATCCAAAAAGGGAGTACTTCCGTCCTATGACAAGCCCATGTAAAATTCATTGGAGATGATCCAAGTTTGCACTACTTCCGGATCACAGATTGGGGATCCAAACTACTTTTTTGGAAGCTCTTTTTTTGCTGGGTATATAAAAACAATGGAAAAACGTAAATAGGTTTTCAAATCCTAAACTTTTTCTGGCGGGGGTCTAAGCCCCCTCCCCAGAGTCCTTCCTACGCTTATGCTTGGATCCGCAAGTAGTCCAATCTTGGCGCATAAGTGATGAATTTAACGTGGGCTTGTTATTGGACGGATGTCCCCCATTTCAAAAAGCTGTTGCACTAAATTTGGATCACTTCTTAAGGTGTGCTCCGAATTCAGTGTTTTGGATGTGAATTAGTCATATTTTGGGAAATAAATCATTTTTATATTTTTTTATTATTTTTAATGCATTTCAATTCTTTCTAAAACCTTTGACCCCAAATATTTTCAAAAATTCGAAGCTTTTCTAGAATGGATTTAGCATTTTTTTCGAAGAAAATAATTCCAATTTTATTAATTCTTACGCTGCTTTTAACCTATTTAAACCAAGAAAAGTTAAAATATCCAATAAAAAATTTGAAACACGCGTGTTATAAAAATTTAATGTGAAATTTCACTAAGGTCCACGCAAATTCACGAAATGAAAAGTCATACTCGCGCACGCTCACGCACGAACAACGTTTATGTCTCACGCTCCCGCACGATTCACAACTATTCCGGGTACGTATAACCTCGAAAATCCAGTCCAGCTTTGCGATAGAACTGTCAACTTAGCTTTATTAATTCTGCAAAATTATTCAAAATTAATGAAATCATCCTTAAATTTGTTGGTTTTTTGTATCTTGACTTGATAAAAATAGCTAATAAATTTATATTTGTGCACTAGGGCACGTAGAACTCAAATTAGAAGAGAATTGTGCCTCAAAACAAAATTGTCATATTATAACGAGTCAACTGCTCTTACATATTGTTAATTTAATTTAATTACCCCCAATACTAAGGTAAAGTACTAGTGATACAGAATGGAAGTTACTTCCACCACTCAACGTTAATAACTTATATGTTGAGAATTCCCATTTGGTTTCGGTCACTACCGTCTTAAGAACACGGGTTTGTCGGGACGATGGCATTATTCAACCGAAGCTTGACGAGTAGTAAAGCGAGTGGCACCGACACAGCCGAACTTCCCCTCTTACTCCCCAAGGCTATACTAGCACCCTCCTAACGCGGTTCGTCCGTCTACCCGATTCGTTCACTTAAGCAGTTCGACACGTTATTGTTTTTGAATTCACGTACAGTTTTTAAGACATATTTAGAATAAAGAAAACTATTTCATTGGACTAGGGAATTTTTTCAAATATCAAAAAAAAAAAGAAATTATACAAAATAAAATTTAATTTATTTGATTACAAAAATTAATTGTATAATCACTTTATCGATGGGCTTTTATTTTCTGTGTACAATCTCTCATAATTCAGAAATTGAGCTCTGTTAACACTAATAAATAATTTTCGGTCCTGTTTTACCTCAGTTCGATTCTGTATTTTAAAATGCAATCAATTCTCATTTATGAATTTTCTTTTATTTTCCATATGTCAACTAAAACATAGCTCTTGGAAAGCAAGAAGAAGAGAAAAGCCCAAGCAACAGCGAACGGATGGCACAACCAACTCAGTGGCTGAAGTGAACTTCTTGGCTGGCAAAAGAAAGTTGCAGGCACGCTGTGTTAGTACGGCATAGAAGATAGGCAATCAAACTGAATACTCGTAAATAAATGTAGTGAACATAAAACCCATGGTTCACTATATCGAATGAAAGAGCTCAGAGCTTATAGCTCTGTTTTATGGATAGGAAAGATAAGACAGAAAATAAATAAAAGAGGCCCAGTAATAGACGCAATCGTTACTACGGCAGGTAAACTCAGCTGCGTTGTAATTATTTCTAAGTTTATTTTTGAGTTTTTTCTCACTGGAGGCCTATTTTTATCCATGCCATGGAATATAAACTCATACATACACTTATACAAACACGGATACTTGCAAATATATTTGAGTTTGGGTTTCATAAGTTTGAAACCCTTCTAGCTTAAGATATGCTGATACTTGAAAATCTGTCATACAGAGCCATAAGCAAGTTAGAGAGATTTTGGAGATTACCCGTTCTATTTTATTTTAAAAAAATGTATTCATACATTGAGAAAAAAAAAAACAAATATATACAAGATTAACAATATTAAGGATTTTTTTTGTTGTTTTTTTTTTAATAAAAAAATACCAAACAAGTATCAAACGGCCGTAAGTTCAGCCAGGTCGAATCTTATGTACCATCTACCATGGAGGATACCTTGCCGATGGGGTTCGGTTTATATGGGGGCTAATATAATTATAAACCAAGCCGGTAGCCTACGTTGCTAGTTGCTTTTTCTTGTTATATATTTATTACAATTTGTAATTATAATAAAGATTTTAATAAATAAATAAATAAATAATTATAAACCGATATAGACCAATTCTAGCAGAATCAAATGAAATTTTCTTATCCAGAAAGCTCAAGAAGTCAAATCTGAGGATCAGTTTATATGAGTGCTATACATAATTATAGACCAAGAGGCCCCGGAGGTCAAATCTGGAGATCTGTTTATATGGGGGCTATATATAATTGTGGACCGATATAAACCAATTTTGCATGGTTGTTAGAGGCTACATGCTAACGCTACGTATCAAATTAAAACCGAATCGGATGAAATTTGCTCCTGCCAGAGGCTCCGAAACACGGTTGTCACAGTTGGTAGAATTCTACCAAAAATTATAGATTTTTACTGGTTGGTAGATTGGCAGAATTCTTGATTTTTTGGTAAATTTTGACAAAATTTTCTTTAGAAAAAAAAATTTTTTGACAAAATTTTCTATAAAAATTTAATTTTGACAAAATTTTCTATAGAAATAGAATTTTGACAAATTTTCTGTAGATATAAAATTTAACAATATTTTCTATAGAAATTAAATTTTGACAAAATTTTCTGTAGAAATATAATTTTGACAAAATTTTCTTTAGAAATAAAATTTTGACAAAATTTTCTATAAAAATAAAATTTTGACAAAATTTTCTATAAAAATAAAATTTTAACAAAATTTTCTACAGAAATAAAATGTTGACAAAAATTTCTATAGAAATAATATTTTGACAAAATTTTCTATAGAAATTAAATTTTGACAAAATTTTCTATAAAAATAAAATTTTGACAAAATTTTCTAAAAAAATAAAATTTTGACAAAATTTTCTATAGAAATAAAATTTTGACAAAATTTTCTATAGAAATAAAATTGTGACAAAATTTTCTAAAAAAAATAAAATTTTGACAAAATTTTCTGTAGAAATATAATTTTGACAAAATTTTCTATAGAAATAAAATTGTGACAAAAATTTTCTAAAAAAATAAAATTTTGACAATGTTGACAAATTTTTCTATAGAAATAAAATTTTGACAAAATTTTCTGTAGAAATAACATTTTGACAAAATTTTCGTTAGAAATAAAATTTTGACAAAATTTTCTACAGAAATAAATTTTTGACAAGCATTTTCTATAGAAAAAAAAATTTGACAAAAATTTCTAGAGAAATAATATTTTGAAAAAATGTTCTATAGAAATAAAATGTTTGCAAAATTTTGTATAGAAATAAAATTTTGACAAAATTTTCTGTAGAAATAAAATTTGGAAAAAATTTTCTATAGAAATAAAATTTTAACAAAATGTTCTTTAGAAATTAAATTTTGACAAAATTTTCTATAGAAATAAAATGTTCACAATATTTTCTATAGAAATAAAATTTTGACAAACTTTTCTATAAACAAAATTTTCTATAGAAATAAAATATTGGAAGTTTCTTGGTAAAATTTTCTATAAATATATTATTTATGGCTCTAGCGGCAATCGTGAATGCAGCACTGCCAGTATCACGGTAGCAATCAATAGTACCAGCAAAAAAATATTTATTTACATTTAAATGCTAAAAAGCTCTAACGTAGCCACATTCCAGTCAAATATGAAGTCTTCACACTAACCCTGCATTAATTCTATTAGGACTGACTTTGTATGTGGTCTTATTGATGCCTTTTTTTAAAGTATGGTAGAATTCTACCAAAAATGATAGATTTTTTTACTGTCTGGTAGATTGGTCGAATTCTTGATGTTTTGGTAAATTTTGCAAAATATCCCTATCGAACTAGGAAGTACTTCACAAATGTTTAACAAAAATAAAATGTTGACAAATTTTTCTATAGAAATAAAATGTTGACAAAATTTTCTAAAGTAATAAAATTTTGACAAAATTTGCTATAAAAATAAAATTTTGACAAATTTTCTATAGAAATAAAATAATAATAATAAAACTTTGACAAAATTTTCTATAAAAATAAAATTTTGACAAAATTTTCTATAGAAATAAATTTTTGACAACATATTCTATAGAAATAAAATGTTGACAAAATTTTCTACAGAAATAAAATTTTGACAACATTTTCTATTGAAATAAAATTTTGACAAAATTTTCGTTAGAAATAAAATTTTGACAAAATTTTCGTTAGAAATAAAATATTGACAAAATTTTCGTTAGAAATAAAATTTTGACAAAATTTTCGTTATAAATAAAATATTGACAAGATTTTCTATAGAAATAAACTGCTTTCAAATCGATGATTTGACAGTGGCATAGGAAAAGAGATATGTTTGTTACGAAATCATTTCGGCATAAGCCGGCTATCATGCAAAACCATTTTTCGGAAGGTTCAAGTGTGGTTCATTGTTGGGTTTAATGAACTGCCTGAATTTATTCTGATATTTGGTTGATAGTTTTGCTGCAAGTAGAGGATGCTGATGAGGAATGTGGTAATTCCGAAACGTGCGTCCATCCAACCATCTTGCAGTCTATAGGGCTTTGCCCAAATAAATTTGACAAACATTATTTTCCTCTGTTGGTTAAGCTACACTTGTAGTTTAGCCAATGCAGGGTTTTAAGCTGAAATCAAAAAAACCACAACAATAAAATGTTGAAAAAAATTTCTATAGAAATAAAATTTGACAAAAATCTCTAGAGAAATAATGTTTTGACAAAATTTTCTATAAAAATAAAATTTTTGACAAATTTTTCTATGGAAATAAACTTTTGACAAAATTTTCTATAGAAATACACTTTTGACAAAATTTTCTATAGAAATAAAATTTTGACAAAATTTTCTTTAGAAATAAAATTTTGACAAAATTTTCTATATAAATAAAATTTTAAAAAAATTTTCCATAGAAATAAAATTTGGACAAAATTTTCTATAGAAATAAAATGTTGACAATATTTTCTATAGAAATAAAAATTTGATAAAATATTCTATAGAAATAAAATGTTGACAAAATTTTCTATAGAAATAAAAATTTGACAATATATTCTATAGAAATAAAATGTTGACAAAATATTCCATAGAAATAAAATGTTGGTAGTTTCTTGATAAAATTTTCTATAAATGTTGGTAGATTATTTTTGGCTCGAGTGGCAACCGTGAATGCAGCACTGCCAGTATCACGGTAACAAGCAATAGTACCAGCAAAGAAATATTTATTCACATTCAAATGCTAGAAATCTCTAACGGTACCGACATTCCAGCCAAATATGAGGTAATCACTCTAACCCTGCATTAATTCCATTATGAATGGCTTTATTTCTGACTGCAATGAATCAAAATGATTGGTTTTTAGAAATGACAGCATCACCGTAATTTTTTAAATGATAACAAAACTTCCACTTTTTTATACTTAATTTCAATGTGGTCTTATCGATGCCTTTTTTTAAAGAATGGTCTAATGGCTGAACTATTGAAACCGTGCATCCGTCTATAGATGAAACAAATTGAAAGAGCCGTACGAATAATTTCAAATGAGAGCAAATTTTTTCTTAATTAAAAAAAGGTTTGCATATTGAACCTTTTAAGTAATTCTGGAAAAGATTACAAAATAAGCTGAATTTTTACGAGGATTTCACATATTTTGTTAAAGATTTTTCTTCGAAATAAAGAGTAACTTCGTCACTTTGAAGTATCAGTTCTAATACGAGTATATCACAAACAGAGAATTAAAATTATATAAATGAAATCTGTATCCTAATTTTATTTTATAGAGCCTAGATTTAAAGATAAAAAGCTAACTAAAAAATGTTTTTATTTTAACCCCTTTTAAGATACAATCAGAAAAAAAAATCATACGTCTTTAAGTATTGACCGAATTCTATGAAATCAAGTTTGTTGTATTTAAAATATCATTTCGCTATTTCTAAAAGTATGTTTTTCCGGAAAATTTGTTGTACTTCTGAGTAATCTGCAGTCAAAATTAGAAATCAAATTTTGACCAAAAATTCAAAAAACTAAAAAATTTACCACATCTCATGGCTCAGAGTCAATACATTCAAAAACAAGTAAGTAAAGTTTAAAGTCGGGCGGGGCCGACTATATTATAGCCTTCACCACTATGTAGACCAACATTTGTGTTACCATCTCAACTACTTTGCTGGGAGCTAAATAAAGGTTTGCATTTCCAGATACAAATACTTATAATGGAGAAAATTTTTTGTACTTCTACAAAATCTCTAGAATTAAAATTGAAATCGGCTAACGCACTGGAATGAAATGCAATGTTAGTAAACAAATATAGGAAATATGAAGCGAGAGAAATTTTAATGCAATTATACAAAAGAGCATTTATGATTTATCAGGCGATACTTATGTATTCGAGATATAGGACAATTTGAGTAAAATTTACATTTTTTGCTATACAGCAGTGACACTTTTACATGGATATTGGTTAGATCTTGCCAATATTGGTTAGATCAAGTGTGGGTCTAACCAATATTGGTCGGGCGACTTGGAGCCTTATTTAAAACTCAACCGTTCTGTGGAAAGTCTGGCATTAGTACAGTGTGTAGGATATGACTAAGATATGGGGAAATCATCACAGAATTTCGTGTAAAGTGTGGGAATTTGGCCATATTTGTATAAACCGGAAGAACGAATACATGGAGGTTTTATCTAAATCTGAACCAAATTAGATCAAACTTGACACACTTAAATATCATATTAAATATATTCTCTGTGGAAACTATCCAGTCAATTGGAGGAAATCCCATTGACAATGGGTCCAAAATATGAAATAGTCTACCCTATTTTCCCACCTCTGGTGTACCGATTTTAATCAGATTTGGCACACATAACGATATCATTAAACGTACCTCCCGGTCAAAATTTTAAGGAAATCACTGCAAAAATCTGGCTTTTGAGGCCATATAAGTTCAAATCGGACGAAAGATATATATGGGAGCTATATCTAAATCAGAACCGATTTCAGCCAAATTTGGTACACTTACCGATACTATTAAACGTACTCCTTGAGCAAAATTTGAAGCATGTAAGGGCAAAATTCTGGCTTTTGAGGCCATATAAATTCAAATCGGACGAAAGTTATATATGTGAGCTATATCTAAATCTGAACCGATTTAAATCAAATTTACCAAGGATTGGTATAATACCAATACTGCTCTACGCAAAATTTCACGAAACTTGGTAGTAAACTTTGGCCTCTGTGGTCATATGAGTCTAAATCGGACGAAAGATATATATGGGAGCTATATCTAAATCTGAACCGATTTGGCTGATATTTTGCAAGTTTTTAGAGACTCATAAAATATTCGGATGTACGGAATTTGAAGAAAGTCGGTTGATAAACACGCCAACTATGACCAGATCGGGGATAAATATATATAGCAGCTATATCTAAATCTGAACCGATTGTTTCCAAAATCAATAGCGGTCATCTCTGTCCCAAAAAACCACCCTATGCCAAATTTGAGGACGATCGTACTTAAACTGCGACCTGTACTTTGCACACAAAATTACATATACAGACGGACAGACAGACAGACGGACATCGCTAAATCAACTCAGAATTTAATTCTAAGACGATCGGTATACTAAACGATGGGTCTCAGACTTTTCCTTCTAGGCGTTACATACAAATGCACAAACTTATTATACCCGGTATCACAGTAGTGGTGAAGGGTATAAACAGTGAACCCTCCGGGATGGGATTTTGGTTAATTCAAAAAATTTTGGGTTAATTTTAGACAACCGTATTACAAACGCATATGTTACGCCGATTTCCCAAAAATAAGTAATTGTTTTTCCACAAATTCAACTATTAGGCATAATTATATTTTTCACTTGTTGATGAAAATTTCGTAGTTTGAAGGAAAAAATTCGTTAAAGAAATCTTCAGATAAACTTTTTTCAGTGTACGTCCCTTCAGATATTCATAGATATAAATACAAAATTTCTCTACTTTTAAACCTTGTTTCGGACTTTTATTTATTATTAAATTTCCTTTTGCCTTTGTTTTGTATTTGCAAGCCTATGTGCTTACACACACTGAGTTTTCGCTAATCACCATTGCTTCCATTCCCACCGATAGAAGTGAGACTATGTAATGGTTGAAGCATTTATGGCATTCATTAAGGTTAATTTTACAATTTCGATCGAACAACAATATGGTTAGCACACAAGTAACAGGTGTAGTGAAATACAATAATCTTAGTTACAACAAATTTGGTGTTTACAAAACAAAAGACTTAAGACACATACGTTAAAAAAATGTTCATAAAAATCCAGCTGCGATAGAGAAAGATTTTTGCAGGAGATTTCGAGTCAAACTTAGATTTGACAATAAACAGCTGTAGTATTTTTGATAAAACAAATTTCTAAATGTTGAAAGTTTCTAAATCGGGCGGGGCCGACTATATTATACCCTACACCACTTTGTAGATCTAAATTTTCGATACCATAGCACATCCGTCAAATTTGTTGGGGGCTATATATAAAGGTTTGTCCCAAATACATACATTTAAATATCACTTGATCTGGGCAGAATTTCATAGACTTCTACAAAATCTATAGACTCAAAATTTAAGTCGGCTAATGCACTAGGGTGGAACACAATGTTAGTAAAAAAAATATGGGAAACATTTAAATCTAAAGCAATTTTAAGGAAACTTCGCAAACGTTTATTTATGATTTATCGCTCGATATATATGTATTAGAAGTTTAGGGAAATTAGAGAAATTTTTACAAATTTTCGACTAAGCAGAGGCGATTTTACAAGGAAAATGTTGGTATTTTGACCATTTTTGTCGAAATCAGAAAAACATATATATGGAAGCTATATCTAAATCTGAACCGATTTCAACCAAATTTAGCACGTATAGCGACAATGCTAATTCTACTCCCTGTACAAAATTTCAACTAAATCGGTGTTAAAAATTGGCCTCTGTGGTCATATGAGTGTAAATCGGGCGAAAGATATATATGGGAGATATATCTAAATCTGAACCGATTTAAACCAAATTTGGCACGCATAGCTACCAATAGACTGAATAGTCTAAGTGAGCCTGAAACTTAATCGGGCTGTAACCTTAACCTAACCTAGGATGTGCCTTTACAATAACTTTCAATGTTTTTTACTGGGAGTATATGAAAAAGTGTGGAACTACCTTTAGTTGATTTATTATAAATTGTACTCATTTTTGTTAAAAAAAAAGTCTATTAATTTTTAGATAGGGGCTATATAGAAGGGGGTTATATAACCCCCCCCCCTTAGGAAAACTGTCTAGCTACGCTAATGGATAAATCGGGAAGTCACCTTTGCGAAATTGGATAAAAATTTCGCAAATAATATTTCCCATATTTGTTTACTAAAATTGTACTTCACCATTAGTCGACTTAAATTGGAATTCTAGAGATTTTCTAAGAGGTCTAAAAATGAGGGGGGTTATATAACATTTGTGTTTTTCTTACATTTCTGAATTAAAACCCCTACAAGCAATACCAAAACGATTAGAGAAAATTAAAATCAAACGCATGTCTATGTTAAAGCGAATATTTATTATGGTTTTATGTCAATATTGCTGTTTTAATTTATTACTGGGCAGAGCTGCCTTGGAAAAAATTGACAAATAAAACAATTTTTTTCTCATAGCCCTCTACACATTTGTTTTCTCTTTATAAGAGCACAAGGCTTAATCTTGCTATTCTCAATTATCTTTGATATAACTCCCAACAAATTTGAAGGATTTGAGATGGTATCGAAAATGTAGGTGTACAATGTGGTGCAGGGTATAATACGATCGGCCCAGCCCGACTTTAGACTTTCCTTACTTGTTTTGTTTTTAATTTTTAACCATTTACGGTTTTTTTGTTTTTTTTTATTCCCTCCACCATAGGATATTTTAAACTTTGTTAGGATATTAATAACTTTGTCATTCCGTTTGTAACACATCGAAATATTGCTCTAAGACTCCATAAAGTAGATATATTCTGGGTCGTGGTGAAATTCTGAGTCGATCTAAGCATGTCCGTCCGTCCGTCCGTCTGTTGAAATCACGCTAACTTCCGAACGAAAGAAGCTATCGACTTGAAACTTGGCACAAGTAGTTGTTATTGATGTAGTTCGGACGGTATTGAAAATGGGCCATATCGGACCATTTTACGTATAGCCCCCATATAAACCGGTCTCCAGATTTGGCTTTCGGAGCCTCTTGGAGGAGCAAATTTCATCCGATCCGGCTGAATTTTGGTACATGGTGTTAGTATATGGTATTTAACAACCATGCAAAAAATGGTCCACATCGGTCTATAATTATATATAGCCCCCATATAAATCGATCCCCATATTTGTCCTCCGGAGCCTTTTGGAGGACCAAAATTCATACGATCCGGTTGAAATTTGGTATGTGGTGTTATTATATGGTCTCTAACAACCATGCAAAAATTGGTCCATATCGGTCCATAATTATATATAGCCCCCATATAAACCGTTCCCCAGATTTGATCTCCGGAGCCTATTGGAGGTGCCAAATTCATCCGATCCGGTTGAAATTTGGTACGTGGTGTTATTATATGGACTCTAACAACCATGCAGAAATTGGTCCAAAATCACACAAAAATTGGTCCATATCGGTTCATAATCATGTTTGCTACTCGAGCCAAAAATAATCTACCAAAATTTTATTTCCATAGAAAATTTTGTCAAAATGTTTGTTCTATAGAAAATTTTGTCAAAATTTTATTTCTATAGAAAATTTTGTAAAAATTTTATTTCTATAGAAAATTTTGTCAAAATTTTATTTCTATACAAAATTTTGTCAAAATTTTACTTCTATAGAAAATGTTGTCAACATTTTATTTGGTCAAAATTTAATTTCTATAGAAACTTTTATCAAAATTTTATTTCTATAAAAAATATTGTCAAACTTAATTATATACGTATTTAGTCGGCCTTTTTTAGTTTAATATATACCACGTATGGACTACCTACTACAATTTAGAAGACGGTTTTAGGAAGTTTAAGGTACCTTGCCATCGGCAAGTGTTACCGCAACCCAAATAATTCGATTGTGGATGCATGTCTTCAGTAGAAGTTTCTACGCAATCCATGGTGGAGGGTACATAAGCTTCGGCCTGACCAAACGTACGGCCGTATATTCTTGTTTTGTTTTTAATTTTTAACCTTTTACGGTTTTTTATTTTTTCTATAAAAACTTGTCAAAAAATTATTGAAGATTTTGCTAGGAAAATACTAGCAACACTAGTCTGGTCTGACCCCCATAACGTATTCTTTCCCATGATGAAATTCTAAGACGATCTCTTTTATGGTGGAGGCTATAGTAAGTAATCTATGATTCAACCAAATTTCAAAATGTTCTTTTCTCTTGAGAATAGGAGAAAAAAATATTTGTGTTTTAATAAAATAAAAATAAATATAAGAAAATTTTGTCATATCTATAAGAACTTTCATCGTTGACAATGTCAAGAAATATGAATCACAAATTCATAATTTTGTTAAAATTTGTCCCTGTAAATAAAAAAAAAAATTTGTTGTCTTTCACTATGGTGTCAGCATTTGTCAAAGTTTGCCCTCATAACTTCTAACATGGGAACATCTCGTTTTTGTTTTTTTTGGGAAGCAACTTTCAAAAAATAATCATAAAAGATATATACGGAATTATAATAGCAGATATGAGCCACATATGAATCTCCAATTTTTTATGTAAATTAAACAGAGCACAACAGAACATGAGAGATAAGATCTTAGCGCAGTGTTAAAAGTACAACACCAAGGGAAGATGAAATTCAATTTCACCCCCATAAAATAAGCTCGAATGAAAGCAAAATTGTCTCTGATTCTTTTGGCATTAATTTTTAGTTTTTTGTTGTTGTCTTATTTTAATCATCGAAAGCAACAACTTTGGCCCAGTAACGAAGCATCCCCATGAAAAGTAAAACCATTCTGGGGCCAGAAAATTAACTTCCCCACACCGCCCCCTTACAGAAACAGAAACTGAAGAAGCTGAAGAAGGCAAAGATTCAATCTAACATACAGGCGCAGAGGCTAAATACAGGCACACTATTATGGCTACGCAATAAATTTTGAAATGCGGACATGGTCTATGCTCTACCCCGCCAGCTCCAAGTTTGTTAGCGGCTATACGTTCATAGTGTTTTTTTTTTTTTTGTTGCTTTAAATTATATAATTATAAACATTTCTGTAAGAAGGTATGAGCAAAAAATAAAAACTAAAAAATAAATTATTTAAAAAGTCATTAAGTCGTTTTTTTCATTGTTGTTGATTTTTTTTTGTTGTTGCTTCTTGTGTTGGGCTCTTTATTAAATTCAACACAAATTTTTGTTGGGAGGGGGGCGGGGGGAATCAAAACTTCCAAAGAAAGTGATTGAAGGGAACAATATGGCATGACATGGAACTTTGGTTAGTCAACCTTTCTCTCTCACTCATACACACACACACACATGCATACACTTTCTCTCTTAAGCTTAAGAAATTTCAGCTGTTGTTAGTATTCATCAGTGCGGTTAGAAATTATAGTTGGCCATTGGAGAAAAGCAGGAAAGAAGAAAGATGGACCAATACCAACAATCGGCAGCACACATACCATTGCATATAAAACGAATGAAGAATTATAGAGTCTGCGCGTCGACTCAGTGAAAGCTTCAAGCATGGAACAAAATGGCAAGATAAGAAACACTAATGGACAGTGGTTAAAATTGGCCATTTTTGTACGATCATGGAAAAAAAACAAGTATATACGGCCATAAGTTCGGACACGCCGAAGCTTATGTACTCTCCACCATGGATTGCCGATGGCAAGGTATCTTAAAACTTCCTAACAACGTAATATATACCACATAGTCCATACGTGGTATATATTAAACTACAAAAGGGCCGATAAAATACGTATATAATTAAGTTTAAAGTTTCTATAGAAATAAAATTTTGACAAAATAAAATTTTGACAAAATTTTCTATAGAATTAAAATTTGGAAAAAAATTTCTATAAAAATAAAATTTCGACAAAATTTTCTATAGAAATAATATTTTGACAATGTTTTCTATAAAAATAAAATTTTGATAGATTATTTTTGGCTCGAGTGGCAACCATGATTATGAACCGATATGGACCAATTTTTGTGTGATTGGGGATCGACTATATATAACTATAGACCGATATGGACCAATTTTAGTATGGTTATTAGCGGACTTATACTAACACCACTTTGCAAATTTCAACCGGATCGGACGAATTTTGCTCTTCCAAGAGGCTCCGGAGATCAAATCTGGGGAACGGTTTATATGGGGGCTATATATAATTATGGACCGATATGCACAAATTCTTGCGCGTTTGTTAGAGAACACATTCTAACACCATGTTACAAATTTCAACCGGATTGGATGAATTTTGCTCCTCCAAGAGGCTCCGGAGGACAAATCTGGGGATCAATTTATATGGGGGCTATATATAATTATGGACCGATATGGACCAATTCTTGCATGGTTGTTAGAGACCATATACTAACTCCACGTACCAAATTTCAACCGGATCGGGTGAATTTTGCTCCTCTAAGAGGCTCCGGCTATACGTAAAAGTGGACCGATATGGCCCATTTGCAATACCATCCGACCTACATCAATAACAACTACTTGTGCCAAGTTTCAAGTCGATAGCTTGTTTCGTTCGGAAGTTAGCGTGATTTCAACAGACGGACGGACGGACGGACATGCTCAGATCGCCTCACAATTTCACCACGACCCAGAATATATATATACTTTATGGGGTCTTAGAGCAATATTTTGATGTGTATATATACCCCCATCCTATGGTGGAGGGTATAAAAACACAAGAAAGTAAGGAGGGGCCGACTATGTCATACCATTAATCAAGTTTTATTTATTCATTTATTTTTCAGCATTTTCTTCGTGTGCTAACAGAGCCCTTTAAAACATGTTAACGACAACTTAAATTTCCAAATGCGGGCTCAACTACAAGTAGAACATATGATATGTTTCAAGTAAAAAGTCTTTAAAATAAAGTGTTGAAATAAATCTCCTATTTTTAAACGCTTTTTTGCTTTATAGTCAAGATGCAAAAAGTCAACAAATTTAAAGACGATTTCATTAATTTTGAAGAATTTTTCAGAATTATTAAAGCCAAGTTGACCTTAGCCAAAGAAAAATTTTCTTTCATTTTAGCATACACAATTTTAGGTCGAATCACTTAACTATAAGGACACAACGACTTCATTGAAAAGTTTATCGACTTTTGGACAAAGAAAAAAAAAATTATATCAAAAAAATTCGTCTTTTACGCTAAGCAAAATTCGCATTCGTTTTTTAAAGGACATGAAATCTTTGGCCTCACCACAATATTATTTTCAGTGGATAAGCATTTGTGGGATATCATTGGTATAGGTTTGGGAGATAAACCGCATTTGCACATTTAACAACATTAAGGAGTACATGTTTATGGGATTTTTCAAAATCTGAACAGAAATGTGTGATATTAGGAGCTATAGTAGATTTTGCCGCCACAGAGTTAGTATACCACTAATAATAATTCCAAACAAGTAAGGAAAGTCTAAAGTCGGGCGGGGCCGACTATATTATACCTTGTATCACTTTGTAAATCCACATTTTCGATACTATATCAAATCCGTCAAATGTGTTAGGTGCTATATATAAAAGTTTTTGTCCCAAATACATACATTTAAATCTGATTCCATCTGAACAAAATTTAAAATCTATAGACTTACAATTTAAGTCGGCTAATGCCCTGGGACTGGGACCATTATGTTAGTAAAAAACAAGTAAGGAAATTCTAAAGTCGGGCGGGGCCGACTATATTATACCCTGCACCACTTTGTAGATCTAAATTTTCGATACCATATCACATCCGTCAAATGTATTGGGGGCTATATATAAAGGTTTGTTCCAAATACAAAAATTTAAATATCACTCGATTTGGACAGAATTTGATAGACTTCTACAAAATCTATAGACTCAAAATTTAAGTCGGCTAATGCACTAGAGTGGAACACAATTTTAGTAAAAAAAATATGGGAAACATTTAAATCTGAAGCAATTTTAAGAAAACTTCGCGAAAGTTTATTTATGATTTATCGCTCGATATATATGTATTAGAAGTTTAGGAAAATTAGAGTCATTTTTACAACTTTTCGACTAAGCAGTGGCGATTTAACAAAGAAAATGTTGGTATTTTGACCATTTTTGTCGAAATCAGAAAAACATATATATGGGAGCTATATCTAAATCTAAACCGATTTCAACCAAATTTGGCACGCATAGCTACAATGCTAATTCTACTCCCAGTGGAAAATTTCAACTAAATCGGAGTTAAAAATTGGCCTCTGTGGTCATATGAGTGTAAGTCGGGCGAAAGCTCTATATGGGAGCTATATCTAAATTTGAACCGATTTCAACCAAATTTGGCACACATAGCTATAATGCTAATTCTACTCCCTGTGCAAAATTTCAACTAAATCGGAGCAAAAAATTGGCCTCTGTGATCATTTGAGTGTAAATCGGGCGAAAGCTATATATGGGAGCTATATCTAAATCTGAACCGATTTGGCTGATATTTTGCAAGTTTTTCGAGACTTATAAAATATTCGGATGTACGGAATTTGAGGAAGATCGGTTGATATACACGCCAATTATGACCAGATCGGTAAAAAATATATATGGCAGCTATATCTAAATCTGAACCGATTTTTTCCAAAATCAATAGGGATCGTCTTTGAGCCGAAACAGGACCCTATACCAAATTTTAGGACAATCGGACTAAAATTGCGAGCTGTACTTTGCACACAAAAATACATCAAGAGACAGACAGACGGACAGACAGACAGACGGACATCGCTAAATCGACTCAGAATTTAATTCTAAGACGATCGGTATACTAATCGATGGGTCTCAGACTTTTCCTTCTTGGCGTTACATACAAATGCACAAACTTATTATACCCTGTACCACAGTAGTGGTGAAGGGTATAAATACCAAATTTTATTCGGTTGTGAATACCATGTGAAAATGTGGCACGACAGAATATCTGTTAAAAATCTCATCTAATGGTTATAGGTATGAACAAATGCATGTCAGTACAGAAAATTGGTATAATCAACTTTTATTTATTTCTAAACGTAGAATGTTCATAAATACAACCGAATTCTATTCTGTTCTCTGTGTGTATACTTTTAGATGCAAAATTGGTCTTAAGTAACCTACTTTGATAATAAAAAAGTTTGCAGTGTTTTCGGATTTGAGAATACCGGCCATAAGTTCGGCCAGGCCGCGTAGAAAGTTCTACTAAAGACTGTCATCCGCAATCGAATTTCTTGGGTTGTGCTAAAGCCAAAGTATTTTAAACCATATTAATGCCATTATCTTCCAAATTGTGATTTTAATTTTAAAAGAAATAAAATTTGTCAATTGTTGCTTTGGATTATACCTTACCAACATTAGCGTAGCTAGACAATTTTCCTAGGGGGGGGCTATAGCCCCCCTAGCTGAAAATTTATAGACTGAACTTATAGGTTCAATTAATGTTTTATTTCATAAAAATGAATAACAATATAGGCATCAAAATAACTCGACAATTAATTTATAATAAAGCAACTAAAAGTAGTTCCACACTTTTCCCAGCAAAAAAAATGGGAGTTGTTCTAATGTCACAACTTTAAAAGCACTTCCAAAACTGTCCTCACAAAGAAGTTAATTATTTTAATTACACAGGAAGTTTTTTTACTTCATTTTTTCATATTTTAATGCGTAATTTTTTGTTTTCTTTTAAAAAAATGTAAGAATAAATAAAATGGTACAAATTATTCAAATTTTTCCACAAAAATGCTAAATTAATTATAGAAATTTTTATAGAATTTTTGAAAATATTCGAGGGAAAACGTTTCAAACAAGCGTTAGAATGCATTAAAAATCATAAAAAATATAAAAATTAATTATTTGGGAAAATATAACAAAATTTTTTAATTCACATTCAAAACACTGAATTTGGATCACAACTTAAGAAGTGATGCAAATTCATTGCAACGGCTGTTGAAACGGTGGACATTCGTTCTATGACAATTTCATATTACATTCATCGCTTCTCCGCCAATTTTGCTCCACTTCCGGACCCAAAAAGAAGATTTTCACTTCTTTTTGGCTATGCTTTTTTGCAGCATTATTAAGATATTAATTTATGAAAGAATAGTATCAATTACTATTTTTTTAATTAAATTGACTAAACCAGACTAAACAAAATAATAAAGGAGCTTTAGTTATTCAACTAAATCAAAAGTTCAACCACAGATTTATTTTATAAATATCAGATTTGAAACATTGCCATCGGTAACTGCTACCACAACTAAATTAATTCGATTGTGCATGAAAGTCTTTAGCGGAACTTTGTGCGGTTGTATATACTTGTTTAATTTTTAGAAAAATGTAAAATCGTAAATAGGTTTTCAAATTCTGGGGGGGGCTAAAATTTTTCTGGGGGGGTCTAAGCCCCCCTCCCCAGAGGCCTTCCTACGCTTATGCTTACCAAGTTATAAAAAAAAAATACAAACAAGTTATGATGTTATTCTGCTTATTCAGATTTGTTTTAGATTTTAGCTGCTAAACTTGAAGTTATTTATTTATTACTTAATTTTTTATAATTACAAATTATAATAAACTAATTTATACGGACTTTAACAACTAGTAAAAAAAACTCGATGTTAATACCCACCTTATCAGAGAAATGTGTCATCTATATTAAGCAAAATTCGCATCTTTGACCTTAGGACAATGTTTTTTTCAGTGTATGGTGGAAAGTATAAGATTGGTGAACTAAATGTTGAATATATTTTATATTTATATGATTTTAAAGATTACACAACCTTAATTTTAGGATGTGCAATTTACAAATTATTAAGGATATAATGAAATTTTAATTAAAATAATCTATATATATATAAAATTCAAATTATGTTTGTTTATTTGTTTGTTTGTTTATTTGTATGTTCCGGGTTGGCGCGAAAACGGCTGAACCGATTTACTTGGAACTTTCAGAGATCGTGGGGGGCACTCATGTGAAAATTAGACCAAAGTTGACCGATTTGCACGAAGTTTTCAGGGATGGTAGGGGGTGATCCCTAGACAAAGATTCGCAATTTTTTTTTCGAAATTTGATCGGGAGGGGGTACCTCCCCCTTAAGCGACTTTTTGAAAATAGAGCTTGCTTGAAATCGGAAACGGCTGAACCGACTTATTTGAAATTTTAAGAGAGGGTAAAGGATGATCATGTGGTAGAAATAGGGTAAATCATTTTTATATTTCTGGCCCGGGGAGGTGGGGGGGTACCACCGCCTTGCTCGATTTTTTTAGAATTGGACTTACGTTTTCAGATTTGCTTGAACTCGAAAACGGTTGAACCGAAGGTAAAATATGATCATTTGGTAGAAAAAGGTACTCCCTTTTGTTATATCCGGTCGTGGAGAGGTACCTCCCCCTTGCCCGACTTTTTGTTAATTTGACTTACGTTCTTCGATTTGCTTAAAATTTTCAGTGAAAGTTGGGGGTGACTATGGAAAAAAGATCCGCAACTTCATTTTCTGAAATTGGATCAGGGAAGGGACCCTTTGCCGGAGGGGTACCTCCCCCTTGCCAATCCTTTTTCAAGTTTCGGATTTGCTTGAAGTCGGAAACGGTCAAACAGATTTACTTGAACTTTTCAAGAATGTAAAGGGTGACCATGTGGTGAAAATAGGGTACCTCATTTGTTGGTATCTGGTCGGGGAGGGGTACCTCCCCCTTGCCCGATTTTTTTGAAAATCTATATATATATAAAATTCAATCTATGTTTGTTTATTTGTTTGTTTATATGTTCCGAGTTGGCTCCGAAACGGCTGAACCGATTTATTTGAAACTTTCAGAGATCGTAGGGGGCGTTCATGTGGTGAAAATAGGGTACCTCATTTTTTGACACCTGGTCGCGGAGGGGGACCTCGCCTTTGTCGGACTTTTTGAAAATTGGACCAAAGTTGACCGATTTGCTAGAAATTTTCATTGAAGATTGGGGTTGGCATCTAGACAAAGATCCGCTACTTTTTATTTCGATATTTGGCGGCGGAGGGGGGCCTCCCCTTTGTTCGACTTTTTTTTTTTAAGTACAGTGAAAAAAACTAAAATTCTCTAAATTATCTGAAATGTACAGAGAATATGTGGCGAGGTTATGGAGTTAATATGGGGTACCTGATGATTTCATATGTGGATGGGGGGGGGGCCTCCCCCTTGCCCTACTTTTTGAAACTTGGAACAAAATTATGCGATTTGCTTGAAATTTTCATTGAATGTTGGGGTTGGCATCTAGACAAAAATCCGATACATTATTTATTTTTCGATATTTGGTCGGGGAGGGGGACCACCCCTTTGCCCGATTTTCTTTTTGAAAGTACAAACAAAACTAAACTCCCCCGACTGAAATTTTACGGAAAAAATGGGTTATGAAATTTATATCAGGTTCCTGATTTTTTAATAAAAATAAAAGGGCATAGGGAGACATCCGCTTCTCTTAAGTACATACAGAGAAACAATTAAACTTTACCGAGTTACTTGAAATTTACAGAGGACTGGGGAGAGGTTACGATATTAATAGTTGATACCTGATTTTGTGATATTTGGACGGAAGAGAGGCCGCCCCTTTAGGCTTATAATTTGCTTGACATTTTCTGGGACGTTTACAAAAGATACGCTACATCACTTTTCGATATTTAGTCGGGGAGGAGGTCCTCCTCTAAAACTGCAAAAAACAACAATTCTTAAGTTTTCTTGAAATTTACATAGGCAGTGGGGGAAGGTTATGAACGAAGAGGCAACCTTCCTTGCCCCACACTTGAAGGAAAGTTTCAAGAATTTTCAGGGAAGGTTAGGGGTGCTATTCACTACGGTGTTTGTTGATATTGTATCGGGGAAAGTGACGTCCCTTTAAAACAATAGAGCAAAATTTAAACATCGCCGATCTACTTGAAATTTACAGGGACGTGGGAGGAGGTGATTAAATTTATACATGATTTTTAAATTAGTATATGATTTTTTCGATATCTGGTAGGGGAAGGGGAAAATTGAAATAAACTTTGTCGATTTACTTCGATAGAATTTATAGGGACCATTTAGTAGTTGCGAAATTAATATAAGGTACGTGATAGTCCGATATCAGGTCGGAGTGGAGCGAAGGTGGGGAGATGGTTCCCTTTTGTTCGTTTTTTTTTTGTCTTAAATTGAAAGTAGAGGGTTGTCCGTAAATGGGAACTCGGTACATAATTTTATGATTTTTGTACAGGTTGAAATTTACATGAAATTGGCAGCCAACGTAGAGGTTGCATCATTTTCCAACATGTTAGCAAATGTTAATGTGGTAAAATTTTTTACTACTTTTGTTTTTTTTTTCCGATTTATTGGATGGGAAACAGTAATTCTTTGTGTGTTTAATGTATAATATAGTGATAAATTTTCAGATATGTTGAGGAGAAGGATACCTTTCCTTGACAAACCACACTTAAAATTCACAAGAAATATAGAAGATGGTATAACTACTTGAATACAGAACATTATTTAAAAAATTTGGAGGAAAGGTACACCCTCTCCCCGACATTTTTTAAGACAAACCGTTTTACATATGCATTCCCGCCGTATTTGTACCTATAAACGAAAAATCAAGTAGTCCCGATTTGTTTAAAAGAATTCAAATCTTTTCGAATTTGTTTTCAGCACGAAGGATATAGATGACTAAGTTAACGCAAAATGCTTCTCCAAATATGCTTCGGAAGGCGCAGCGAAGCGGGCCGGGTTACGCTAGTATTATATAATATTTGCATCAAAATTTTTTTATTAAATTTAAGACACACATTTTGGAAATTTGCGTCCCTCCGTTGAAGTCGTATATATTTTAACTAAGGCAAATTTTCCTTAAAGTAAAGAAGAACATTTATGATTTAAAGAAATCGTCCTTAAATTCACTGACATATTGAATCCTTAGATTTAAGATAAAAATGCTTCAAAAATAGGCTAAGCCTTATTTTGAGGATTTAGCATCTTTGCCCAGCAAAAAAACGCCGCCAAAAAAGTAGTGAAAATTTTCTTTTTGGATAAGTAGTGCAAAATAGGCGCAGAAGTGATGAATTTAACATGGGCTTGTCATAGGACGGATGTCCTTCATTTCAAAAGCCGTTGCACTGAATTTGAATTTGAATTTTAGGGTGCGATCTGAGTGTTTTGGATGTGACTTGGAAAATTTTGTAATATTTTGCGAAATAAATATTTTTTATAATTTTTTACGATTTTTAATGCATTATTAAAATTAAAATAAAAAATATTAAAATTTAAAATTCCATTAACAACCACAACTGCTGGAATTTCACTTTCATTTTTCCCAATCTTTTAACCTTTAACTGGGTACGTGGTGGTAAAATTTACCACCTCGAACACTCGTTTACATATATTTTAAAAAAGACGTGTGAAATATAGTATATGTTAATCATTGAAAGAACATATAATATTTCGAAATATTGTTTTATTTTCGTTAAATACAATGTTTACTATAGTGTTGGGAAAGTAACGAGTATTTGATTACAAGTACTCGTTACTGACTAATTTTTTGAGTACTCGTTACTAGTAAAAGAGTACTCAATATCTTCAATGCCAGTTTTTTTCTTCTGACGGTAAGTAAGTTGGCGGTTTGGAAGTAAAATTCTTGACTTCTTGGAAAATATTAATTGAAGTTTTCGAAAATCGTTTTATCAGTTAAAATAACACGAAAAGGATATATGGCTTCACCTTTGAACAAAGTGAAAAATTTATCTGATTTCTTAAAAACGTTTGCATTTGAAAAAATTTGCATTGGGTGTAGGTGGGAGCTCTATAATTTAAAGCATCACATGGATCACGTCTCATGCGAATAGTATGAATAATAATGTCGTTGATTTCAGCTGGTTCAATCCAATTGTTTTCAGAGAAGAACCCTTGGAAAATTTCAACATTGGGTCTCACGATAAAAATGATCGCTAAATATTTTCATCCACTGTCAATGGTGGATTTAAAAAGTTTGCAAATTGCAAGCATCAGTAATACACAATGCCATTTAGATATACCCTGACGAAAAAATACCAAATAGTGAATACGAAATTGGCTCTAAAAATTTGAATGATTGGTGAAAATCTTTTTCTAACGAGACCCATATATCTACAACACCACATTTTATAACACTAGAATAAAACTGGATAATGTAATTTGCTTTTCTATACTGTTTTTAAATTTAAAAAATAGGAAGATATTATTAAAAAGTGCCCACAATGTTTTTTTTAATTTTTTTACAAAAGTAACGAGTAGTAACGAGTACTCAATTGAAAAGTAACGAGTAGTAACGAGTAGTCAAAAGTAATCAAAATTTACAACACTAGTTTACTAATCAACAAATATAATAATGATACAAAAAAACATTTTTTTACAGAAAAAATATTAATGTAAAAGAGGGGGTAAAATTTACCACACGTCGCAAATTACGCAAAAAAATTTCACCTCACCGGTTAAAGGTTAAATATATGTAGATATAACCTTTCCATATATCAATGAAATTACAAAGTCTCTGACTCAGGCCTAGGCCTGACCCATATTTCCTATGATTAGCAAATATTTTTATTTGTTTTTTTATTTTTTTTATTTTATTTTATTTATTTCCTTAAATTTTAAACTCATTCATAGTAAACCACTGTTTCATACAATGTCATTGGGAATTATAGCGGCAAAGAAGTAAAAGAATTCCAACATAATGAGAGTTTACCATTGTGTGTGTGTGTGTGTGTGTGTGTGTAAAGCAATGATGTGTGTTGACAATGAGAAAGAAAGCATTTCTCTCTCAATGTACTAAAGCTTTAACGGAAGAAGTTTTGAGCGTGAGCCATAAACAACAAACACACATCTGCACACAAACACTCACACTCCCATTCAAAATAAACTTCTTTTGAGCTAGGCTCTGTGGGAACAATACTAGTGCTCTTTAAGCCAAGATAGTTTTGTGTGTTGGCTTCTTGCTTGTGTGCTTAAACTGAAATGGAAGGTTGTCTTATTGCTTGCAGACTTTTTTGTGGGTTTTTCTCCTGCTTGTTTACTCTTTTGCGCCAGCTGGATCAGTGTGTTTGTAAAGCGAAAGCCTTCACTTTGCTCTAATGTGATATTGAAAGAAAGAAACATTATGAAATTGAAATGTAATGTTGTGAATGGGCAATGGATGTTTGGAGAATGCTGATGACGAGTGAGCGTGTGTGTGTGTTTGTTTGTCTTCAAGCTTGTGGTAACTGAAAGTGTTCATCCAAGTTTAAACGTTGTCTTTCTTGTTGAGGATAAGCATGGTTTTGATTGCGGCACGCAGAACAGACGTATCACGAGTGTCGAACTAAACGTTACGTTGTTAGTTAGCATTCTGCTGTTCTCCTTCGCTCAAGAAATTTTAACGCTGGCACAACTAAGAAAATTACAGAACAAAATCAGAGCTAACCCAAAAAACACACAAAGCATTAATGCTTATGAAATCTACAAAAAGAACCAGAAATTTATGATTTTTATATGATCAAGTGAAAAATAAAAGTGAAAACTTATGAAAGAAACCTTCTAAAGGAAAAATAATTTATTCTCCACAAAAAAATGAATATTTAAAAAAATTGCAAATTTATATTTTGTGAAAATAAAACTAGAAAAATGTGGTCCACAATATCAGTGAAAACTTTATAGAAAAAAAAAACACAAAACAGAAGAAAAACAAAAGGGTTAAATTCCCCCAGAAATTTTGAAAAATATAAAAAGAAGAAAAAGAAGGAGAAGTTAACCAACAAGAAAACCATCAATATTTTCTCTATGGATACCAGTGAAAAAGTGAAAGTGAAAGTGATTTGATAAACCAGAAAATAAAAAAAAACAACAACTAAAACACCCAAGCACTATTACTACTACAACTACTGCTACTACTACTACCATTGCAACAACAACTATCAGTGTATAGAATATATACTTTCTGGAATTTCGAAAAAAAGAAAATAAAAACTCAAAAAGATTTTTTTTTTTGGATTACCCCACCACCAACAAAGGATTACCAGATCATCAATCATCATTATCTTCCACTGTGGATTACTTCTATACTATACAACTTTCATTTATTGTTTTGGTTTCAACTTTTCTCCTAATTGCTGCTTAAAAAAACTTCTGCCACGAAGTTTTTTTAAAATCTACAAAAATTATCAACATTTTGCCGTTACACTTGGATAACAAATTCTCACCATCACCGATGGATATGGCCGTAAATGATATAATGGCACCTAGCAGTGTCAATGCGGCAAATTGCCAATATTCGACACGTTATTGCTGTAAGTTGATTTTGATAAAACAAAAAAATAAATAAATATACATATATGAACTAATTTACAAATTTTCGAAAAAAAAAACAATAAAAGTGGAATAATAAAAAAAAATTTATATTTGTGAAGAGAAAAAAAATTCAAAGAACAATTTCAAAGAGACAGTGATAATAAAGTTTTAATAAAAAAAATAAATTTTTGGAAGCAATGCAATATTAAATTCAAATCTCACAAGACGAAATGGAAAATTTGGAGGAAAAAATACTTTCAAAGTATGGTGTATTGAAGCAAACACCATTTCCTATACAAATTATTTTATGTCTTGTCATTTATGGCCGCTACAGAGAACTTATGATTTTTTTTAACGCATTATTCCTTAATGGATAACACACAAATATTTAATATTATGTAATTTTTAAAATATTAAGAATTTTATTATTATTTTACGAATTGGAGAAAATGTTAACGTTTTTAAATGAACACCATTTCCTACAAACAAAAAATACTTTATTTCATTTATAAGAGATTCAAAGGCATAAAACCAATATAGCAATTCTCTCAATGGATGAAATTGAACATTTCAAAGAAATATATTTTAAATTTAATTTTCAAAAATAAAATAAAAAAATTATATCCTATCATTTATGACTGCTTCAAATATATAAAACAAAACAAATGCAATTCGTCCAATAGAAAACATTAAATTTTTCGAAGAAAAATATTTAAAATGTAATTTTAAAAATTAAAAAAAAAAAAAAAAAAAAAAATAAATTTAATATATAAAATATATAAACCAAAACAATGCAATTGGTCCAATGGAAAACATTAAAATTTTCGAAGAAAAATATTTAAAATTTAATTTTAAAAATTAAAAAAACAAAATTAAATTTAATATATAAAATATATAAACCAAAACAATGCAATTCGTCCAATAGAAAACATTAAAATTTTCGAAGAAAAATATTTAAAATTTAATTTTAAAAATTAAAAAAAAAAATTAAATATAAATATAAAAATTTTGGCAAAATGAAATTTTTTAAAAACATAGTGAGTAGGCCATTAATTTAATAAAGTGGAGAATTTTTCGACTGTGTGATAGGATTAAAAATAAATAAGACAAAAACAATTTGATCATACACCTGAGTGGAATACTTAATAAAGTGAAAATGTGGGGTTTATACATTTTTGACTAAACTTAAAAAAATAACAATTTTGTTATCCTTCTTAAAAATGGTATTTTTAATAAAAAAAAATTTGGAATTACAAATTGTAAAAAGTCATTAGCGTCACTTGAAGTTCATTGGTGTTCCCACTTTTCTCTGTATTAGTTTTGCGGTGGGTTACTTGTCACACAAGGCTACATAGCTTGCTATAATGGACTCATATAACGATTTGTGGAAATTTCCAGGAAATGGTGTTCAACAGCTTTTGTCTATGCTTATGTTGAGAGCATAGACGAAAAGTTTAAGAAGTTTGTGGAAACTACTAACGAATCAAAGCGAAATGAAGCAAAGGCCTTTGACAACGTCGTTTAAAAGAAAAGACAAATGAATTGAATTGAATTGAAATAAATTTAAAATGCACAATTCCCATTAAAAACCTAAAGAAAAAATATATATCCTAAGAATATATCAATAAAAACACTTTTCTCTTATAACTAAAAAAAAATCTCTTTCTTCCAAAATTAACGAAATAAATTCTAAAGTCATTCAAGTAAGCAAAAACTATGTAACCTTTTTAGGGTAGACTTGGATAATATTCGCTTTATTTTTTGTTTTTTTTTTTTTTGTATTTTTTATTCACACCAAAAAAATATTTTTTTCTAATTCAATCACAAAATTAGTTCCCTTCAATTTTTTGATTGAAATTGTTTCACTCACGAAGGAATCACAGAATTATTTAGAAATAAAAGATATACTTGATTATAAAATTTAACTGATTTCTTCCGGCACTATCAATTAATTTTGGTTAATTGGTTCAATTAAAAAATTTAATTGATTTTTTTTGTTTATTATTATTAACAAAAATTCATATAGTTTACAATATAAAATATGTCTCAGCGCCGAAAGGCATTGGAGAGGCTAGTTGGCAATGTTACACTTAGTATTATTTTATTTCAATTTCTATAAGAAGTAATAGTATATATATTTAATCAACAATAATTTTTAAGAGCAGTTATAGCTACAAGAAAATATTAGTTAATACTACTATATCAGAAACAATATTATGACAAGATATCTAAGATATTCGAAAAACTCAATTATTTTTTAATTGAGGCAATAAAGTATTTATTTTATTGTTGTTTATTTTTTTTATAAATATTTTTCCTTTAGATGAAATAATTTTCTAATAATTTTACAAGAGTTTATAGATAAGGTTGGGTATGGTAGCAACCCGTTATTTCAAGGTATGGTGGCAACCCGTTATTTCAGGGTATGATGGCAACCCGTTATTTCGGTGATACCACAGTGGTGATACTTTCTTATTAGTTTTCCAGTTATAACTATATTTGGAATTTTCTTTAGATTTGAGAAAAAATTATTTCCGAATAACATTTTCAATTATTTTTTTATTTGCAAATATTTTTGTTTAATTAAAAATCTTAAATTTTAAAATTTAAATTTTTTTCTTAATTTTGTTCATATTTTACAGAAAAAAAATTCACCAAAAAATTTTTCCAATTAAATCTTAATTAAGATATGAAAATTTTTCAATTAAAAATTTAATTGATTCAACAAATTTTTTAATGAAAACAAAAATCAATCACAATAATTAATAGTATCAATTATTTTTTGTTAATTGGATCAATTAATTTTTTTATTGGATTTTCAATAAATTTTTTAATTGATACTATCATTTCTGCGATTGAAGACATTTCAATTAATTTCGTGATTGAAGACAAAAAAAATATTTTTTTGTGTGTGGTTAAAAAATTAATTGTATCAGTTATTGTATAAGTTAATGTTTTAGTTTTTTTCTGATTCAATCACGAAATTAATTGATCCAATTAATTTTTTAATTGAAATGTCTTCAATCACAGAAATCATAGTATCAATTAACCCTCGAACAGACACATTAGTCTGACCAGACCTTTTTCGATTCTAATTGTAATTAAAATATATTTATAATATAGCTAGAGACTTGAAACTGCAGGTACCCTCCTAAAATTGTATTACCTATCGATGTGTGAAAAAATCAGGACGGGAAATACGACAGTAATAATGTTATAGTATCAACAAAATAGCATATTTTCCATATATATGCATTAAAATACATAGTGGGTCTGGCCAGGCCTCATGTGTTACGAATGTGACTATCGAAACATGTGTATGACGGAGGGTTAGGTTAAAGTGGCAGCGCGATTAAATTTCAGGCTCACTTAGACTATTCAGTCCATACCACATTTAACTAAAAGTACCTATTACATATGGGTTAAAAAATGAATTGAAAGTCAATTAAAAAATTAATTGATCCAATTAAAAAATTAATTGATACTATTAATTTGTGTGATTGATTTGATATCAATTAAAAAATTTGCTGAACCAATTAAACTTTTAATTGAATATTTTTAAAACTAAATTAAAATTGTAACTGGAAAAATTTTCATAAAATTTTTTTCTGTGTAGGTTTTCAACTTCAATCAACTTCTTAATTGGAAATATTTGGGTGATATTTTTTTCTGTGTATATGATGTAAGTCTTCAAACGATAAACGTCATTGTTTTCATCAGACACTTGTAAATATTATACAATAATGGACAAAGCTCATTAAAAAATTACACAGAAAAAAATTTCACGAATTTTTTCCCAATTAAAATTTTAATTGAATTTTAAAAAATATTCAATTAAAAATTTAATTGATTCAAAAAGTTTTTTAATTGAAACAAAAATTAATAGTATCAATTATTTTTTAATTGGATCAATTATTTTTTTAATTGGCCTTCAATTATTTGTTTAATTGATCTTCAATTAAGTTTTTAATTGATCCTATCATTTCTGTGGTTGAAGCCATTTCAATTAAAAAATTTTAGTGGATCAATTAATTTCGTGATTGAATCAGAAACAAATTTTTTGGTGTGTAGGTAATCATCTAGACAGTGGAACCTCTTTAGTCGATTAATTTTACATTTCCATTACACTAAGAAAAAGCTTTCCAGAAAATTGCTTCCTTTTGAGTAATTTCGGTTTTGTTAGAAAATAAAGACGATAGAAATTGAGCGAACCATACTATGGCTATTAAATATAAAAGGATATTCAATTTTATTTATTTTTTTTTTAATTTTTCGTGTTTATTTTTGAATTAAGGTCTAAAAATATTGTCACAGTTAATAAAATGCTTTGTGAAACATATTTAAATACATATTTTAAATTTGTGTTCAATATTGAAAATATTCCAAACCAAAATTAAAAAATGTAACAAAATAATAATAAAAATTATATGTATGAGTTTAATTCTCTTAAGCATATCGAGACTAAGATATTTCAATTCTCCAAAAGAAATGCCCCCAATACAATGTAGGGTTTACTAGAAATTCTACAGCAGCCCATGGAAATCGTGGCCGAACTTAAATCTCATTTTTGGTTTTGCTATACATAGAAATTCTAATTCACCAATTTAATTTAAAATTTAATTTCAATGTAATGAGATTTTTTTTTATCCAAACACTACAATGGCAAGGAGATGTAAGGCTAAAGATAGAAATTCAAAATTTAGACAAAATAAATTAACTTAGAAAAACCAAGGAACTTTTTACTAATAAAAATCTATAACAAAAGCGAAAATATCACGAGGGTAATTTGGTCAGATAAAGAAAATATCTACAAAGAATAGGGCAAACATAAGGGTACACTTTAAACAATATGAACTTAATATCAGAGATGAGAAATTTTCCCTTTATAATTTACCCATATAGCGCCTGGAAGTATGCAAAGAAAATTTAAAAGGATTACAATAAAATAAAAATATATATTAAAGCTTATATAAGTACACACAAATTTGTTTTTTCTGATTCAATCACGAAATTAATTGATCCAATTAATTTTTAATTGAAATGTCTTCAATCACAGAAATGATAGTATCAATTAAAAAATTAATTGAAGGTCAATTAAAAAGTTAATTGATCCAATTAAAAAATTAATTGATACTATTATTTTTGTGATTGATTTTTGTTTCAATTAAAAAATTTGTTGGATCAATTAAATTTTTAATTGAATATTTTTTAAAACTCAACTACAATTTTAATTGGAAAAGTTTTCGTGAAATTTTTTTGTGTGTATATATAATACGTATTTTTTATTTATGTTAAATTATCCCATTTTTGATGCAATGTTTTTTTTTTTTAAATTATTGTGCCACCTTTTATGGTGAGTGATATTTATTGTGTCACTTGTTAAATAATATTTAATTCGTACACAGAAAAAAATATAACCAAATTATTTCCAATTAAAAAGTTGATTGAAGTTGAATTTTTTTTTTTCAATTAATAATTTACTTGATACAACTAACTTTTTAATCAAGATAGAAACCTTAAGTTAATTAAATCAATGGTTGAAAATTTTTTTAATTTTTAATTAAAAAATTAATTGATTCAATTAACATTTTAATCAAACTCGGAAGACTACACAGAAAAAAAATTTCAGTCAAAGTTTTCCAGTTAAAATTTTAATTGACTTTTAAAAAATATTCAATTAAAAATTTAATTGAATCAACAATTTTTTTAATTAAAACAAAAATCAATCACAAAAATTAATAGTATCAATTAATTTTTTAATTGGCCTTCAATTAAGTTTTTAATTGATACTACCATTTCTGTGATTGAAGACATTTCAATTAAAAAAATTTTTAAATAGAAAATTATTTCAAAATGTATTTATCCAGCTAAGTAAATATTTTTTTAATCAAACTAAAAACACAAAGTCAGATTAGAAAGTAATTGTTACCATTTTAATTCAAATAGTTCATTGAGTTTTGCAATCAACATCAATTAAATTTTTAATTGAATCCATCAAAAAAATTAACTGAACTGTTTCAAATTAAATCAATTAATTTTTTAATCAAATATTTTTTAATTTTCAATTAAAACTCTGATTGATATTATCATTTTCGCTATTGAAGACATTTCAATTAAAAAATTAATTGGATCAATTAATTTCGTGATTGAATCAGAAAAAAATGTTTTTGTGTGTAGAAATTATTAAAACTAAATTAAGGAAACAATCAGTATAACGGTATATACAAATTATGTAAGACTGAAAAACAAAGTTAAATTAAATAATTTTATCTGATATGCAATTAAAAAAAAAAATAATAATAATATTAACCCTTAAATGCGTTCTGTATCTTTTGAGATACAACCAGAAACAAAATCTAAAATTTTTATCGATTTCATACAAATCAAGTTTGTTGTATTTAAACCATCACAACGCTAGGTTTAAAATTATAGTTTTGTTTTTGGCAATTTGTAGTAAACTACTTCTGAGTAATCTCCAGTCAAAAATATCAAATTTTAACCAAAAATTCAAAAAACTATAAATAATAGTTTTTAATAAATTCAAATTTAAAAATAAATAATATTTACCAGATTTGAAAGTAATGTTGGTAAAAAATATGTGTAGTGTAAAACTATCTCTGGTCTCTACTTAAATCAAATTGTTTATTTGTAAATAAACACATAGTTTAATGGGCACTGTATTTTTTTAAGATACAACCACTATTTAGAAGAAAAACACATAATTTCTTTTTTTTTTTTGTAAAAAAATTAATAAATTAAAATTAATTCCAGGAATTCCTAAATCTTCTCGATTGATTTGTGTTTTGATGCTGTTTAAAACATGTATTCCTTTGCTACATTAAGCCTAAAAATATGCTTATACATTTGTTTAATATTTAGAAGAAGAAACTCCTTTTCCATTTTGAAATTTTAAAGAAAAATGTTAAAAATGGTAATAATGAAATAATAAAATTAATAATAATAAAATAAAATTAAATAAAATTAAATTAAATACAATAAAACCTCTCAAAACCGGAACCTTCCAAAAGTGGACAGTTGTCTTTAGACGTTTGCTTGCACTAGCACATAAAAATTCACCTCTCATAACTGCACGCAGAGAAGGAATATGATAACCTCAAACATGTTTCAAGAGCAAAATGTTATTTTTGTAGATGACCATATAACATGTTTGTCACTAAAATGTTATTTTCTCATCAAATATAACCTGCTTGCCGAAATCAGATACATGATTCCCGAGGAAATAACATGGTTGCGAAAACCATGTTACATGGTCACCACCCAAAAATAACATTTAGCTCTTAAAACATGCAACATTTTGCTAAACCTAAATATCTTTATGCCATGATATAAAAAATAAATCTTTTTTAATTACAAATAGTAACCCTCGTACAACATTGCTACGCATGCGTTGCGGCAGTGAGGCATGTAAGTCAGGGATTGTGTTAGAGTCATATTTGGTAGGACTGCTCGAAATCAACAAACAAAAAAAATCGAAAAAAGCTATGGTTGTAGCTAATGCTGGTAGTGGCAAGCAACACATGTTGTTTGTGTCGAACAAGTGTTTGTGTCGACTGGATTGTCTGTAAGTAAGTTGGAGAAAAGAAATTTCGTTAATTTTCGTTGACAAGGGGCATGGCTGCTGGATGTTATTGTCGTTGAGCAACAAAAAAGTAATTTTTTTTGGTTTCTTTTGCCAACTTGCAACACCAGGGCAAGTTGTAGCTTTGAGTTCCACCAGTACAAGTACAAGTTGGTTGGCAACGATTATTTTCTTTCTCGTTTATCTTGATCAAATATTCAAGTACAACTTGAGTGGGACAACATCGGTAGCATCGGTAGTGTTGCAGCAAAAAAAGAAGGAAAGTTTCTTTCTTAAGCTTCTTTTGGTTTGCACTTCTGTTTGTCAAGCCATGGAAAGGTTGTATATTTCTTTCGGTTGCAGATCTGTGGGCTGTTTTTTTTTTTTTTTTGGTTTATATTAATGACAGAAGCACTGCTGATGATGGTTCAAAAGACAAATGCAACAGCTTCTTTGATGGCTGGAAGTCAACTCGAACCAAGCTATGTAGCATGAGGTTAACTGCATTTGAAACTTGGTAGCCATGAGACCGAAATAGTGAAAATTGTTTATCTTTTTCCAGTTTTTTTTTTATTAAATTTTTCCTCACAAAAATAAACAACCAATGAAAGAAAGGTTGTTATTGCTTCTTCTTCTTCTTCTTTTACAAAAGACAGTGGCTCAAAGTGAAATTCGTAAATTTATAAAAAAACTCACCAAATGAGTTTTAAGGATCATTGTAAATATCTGTGGGTTATTATTACACAGGCGTTCTGTCTTTGATAATAAGGAATTGAGGATATGGAATTTGGAACCAAATAATTCTTTAAAATTAAATTTTAATTAAAAAAAATTAAGGTACAAAAATATATGCTAATTTATATTAACTTTTATTAAAATGCTTATTTTTTCATTTAAAAATTGGATATTATTTTATTTAATTAAATCAAATCAAAAAATATATCCAATAAAAACTTCAATTAAATTTTCAGTAAAATGTAAACAATTTAATTATGTTTTTTTTTTTATTGTATACTTTTTGAATGGAAAATATTAATAAAATTCAAAATTTAATTACTTTTTGCAAGTCAATTCAGTTAAATTAAAATAGGTTTGCATGTAGTGTAAAGCTAAATAAAATTAGTATATTAACTTTTATTTAATATAAGCTCAATTTAGTATACAATTTTTCTCAATTTGTCTTAATTTAGTATAAAGAATTTAATGTAATTTTCTTTAACTAATTTGATTTATTAAATTAAATTAAAATTTATTTTCCTGTAATTAAATAGAGTTATTTTCATTATTTAAGTAATTATTTTTTATTTATTTTTTTAATTTAATTATACACACAAAAAATTTTTTTCTGATTCAATCACGAAATTAATTGATCCAATTAATTTTTAATTGAAATGTCTTCAATCACAGAAATGATAGTATCAATTAAAAAATTAAAAATAAAAATTAAATAATAAAAGTTTTGCTAATTGTTTTTAATTAAAAGACCAATTTTTGCAATATTATTTTAAAATGTATGTATTTATTTTTTTTTTTGTTAAATAAAAATGTTGACTGATACAATTTTTTTGATGTTTTAATATGAAGGCAAAATTTTCTATCAATGTCAAAACAAAAGGGTCGACAAGTTGGCGAAAAAGCAGTATTTCCTAGATGAAAATGTCTTCATGAAAATTCTTGTTCATAAAAAGGACTTCATGTAAATTCTCACTCTTCTTCATGTTTTAGTTGATTTTCATAGTCATATTTAAAGCAATTCAATCATATAATTAAATGTATCGGAAAATTCACTTAACCATTGAAATAGTAAAGCTTCCAGTTTAATCAAAATTTAATTTGGATATCTAATTTTCAAATTAAAAAATAAACATAAAAAAATATTATAATGAATTCCAACTTAATTTAAAGTATAATTTGGATACTTTGGATTTTTAAACTAAAAAATAAATATTTTTAAGAAAGCTTAACTGTCTAAATAAATTAAATTAAATTAAATTTTTATTTGAAAAAGTTTTCATTTACATATTTTATATAAAAAAATTATCATATTAAAATGGTGATTGATACAATTATTTGTTATAATGTGAAAACGTAAAAATTTTAATCAAATTCGTAAGTTTTTTTTATTTGGTTACAAAAAGAATCTTTATTATATCAATTAATTTTTTAATTGATTACCACTTAATTAAAAATTTTATTGGTATATTTAATTTATAAACTAAAAAAATAAGTACATATTAAAATCAACGTTTACTTTATTTTTCTAATCTAATTCAACCAATTAAAATTTTGTTTGATTAATTTTTTAATAATTTTTTAATTAAATTAAAATATTATTCAATTATTTATTTTAGTTTGGTATCGAAAAAGATTAAAATTTTGATAATTAAATATATTGGAGAATTCACTTAACCATTGAAATAATAAAGCTTCCAGCTTAATTAAAAGTTTAATTTGGATATCTAATTTTTGAATTAAATTAAAAAAAATTATAATAATGAATTCCAACTTAATTTAAAGTATAATTTGGATACTTTGGATTTTTAAACTAAAAAATAAATATTTTTAAGAAAGCTTAACTGTCTAATTTAATTAAATTAAATCAAATTTTTATTTAAAAAAACCGTCATTTACAATTATATTTTTAATTCGATAATGTGTTTTATTAAATTAAAATTTCGATTGATACAATTATTTGTTATAAATTGAAAACGTAAAAATTTTAAACAAATTCCTAACAGTTTTTTTTTATTCGGTTACAAAAAGAAACTTTATTATATCAATTAATTTTTTAATTGATTACAACTTAATTAAAAGTTTAATTGGGATATTTAATTTATAAACTAAAAAATAAGTACATATTAAAAACAACGTCTACTTTATTTTTCTAATCTAAATCAAGCAATTAAACGTTTGCTGAAATAGTCGACATTTGTAATAATTTTTTTAAATTTAATATTTTTTTTGTAAATTCAAATATAATACAATTATTTATTTTAGTTTGGTATTAAAAAAGATGAAAATTTTAATCAATTTCTTAACTGATTTTTTTTTAATTTTCATATTGGTTAAAAAACAAAAAACTGTATTATTTCAATTAATTTTTTTACCTTATCATGTTTTCTGCTTCAATAAACTTTTTAATTGAAAATTGTATAGTTTTTTTTTTTTTTTGTATAAATACATATAAACTTCAAGTATATACCTAGATGACTTTCCTCTTATTAATTAGAGCTGCCAGATTCTACGCCCTAAAATTTTTCCATTTTAAATTTTAATTAAGTTTTAAAAATATGTAAATAAAAATTTAATTGATTCAACAAAATTTTTAATTGAAACGAAATTCACTAAAACATTTTCACAAAAACATTTTTTTTTTTTTTTGGTTGAATCAATTAATTTTTTAATTGAAATGTCTTCAATCACAGAAATAATAGTATCAATTAAAAAATTAATTGAAAGTCAATTAAAAAATTAATTTATACTATTATTTTTTGTGATCGATTTTTGTTTCAATTAAAAAATTTTTTGAATCAATTAAACTTTTAATTGAATTTTTTTTTAACTTAATTTACATTTTAATGGGAAAAATTTTCCTGATTTTTTTTCTGTGCAAAACAATTAGTTGTATCAATTGTTTTATTGGATCAATTAATTTTTTAATTGATTTTGGTGATTGATACCATCATTTCTGTGATTGAAGACATTTCAATTAAAAATTAATTGGATTAACTAATTACGTGATTGAATACAAAAAATATATTTTTTGTGTGCAAGCTCATTGATGCTTCTTAGGGTATTTATTGTATATAATTTAATTTGGAGAAGTTGAATCCAAAATACATTTATTTATTTATAAAGGGTGATTCTTTTGAGGTTAGGATTTTCATGCATTAGTATTTGACAGATCACGTGGGATTTCAGACATGGTGTCAAAGAGAAAGATGCTCAGTATGCTTTGACATTTCATCATGAATAGACTTACTAACGAGCAACGCTTGCAAATCATTGAATTTTATTACCAAAATCAGTGGCAGAAAATCCGCTTTTTTATCGACAAATTTTGTTCAGCGATGAGGCTCATTTCTGGTTGAATGGCTACGTAAATAAGCAAAATTGCCGCATTTGGAGTGAAGAGCAACCAGAAGCCGTTCAAGAACTGCCCATGCATCCCGAAAAATGCACTGTTTGGTGTGGTTTGTACGCTGGTGGAATCATTGGACCGTATTTTTTCAAAGATGCTGTTGGACGCAACGTTACGGTGAATGGCGATCGCTATCGTTCGATGCTAACAAACTTTTTGTTGCCAAAAATGGAAGAACTGAACTTGGTTGACATGTGGTTTCAACAAGATGGCGCTACATGCCACACAGCTCGCGATTCTATGGCCATTTTGAGGGAAAACTTCGGAGAACAATTCATCTCAAGAAATGGACCGGTAAGTTGGCCACCAAGATCATGCGATTTGACGCCTTTAGACCATTTTTTGTGGGGCTACGTCAAGTCTAAAGTCTACAGAAATAAGCCAGCAACTATTCCAGCTTTGGAAGACAACATTTCCGAAGAAATTCGGGCTATTCCGGCCGAAATGCTCGAAAAAGTTGCCCAAAATTGGACTTTCCGAATGGACCACCTAAGACGCAGCCGCGGTCAACATTTAAATGAAATTATCTTCAAAAAGTAAATGTCATGGACCAATCTAACGTTTCAAATAAAGAACCGATGAGATTTTGCAAATTTTATGCGTTTTTTTTTTAAAAAGTTATCAAGCTCTTAACAAATCACCCTTTATATCCAATTATATCGAATTTCTTAATTTCATCTATGAGTTAAATTCAATTTAGTTTTATTTAATTTAGCTTATAAGATATAAATAAAATGATTATAGGTTTACTTAACTTAATTAACTTTAATTTATTTCTTTTATTTTAGTTTTATATAAAAACAAAATATTTTTTTATTATTAAATTTATTTTCCAACAATAGAATTAAATATTATTTATTTATTTATATATTTACAATCATAATGAATTATGAAAATAAACAGGTAATATAGGTGCTAACAACATAGGTTTTCGACCTCAAATATTATTAAAACGAAATTAATTTTATTAATATAAATTAAATTAAATTTATAACATCAAATTTCCTATAAATCGTATATTTCTTTTCGGGATCACAAAAAAAAATTACAAATTCCACATACAACCAACTTACACCCATATTTCAAATCTTTTACACTTTGTACTACTGTCCAATGCCATCATCTATGTATCTTCGAACATCTCCAAGAAGACGATACTTTTCATCTTGTACCATTGATGGTTACTGTGAGATGGTACATCTATTCCCTGTAGTTTTATTGCCATTCGCATGCGTGAGTGTTAGCTGGTACTATGCTGATGTTTCACATACTTTATGAGACTGTGATTTTTTTGTTGTTAAAATTAATTTTAGTTACAAAAAAAAAAAAAACACACCGACTATGTTTGTATTTATTATTGTATTTGTGTATGTCCGCTTGTATTTCTTTCCGTAGTCATTGTTGTTGTTTTCTTCCATTTTTTTTTTGTTATTTTCTTCTTGGTCTCTTCTGGTTTATGTTGCCGATGTTGAGCTTTCTGTGCCCGTGCACAAATGTACAACACGAAGAATATTAATGGGTGAAAGTTGTTGTGATCCATTCAGTACCATCCATTCAGCCTGTACTCTGTTGTAGTTGCCTCGTCGTCTCTCATCGCATTTTCTGTCTAGAAATACCACTATGAATTTTAACTTAACAATAGTTGAAATGCACTATTCTACACCCAAAGAAATTTGTTGGTAGGAAGGACAAAGTTAAAATAAAACAAAAAAATATTTTTTTTAACAATTTTGCTAATGGTATATATTTTTAAGAGATTTAGATCTTCCCCTAAAAGTTGAGTGTTGGACAAAAAAAAAACAATTTACTTTTCCCTAAATAAAGTAAGAAAAAAGCATGAAAATCATAATAAGATTGAACCAAATATATAAAAAAAATTGATACGAGAAACGTATTTTTTTAAGAACATATGTTTCCGATTTCCATAATATAATGGCGGTGATAATCGATTCACCAGAGCTTTTTAGGGCCATACATCACAATGGACTGAAAAGTCTAAGTGAGCCTGAATCTTAATCGGGCTGCCACTTTAACCTAACCTAGGGCCTTAAACGGCCTCTTTTAAATATTTTTTTTTATTTCGATCCCTTGACGCAAAATTTTTCACATTTTTATGCCACCTTTTTTATAGCAAATTCCATTACGATTGATATGGTTACGTTACGTGAGCCGGAATCTTAATCGGGCTGCCACTTTAACCTAACCTAGGGCCATACATTCATTGGCCATTAGCCTCCTCTTTTAAATGTTTTTTATTTCGATCCCTTGACGCAAAAATTTTCACATTTTTATGCCACCTTTTTTATAGCAAATTCCTTTACGATTGATATGGTTACGTGTCGAGCATTTTTTCCTTCCAATACAATAGCAGTTTTGAGCGGGCCCCGGTAACGCCTGAAAGTATGCTATGAAATATGTTTATATTCGATAAATCTATTATTGTTAATGACACTTATTTAAGCACTTTTTCGAAATTGTCAACTGATGTTGCCTGAATATTTCAAGAAAATCGCTTGAATTATTTTTATAAACAAAATAATGGACATAGATAATTGTTCCTTCATTATGACAAATGGGGGTCTTATGTTAAGCTCAGAAATCTATTTCCTACAAATATCAAATAAATTTCCTTCGTCATTAATCTCTTAGAATCACTGAAATAATTTTCAAGGGATTCTAATTTAGTGTCACCATATGCTAAAGTTTTTTTACAATTTTATGCCACCATTTTGCAAGTTTATTGCAATTTGCTTTAAGGTATAATCATGTTTACTATAATTGCAGAAACTTTTTCCTTTGTATACAATAAAATTTCTATTTGCCGCCTAAAAGTATGCAAAGAATCTTTTCTAAAAAAGGAACGCCTGTTGTCATCCTATTTTTTTAATAATCTGCAACCTTTTATTGCTAATGACACTTTTTTTAGAACTTTTTCAGAGAAAGTTGGTTGAATTATGTTTATCAAAAAAAAAAAAAAAAAAAAAAAAATAATAATAATAATAATAATAATAATAATAATAATAATAATAATAATAATAATAATAATAATAATAATAATAATAATAATAATAATAATAATAATAATAATAATAATAATAATAATAATAATAATAATAATAATAATAATAATAATAATAATAATAATAATAATAATAATAATAATAATAATAATAATAATAATAATAATAATAATAATAATAATAATAATAATAATAATAATAATAATAATAATAATAATAATAATAATAATAATAATAATAATAATAATAATAATAATAATAATAATAATAATAATAATAATAATAATAATAATAATAATAATAATAATAATAATAATAATAATAATAATAATAATAATAATAATAATAATAATAATAATAATAATAATAATAATAATAATAATAATAATAATAATAATAATAATAATAATAATAATAATAATAATAATAATAATAATAATAATAATAATAATAATAATAATAATAATAATAATAATAATAATAATAATAATAATAATAATAATAATAATAATAATAATAATAATAATAATAATAATAATAATAATAATAATAATAATAATAATAATAATAATAATAATAATAATAATAATAATAATAATAATAATAATAATAATAATAATAATAATAATAATAATAATAATAATAATAATAATAATAATAATAATAGTAATAATAACAATAATAATAATAATAATAATAATAATAATAATAATAATAATAATAATAATAATAATAATAATAATAATAATAATAATAATAATAATAATAATAATAATAATAATAATAATAATAATAATAATAATAATAATAATAATAATAATAATAATAATAATAATAATAATAATAATAATAATAATAATAATAATAATAATAATAATAATAATAATAATAATAATAATAATAATAATAATAATAATAATAATAATAATAATAATAATAATAATAATAATAATAATAATAATAATAATAATAATAATAATAATAATAATAATAATAATAATAATAATAATAATAATAATAATAATAATAATAATAATAATAATAATATAATAAAAATTTAATTGAATCAACAAATTTTTTAATTGAAATAAAAATCAATCACACAAATTAATAGTATCAATTAATTTTTTAATTTGATCAATTAAGTTTTTAATTGACTGCCAATTAATTTTTTAATTGATACTACCAATTCTGTGATTGAAGACATTTCAATTAAAAAAATAATTGGATCAATTAATTTCGTGACTGAATCAGAAAAAATTTTTTTTGTGTGCAGAAATGATAGTATCAATTAAAAAATTAATTGAAGGTCAATTAAAAAGTTAATTTATCCAATTAAGAAATTAATTGATACTATTATTTTTTTGATTGATTTTTGTTTCAATTAAAAAATTTGTTGAATCAATTAAATTTTTAATTGAATATTTTTTAAAACTCAATTAAAATTTTAATTGGACAATTTTTCGTGAAATTTTTTTGTGTGCAAAATAAGGACCTGACCTTAATCTCACAAATTTATTTCCTGCAAATATCAAAAAACTTTTTTCAGGGGTGATAATGAAGTTTGTTTTCGATATGTGCAAAAGTTGACTTTTCGATTTTTCGACTCATTCCAATTTTAAGTAAGTTTTTCGACTTTCCACTTTTGATTTTTTATAATTTTGACTTTTAATTTTTACGATTATTGAAAAGTCGACGTTGCATTTTTGGACTTTTTGACATTTGTTTTTTAAATGATCAGTATAGAGCCCAACACATTCTCCTTTCATCTTAAATAAGAATTTTCGGTTTTTGCATTATAGCTCGATTTGACAATTGACCCGATTTTCACTTCAAATTTCAATTTCTTTTTGACAAAATGTTTTTTTTTTTTCAACTCTAGTATCCCTACGCCCCCTCTCATTCAATTTTCACCTTAGAGACTCCACGTATATTCCCTGCAAAAATATAAAGTTAATCGATTCAATTAAGGTTGAATTATACACCATGCGTCAAACCGTGCGTTGATGGATGGGTTGATTTTTTTTCTGTTTGCCGCAGACTATTCGAACTTTTGATTTCAAAGAGAAATTTCAACTCTTCAATCTTCAACCATCGGACTCATTGAACGCATGGTATGTAATTCTATATTTAAGGAATCGTGTAGCAGAGAAGACATCATGTCCAGTTAACAAAATAGGAGAGAGATAAGGGGGTCTGCCCCTTGTGATTTTCCCCCAGGTTATAGGGCCAAACCATTACTTCCGTCTAGCTTAAATAGTTAGTCCTCTTGGTCCCCATCACTCTCAAATGGTTTAATTAAATATCACCCTAGCGAAAGATTATTAGTAAAATGGGATAAATGGGGACTATTTACATTTTTTTGCCACATTTTTTTTGTGATATTGTGCTAGAGGAATTGGCCCCCATTCAAATATCAAACATGTGGTAGTTAACTCACGCATTAAAAGTTACCATCGCATTCCCAGAAAATATTAGGCAAATATTGGACTGTTTTAAAGCAGTGATGCTTTGAAGCCACTTTTTCTTGTGGCACAATATTTTATTTACATATTTGTGCCACCTTTTTGTTATAATGTGCTTTATACATAATTTTTTTTTTATATATTAAATTTTTTTAACATTGTGATCCCAAATAATGGGTGTCTAAACAAATAATCGAGTTTACGGATCGTATTTTTTATTTGTGAATAAATTTCCAGTTTTTTACATTAATAATTTCCATGGACTCGTGTACCACCAAAAAGTATGCAAAGAAAATTTTCTATATTTAAATAAACCAATCTGATCCCCTGAATATTAAATTTCAAGGAATGGTTTCCAGTGAAAATGGTGATGAAATATGAAAAATATATTTTAGAATTGTATAAACCTATAGAAAAAATTATGAACGGCGTGCTTATTTCAAAACGATCCGTTCATGAAAGTGAATCAACGCACATGTGGTGTCAAACGGAGAACAGACCGTGCGTTGTCAAAACAAACAACCAGCGTTCATGATCTGAAAATGTAATGGTTACGAATTTATAAATAAAAAAATAACAAAATCTGCTACCGTTACTCGAACCTGGATTGTCTGCACCATACGAACCAACAGTTACCTTAGCGCATTGTACCACCGACGGAGTCTCCAGGTCTAACAATTATTTTATAACTTTTCACGGCCTGAGAAAAACGGAAGCCGTTCATGAAATCGTGAACCCCTGAACCGTGGACGAAACCCAGAACATTCCGTTTTGATTTTTCGTGCAGGCGTCCGTTTCATTTTGTTACCGACCGTTCACGATTTTGCAACGTATTTTTTTCTATTAGTGTAGGAAACACTGATATAAATGCATTTAATTTAATGTTTTTCTCTATATGAAAATGTGTGCGTGTTGTTTTTTAATGAGTGTCCCTCATTTTATAACGGGTTAAATATTTTAGAAATTTTAAACTATAATGCTGATTGCACCATTCTCTGGTTGCACCATTCTCTGGTTCTAGGAATTCGGTTTCTTTAAGAAATTCCTTGACGCAGGGTCAGGTCCTGAATCATTTTTTTTTTCCAAATGGCGGGATTTATTACTCGTGAATGTCTCCCATTAACAATTTAAAAAAAAATTAATATGGCCCCTGGATTTCTCCTCTATAACAAATTTCACGAAAAATGAGATCTTATAAAGAATAAATTAGACAGGCAGACGGACAACTGGAAATTCTAAATAGATGAGCCTATTCCATCTAGATTCAATATTTTTAGTAAAAGCCTATCAGTCAATTTTGTCCGATTTTACCAACATCAAATTCTGAGTGTAAAGCTGAGCTTATTTTATGACTTTGTAATGAAGCACGATGAACGTTTTATATCTAACCACTATTCCAACATTTTTATATCTGGCATATTTATTTTCTATCTCAAATTTCCAATGCTGTAAGCATATAGAAGATGCCTATTTTGTAGTTTTTTTTTTTTTTCTTTTCCATAAGACTTAACTCCCCATATGGAGTCTGTGAATGAAATCTTTCATAGCTTAGCCAAAGACCTAGGCTTGAATTTTTCAACTATCTTCTTCTATAAGAATAATTTATTTCTGAGAATTTATTTCGATTTTTTTTTTGCGTTTAAAAAAATGTAAATACTGTCTCGCAATGTATTTAAGTGTGTGTGAATGTTTGTGTGGGTGCCCGGATGACTTGTAAGTTATTTGACATCCTGTTGTTGCAGCAGCTACCTAAACCTACACTACCTACCTAAACCTACACTTTTGGGGGCAAATGCTATAAACATTTTTTTGTTGTTGTTTGTTTCTCCATTTCTTGGTGAATGTGGCATGCTTTCATTTCTATTTTTATGTGTCACAATTTATACTCATATACATACATATATATGGAATGACCTACATATTGCAAAGGGATAAGGCATTTTATTGTTGTGCAGCAAAGCAAAGCAAAAATGTATTACCCGGAAGTTACAGAATATGCCATTGTGTAGTTGTAAAGGAAATGAGACAAATGTAAATCTATCTCAGAGATTTATCAAGAATATTTTAGGTAAATGATATTCAATGAATAAAATTCAAGATCAATTTATGTAAATGTTGATTTTTTGGCTTCAGAGGGTGAGCGAATTTAAGGAAGGGATTAGAAAAAAGAAGCTACTACTTAAAAAATAATTATTGTTTACTCCGAAATACAGTTTAAGATCAACGCATCTTGGGCTTGGAATCAGTACCAAATTCCTAACGTGAAGGCCAAAAAGCTCAAATTCCAGAAAATGAAAAAGGGGAAAAAAGAAATCATTTTCCATATAAATATTTCAAATTCCCTAAAAGGCTAAAAAATAGGCAATTAACAAGACCCCCAAAATTATGAAAAATTTTAAAATATGTTACACATAATATATATTTTTGAAATTATCAAATAATCATAAACTATTAAAGTAATTATCGTAAAGATGAAAAAAATATAAAAACAAAAACACGAAATAACTAAATATTGGACATTTTTAAAGTAAATTAAAATAATTTCAATTTACATTAAAACGAAAAAATTGCAATGAGTATATTCTTTGGCAATTTCATTGCCCAGCAAAAAAACTGGAAGTTGTTCTAAAATCACAGAGTAAGATTTAATAAAATGGTACAAATCAATTTGTCAAAAAAATTTAGAAAAACTGCTCATTTTTGAAAATATTTGAGGTCAAACGTTTCAGACGAGCGTTAGAATGCATTAAAAATCATAAGAAAGTATAAAAATTATTTATTTGTGCAAAATATCACAAACAATTTTAACTCACATCCAAAACACTGAATTCGGATCAGATATTAATAAGTGATGCACATTCAATTAAACGGCTGTTAAAATGAGGGACATCCGTCCTATGACAAGCCCATGTAAAATTCATTGCTTCTGCGCCAATTTTGCACAATTTTTTCCGTATCCAAAAAGAACATTTTCATTACTTTTTTTGGCGACGCTTTGTTTGCTGGATAGATAATAATTTCAAAGTAAAATAAAATAACTACTACTTTATCAAATACACTAAAAAAACAGTGAACCTACAAGAAAGGAACTGTAAGATAATTTTGAGAAAAGTTAAACCACAAAGTTTTACAATCGCCTATATCACAAAATTAAGTACATGTTGTTTCAACAAATTCAATAAAATTTATTATGTATTAATTAAAAAAAAAGCATTTCGTAGTATCGTAATTTCAAATTTAGTATCATGCGAAGTTCGTGATGGAAGCATTTGTGGAAAAAATTTAAGAAATTTTGGGAAATTTTAAACTTTTTTTTGAAAAAATAGAAATTTATTAAATCTTTATACTTCTTTGTGTATACTTTTCCCCCTTTTTTAGTTAAATTATCTAAGGCACAAAAAAGTTATTAAAGTCAAAAAAACTTTATCATATTGCAGAGTTAGGTTACACGCACAGAAAAACCATGTTTGGACATGGTTGCCGCATCCATTTAATGCTTATCTAGAGCATGTAATTGCCGCGAAAACCATGTATTTTGTCTTTGTAAAAATAGTTTTCGAGCGGAGAAAAATGTATGGTGGCAATAAGCATTTGAATGGCTATCAAATACCGCAAACATGTTCTATCATTTAAATGATAGAATTTGAGACCAATAAATGGTCGGGAAAATCATGTACCTGACCATTCAATTTTTTTTTACTTTTTTACAGGGAAAAAAGTATTTTTTATAGGTTAAGTATAGATATGTCTAGAACCATTACATGACCATAAAGACCATTTACATTTTTTTCGTGACCATTTAATTTTTTAACTTTTTTGTAGCGAAAAGAATTTTATAAAAACATTGAGCAGGTACACACGATTTTCATTTTGAGCGTCAGTCGTGTGTTGATTGTTTCTTGGAATGGACGGAGAATACGGATTTACTGTGTTTTGTATTAATTTATTTATTCAGAAGTGGCACGTGGTTTTATGTGAACACAAAAAAGGAAAGTGTAATTGAAAAAATGTACCTGTTTTTTGTTCTGCATTTTGCTATATGGATCATTTATTTTTATTTGCAGTTACATGATGTCTGCGTTTGTACATTTGATGGGCACGATGTAAATATGGAATAATTACTTATTGTTGAAATTGAAAAAAAAGGATGTGTAAAAATATATGATGTTTGCTTGAACGGCATTATAAATACACATAAACAATGAATTAGTTTATAAATAAATAAAAACAAACAAATAAATGTAATTTTGTGTTTTCTTTTCTCAAGTGGCGTCCTTTTTTCGACGATGAAAAAAGTTTTTTCGTAAAGATCAAAACATTTTAGGTTGTGACCATGTTCTTTTAACTAGAAGAAAAACATTTTGAATGAATACCATAACATTTTAAATCGTGACCATTTTCTTTTCATTCAAACAAAATTCTTTTTATTAATATAATAACATTTTAGATGAGGACAATTATATTTTTCTTAGAACCATGTTCACTGATCCAACATGGTTACAGGTTAAAATGTTACATGGTCGCCGCAAAAATAGCTCCTATCATATTATTTTGCTCTTCGAATATGATTGTGACAATCATGTTTCTTCTCTGCGTGTAGGTGGCAGCCCGATGTATCAGGCTCACTTAGACTATTCAGTCCATTGTGATACTACATTGGTGAACTTCTCTCTTATCACTGAGTGCTGCCCGATTCCATGTTAAGCTCAATGACAAGGGACCTCCTTTTTATAGCCGAGTCCGAACGGCGTTCCACATTCCAGTGAAACCACTTAGAGAAGCTTTGAAACCCTCAGAAATGTCACCAGCATTACTGAGGTGGGATAATCCACCGCTGAAAAACTTTTGTTCGGTCGAAGCAGGAATCGAACCCACGACCTTGTGTATGCAAGGCGGGTTGGCTTATCATAAATGTGAGAAAATGTATAAACGAAATAAACCGATAGTCTCTAGTTGCTAGTGCCCGTATAAAGAGGTGATTAATAATTTGTTTATAATAAATTTAAAATATAAAATTCGATAAAAATAAACAGAAAAAATTAAATAAATAAATTTATTAAATACAGGATACTTAGGGCCAATTTAAATAATTGCAATGTAAAAAAACACTGTACCAAATTATACTGGGCACTTTATTCAATAGTTAAAAAATCATTTTTAAATATAACAAAATTTCATAAAATTTTAATGATAAACAGGATGCATCAAAAATAAAAATAAAACAAATATTGGATACTACGGGTAATTTCAAATATAAATAATTTCAATCGAATATAAAATAAAAAAAATACAATCAATATACCTTACTAACAAGTATATACGGCCGTAAGTTCGGCCAGGCCGAATCTTATGTACCCTCCACCATGGATTGCGTAGAAACTTCTACGAAAGACTGTCATCCACAAATTTCAACTCATATGGTTGTTAAATATCATATACTACCACCACGTACCAAATTTCAACCAGATCGGATGAATTTTGCTCCTCCAAAAGGCACCGGAGGTCAAATCTGGGGATCGGTTTATATGGGAGCTATATATTATTATGGACCGATATCGACCAATTTTTGCATGGGTGTTTGAGGCCATATATTAACATCACGTACCACATTTCAACTGAATCAGATGAATTTTGGTCTTCCAAGTGGACCGATATAGCTCATTTGCAATACCATCCGACCTACATCAATAACAACTACTTGTGCCAAGTTTCAAGTCGACAGTTTGTTTCGTTTGGAAGTTAGCGTGATTTCAACAGACGGACGGACGGACATGCTCAGATCGACTCAGAATTTCACCACGACCCAGAATATATATATTTTATAGGGTCTTAGAGGAATATTTCGATGTGTTACAAACGGAATGACAATGTTAATATACCCCCCATCCTATGGTGGAGGGTATAAAAAGTAAAAAAAAATACTACAATTTCTTACTATTAAAAATATACTTTGAACTTTTTAAAGAAATTAACATAAAAGTGAGAAAATGTATAAGCAAAATGTGATGAAAATAAACAACAAAAATATAAATGTAAATAAATATTGAATACTTAACGTAAATTTAAATAATTTCAATGTAAAATAAAATGAAAACAAAAAAATGCAATATTTAGTGTGACTATTACCCCTACAGACTACATAGGAAAATATCACCAGCATATTTCCAATTAAAATTATTTATCTCATCCCGCCAGACCTATCCTTACGACTATGGAAATTTGATTTAGCCCGCATTGAAACCAATGTCTAGTTAAGCTTGTGGAGATTGGTATCTGGCATTTTATTTTCAATAACTTAATAATACCAATTCTTTAATCTTCATGTCCGATATTGTAATAATATGTAAAAAAAATATTTATTTTTTATATTTATTTATATATTTATTTATTTATTTATTTATATATATTTATTTATTTCTTTTGTTATATTTTTTGACTGATACAATTAAGTTTTTAATCAAATATAAAATATAAAGTTAGTTAAGAAAATATTTAAATTTTTTTTGCGTTTTTAATAAATATTTTAATTATTTCAATTAAAATTTTGTTTAAATTAGAAAATATTTCCATTAAAAATCATAAAAAATTATAAAAGTTATTTATTTGGCAAAATATCACAGAAATGTTTAATTCACATCCAAACCACGGAATATGGATCACACCTTAAGAAGTCAATAAAATTCAGTGCAACGGCTGTTGAAATAGTGGACATCGGTCCTATGACAAGACTCATCAATTTTGCACCACTTCTGGATTCAAAAAGAAGATTTTCATTTTTTTTGGCGTCGCTTTTTTGCTGGGTTGCTTAATCAATTTCCAGAATTTTTTATAAATTAGGATATAATCTGGAGATTAAAAAATTATTTAAAATTCTGATTAAGAAATAAATTAATTTTTTTCGATATTTGCAATTAATTGTTTAATTTGTTCAATTAAAAATGTAATTGATTTTTACCACAAAAAAATTTGAATAAAGTAATCAATTATTTATATATTAATAATTATTTTACTTTTAGATGCAGTAAATGTATCAGTTAATTTTTTAATTGATTACATTTTCAACTTCAATCAAATTTTGTAATTAAAAATATTTCGAGATATTTTTTCTGTATACTAAAGTCATTATTATTTGACTCAAATCCAAAGAATTGTAATCGGTAAATGCATAAAAAACGCTATTAATTAATTAAAGTTTTGCGGCAAAAATCTATTACATTTTTAACTTAACCAATTAAAAAATTATTAAAATTGCCAAATAAATCAATTAATTTTTTAATCAAAAATATTTTTAATTACCAATTAACTCCATGATTAATGCTATCATTTTCATGACGGAAGCATTTGCAATTAAAAAAAAAATTAATTGTATCAATTAATTTCATGATTGAATGAGAATTTTTTTTTCTGTATAGGATCTAGACAACCCCCTAAAGGAATCGCTCATATATTCGTAAATATAGTAGATAACGGTATTTGTAGTAGTAGAGGCAATGCTTGATTTATGATTGTAGTTTAGCTAGAAACGAAAGAAGAGAAGAAGACCCAACAGAGCTCTACAATAAAACTATGCACAAGAAGAAGAAAAGAAAAAAATACACACTACACAACTCGACTCAGAAACAACAACAATGACAACTTTGTGCATTTGACTTTGCCGTTATTGTTGTGTAAAGTGAAAGTTTTTTCTTTAAAGCCTGGTTAGTTGGTTATGTTGGCTTATTGTGGTTATAGCTGTTGCTTTATGTGATGTGCTTTACTTGCATACACGTTTAAACATATAGAGCTATAAATACACACACACGCATATACACACTACCCCATTAGATACACTTGCAAGTTCCCCCGACAATATTCGCTGTGAGTGAATGAGTGAGCGAGTGAGTGATGATAAGAATTTTAATTCCGTTTCGTTTCAGGTTTATTGCTTAAGTCTTTCGTTTGCCATTGTGGGTTTCCTATGGTTATGAATGCCTATGTGTGTGAGCAAAAGATAGGCGAAGAATGCTTGGCTTGTAAAATTTATTTTACTTTTTCTTAACAACAACAACAACAAACATTAATATTCGTTATTGTTTTTGTTTTTTTATTTTCTTCTTCGCCACACAACACCAACAACAGCCTTACCATTGTAATCAAAAGTTTTGTTGTTTTTTTTTTTTTTGGTTATGGTATTGGTTATATTTTTTTAAAGATCTTATTTTTAGCTGCTTTTCGGTTTGTTATGCTTTAATCAGTTTATTTTCAATGCTTTTGCTTTAATTTTCTATAGAAAATAAAAGTGAATTGTTAATTTAACTAAAAAAAGCTAAGTGTGTATGGCTTTGTGTTTCTATTCGATTTAAATTTTCTTTCTTTTTATAGCATAGAAAAGAGAAACTTTGTTTCTTTCTTAATTAGTCTTATCGCTTATGTATGTATGGTTTGCCTTTGTTTCAACCAAATATTATAACAATTTTTTTATGGATTCTTAATTTCGTTATTTTTATATCGTAGCTTTTGTTTTCCTAGGGGTTGGAGGTTTTCATAAGACCATGTTACATAAAATGCTCGATTTTAGAGTATAGCCAAAAGCAGTATTATTTGAAATTTAGATTTTTATTTTACGAAACTGAAATCGAAAGAATGTATATAATTATAGAGTTTCTATTTTTATTTTATGTTATACTTCATGGGGAGTAAATAAGAAGAAAAAGAGAGGGAAATTAGTTTGAAAATTTCATAAAATAATTATTATGAAATCAAAAGAGCAAAAAATCCATTGACACATTATAATGGGAAGGTGGATTATGAAAGCAAGATTTTTCTTTAGGGTATAATGAAAACAAAAAATTTCTACTTTTAATGATTATAAAATTAGAACTAAATAAAAAGTCAACATATATTTTATTAATGTAATAACAAATATCAGAGGAAGATAAAATCAACAACGCCTTGTTAGAATTGCTTGTTTTATTTTATTTTAGTTTATTTTGTTTTTATTTTATTTTATGTTATTTTATTTTATTTTATGTTATTTTATTTTATTTTATTTTATTTTATTTTATTTTGTTTTATTTTTTTTTTATTTTATTTTATTTTATTTTATTTTATTTTATGTTATTTTGTTTTATTTTATTTTGTTTTTATTTAATTTTGTGAATTTAATTTAAATTTATTTTTTTTTATTTTATTTTTTATCATTTTATATATTTTATATTTTATCATATACCATATATTTTATTAATATCACATATCAGAATAATATAAAATCAACAACGCCATGTTAGAATTGTATGTTTTATTTTATTTTACTTCTTATCATTTTATATATTTTATATATTATCATAAATCATATTAATGTAATAACAAATATCAGAACAAGATAAAATCAAAAACGCTATGTTAGATTGGTAAGTTTTTTTATTTCAATTTATTTTTATTTTATTGCACTTTTGTTGCATTTTATTTTATTTTACTTCTTATCATTTTATATATTTTATATTTTATCATATATCATATTAATTGGAATTTATTTTATATTTCAATTTATTTTTATTTTTTTTTTTAGTTTTATTTTATTTTTATTTCAGTTATGTTTAATTATCATTTTTATTTTAATTTTAGTTTAAATTTTTATTTAAATTTAAATTTTTATTTTACTTTAATTTTATTTTGTTTTATTTTATTTTATTTTATTTTATTTTATTTTATTTTATTTTATTTTATTTTATTTTATTTTATTTTATTTTATTTTATTTTACTTTACTTTACTTTACTTTACTTTACTTTACTTTACTTTACTTTACTTTACTTTACTTTACTTTATTTTATTTTATTTTATTTTATTTTATTTTATTTTATTTTATTTTATTTTATTTTATTTTATTTTATTTTATTTTTACTTTATTTTTATTTTATTTTATTTTATTTTATTTTTACTTTATTTTTATTTTATTTTATTTTATTTTTCATTTTATTTTTATTTTATTTTAACTTTATTTTATTTCACTTTACTTTATTTTGCTTCCCAGCAAAAAAATTTGGAAGTTCTTCCAAAGGCACAACTTTAAAAGCACTTCCAGAAGATGCACTCCCAATGATGTTCTTTATTTTAACTACCCAGGAAGTTCTTTTAATTCAATGTTTTATAACTTGGTTTGTTCATACTTTTAATGGGTAATTTAAAATTTTTTTTGTTCCAAATAGGTTAAAACCAGAGTAAGAATTCATAAAATGGTACAAATCATTTAAATTTTGTCGAAAAAAATGTTAAATTCAATCTGAAAAATTTGTGCATTTTTGAACATATTTGAGGTCAAACGATTCCGACTAGCGTTAGAATCCATTAAAACTTATAAAAAATTATAAAAATTATTTATTTGGCAAAATATCACAGATTTTTTTAATTTACATCAAAAACATTGAATTCGAATCACACCTAAAGAAGTGATGCAAAATCAGTGCAACGGTTGTTGAAATGGAGGACTTCCGTCCTATGACAAGCCCATGTTAAATTCATCGCTTCTGCGTCAATTTTGCACCGGATCCGATCCGAAAAGAACATTTTCATTACTTTTTTGGCGACGCTTTTTTGCTGGGTTATTATCATCACACACATTTTATTGATGCGCACAAAATAATTTACTTCTTATTGCAATTTATTTTTATTTTATTTTAAGTTTATTTTATTTTATTTTATTTTATTTTATTTTAGTTTTGTTTAATTATCATTTTTATTTTATATTCATTTTAGTTTCAATTTCAATTTTAATTTTTTATTTTATTTTAATTTTATTTTGTTTTATTTTATTTAATTTTATTTTATATTATTTTATGTTATTTTATTTTATTTCACTTTACTTTATTTTACTTATTATTACACATCTCACACATTTTCTTGACCTGTACAAAATAATTTACTTGGGTATATCAATTTCTTTTAGGCAAGATAATCTAGAGAACAAGAGTCAATATTATCATAGCTAAAGAGCTATTTTTTTTCTTCACCAAAATGTAACCATTTTTCTTAAATTTAGCTCCGAATGGACCATACAATGTAGCATACTTACTCCATTCCTGTAATTGTAATACTTTGTGACTCCCACACACAAAAAAAAATTCTGATTCAATCACGAAATTAATTGATACAATTAATTTTTTAATTGAAACATCTTCAATCACAGAAATGATAGTATAAATTAAAAAAGATACTATTAATTTTTGTTTAAATTGAAAAATTTGTGGAATCGATTAAATTTTTAATTGAATATTTTTTAAAACTCAATTAAAACTTTAATTGTAAAAATTTTTGTGAAAATTTTTTCTGTGCAATAAATGAAAACTCTCACCTTTCCGGCTGATTGGATAGTCTTGGCTATTTTCGAAGCACGTTCATAGGGTGAAATCCACTAATTCAACTCTGATACAAATAATCTATTACCTCAAGCAAAACAAAATAATACAGCTTTGCTACTAAAATCAATTTAAGTTTTAATTGAACCAATTTCATGTATCGTTTGTTGAAAATAATTTATACAATTAATTTTTAATTGAAACTACTTAAATTACAGAAATGACCAACGCCAATTACATTAAAAAATTAATTGATACAATTTAAAAATTATTGATACTATTATTTTTTTTTTTTAATTGATTATTGCTTTGATTAAAAATTTGTTAAACCAGTTAATTTTTTTATCAAATATGTTTTAAACTCTATTAAAATTTTAATTGAAAAAATATTGGTGATATTTTTTTACTTGTGTGATTGAAATAATAAGAATTAGAAAATTAATTTTTTATGTACGTTTGTTGTTTTTGTTTTTTTGACCTTTTTGTTTATTACCTTCTGTTATCTTTTTGTAAATTCAAGCTCGAGGTCAGAGTTTTATTTTCTGTTTTATTTTTATACTTCGATATTTCGATCTCCTTCAGAAATCATCGACGGGAATCTATATTGTATTAAAATCAATTGTGTCATTATTACATATTTGATTTTAATACAATATAGATTCCCGTCGATGATTTCCGAAGGAGATCGAAATATCGAAGTATAAAAATAAAACAGAAAATAAAACTCTGACCTCGAGCTTGAATTTACAAAAAGAAAACAGAAGGTAATTATTTTTTTTTTTTTTGTAGTAGTAATTACAAAAAAAAATTATTTCTGTTTACGCAATTACATAATTTATTGAGAATTAAAAACATAATAAAAACATGATATCTTTGGTATTTTCAATTAATATGTTGATTGGTTCAATTAAAAATTAAATTGATTTTAAATGAGGTAATCAATTATTTATTATATTATTATTTATTTATTAATAATTATTTTACCTTTATATGAAATAATTATCTTGTAATTTTCATAAGATTTACCACTTCACCACATAGCGGATTTTTTTGGATTTGAGTCAAACTTTAATTATTCTGCGATGTATACAAAAAGTAATTATTTCTGAAAACAAAATTTAATTAAAATGTTAATTGAGTTAATTAATATTTTATTTAATTTAAAATTTAAAAATGTTATATGCACCCACTCAGCAAAAAAATTTGGAAGTTCTTCTAAAGGCACAACTTTAGAAGCACTTCCAAAAATGTCCTGCCAAAGAAGTTCTTTATTTTAGCTGCCCAGGAAGTTCTTTTAATTCAATTTTTTTATAACTCCCTTTTTTCATATTTTTAATGGAAAATTCGAAATTTTTTGTTTCAAATAGGTTAAAAATAGATTAAAAATTAATAAAATGGTAAAAGTTGTTTAAATTTTTCTGAAAAAAATTTCAAATCCATTCTAGAAAAATTGTGATTTTTTGAAAATATTCGATGCCAAACACAAGCGTAAAATGCATTAAAACTCATAAAAAAAAAATTTTAAAATTAATTATTTGTCAAAATATCACAAAATTTCTTCATTCATATCCAAAACACTGAATTCGCATCACACCTAAAGAAGTGATGCAAATTCAGTGCAACGGCTGTTAAAATGGTGAACATCCGTCCTATGTTAAATTCATTGCTTCTGCGCCAATTTTGCACCACTTCCGGATCCAAAAAGAAGATTTTTACTACAACATGGGCTTGTCATAGGACGGATGTTCACCATTTCAATAGCCGTTGCACTGAATTTGCATCACTTCTTAAGGTGTTGTGAATCCAGTGATTTGGATGGGAATAAAGAAATTTTGTGATATTTTGACGTATAAATAATTTTTAAATTTTTTTATGATTTTTAATGCATTATAACGCTTGCCTGCATATTTTCAAAAATTCGCAATTTTTCTAGAAAGGATTTGGCATTTTTTTCAGAAAAATTTAAATAACTTGAACTATTTTATTAATTTTAATATGTTTTTAATCCATTTGAATTTTAAATTTCCCATTAAAAATATGAAAAAACGAGTTTTAAAAAATTAAATCAAATGAACTTCCTGTTCAGTTAAAATAAATAACATCTTTGGGAGGACATTTTTGGAAGTGCTTTTAAAGTTGTGCCTTAAGAAGAACTTCCAATTTTTTTGCTGGGCATTTCCTAACTGAGTTTTTTTTTTATTTATTAAAAATTTAATTTTTTGATTTATTAAAGTTTCATCTTTAATCAACTTTTTAATTTGCAATTTCTTGGTAATATTTTTCCTGTGTTCAGAAAATTTGTCAGGGATACATATCATCTTTTAAAAAACTCATTTTTGATACAAATACACTGTTAGAAAAATATGTTTTTCATATGTTCCTATATAAACAAAATGTGTTTCGGGCACGATTTTAAACCACAATATATTTAAGTGCGAACATGTAATTTTCCTAAACTAACACTAAATGTTTGGGACATCTATGTTAATATGTTAGAATATATTATGTTTGGGGCATGAATGTTTCATAAAAATCATATGTGTGAATACAAACATATATAAATTTACAAATTTCAACTAAACATACATATGTTGTGATATTTTATTCAAAGCGACAGAGAGAGTATAGAGAGAAATAGAGATGGAAACCGGGAGAGTTGACGAAAGATATCAATATAACACAGCAAAAGAGTCAAAAGAGAACAATTTCTGTGAAACCGCTTGTATGTTGTTTCGGAAAACTGTTTTATGATAAGGCCAAAAATTTGATATGTTTAAGTCTAAATATTATTTAATTTGAATAAAGAGAATATACATTCTTAACCAAGAGAATAGACATTTGAAAAACAAACAGCTTATGTTTTCGCCTTGAGAGCAGCATTTTATGTATGTGTGGACATGTGTTTTGTTTATCATTTTGGCATTATTTTTTTCTTGGTTCGTTAAAAGAAATCAGGGGTCTTCATAAAAATAACGAAAGGGCACTATACTCTTTTTAGAGTTGGGACGGTAAAATGAAATAAGGAGGAAATAGTGAAAAATTACACAGTAAAATGTAAAAAAACAAAGTTTAGTTTCACTTTATTAAAAAGTAGTCCACGAGGAGTTGACGGACACCATCAAATATAAAAGCGGGCATTAAGTTCGAGTTTTACAGCTAAAACAATTTAAAAAGTTTATTTTCTTTAAAATGAATTATTAAAGAAAAATAAAAGGAATTTTAGAGCGATGATGTTAAATGCTAGTAAAAAACTGTTCACTCCTAAATAAATTTATGTTTATATTATAAAATTATGTATGTATGTTTATACTCGACTCCACGTTCTTCTTTTGTTAGTTTTTGAATTCCTTCCAAATTTTAAAGTTTTGTACAAAAACAGTTTTTTATTACAAGATTGTTATTTTTGCAATAAAAAATAATATTTTATCCAAAAATCATTCAATTTCGTTTATATCAAGCACTGTTACTGACTATAAATCTTTAATAACGCACATTTCGATGTTTCATTTAAAAAATTAATATAGTATAAATATAAATGTGTAAATTAAAAAAAAAAAAAAAAAAAATCGGTCGGAGCAGGGATTGAACCCACGACCCTTTGCATGCAAGGCAGACATGCTAACCACTGCTCCACGTGGCAAACAAATGTATGTTTCTGTTAAATAATGTTATGTTTGCATGGGCTCGTGGGCGCTGCAAACTATGCTATATAAATGTAACTTAAAACGATAATTATCTACTGGTGACTATAACAGCTACGTAGTCCAGTGGATAGTGTGTTGGCTTACAAACTGTATGGTCCTCGGTTCGATTCTCCGTGCAGGCGAAAGGTAAAATTTAAAAAATTTATAAAAGTGAATAATTTCTTCAACATTATTTGTATTACAGAGAAAGGTGCCAATAACTAAAAAATTTCGTGGAAGTGAAAATTACGAGTATGTTAGGGAATGAGCACAATCGTGTTTGGGAAAAATTCTTCCAAGCATATAATATTTTTGGCTCAAAATGCTTCCAAACATATAATATGTTCACATAAAACAAACATATTAATGTTTCGGCAGTATGCAATAATATATGTGCTTCCTGCAAAATATGTTTGGAACATATGTTAAAGAAGCGATTTTTTTGAGGGTGTATAAATTATGGATTGTGGCATAAATTATGGTGTAAATTTTCTAGGCCCTAATGTATCCCCAGCAAAAAAAAATTGGAAGTTGTTCCACAAACATTTCTTTTAAAGCCCATCCCAGGATCCCCCATCGAGTTTCTTCAACTTCCGATGCAGTCTTTTTGGACAAGTCCACAAACATTTCTTCTAAAGAGCATCATGGGATCCCCCAATGATTTTTTTCCACTTCCGATGCAGTCCTTTTGGACAAGTGCACAAACATTTCTTCTAAAGCGCATCTTGGGATCCCCCAATTATTTGTTTCTACTTCCGATGCAGTTCTTTTGGACAAGTATTAGAAAGAACGCAATCAGGGAATTTTAAGTGCAAATTTTGGACAATTATATTAAAAAAAAAATAGAAAACTAATAAAAAATAAAAAAAAAATAGTAAATTATAAAAAGGTAAAAAATAATAATAATAATAAAAAATGAAGTTCATCCCCGCTGGGATTTGAACCTGTGCCGTTTGACTTTTTCGCTTCCATGGAAGTTCTTTTGAGAAGATTTTGCAAATTACGAGAATTTTTAATTTTTTTGTTGATTTGTAATGAAAAAAATATATTTATACGAAAATATATGCCGAAAATAAAAAGGATGCATAACATAAAAAAATAATTTTTTTGAAAAATATTTGATAAAAAAAATGCCGCTGGTGAGATTTGAACCTGCGTTTCTTATTTATTCGTTCATACTAATAAAGAACTTCTCGAGAAGCAATTAGAATGTTATTCCTTGGTGTCGTATTACGAACATATCGCACACATTTGAATTGACCTTTCGACGCTTTATATTCAATGGCGTTTGTGGCTGAGTGTGCTAAGGCGTTCTGTTATGGTGCCAGCAAACCCAGGTTCAACCCCTGGTCGGAGCGAAAAAGTTTTTCAAATTGTAAAAATTAGATAATAGGAAAATAATAGTGTAATAAAACATATGGATGAAAAAAAAGCGAAATTGGTTGAAAAAAAAATTTTTTTTTCGCTTTTTAAATTTCTTCATTCAAATTAACTTCCATGGCACAACTTCTAAAGCAATGCAAAGGATCCAAAAAGGGTGTACTTCCGTCCTATGACAAGCCCGTGTAAAATTCATTGGAGATGATCCAAGTTTGAACTACTTCAGGATCACGAATTGGGGATCCAAACTACTTTTTTGGAAGCTCTTTTTTTGCTGGGGATCGTTCTATACTGGTTTATATTTTTCATATTAATGGAAATCATTAATCATATCAGGGTGGATTTAGGAAAATATTGCCAATATACTATGAGTTTTAAATAACAATCCTTAAACCTACAAAACATAAGGGATTTAATTTTAGATTTCGATTTATTCCATTAGGAATTCAAACTCTTGTGCTAAAATTATTTCTAGTTCAAAATTAATTAATTGTATACCTATTATTGGTTGCCTTAGATGACCTAGCATTTCCAAGAAACCTTCCCTTTGTCAATTTAGAAACTAAAAATCTCTCAATTAAATTGAAAACATAACATAAAAAAAAATTATCACGACACTCAATATCACATAACACTTTCAACTCGATAATGATTCACAGTCAATGTGAAATGAAAAGAAGAAAAAAACTGTCAGTAATAAAAAATATTTTGGCCAAGAAATTAAAGATGAAAAAACAGTTCCAAAAAAAACTTGTGCGTGATTACATAAGTTACGAGATGTGGGGTTTCTTTCTGTCGATTACCAATTTATAAAACGTCCACTTTTTTTGTGAGTAAAATTTCAAAATAAAGATTTTTGGAATGACTTTGCACAGCCACCAAACGACACATGAACAAATGCACACACACACACACGTAACACTCTCATCTCTAAGCCCCGAGTATTCAGTTAATTCTTTTATAATACATATAGTTTTGTTGTTGCATGTGTTGTTTTTTTTATATTTCATATGTAAGAGTATTGCAGATTTTTTTGTGTTTTGTTAATTTTGTATTTTCTGTTTAATTGCTTAAGAGACGTGAGATTCCAAAAAAAAAAAAACTATAATAAATAAAATTATGGCAACATATCCAGATGACCAATTCAAGAAATCATTTCAAAGAAGAAGAAAAAGTAACAAAATTTACCATGATATAAACTTCATAGAAATTACAAAAAAATACGAAAAAAATATCAGCATTAGTCAAAAAGCAAAAAAATCCACCAACAATATTCGCACTTAATAAAGGCCAAAAATTAAGTTTTATGCAATATTTTTTTTTTGTTATTGCCAAAACAAAATCCGCTTGCTATACAACCCATATAGAAAAAGAAGAAGTAGTAGTAGCAAAAAACTACATTACATACAATTTTCAAAATTATTATAGACACCAAAAAAAAAGAAAAAACAATAATAGTCAATGAAACAAAAAACATAACGCACAAACAAAATTATAAATAATGACGAGGCGAAAAAATTCGCATCTCAACGCAATCATCCCATATCGCATCACAGCCACACTTACCACGCACACGCTTTATGGATCACTTGTATGACTTAAAAGATTTTAGATTAGATGGCTTGCAATTGCCCAAAAGGCAATCACAATATAAATTCCACATCAAATCAAATTCGAAAGGGGAGGAGTCCATTGTAAACAGACATTGAATATGACGAAAAGGAATTGAAGTAAAAATTGGGGAAATAGACATATTTGTACTTGAGTTTCGAAATTCATATTCACTATCAGAGTTTATAGGTAATATTACAAGAAATTATAAATTCGTATTAGGGCATACTGGAAAATCTTTCACTAATATTTTTTCCAATGTAAACATAATTCCATTTGAAAAAATATTTAATTAAAAAATTAATTAATTCAATTAAAAATTCACACAAATTAATTTTATTAATAATATTTTAAAATCGATCTATATATTTTTTAATTGGCGTTGCTGATTAATATTGTCACTTTCGTAATTTAATTTCAATTAAAAATAATTTCTTCCAATTAATATTGTGTTTGAAGAGAAGATAATTAATATTTAAAAAAATATATACGCGCAAAAGTTCGACTGGGCCGAATCTTAAATATCCACCTCCATGGAATACTTACAATAATTTTCTAAATTTTTTAGATTTATACGGTGGATGGTTACTGATCGAAATGGATAATTTTAGTTAGTCTGTATGGGGACTATATGGGAGCCACCGTGGTGCAATAGTTGGCATGCCCGCCTTGCATACACAAGGTCGTGGGTTCGATCTTTAAAATATTTTTCAACTAAACCTTCCAAAAAAATGACATGATATTTCTGCTTTGTAAAACTTCCACCACCCACCGTGGTGCAATGGTTAGCATGCCCTGCCTGCTTCGACCGAACACTAAAAAGTTTTTCAGCGGTGGATTATCCCACCTCAGTAATGCTAGTAACATTTCTGAGGGTTTTAAAGCTTCTCTAAGTGGTTTCAGTGCAATTTGGAACGCCGTTCGGACTCGGCTATAAACAGGAGGTCCCTTGTCAATGAGCTTAACATGGAATCGGGCAGCGCTCAGTGATAAGAGAGAAGCTCACCAATGTGGTATCACAATGGACTGAATAGTCTAAGTGAGCCTGAAACATCGGGCTGCCTTCTAACCTAACCTATACCCCCGTCATCATTCTATGGTGGTGGGTATAAAAATATATACGCGCAAAAGTTCGACTGCGCCGAATCTTAAAAATCCACCTCCATGGAACGCTTACAATAATTTCTGAATATTTTAGATTTATAAGTTGATGGTTATTGATCGATAATTTCAAAATATTAATCCATCCGTATATCAAAATATTAATCATATTTTTTGTCCCTTTCACTCAAAAAACGTGAACCCTATATTTCACTAAAGCCGATTTAATTCTATTTTATTTCATGGAATTATTGCTTTTTAAGAATATTTCCGTGACGTTATTTAATTAACGTACGTTAGTTAATTTAAGTAAAAAAAGTGGAAACATTGTTTCACAAATGAAGTATAAAGTTTAACTAAATTCCCAAAATTAGGTCAGAATTTCTTAAAATATGTAAATTTTACCAATAACGCGCCCATCTTGTACTTCCAATTTTTTCCTTCAAACTACGATTTTTTTTTTTATAGATGAAAATAATTTTGTCTTATAAAATTTCTTGAATTTGTCGAAAATTATTTACTTATTTTTGTGAAATCGGCGTTTCTAATACAGTTTAGTTAATATTTTCTAAAATTAATCTATTTTTCTAAAAATAACTGAAATTTTCTTTCCTGGTGAGTTCAATGTTTTTTTCAGTGTATTTATGCTCAATGAATTGCCCACATTTCAGGTACAAATTGCTGTTTCTATTGGTAGAAGAAATCGAATCAGGAGATTGGTATACGAAGGAGTCACATCGAAACATTAAACGATGAAAATTATAATTGATATAGCTCTAGATTTTAAATTTTAAGCAATTGGGATAAAAATGTCCGGATCCATACACTCACCACTGTGGTATCACAATGGACAATGGGAATAGTCTAAGTGAGCTTGCAACATTGGACTGCCACTATACCTAACCTACCCTAACATATACCCTCAATAAGTCAAATCGGTAGACCGATCTGTATTAATAACAACGATTCAAAGCTCTTTGCGACCTTAAAATACCACACTATATAGGGGCTATATCGAAAAATTGGACCGATCTATACCATATTTAGCATAGCATTAAATGATTTAAATTATTCTAGATTTTCAATTTCAAGCAAATCGGAAGCAAATTGCGACATTCATGCCCTCGAGGTATCATAGATCGGTAGATCGGTCTATGTGGAAGCTATATGAAAACATCAACCGATATATCTCAAATTTTGGCACAAATCGATCTATAGCAATTTACAAACCTAAAATAACTATAGATTTCAAGCAAATCGAATGAAAATTTATGCTTTTATACCCTTCAAAATTTTAAATACGCACCCATAGAAAAAATCATGAACGGCGTGGTCATTTCGAAATGATCCGTTCATGAAAGTGAATCAACATACATGTGTTGTCAAACTGAGAACAGATGGGGTCCATCTGACAACGTAAAAATTACACCACATGTTACGTTGTCAAAACAACAACCAGCGTTCATGATCTGAAAACGTAATGGTTACGAATTTATAAACAAAATTAAAAAAGATTTCCGCTACCGCGACTCGAACCTGTGTTGCCCGCACGATAGGCGTTAACAGTCGCCTTAGCACATTGCACCAACGGCGGAGTTGCCATAACAACGTCTAACGATTATTTTAAGTTTTTTCATGGCCAAAGAAAAACGAATGCCATTCATGAAATCGTGAACGCCAGTGGACGAAATCGTGAACATTCCCTTTTGATTTTTCGTGAACGTTTCCGTTTCATTTTGACAACTTCCGTTCAGGATTGTGAAACGCTATTTTTTCTATTAGTGTGGGTAAATCGATCTATATGAGGGACATATCAAAACGTAGACCGATACATACGTAATATAACAGACCTCTTCATGGACCCAAAATACCTCTAGATTTCAATGTCACAAACATCGGATAAGAGTAGCGGCGTCTATATGTTTAAAAAGTCAAATTGATGAATCGGTTTAAGGTGAGTACTATGTTCGGGGTTTTCACCAAACACTAAATTAAAAGTACAAATATATTTATGAAGACGACTATATTTTGATCAAATCTTACCAAATAATGGACGGAAAAGATCCAAGGAATTGATTGCTATTCATTTTATATTTCTAAATGAATTAATTAAAAAAAGTAATCGTGAAAACAAGCTGGTTTTCAGCTTGAAAACTGAACATAGTACTCAGCTTTATACAAAAACATTTTTTCAGTTGTTAAACTAACGATAAATTTAACATATGTTTGCAAAAAAAATATTATATATTTGTAGTTAAATGTTGTTAGTTTTTTTTTTTTTTGAAATTTTCCACATCTAATTGAAATCTTTCTTTTTTTAAGTACGTCTCAGACATTTTATGAAATAAACGTGAGTTTAAAATTCATTCGTACGATTCCCAAAATAATAGAAAGAATGAACTACTGTCAAATCATGACCATTTTACACATGGTCACGATCTGGCATCAATGCTTGTATTCTTTACTTTTAGGATGGGGGTATATTAACTTTGTCATTCCGTTTGTAACGCATCGAAATATTGCTCAAAGACCCCATAAAGTATATATATTCTGAGTCGTGGTGAAATTCTGAGTCGATCTAAACATGTCCGTCAGTCTGTCCGTCCGTCCGTCTTTTGAAATCACGCTAACTTCCCAACGAAACAAGCTATCGGCTTGAAACTTGGCACAAGTAGTTGTTATTGATGTAGGTCGGTTGGTATTGCAAATGGGCCATATCGGTCCACTTTTACGTATAGCCCCCATATAAACGGACCCCCAAATTTGGCTGGCGGACCCTATAAGAGAAGCAAATTTCATCCGATCAAGCTGAAATTTGGTACATGGTGTTAGTATGTGGTCTCTAACATCCATGCAAAAATTTGTCGAAATCGGTCAATAATTATATATAGCCCCCATATAAACTGATCCCCCGATTTGGCTTTCGGAGCCTCTAAGAGAAGCAAATTTCATCCGATCCGGCTGAAATTTGGTACATGGTGTTAGTATGTGGTCTCTAATGGCCATGCAAAAATTGGTCCACATCGATGCATAATTATATAACCCCCATATAAACCGATCACCAGATTTGACCTCCGGAGCCTCTTGGAAGACCAAAATTCCGTTGAAATTTGGTACGTGATGTTAATATATGGCCTCAAACACCCATGCAAATATTGGTCGAAATCGGTCAATAATTATATATAGTCCCCATATAAACCGATCCCCTGATTTGACCTCCGGAGCCCCTTGGAAGAGCAAAATTCATCCGATTCGGTTGAAATTTGGTACGTGATGTTAGTATATGGTATCCACCAACCATGCAAGAATTGGTTCATATCAGTCCATAATTATATATAACCCCCATATAAACCGATCCTCCGATTTGGCTTTCGGAGCCTCTAAGAGAAGCAAATTTCATCCGATCCGGCTGAAATTTGGTACATGGTGGTCCACATCGGTCAATAATTATATATAACCCCCATATAAACCGATCCCCCGATTTGGCTTGCGGAGTCTCTAGGAGAAGCAAATTTCATCCGATCCGGCTGAAATTTGGTACATGGTGTTATTATATGGTCTCTAATGACCATGCAAAAATTGGTCCACATCGGTGCATAATTATATATGATTCAGTTAAAATTTGGTACGTGGTGTTAATATGTGGCCTCAAAAACCCATGCAAAAATTGGTCGAAATCGGTCCATAATTATATATAGCCCCCATATAAACCGATCCCCAGATTTGGCCTCCGGTGCCTTTTGGAGAAGCAAAATTCATCCGATTCGGTTGAAATTTGGTACGTGATGTTAGTATATGGTATCCAACAACCATGCAGGAATTGGTTCATATCAGTCCATAAATATATATAGCTCCCATATAAACCGATCCCCAGATTTGACCTCCGGTCCCTTTTAGAGACGCAAACTGGTTGAAATTGGGTACGTGGTGGTAGTATATGATATTTAACAACCATGCCAAAAGTTGTCCATATCAGTCCATAATCATATATAGCCCCCATATAAACCTATCCCGAGATTTAGTTTTGGAGGCTCTTGGAGGAGCAAATTTCATCCGAGTCAGTTGAAATTTGGTACATTGTGCTGGTATATGGCCGTTAACAACCATGCCTAACTAGGTCCATATCGGCCTGTAGTTATATATAGCCCTCAGATAAATGGATCCCCAATCACACAAAAATTGGTCCATATCAAGTTCATAATTGTATATAGCCCCCATATAAGCGACCCCCATATTTCAATTCTGGCTCTCTATGTACCGTGCAAAATTCCATATCGATTCCTAATTATTTGTAGACTTACCTACAGATACCTTTTTGTCTAATATATACCACGTATGGACTAACTCACAATTTAGAAAACGATGTTAAGAAGTTTTAAGACACCACAACCCAAGTAATTCGATTGTGGATGACAGTCTTTCGTAGAACTTTCTACGCAATTCATGGTGGAGGGTACATAAGATTCGGCCTGGCCGAACTTATGGCCGTATATACTTGTTTATTTTAAAGATATTTACGAAAAACAAGTTATGTCAACATTTTTTTTTTTCAGTATAATATTATGGACATTTCTTCAATTAAATTTTCTTTAATTTAAAGGAATTTGTTTTTAGTCTAAGTTGAATATTCTTTTATATTAGGTTGTATTTTTTTTCAGTGTAGCCTTTACAAAAACAATATCTTCAAGTATTGTTTTCTATTCTTATATTATTACAAAAAAAAAACTTTCTACTCTAAAAACCCTATTTTTATTGTATTATATTTTTAAATTATTTAAAAATCTGAAGTCCAGGGAAAAAAATTCACTATCATTATAAACATTTTACTATACAACAAAACCAAAAATTTATATTCCAGTTCTTGTGTACTTGTCCTTGACTTAATTTAAAATGAACCCCTAACCAATTTTGTCACAAACAAATCTGCCTATCATAATTTACACAAAAAGGCATAAAAGGCTACCATTATCGTATAATGTATGTGCTGAATTTTATGATTGCTTTTTTACTCACCTATATAGTAGACCCTATTCGATGTATAAGGAATTATGTAATATTTATTAATTCTTAATATGTTGCATTCTTTGTATGTATTTCAATACGAATGTAGCTATGTTTTATATTGTTTCTTTTTATTGAACCAGACTTATCAGGTTTTGTTTTTTTTCATTTTTTTTTCATCAAGGCATTTATTGATGTTGCATGTCTGTTTGCATGCATTTTAGTGAAATGACTCATGTGACATCGAAATTCTGTGAAATGTTTCATGTGGTTATAAACTTCTGTGATACGTTTGCAGAATGAAACCACACCCAAAAAACAATGACCCCACCAGGAAGGAAAATTTTGGTTGATTTTAGAAAATTATAACACGCCGAATTTCTCAAAACTAAGTAAATATTTTTTCGACAAATTCAAGAAAATTTAATTAAATTTATTTTTCACTTAGAAAAGAAAATTTCATAGTGTGACGGAAAAAATTGTACTTCATATGCCATACGAAGTTCAACATGAACACATTTTTGGTAAATTTTAAGAAATTTTGATTTGTGTATAAATTTTTCCTCTCTTTTAGTTCATTTAACTAACGTACGTAACAAATTATTAAGGTCATCAAAACTTTCTCAAAAATGATAATTCCATGAACTAAAATAGAATTAAATTGGCTTCAGGACCATGTAGGGTTCACTTTTTTTGAGGGCACATAGAAATAATACTTAAAGATACTATGAGGTTCGAGATTCAATTTCACACTCTGGCTAAATCTTCAAAATATTTTTCAACTAAACCTTCCAAAAAAATGACATGATATTTCTGCTTTGTAAAATTTCCACCACCCACCGTGGTGCAATGGTTAGCATGCCCTGCCTGCTTTGACCGAACACCAAAAAGTTTTTCAGCGATGGATTATCCCACCTCAGTAATGCTAGTAACATTTCTGAGGGTTTCAAAGCTTCTCTAAGTGGTTTCAGTGCAATTTGGAACGCCGTTCGGACTTGGCTATAAAAAGGAGGTCCCTTGTCATTGAGCTTAACATGGAACCGGACAGCACTCAGTGATAAGAGAGAAGTTCACCAATGTGGTATCACAATGGACTGCATAGTCTAAGTGAGCCTGATACATCGGGCTGCCACCTAACCTAACCTAAGGGGAAATTAATATCATCAGATACTTCGTTCGGAATCAGCTTTAAGAGAAAATAATAAGATCGTGATACACTCAGGGTATAGAATTTCTAAAAAGTGGCACAAAAGTGTTACACCCAATAAAAAATGGCACATTCATTTTTGGAAAAGTGACATACTTTTTATACCCTCCACCATAGGATGGGGGTTATATTAACTTTGTCATTCCGTTTGTAACACATCGAAATATTGCTCTAAGACCCCATAAAGTATATATATTCTGGGTCGTGGTGAAATTCTGAGTCGATCTGAGCATGTCCGTCCGTCCGTCTGTTGAAATCACGCTAACTTCCGAACGAAACAAGCTATCGACTTGAAACTTGGCACAATTAGTTGTTATTGATGTAGGTCGGATGGTATTGCAAATGGGCCATATCGGTCCACTTTTATGTATAGCCCCCATATAAACGGACCCCCAAATTTGGCTTGCGGGCCCTCTAAGAGAAGCAAATTTCATCCGATCCGGCTGAAATTTGGTAGATGGTATAAGTATGTGGTCTCTAACAACCATGCAAAACTTGGTCCACATCGGTCCATAATTATGTATAGCCCCCATATAAACCGATCCCCCTATTTGGCTTGCGGAGCCTCTAACATAAACACATTTCATCCGATCCGGCTGAAATTTGGTACATAGTGTTAGTATATGGTCTCTAACAATCATGCAAAAATTGGTCCACATCGGTTCATAATTATATATAGCCCCCATATAAACCGATCACCAGATTTGACCTCCGGAGCCTCTTGGAAGACCATCATAACAACCATGCAAAAATTGGTCGAAATCGGTCAATAATTATATATAGCCCCCATATAAACCGATCCCCTGATTTGGCTTGCGGAGCCTCTAAGAGAAACACATTTCATCTGATTCCGTTGAAATTTGGTACGTGATGTTAATATATGGCCTCAAACACCCATGCAAAAATTGGTCGAAATCGGTCAATATAAACTGATCTCCCGATTTGGCTTGCGGAGCCACTAACAGGAGCAAATTTCATACGATCCGGCTGAAATTTGGTACATGGTGTAAGTATGTGGTCTCTAACATTCATGCAAAAATTGGTCGAAATCGGTCCATAATTATATATAGCCCCCATATAAATGGATCCCTAAATTTGGCTTGCGATTGCTCTAAGAGAAGTAATTTTCATCCGATCCGGCTGAAATTTGGTACATGGTGTTAGTATATGGTCACTAATAACCATGCAAAAATTGGTTCACATCGGTAGATATATATGTAGGCTCCACATAAACCGATCCCCTGATTTGACCACCGGATCCCCTTGGAAGAGCAAAATTCATCCGATTCAGTTGATATTTGGTACGTGATGTTAGTATCCACCAACCATGCAGGAATTGGTTCATATCAGTCCATAATTATATATAACCCCCATATAAACCGATCCCCAGATTTGACCTCCGGTGTCTTTTGGAGAATCAAAATTCATCCGATCTGGTTGAAATTTGGTACGTGGTGGTAGTATATGATATTTAACAACCATGCCAAAAATGGTGCATATCAGTCCATAATCATATATAGCCCCCTTATAAACCGATCCCGAGATTTGGTTTTGGAGGCTCTTGGAGGAGCAAATTTCATCCGAGTCAGTTGAAATTTGGTACATTGTTCTAGCATATGACCGTTAACAAACATGCCTAACTAGGTGCATATCGGTCTATAGTTATATATAGCCCTCAGATAAATCGATCCCCAATCACACAAAAATTGGTCCACATCAAGTTCATAATTGTATATGGCCCCCATATAAGCGACCCCCATATTTCAATTCTGGCTCCCTACGTACCGTGCAAAAGCCCATGTCGATTCGTAATTATTTGTAGATTTACCTATACATAAATTTTTTGTGATTTTTTTTTAAATCATTCATTTCGAATAATGTATATTAACACCGGGGCTGAATTCCCATTCCCTGGTTGACTCAAGGTCAGAATTTCTCTTGCTGGAATCCCCCAACAAAATGTGGTTGACAAAAATTGAATAAATTAATCTTTTATTCGCATTAAAATATCTGACCTTAAAATACCAAAAATAACAGAAGCTTTAAAAATAAAAATCAGAAGTTATAAAAAGCTTCTATTCAGCGGCACTGAAAATAAAAATTCTTTAAAAAATCTCATTCAACCTTACCACATATAGGGTTCTATGAGTTTTTTTTTTTTCTACAAAAACTTTTTGTTCCACCCAGCTGAATAGAATTTGCAGTTAAATTGTGTTGTTTTCGTAGAAAATCTTCTGATCAGTTGGACTAAATATGGTATTTAGCTGAATAGGGCTTTCATTAGGCACAATTTATTCATCTATGCTATATAGACACATCCCAAGAAAAAAATTTATTCGATCTAGCTGAATGGAGGTTTCAATGGAACAACTTTTATTCAGCTAAGCTTTATAGAGCGCTGACTAAAACGATTTTTGCTTTTTATCTCTTTTAGAAAAATCTATTTTCATTGCTTGAGTTGGATTTCTGAAAGGAAAACTTAAATTTCACAATTTTCTTCAGGGAAAATATTTGTTCGACCTAGCTGAATGGAACAACTTCTATTCAGATGGATTTTTAGAAGACTTGAGGAAACCTATAGTCCCTAAGGAAAATAAGTTTTCCTTCAGCATATCTCTAAAGGGGTTTCCCAGGAAATCCTCTGTTTAGCATGCATTTATATGGAAAATCTGGAAATATGAAAAACATTTATTCATCTTTGCTGAATAAAGTTTTCTTAAGAAAATTTAATTCAGTCTTACATACTATGCGGCACCTCTGAAATTATTTCTTATTTATCTTCCTAGAAAATTTTTTAGTGTCAAAAGAAAACTGTATTTGTCTAGAATTTCGTTCCTCCGAAAAGAACCCTTCGTTCAGTATAACTTTTATTTTATCTCTTAGTTGCTTTTATAGAAAATTTGTTAGTGTCAAAAAAAGTTTATTTGTCTAGAATTTCGTTCCTCAGAACAGAACCCTTCGTTCAGTGTAACTTTTATTTTCGTTCAATAAAATAAAGTTTCCCCTTAAAAATGTTGGAATTCAGCTAAATTTTATAAGGACTTCTATAGAAAATTCATTGTTACAATGTTGTAGTCTCATAGCTGTTAATGGAAATCCGACTAAGCTTCCTTCCCGAATTCAACGAAAGTATCCAAGTAACACATTTTCCTTTTTCAATCATTTTATTTTTTAAATTCTCTCACCTTGCATTCAGCCACAACAATAACATCCTTCTTTTAATAGCACTTTCTAACAAATTTTCCTGTTTCATTAAAAAACAAAAACAACAATATACTAAGAAAAATCTACTAACAATAAGCCATGATATTAGTCATAAGGTTGGAAAGCCATATATGACCTGGTCTTTGACTGCATGGATGGATCTACGCTACCTGGTTGATTGCGGTGTTAGTTACCTTGGAAAACAAAACTTCCATTCCATTAGAAAGAAAAATTCCCACTTTCAAGCATGAAAAATTCAAAGCATATAAATTGCAATGCAATTTTCTTTTGGTGATGCTTACTTACTTACTCGCCCCTACCATGCCCCCTACCACAGCAGCAAGTTCATAAACCTTTGGTACAAACAACTGCGCTGCAGCACAAAACACTCAACTCCACACAACGTCGACAATAACCAGCCATCAGCATTTGCAACAGCTAGAGCATGGAATTAGAAAAGCGGCCCATAGTTTTGCACTTCTTGAAAGTGCCAAGAAAAAAAAAAAAACAAAAAGAAAGAAAATCTCCAACAGACTGCAAGAAAATTCAACAAAGATAACAATAACATTGAATCAATGGAATATAATAATGCGGTAAAAATATAATAAAAAAATCCATTTGAAGAAAAGCCACAACAAAAAAAAAACAAACAGGCTATAAAACGCATTTTCAACAGTGGTAGGAAATTGTAAACGAGCGTGAACAAAAATGCTTATTTCAAATTAACAGAAGTGTATTAAAAACGTTCAGCGACCTTTAGTAAGGTAAGGTGGGGTGAGAAATTAGGCTTGCAGCAAAAAATCCCCACCTTCTCTATATATCAAATGTCAAATTTACCTTGACCTTTTGCTGTAAATGATCGACTTCCAGTAAAAATTTGTGATGATTTTTAAAAATTATCGGGTTCGCGAACGGAGCTATTATGATAAGTGTATTAAAAACGTACAGCGACCTTTAGTAAGGTAAGGTGGGGTGAGAAATTAGGCCTGCAGCAAAAAATCCCCAACTTCTCTATATCTCAAATGTCAAATTTAGTTTCACTCCACTCTTTTTTACTAACCTTTTGCTGTAAATGACCGACTTCCAGTAAAAATTTGTGATGATTTTTAAAAATGATCGGGTTCGCGAACGGAGCTATTATGATAACAAATCTATTGTGTGGGAGTGTTACCGTTGTGCCACTTTTTTACGCGCTGACACTTTCGTTGCACTTTTTTGTTGTGTCACTAAATTCCACATTTTTTATATTTTTGTGAGACTTTTTTTATATTTTTGTGACACATGTTGTGCCACTTTTCAATTAATTCCTTTTTCAATGCTGTAGTTTTCTTAAAATTACATATGTAATTTATGTCTTAACATACAATCGTTCTGTTTCTTTCTTTTTCAAACCAAAGAATTACCAAGCGAACAATTGTGTCGCCTAAAAATATGCAAAGAAAATTTTATGTTGTATGTACCTCGCTACGGTTGTGCCACTTTTATGGCAAATTTGCCACTTTTTTACTATTTGACAATTTTGAGCCCCATTGTCGTTCCTGTGTCACTAAAAGTGATACCTTTTTATGCCACCTTTTTTTTTGCCATGTTATGGCACTTTTCAATTACAGTGAAACCTCTCAAACTTGGACTCTCTAAAAGTGGACAGTTATCTAGGGACCTTTGCTATATTAACACATTAAAATTAACCTCTTATACCTGGACACCTCTCAAATGTGGACAAAATTCAGGCGACAGTGAGTGTCAAACCTTTCGTAGGTTTCACTGTAATTTCCTTTTTTAATGCAATGGTTTTCGTAGATATTGTTCCTGGGAACTTTTAAAATTAGAAATGTAATTGGTGCCTTATATAAAATTAAAAATTCTCCTTCTCAAACCATATGATGCCTGCAACGAAAATACTCTGCAGTATGGAAACCAAGTTCTTTCATGTTAATTATAAACTTTTTTATATTTTTGTGCCACCTTTTTATTATGTTTTTCTTTAGAGGCAAGAGGGACTACTCTTTTTTAATGAGTGTAACCTAGGTTAGGTTAAAGTGGCGGCCCGATTAAGATTCAGGCTCAGTTAGTCCATTGTGATACCACATTAACTAAAAGTACCTATTACATATGGACACTTCTAGTTTTAACCGCTGAACCTTCTCGATTATATTCTTCTGTTGAACCAGCCAGATTGTTCCAAAAACACTAGCAGACTGCTTAAGTTAACGTTTTTCGGGTCCGCCAGTAATCTAAAGTTATAAGCCCCTAAAATTTGGTTACGCCTTACACAAAATGCAGGACACTCACACAAGAGGTGTTTAATTGATTCCTTTTCCTCCGCATCATGACATCTCATACAATGGTCATTATACTTCGCACCAATAGTTTTTGCAAATTCGCCTATCAGGCAGCGACCCGTTAAAGCAGATATTAGAAGTGCTATCTGAAGCCTTGAGAACACTAGCATATCTAGTGTGCGGTTTAAGTTTAAATGGGGCCATATTTGCTTGGTGTCGTTACAACCCTTGCAATTCTCCCATCGAACATTTGCCATCATAACAGCATTTGCCATCATAACTTGCAGGTAACCAGGGGCATATCAACAGATTCTAGTTCCCCTGGAATATGTAAGGTTGTCCCTAGCCTCGCCAACTCATCCGCTTCGCAGTTCGCCGGTATGTTCCTATGGCCAGGCACCCATATTACGTGAATATTGTGCTGCTCAGCCATCTCATTGAGAGATTTGCGGCAGTCGATGGCCTATGATACCGTTGTGCCACTTTATTGACAAATTTCCCAATTTTCTACGTGCTGACACTTTTGTGCCACATTGTTGTTTTGTCACAAAATGCCTTTACATTTTTGTGCAACCTTTTTGCCATGTTGTGCCACTTTTCAATTAATTTCGTTTTTATAGCAAACCTTTTCGTAGGACCTCTTTAAAATTACGGATGTAATTTATGCCTTAACTTAAAATGAAACGTTTCCCTTCTCAAGTAATAGCGTTATCAAGCGGACAATTGTGACACCTTAAAATAGGCAAGGAAAATTTTATGTATGTTAGTATGTAACACACAAATTTTTTTTTTTTTGATTCAATAACGAAATTAATTGATCCAATTAATTTTTTAATTGAAATGTCTTCAATCACAGAAATGATAGTATAAATTAAAAAATTAATTGAAAGTCAATTAAAAAATTAATTGATCCAATTAAAAAATTAATTGATACTATTAATTTGTGTGATTGATTTTTATTTCAATTAAAAAATTTGTTGATTCAATTAAATATTTAATTGAATATTTTTTAAAACTCAATTAAGATTTTAATTGCAAAAATTCTTTGTATGTAACACACAAAAAAATTTTTTGTGATTCAATAACGAAATTAATTGATCCAATAATTTTTTTTTACTGAAATGCCTTCAATCACAGAAATGATAGTATCAATTAAAAAATTAATTGAAGGTCAATTAAAAAATTAATTGAAGGTCAATTAAAAAATTAATTGAAGGTCAATTAAAAAATTAATTGGTCCAATTAAAAAATTACTTGATACTATCAATTTTTGTGATTGATTTTTGTTTCAATTAAAAAATTTGTTGATTCAATTAAATATTTAATTGAATATTTTTTAAAACTCAATTAAGATTTTAATTGGAAAAATTTTCGTGAAAATTTTTTCTGTGTATGTAACACACAAACAATTTTTTTCTTATTCAATAACGAAATTAATTGATACAATATTTTAATTGAAATGTCTTCAATCACAGAAATGATAGTATCAATTAGAAAATTAATTGAAGGTCAATTAAAAAATTAATTGGTCCAATTAAAAAATTAATTGATACTATCAATTTTTGTGATTGATTTTTGTTTCAATTAAAAAATTTGTTGATTCAATTAAATTTTTAATTGAATAATTTTTAAAACTCAATTAAAATTTTGATTGGAAAATTTTTCGTGAAACCACGCTTTTTAAATTTTGTTTATTATGTTTTCTTTAGAGGCAAGGAGAATTACTCTCTTTTTAATGAGTGCAACCTGATACTTTTTTTGTAATGTTTTGGTTGTGTCACTAAATATTTTCTACATTTTTCAATTAATTCCGTTTTAGTGCAATGATTTTCGTATATTTTGATCCCAATTACGGATGTAATTGGTCCCTCAACATAAAATCGAACAAATGCATTCCGCATTATAATTTTGAGCACTAGTTCCTTATGAAACCATAACTTTATGAAGCGGATAATAGTGGCGCCTAAAAGTATGTAATGAAGTTTACCCATAAACAGTTAATTTTAAGGATTGATTTTCGATGAAATGGAGATAAAATTACTATTAGATTTATTTCGATCTAATTTGAAAACAAAAAACGACATCACAAGAAGCAAATCAACGGATTCTTGTTCTCTTTGGAATATGGAAAGTAATTCCTATTCTTGCAAACTCATATGATTCTCCATGATTTGATGAATATTGAACTGCTTAGTCATCTTGTTGAGAGATTTTCGACAGCTTACTCAGTTTTCCAGGTGAGGACTACAAAGTGCGAGGATTTTGCTGGATTTTCTGGCTGATTATTTGAGAAAATATTTATGCTTTATTCCTAGGAGTCTGTGTATACAAGGCTTCACTAGTGGCAATCAGTATATCAATGATAGTTTTCCCCAGAGTCCAATGAGATTTTTCCATCTGACATTATTTTGAAAACCACACGACCATAAACATGGGCTTTTCTAATGGCAGGGATAACGCAATAAAGCTAAATATGGAAGTAAAGTAAGGGAATGGCCAATGCACGATTCTAGAGTATTTTAAGTGAAAAGAAACTTTCATTTTATATCCCAATCGCTGCAGAGAATTCCAATTCCTACGGTTGATCCTGCGGTGTTTGGTAAGGCGTCTCCAAGCAAATATGAAACTTCTACCGGATGTCTAGCTCCAGATTAGCTGCACACTCTACTGGGTGCATTTATCATTGTTCAAGCACTGTCTACATAACTGAGTTCCAATTTCAGTTCATCTACGATTGCAGTAAGTGTATGTAGTGTAAGATCTTGGATTTATACAAGAAGTAAGGTAACCCTGGGTCATAGATTTGCTGGTCATATTTAGCCATTCGCTAAATTCATTTCCCTAGAAGTAACTTCTATCACTCTTGGCCCAGTATTACGGTTGTGCCATTTTTTTCAAGCGCACAGAAAAAAATTTCACGAAAAATTTTCCAATTAAAATCTTAATTGAGTTTTAAAAATTTAATTGAATCAACAAATTTTTTAATTGAAATAAAAATCAATTAATTTTTTAATTGGATCAATTAATTTTTTAATTGACTGTCAATTAATTTTTATAATTGATACTATCATTTCTGTGATTGAAGACATTTCAATTAAAAAATTAATTGGATCAATTAATTTCGTGATTGAATCTGAATTTTTTTTTTTGTGTGCGATGACACTTCTGTGCCACTAAATGTCACACTTTTTACATTATTGTGCCACTTTTTCAGTTAATTCATTTTATAGTGTAATATTTGTTTTCTTTCAAGCAAACACATGTATCGGCTGAAGGTATGCAAAGAAAAATATTTAAATTAGGCAAACCGGTTGTTGTGGCAATCTAACGGAGTGATTTGGCATCGAAAGAAAATCAAATGATTTTGAAGTCATTTTAAAACTAAACCGGTAAACCGGTTGTGGTGTCAATCTAACGGAATGATTTGGCATCGAAAGAAAATCAAATGATTTTGAAGTTATTTTAAAACTAAATAGCAATTTCACAATTTTATAAAATAAACAGATAATTGGTGCTACCTTTTGTTGCAAATGATGCTTTTTGAAGTTCTCAATGGTAACGTTGCCTTTTCTAAAGTAATATCACTTTTTGATTTAATACCACTCCTTAAAAAAAACACACATGTATCGCCTGAAAGTATGCAAAACTAATATTTAAATCACGTAAACCAGGCACCTTCTCTGAAGTTTCAATGTAATGGGGAGTGATTTGACATCAAAAGAAAATAAAATAATTTTGATGTTATTTTAAAATTAATTTGAAAACAGCGATTTCACAATTTTATAGAAAAACCTGATAATTGGTTTTAATTCATATTTATATTTTATATATTTATTTATTTATTTATTTTTTTTTTGCAAGTGACACTTTTGTTCAATTTCTCAATGATAACGCCTTCATTTTTTAGTACATAATATATTTTGAGAGTTCGATCTTCAAGCAAACACATGTATCGCCTGAAGGTACACAGAAAAAAATTCCACGAAAAATTTTCCAATTAAAATTTTAATTGAGTTTAAAAAAATATTCAATTAAAAATTTTATTGAATCAACAAATTTTTTAATTGAAACAAAAACCAACCACAAAAATTAATAGTATTAATTAATTTTTTAATTGACCTTCAATTAATTTTTAAAGTGATACTATCATTTCTGTGATTGAAGACATTTCAATTAAAAAATTAATTGGATCTATTAATTTCGTGATTGAATCAGAATTTTTTTTGTGTGTTTTTGCATACACACAAAATATTTAAAAAAATATAAACTAGAATGACTGTGAGGTTATTTTAAATCTAATTTAAAAATTGTGATTTCACAATTCTCTAATAAAACTGATAATTGGACTTAATTCATATTTTGCTTTGATATAAAACTTTTTTTGCAAATGACAATTTTTTTAAGTTCTCAATGGAAACGTTGCCTTTTTTAATGTAGTGCCACTGTTTCATTTAATTCATGTTATAGTATCAAAAGTAACTAAACTGATCGTGAGGTTATTTTGAATCTAATTTGATAACTGCGATTTCACAATTCTATAACAAAACTGATAATTGGATTTAATTCATATTTTTCTTTAATATAAATTTAATAATTTTTTGTTTGCAACCTTTTTTGCAAATGACACTTTTTTGAAGTTCTCAATACCATTGCCTGTTTTAAACGTAGTGCCACTTTTTTATTTAATTTCTCTCCATTCAAGCAAAGACATGCATCGGATGAAAATATGCAAAGGAAAATATTTAAATTAGCTTCTCTTCTCTTCATATATTTCTTTCATATAAAAACGTGGCACTTTTTTTGCAAATGACACTTTGAAGTTATCAATAGTAATGTTGGCTTTTTTAATGTAGTGCCACTTTGTTTTAATGCATTTTATAGTGTAATATAGTATGTTTTTTTAGTTCGATCGTAAATCACCTTTCAAACGCATGTATCGCCTGAAAGTATGCAAATATGTCTCTGATGGTATCTTCTACTGCTGAACCCAAAAAAACTCCTGCAAACATTTGCAGTATATTTAATTGATATTCATAAATCAATTTGTATTCATACGCAGCACTTTTGTGGCAAATTAAAAAAATCTACTACAAAATTTCCCCCACTGTTGAATAAATGAGAAAACTCTTCCAAATTGTAGAAAATATAGAGACGGACCTGATTTATTTTACTTTTTTTGTTGATATTTTTCTTCGTACTGATATTTCTTAGGGGAATTTGGCGAATGAGTGTTATTATTGTTTTTGTTTCATATGCAGTAAAAATTGTTTTATTGTGATTATTTTAGGAATTTCCAGTAAATCATCGAACATTCAACTATGCCATGCTCCACGATAAACAACATCAAAGTCTTACCCATAGCACAGTCATCATCCTCAACATCCTCTGTATGCATACATTCACACACATAGACATAATTTTTCTTTTACCTACCTCCCCCCAAAGACTTGTTGATCAGGTTGAGGGGGGAAACAACTCCTATGGTAAAGTAGTTAGTTGGCTAACTGAGATGGTTGACTAATGTTTTCCAAAGGGGCAAGTGTTTATATAGGCGTATGACATGGGGAAACCCAGTTTGGTCATTTCAAGATTTTTGAGGTATACGGGCCTTTTAAGAAGTTGACAATATTTATATTTAAATTATATCAACTAAAAAGTAATAATCTATAAAGGATTATAAAGGACATAGAATGCTGGCAAATTTGCCATTTTTCAGTCTACTAAGTTCGGTAATTTTTAAATTTTTGGCTCTCTTTTCTCAAACTGTTGCAACTTTAAATGCCTCACCCAAACACAACGGATGTGATTGGTGCCTTAATAATTTTTTTTTCGTTCATATCATCATGCTTCCAAGCGACCAAGTGTACCTCCTAAACGGATGCAAAGTAATTCTTCTAGAGGAGATAATGGATATAGTAACCACGGTTGCCACAGTTGGTAGAATTCTACCAAAAATGGTAGATTTTTTAATGTTTGATATATTGGTAGAATTCTTAATGGTTTAGTAGATTTTGCAAAATATTCCTCCCCAACTAAGAGGTAAACTTTCTATAGAAATAAAATTTTGACAAAATTTTCTATAGAAATAAAATTTAAACAAAATTTTCTATAAAAATAAAATTTTGACAAAATTTTCTACAGAAATAAAATTTTGACAACATTTTCTATAGAAATAGAATTTTGATAAAATTTCTATAGAAGTAAAATGTTGACAAAATGTTTTACAGAAATAAAAATTTGGCAAAATTTTATATAGAAATAAAATTTTGACAAAAATTTCTATAGAAGTAAAATTTTGACAAAATGTTTTACAGAAATAAAATTTTGACAAAATTTTCTATAGAAATAAAATGTTAACAAAATTTTCTATAGAAATAAAATTTTGGTAAAATTTTATATAGAAATAAAATTTTGACAAAATTTTCTATAGAAATAAAATTTTAACAAAATTTTGACAATATTTTCTATAAAAATAAAATTTGGACAAATTTTCTATAGATATAAAATTTTCTATAGAAATAATATTTTGACAAAATTTTCTACAGAAATAATATTTAGACAAAATTTTATATAGAAATAAAATTTTGACAAAAAAAATTTCTATAGAAATAAAATTTTGACAAAATTTTCTATAGAAATTAAATTTTCACAAAATTTTCTACAGAAATAAAATTTTCTATAAAATAATATTTTGACAACATTTTCTATTGAAATAAAATTTTGACAATATTTTCTATAGAAATAAAATTTTGACAAAATTTTCTATAGAAATAAATTTTTAACAAAAATTTCTATAGAAATAAAATTTTGACAAAATTTTCTATAGAAATTAAATTTTCACAAAATTTTCTATAGAAATAAAATTTTCTATAAAATAAAATTTTGACAAAATTTTCTATAGAAATAAAATTTTGACAAAATTTTCTATAGAAATAAAATTTTCACAAAATTTTCTATAGAAATAAATTTAAAATTTTGACAAAATTTTCTATAGAAATAAAATTTTGAAAAAATTTTCTATAGAAATAAAATTTTCACAAAATTTTCTATAGATATAAAATTTTGACAAAATTTTCTATTGAAATAAAATTTTGACAACATTTTTTATAGAAATAAAATTTTGACAAAATTTTCTATTGAAATAAAATTTTGACAGATTTTGCTATAAAAATAAAATTTTGAGAAAATTTTCTATAAAAATAAAATTTTGACAAAATGTTTTACAGAAATAAAATGTTGACAAAATTTTCTATAGAAGTAAAATTTTGACAAAATGTTTTACAGAAATAAAATTTTGACAAAATTTTCTATAGAAGTAAAATTTTGACAAAATGTTTTACAGAAATAAAATTTTGACAAAATTTTCGATAGAAGTAAAATTTTGAAACAATTTTCTATAGAAGTAAAATTTTGAAAAAATTTTCTATAGAAATAAAATTTTCACAAAATTTTCTATAGATATAAAATTTTGACAAAATTTTCTATTGAAATAAAATTTTGACAACATTTTTTATAGAAATAAAATTTTGACAAAATTTTCTATTGAAATAAAATGTTGACAAAATTTTCTATAGAAATAAAATTTTGACAAAATTTTCTATAGAAATAAAATTTTGAAAAAATTTTCTATAGAAATAAAATTTTGACAGAATTTTCTATAGAAATAAAATGTTGACAAAATGTTCTATAAAAATAAAATTTTGACAAAATTTTCTATTGAAATAAAACAAAGGTTTTTAAGGAAATAAAATGTTGACAAAATTTTCTATAGAAATAAAATTTAAAATTTTATTACTAGACTCTCCTCTCCGTCTATCTGTCTGTCTCGAATTTTCAAGAATCAAATACCCCAACATTTAAGGCCTGAATCCTGTATTTCACCAATGGTGAAAATTATTCAGTGACATTGTGGTTGTTTGTACTTCATACTCTTCTATGGTGTTTGTTGTTGTTTGTTTGTGTTATTTTTCTAAACTTTCCACCAGGCGACCATGAGAGCCTAGAGAGTCATCTGACTACAAATCCGAACATACGATGTTCGTACTCAACGCAAAAATATTGATGTGTTCATCATCAACGTATATGCCAACCAGCCATCCAGCCATCCACTTAGGCGAACATCTAATCACCAGTGCTGAAGGCTGTTTTTTTTTAAAGCTTTTCACACACAACCATACTCTACAACCAACTTCCCCAATGTGTTTTCATCTGTACTGGATTGTCTTAGAGTATCAGATAGAGGTTGGTTGGTATTCCCATCGAATCATCGTCAGATGGTTACTGATGCGATTTAGGAGGAAAAAATTATTTTTTTTTTTTACTTAGTAAAATGTACATGATTGTGGGGTCATAACTGTCAGAAGGATTATTTTTAAGGATTTTTTGATCAGAATTTTGTTTGAGAGTCACTGTGATTCATTATTTCTGAGTAAAACATGTCGTCTATTGATGCACACACCCTAGACTACACAATTGTTGTGTTTTGTGCGTTTTTTCTTTGTTTTAATCAATCACTAATTTAATTGCATTACAGGTTTAATTAAACATAAAATATTTTTTTATTTATCTGATAAATAAAATATATACTTGATGAAAGATTGATTTCTTGGAAAATACCAACTAAGTTTTTATTTGATTCAATTAAACATTTATTTGATTTTAATTGCAAAACTCAAATAAACAATTAAATATTTAGTTAAGCTTCAACTTCTTATTAACTAGTTCATTTCACTTCTTTATTGATTCTATTAATTTTAATAAAAAAATGAGTTTTAAATAAAATTAATTGAACCATTAAATAATTTATATTTTAAATGAAAACGTAAAAATATTCAAGAATTAATAGTAGACTTTATTTTTTAATTTAATATAAAGCAAACTGTATCCATTAACTTTTAAGTAGATATTCTTATCATTTTAATTAAAAACGTAAACGTTTTTAATAAAATCATAAAAAATATTTTTTAAGAGTATAACTTTTAAAACTTCAATTAAAATTTTATTTCAACCAATTGAGTTTTTAATAAAAGGCTTAAAAAAAAATTTAAAAATATTTATTAATTTTTCTAATTTAATTAATCGATTTATTTTATTAAACATTTTTTCATATTTCTTGTTTAAATAAAAATGTAAAAAAGAAAATTTTTTGTATTAAATTAAAATTGTGAAATAATTAATATTTCAATTGAAAACGTAAACATGTTCAATCATTAATTTAATAAACTATATTTCTTAATTATCATTTCATCAACTTTATAATTTTATTAATACAGTTAATTAGATTAGAAAAACAATTACAACTTTTTTAGATGGCGAATGCCTTTTGTTAAAAAATTCAATTGGTACTTTTTTTAATGATTCAATGAATTTTTTTTAATAAAATTAATTTTTTTATTTAGTTTTTTTTTTATAAATTTACTAATAAAATCATAAAAAATCAATAAATTTTAATATGATTTAATACATGATCATTAGAATACAAATAATTTTTTATTAAATAACAAATATTTTTAATTAAATTGCATACGCCTTCTATTAAATCGTCAATAGTTTTAATTAGTCAGTTTAATTATTTAATTTTATTTTTTATTTTATTTTATTAATTTAAACCATAAGAGACAATATCTTTTTAATATAATTTTTTTAAACCCTTAATTAATATACTAATTTAATCAATAGAATTTTTATTATTTTTATTTATATATTTTAAATGGCATACGCTTTCTATTAAAAATTCTATTGATTAAATTAGTATATTAATTAAGGGTTTAAAAAAATTATATTAAAAAGATATTGTCTCTTATGGTTTAAATTAATATTATTTTATTTTTTTTCTGGTCTAATTAAAAATTAACTACTTTAACCCCCATTTTCATAAAGCTCCGTTAGTGTTCCGTTAACTAACCAACTTTTAAACCGTATTATGGACGAAGCTGTCATCTTGCATATATATTCCATATGTCAGTTAGGAACTTAACTGACAAAAATTTTTCACTTAAATTTAACTGGACAGAAGATATTTGCAATTTACTTTCTGTTAACTGGCAGTTAAAGCCTAACGGAGCTACATGAAAATGGCCGTAAAAAGTATTTTTTTTAACAGAATTGTTTTAAAATAGAACGAAAAAATATTTTCTTTTAAAAAAATTATTTTAGATGGCGAATGTCTTCTGTTAAAAAATCCAAGTGGTGCAATTATGAAGTGTGACATAGTGGGTCAGCTTTTTATTTTCTCCTAAAACATCAAAAACAAAACAAAATATTTTGCAAATATAATGTGGAGTTGATTTAAAAAATGTTTAGTAATTTTTAAAATTTCTGAAATTTTAAATTTTAAGATTGCAATAACAACCGCCTGAAATTTTCTTTCATTTTTAACTCTAATTCATACGAGTAGATGGACATATACTCGTAGGTAGAAAAGTTAAAAATTCCTGACCCACTATACCACACTTCTCCTGGCCTGAGCCAAGACTGAGTTGTGCAAACTATAAAAAACCAGCAAAAAAATTTGGAAGTTCTTCTAAAGGCACAACTTTAAAGCACTTCCAAAAATGTCTTCCCAAAGATGTTCTTTATTTTAATATATTTATATATTTATAATTCGTTTTTTTTCATATTTTTAATGGGTGAATTTAACTTTTTTTGTTTCAAATAGCTTAAAAGCAGATTAAGAATTAATAAAATGGTCCAAATTTTTTTTTTGTGATTTTGCCGAAAAAATGCTCCAATCCAATTCTAGAAAAATTACGATTTTTTTTTTAATATTTGATATCAAACGTTGCGTACGAGAGAAGAAAATTATAAAAAAAAAAAAAATTATTTATTTGTCAAAATATCACAAAAGTTTTTAATTCACATCCAAAACACTGAATTCACAGCACACCTTAAGAAGTGATGTAAATTCAGTGCAACGGCTGTTGAAATGGTGAACATCCGTCCTATGACAAGCCCATGTTAAATTCATCGCTTCTGCGCAAATTTTGCACCATTTCCGGATCCAAAAAGAACATTTTTACTACTTTTTTGGCGACGCTTTTTTACTGGGTAAAAATACCAAAATTAGAGCGTTTATAAATGTTGGAAATCTTATATTACCGGGTTGCCAACTAACAAAAGTTTTTGAAGCACTATAGCACTATTGAATCCAATTAATTTTATTTGGAAATTGATTTTTCGACTTTCTTATAATCATTGTAGTATATTTTTTACACGATAAAGTGCGTACATAATTGGGTCAAAAAATAGGTTGGGATTTATTATCCCTTGAACTTTAAGGAAAAAACCAGCTATGCAATTTTTTTGGTAATTTTAAGCATTTTAAGTAATAATCATTTTATCTTTTATTTTACAACATTGAGGCGATTTTTTTGCTTTTCTATAACCTTTGTATTTTTTTCTGTTTTTTTTTTTAAGAGAAAGTAAAACTTGAGAATTTCGAAATGTTCGAAAAATTCACACATATATCTACACCATGCTATAAACATAAAAAACAACGGTAACCATAAAACTATACCCGTGGTACAATGAAAGACAGCACATTAATAAAAACTAAGCTCTTTTGAAGTTGGACTTTGGCGAAGTTGTTCCAAACATCACCACCATCATCATCATCATCGTCATAGAAGTATAATAAATCCATAGAAAAATCGACCTCCTCTTTAGAGATGAGTGACTATAGCTTAAGGCTTAAAGTCAAAAGCAAAGCTTTTTATACACTCATCATTATGAATCCATGGATCATCCGAGTGATTATAATAGTTATCAAAGTGTATAAATGAATCTTTGACAATTTGGGGAATTTCTTTCTTTCTGTCTTGGAGTGCAGATTGTAATTCATTTTGAAACACACAAAAATGAAATAACATTCATAACATGAAATTGTTCACATTATAATTTTGGTTTATTCCTATCAGACACACACACACACAGATCTCAGATTAGGTTAAATATTGCACAGATTTTATGGATGTGAAGGTTGCCAAAAGCTATGTTTTTTATGGTAAGGTGGTATAAAAAAATGGAGTATCGGAGTTTGTAGAAAACCTAGGGGGATATTGCATATAACTATGACAGGTTTGTCCCCTTGAGGTTAGGTTGTAGTGGCAGCATGATACGCGAGACTAATTTGGATCTATAGTCCATTATGATTGCCCAGAAAGAAAATTGTTTACTGCTCTATCAGGCAACGAACGATTATTACACGCATTAATTTTAGATATTTGAAGTCTTTGCAATCATCGCAGGAATAATTCTAGGCTCACGCAGTATGAGAAATTGAAATTGTATTAGGAACACCAACCTTCCACAAAACTTGACTACACACAAAAAATTTTTTCTCTGATTCAATCACCAAATTAATTGATCCAATTAATTTTTTAATTGAAATGTCTTCAATCACGAAAATGATAGTATCAATCACAGTTTTAATTGGGCATAGAAAAAATTCTTGATTAAAAAATTAATTGATTTTTTCAGCAAAATTCAATTAATTTTTTAATTGATTCAATTAAAAATTTAATTGATGTTGATTGCAAAACGCAATTAATTTATTAATTAAAAAAGGTAACTATTTTCAATTACTTAGTTAGATTGGCTTAGAGTTTTTATTTGGATTAACAAATGATTGTTTGAAATACATTTTTAATTAAAAAAGTAAAAAAAAATTAGCACTTTTTTAAATGAATTAGTCTTCCGAATTTGATTAAAAAGTTAATTGTATCAATTAATTTTTTAGTTAAACATTTTAAAAATTTCAATCATTGACTTAATTAACTTAATGTTTCTATCATGATTAAAAAGTTAATTGTATCAATTAATTTATTAATTGAAAAAATTTTCTACTTCAATTAACTTTTTAATTGGAAATATTTTGGTGATATTTTTTTCTGTGTATGCAAATAGGCCTTACACTAAAAAAAAAACAAGTTTACTTGGATCCAAGGATTTTGACCTTCGCTTAAGGATTTTGTTATTGATTCCGAGCCAAAGTAGCGGCTTCTTTCAAATGAAGACATTTATTAGCGAACTATCTGCACACAAAAAAACATTTTTCTGATTCAATCACGAAATTAATTGATCCAATTGATTTTTTAATTGAAATGTCTTCAATCACAGAAATGATAGTATCAATTAAAAAATTAATTGATAGTCAATTAAATACTTAATTGATACTACTAATTTGTGTGATTGATTTTTATTTCAATTAAAAAAAATTGTTGAATCAATTAAATTTTTAATTGAATATTTTTAAAACTCAATTAAGATTTTAATTGGAGAAATTTTTGATCATATTTTAGATCATAAAATTACAGAATTTTTCTATTAGCAAAACAAGGTTTCTTTTTCCCTAAATTAATTTCATTCCATCATTGTTCATAGTTTCGTTTAATTTTGTTCTTGGGAAGCTTGACAATACGAAAAAATAAAATTTCTTACAAAAAACACACACACACGTTTCCAAATTCTTAGCGTTAGAATGCTTGATAGGCTACCATTGTTAATTTACACCCAAACAAAATTGAGTATTTGGTCTTCGTTATCATTCTAATGGAACAAATGATTCTATTGTTTTTGAATGGCATTTCTAATATCCAATTAACCTCATTTTCTTAAATGTTGGAAGACTACAAACAAAAAGAAAAAGCTATAGTCATGGAGAAAAAAAATTCTCTTTAAAATTCAAAGCCAACATCTTCCAAAGAAAATCGTTTGTTTTTCCCCTTACCAGAAAAATAAGAACTCCCAAAAATTCTTATCGTTAAACATGCATCATGGGTCTCATTTTGGTTTGCTCTTGGCCCAGACCTGAAAATGATGTTGAAAAAAGGTAAACAAAACACCAATGGATCGAGAGTTAAAGAATGCATTTTGTTTTCTTTCGTGAGTTGTCGGTCTTAAATGTTTGACCCACTTTTGAAATTCTCACCAGACTAAAGAACTTCGTAGCACATACAAACAATATAAACATGGTCAATATCGGCAACAACAAACACAATATAATTTATATTGTTGTTGTTATTCTTGGTAGTGGTGTTGGCAGTAGTGGTGTTCTCACAATGTTTATTGCCAATACCCCAAGCTTGTTATGAAGAAGATGAAGAAAACTTAAAGAGAGCTGTGGTGTATCCCCTATAAGTGAATGTGCTATGCCAAACGTCAATTGTTTAGGTTTGTGTGAAAGTAAATGCGTGCCTTTTAATCAGATTCTAATAAGACGGGCTGCAAATCGAGGGTGGTTGTATAATGTTGGAGAATATAAAGCGTAGAGAAGAGACATGGGTAGGTGTGTGATGAGAATATTCTGAAAACAACAAATATTATAAAGAGAGTATTTACTAAGAGAGAGAGAGAGAGAGAGAGAGAGAGAGCGAGTTTGAATCCGAAGAGAACAGTGATAATACATTTAAATGGAAATTGCTAAATATTAAAAATATAAAAAATAAAAAAATGGCGAGGTTTTATCAAATATTAACCATAGACAGCTTAACTACATACGCTACCTCACTGAAAATTAATACCGAATAAGAGTTTATCCAAAAACGTGTTGAAATGATAAAGATTTGTCTAAAGAATCCGTGTACGTACAAAAATTTAAAGAGAAAATATCAACAAATATTGTCAACATGATGATAAACGCACAGACGCACAGATAAACCCACAGATAAAAAAACGTCCCAGACACATATGTTTATTTTATCCCTAATTTTCAGTAGATTAAGCTTTCTACACAGAAAAAAATTTCACGAACAATTTTCCAATTAAAATTTTAATTGAGTTTTAAAGAATATTCTATTAAAAATTTAATTGATTCAACAAATTTTTTAATTGATACAAAAATCAAACACAAAAATTTGGGTTGGATCAATAAATTTTTTAATTGACCTCCAATTAATTTTTTTAATTAATACTATCATTTCTGTGATTAAAGACATTTCAATTAAGAAATTAATTGGAACAATTAATTTCGTGATTGAATCAGATTTTTTTTTTGTGTAGGGTTAAATTGAATAATCAATTAGTCTAGATGGTACACAAAAGTGTGACCACATTTTTTGTCAATTTAACTTTATTTTATTTCAAAGAAATTATTGCGTTTTATTTAAAATTTCCCTTATTTCTTTCACGTTAATTATTTTTGGCTTTATAAAGTTACATGAACTAAAAAAGAGAAATAATTTATGCATAAATAAAACAAAAAAATTTACTAAATTTGAAAATTAGTGGAAATTTAACAAAAACTTGCCCATCTTGAACGTCGTATGGCGCTAAAGGCATTTTTTTGAAATTATTCTATTCTTTTAATTCTATTTTTTTTTTCACAAAACGACATTTTCTTTAACAAGAGAAAAATAGAATTATACCTCACATGTTAGGAAAACAAAAATATATTCAACGATATTTAAGATAATACAGAAGATTACAAATTACACAAAAGACAAAAGACTAAAAATATCACTCTTAAAAAAAAATTTAAAAATATTTCAACTGAAATAAATATAAATAATAATTATACAACAAATAAATATATAATTTATTGCTTCAACAAGAACTCTTATAAAAAAAATTATTTAATTTAAAAAGTTTTTGCTAGTTTTGCGATCACACTCGATTAAATTTTGAATTGAATCAATTAAATTACACAAAAAAAATATCACAAAAACATCATTGCCTTTTTCTATCAAAATCTATTACATATTGAATTCAATCAATTAAATTACACAAAAAAAAACAAAAATATCACTCTTGAATAATTAAAAATATTTCAACTGAAATAATTATAAATAACAATAACACAATAAATAATAATAATTATACAATAAATTAATAGATTATTTATTTCTTCATTAAGAACTCTTATAAAAAAATTATTTAATTTAAAAAATTTTTGCTAGTTTTGCGATCACACTCGATTAAATTTTGAATTGAATCAATTAAATTACACAAAAAAAATATCACTCTTGAATAATTAAAAAATATTTCAACTGAAATAATTATAAATAACAATAACACAATAAATAATTTATTGCTTCAATATATATATTAAATAAAAAAACAAAAATTATTTAAACTGAAATAATTGTTTAAAAAAATATTGCCTTAATTAAAAAAGTTTTTGTGAGTTTTGCGATTAAATTATAAATAATAATTATAATACAATAAATAATTTGTTGTTTCAATAATACGAACAAAGTGTCTTTTGAAAACAAAAATCGGATTAAAACCCGGACTTTGCATGGTCTAGCATGTTTTTTATTTCTAATTAATTATGTGATTGATACTACCATTGATACTAACATCTTTGATTCAGAAAAAAATCTGGGCATGATAAAAATGAAAGCATGCACGTTCAGAATTTTTAATTTTTTGGCTATAAACCCTTTTGCTTTAGTGACACTTCTAACACACCTAGGGATACTCTGGACTAGGGCCTCGATGTGTTACTATGGATTATTTCACTACTCCCATTGAGTTCGGGATCAAAGCTCTTTCAAGGAAATTGATGCTCTATCAAACTGTAGAAAGTGTCTTTTGAAAAAAATCGGATTAAGATTCGGGCTTAGCCCTGAACATTGTATGGTCAAAATTTTGTTATTGTTTGATTATAACTTCTTCACTACCTTTACTGTATGTTTTGGATTCCACTCCTGTATGCACTATGGTTTACAAAAAAACGAGTAAATTATTCTTTAGCATGTGGAGTTAATCTTCCATTTTAATGATACCATGGATTTTTACAAATGAGCCAAGATGTCACCAAGAGAAATAAGTCCAAAACAATAAGTTTCCCGTATTTTATTGGGTAAATTGTCCTCTAGAATGCAGAGGTAATTTTTCATCAGCATACCATCAATTTTTACCAATGGACCAAGGTGGCACAAAGCGAGACAGGCTTAAGACCCTAGCAGTCAAAGCTTACAATTATATTTATAATTTTATTGTAAATGTAATTAATAAATAAATAAACAAAACCATTGACCTGTGCTATCTTTAATTTTGTAAGGGCGGCGCTAATAATTATCTGAGCTATCTGCCTGAAAATGATTCATTTTGGCTTCATCTGACCATATATAGCATTTCAAGTCTTCCAGGCTTCAACATTTTTGCTCCTTGTAAAACTTTAGACAAGTATTCACAGTATTTTCCACACTGCAGTTTTTTGTTTGTTACATAGCATATACCAATACATAGACCAATATATATATGCGTCCGGTGTGCTTTATGTCTTAATTGACATAGGGACTAAATATGAGGTCCTTTTATATTAAGATTTAAGTAGAAAAATCTTAATAATATTCTATTGAGATTGATGTCCATTATCCTGTCTGTTGCCATAACCAAACACTCCATCCTCATAAAGAAAATGATATCGAACTTAACGATCGTTAATAAAATCAAAAAGAACGTGCATTGTTTTCTTAACAAACCAAATACGTCACGCATTTGGACTTTGTTATATTGAAAATGGCAGAATGATAAGCAGTTAGCAACAAACAAAAATAAATGGTATTTGCAATGTGATTGAGGAAGAACAAAGAACAATGGAACTCTCATACAATCTCAATGGACACAAAATAATGACAAGGTAAACTGGAAGCTACTAACACCTTTGCACGCAAGATCTCAACTCATTCAAAATATGAAGAAGAACACCGTGTCATTCATATGTGAAACAACAACAAACAATAACAACAATGCTTAGAATATGTCTAAGAAGAAGAACACCAAATCAACAACAACAAACAAATGGGGATCATAAACAACAACAACAACAAGAATATGTCTAAGATTGCCTTTCTTTAAAAAACCAACAGACATCCATAACAATTGCCAATGGTCATGGCGATGATGATGGTCGTCTATTACTTTGGCTGCATGTCTGTCCATATTTCTCTTAGTCCCAAGCTGAAGCCAGATACGGATAATTCTGTTATGGCTGATGATTTTAGAATTTACGTTTTCTTTTACCAAAACTGGGTCAAAAGAGAAACTAACGGTAACTGACGTATAACAACATTACTCTAGACAAACATACTCACTCAATCTCTCACTCTTTCTCTCGTTTAGATCACAAGAGGAAGAATAAGAAGTATGCGAAACATACATATGTTGTCGTATGGCGCTAAAGGCATTTTTTTGAAATTATTCTATTCTTTTAATTCTATTTTTTTTTTCACAAAACGACATTTTCTTTAACAAGAGAAAAATAGAATTATACCTCACATGTTAGGAAAACAAAAATATATTCAACGATATTTAAGATAATACAGAAGATTACAAATTACACAAAAGACAAAAGACTAAAAATATCACTCTTAAAAAAAAATTTAAAAATATTTCAACTGAAATAAATATAAATAATAATTATACAACAAATAAATATATAATTTATTGCTTCAACAAGAACTCTTATAAAAAAAATTATTTAATTTAAAAAGTTTTTGCTAGTTTTGCGATCACACTCGATTAAATTTTGAATTGAATCAATTAAATTACACAAAAAAAATATCACAAAAACATCATTGCCTTTTTCTATCAAAATCTATTACATATTGAATTCAATCAATTAAATTACACAAAAAAAAACAAAAATATCACTCTTGAATAATTAAAAATATTTCAACTGAAATAATTATAAATAACAATAACACAATAAATAATAATAATTATACAATAAATTAATAGATTATTTATTTCTTCATTAAGAACTCTTATAAAAAAATTATTTAATTTAAAAAATTTTTGCTAGTTTTGCGATCACACTCGATTAAATTTTGAATTGAATCAATTAAATTACACAAAAAAAATATCACTCTTGAATAATTAAAAAATATTTCAACTGAAATAATTATAAATAACAATAACACAATAAATAATTTATTGCTTCAATATATATATTAAATAAAAAAACAAAAATTATTTAAACTGAAATAATTGTTTAAAAAAATATTGCCTTAATTAAAAAAGTTTTTGTGAGTTTTGCGATTAAATTATAAATAATAATTATAATACAATAAATAATTTGTTGTTTCAATAATACGAACAAAGTGTCTTTTGAAAACAAAAATCGGATTAAAACCCGGACTTTGCATGGTCTAGCATGTTTTTTATTTCTAATTAATTATGTGATTGATACTACCATTGATACTAACATCTTTGATTCAGAAAAAAATCTGGGCATGATAAAAATGAAAGCATGCACGTTCAGAATTTTTAATTTTTTGGCTATAAACCCTTTTGCTTTAGTGACACTTCTAACACACCTAGGGATACTCTGGACTAGGGCCTCGATGTGTTACTATGGATTATTTCACTACTCCCATTGAGTTCGGGATCAAAGCTCTTTCAAGGAAATTGATGCTCTATCAAACTGTAGAAAGTGTCTTTTGAAAAAAATCGGATTAAGATTCGGGCTTAGCCCTGAACATTGTATGGTCAAAATTTTGTTATTGTTTGATTATAACTTCTTCACTACCTTTACTGTATGTTTTGGATTCCACTCCTGTATGCACTATGGTTTACAAAAAAACGAGTAAATTATTCTTTAGCATGTGGAGTTAATCTTCCATTTTAATGATACCATGGATTTTTACAAATGAGCCAAGATGTCACCAAGAGAAATAAGTCCAAAACAATAAGTTTCCCGTATTTTATTGGGTAAATTGTCCTCTAGAATGCAGAGGTAATTTTTCATCAGCATACCATCAATTTTTACCAATGGACCAAGGTGGCACAAAGCGAGACAGGCTTAAGACCCTAGCAGTCAAAGCTTACAATTATATTTATAATTTTATTGTAAATGTAATTAATAAATAAATAAACAAAACCATTGACCTGTGCTATCTTTAATTTTGTAAGGGCGGCGCTAATAATTATCTGAGCTATCTGCCTGAAAATGATTCATTTTGGCTTCATCTGACCATATATAGCATTTCAAGTCTTCCAGGCTTCAACATTTTTGCTCCTTGTAAAACTTTAGACAAGTATTCACAGTATTTTCCACACTGCAGTTTTTTGTTTGTTACATAGCATATACCAATACATAGACCAATATATATATGCGTCCGGTGTGCTTTATGTCTTAATTGACATAGGGACTAAATATGAGGTCCTTTTATATTAAGATTTAAGTAGAAAAATCTTAATAATATTCTATTGAGATTGATGTCCATTATCCTGTCTGTTGCCATAACCAAACACTCCATCCTCATAAAGAAAATGATATCGAACTTAACGATCGTTAATAAAATCAAAAAGAACGTGCATTGTTTTCTTAACAAACCAAATACGTCACGCATTTGGACTTTGTTATATTGAAAATGGCAGAATGATAAGCAGTTAGCAACAAACAAAAATAAATGGTATTTGCAATGTGATTGAGGAAGAACAAAGAACAATGGAACTCTCATACAATCTCAATGGACACAAAATAATGACAAGGTAAACTGGAAGCTACTAACACCTTTGCACGCAAGATCTCAACTCATTCAAAATATGAAGAAGAACACCGTGTCATTCATATGTGAAACAACAACAAACAATAACAACAATGCTTAGAATATGTCTAAGAAGAAGAACACCAAATCAACAACAACAAACAAATGGGGATCATAAACAACAACAACAACAAGAATATGTCTAAGATTGCCTTTCTTTAAAAAACCAACAGACATCCATAACAATTGCCAATGGTCATGGCGATGATGATGGTCGTCTATTACTTTGGCTGCATGTCTGTCCATATTTCTCTTAGTCCCAAGCTGAAGCCAGATACGGATAATTCTGTTATGGCTGATGATTTTAGAATTTACGTTTTCTTTTACCAAAACTGGGTCAAAAGAGAAACTAACGGTAACTGACGTATAACAACATTACTCTAGACAAACATACTCACTCAATCTCTCACTCTTTCTCTCGTTTAGATCACAAGAGGAAGAATAAGAAGTATGCGAAACATACATATGTTGTTGAGAAGGGAGGGAGAGTAGGAGAGATTGTAAAAAAGAGAAATAAATGCATGAAGCTTTGGTACAGCAATGATGCTACATTTCACAGAAAAAAAGAAAATGTTGGGAACATAAGAAAGAAGCAAAAAACCAGCAATGGTTTAAGCCCAACTTTAAAGGAGGATACAAACAGCTTTATTGGAATTGCCTACAGTGGGCTTGTAAATGGAAAGAAAGGCCTATAGAAAACAGAAGACTCAAAAAAAAGAAGTGAATGTGTTTTTTTCTTTCAATGAACAGAAGTGGCAAACCAGAAACATGACTTGAAAGAAGATATTTGGTATGCCTTTTCTCCTCTTCTTGCTGTTGTTGTTTTTTTTTCTAGTCACAAATCTTTGTTTTGTCTTGCCAGGCAAGCATCTAGCCAACAGCACCATGTTAACATCATCGTCGTCATACCAATGAAAAGACATGGAAAGAAGTTTTGTTTTTCTTTTACCATAAATTTTAATTGCTTGGGAATGTTGCAACGTAAACAACACTCAAGTAACGATGACAACGACCAAAGAAAAAGGAATGGAATAAGAAACTCGTCAGCAATAATAATAATGACAACAACAACAAAAACGATAAGACCAAATAACTACCACAACGGTCATCAAGACTTGTCGAAAAGAAAGTGAAATTTTTTCCAATGGATTTGTATATAAGACCACAATGGACTTGAAAGATAACATCGTTTATATAAATTCACTCTTATATACACACAGGCATACACAAGCGCCCATAGACACACACAGGTGACGCTTAGGTGGGTTTACACGATGATTTTGGTATGGCACATTTGTAGGTACTTTAGCATTGGGTTGATCGATATACATATGTATAGGTATTTAAGAAATCAAACATTTATGTGTCAATACTTCTATTTCTTTATTATTCCGAGTGGTTAACACATATACATGAGTCCATTACAATTTTTGGTAAAACAAAAAAAAAACAAAAATAAAAATAAAAAAAGTTACTTTTTTCCCTCCCTCTACTTTCTTGAATTATGTATTCATGTGGGCTTTTTGACGAAATACCTCTCGATAATGTTTCTTTTTGTTTAGCTTTTTGTAACATAGAGGCTATTGTTTATTACTTACTGGTCTAGTAATTTGCACATTATTCCACAATAGTTGGTCATGGTTTTCTTTCTCCTCCTCCTCCTCTTTCTCCCTCGCCGTCTTTCTTCTTCGTTCCCTGAGCTTTTTTTCGTTTTCTTTTCAAAAATAATAATCTTTAATCATTCAACTACCAAACAACCATCTACCCATCCATCATATATGGATGTTCGCATTTTCGATTTCTATGGCTTATGTAATGGTCAAGCATACTTGGCCAAAAAAACAAAAAAAAAAAACGATAATGTTGGGCTATCTCACTTGTCTCAGATTCCAAATAGTTCAACAATAATGGAAATGTGTAAAATTGCGGAGACGCATAGTTCGTACTTGGCAATAAAAAGCCAGTGGCCTTACCATTGAGCTTAGCAAAGAATGGGCCAGTACTCATTGAGAAGAGGAAAGTTTACCATTTGTGGTATAACAATGCAGTGTACATGAATCTGTAACAGCAGGCAATCACCAGACCTAACCTATTTAAAGTCTTATTTAATTTTTTGGAACACTTGCGACGACTTTTTATGTTCCAAAAATCGAAATTTCATTCGTTTTGCAAAAAGACTTTAACTATCTACTTTTAAACTAAATTGCTTTGGCAACCCTGGTGCTAATAAGAAAGGGAGGAACACTTCCCACAACTTTTCATGTTCCAATAATCGAATTTTCATTCTTTTTGCAAAACGAATCTAACTATCTACTTTCTTACTAAATTGCTTTGGCAACCCTGGGCCAAAAAGAGAGAGAGAGACTATTTAGAATGGTAGCTGTGAAGACCATAGACATTATAATACATAGATGATCCACTATTCTTTGTCAGTTGCAAACATTAATTTTCTGACATTTCGTTTTGATTTTTTCGTAAAGAGTCAGTCCCAAACATTAATTTTCGTGCATTTGCTTTTGTGTTGTTCGTAAAGAGCAATGCTGCTCAAAATTACTTTCGTATTTTCGCGGTTTTGGTCACAATTTTTTGTTCAAATATGAACTTTTAATATATTATTTTTTTATAAATCCTCTGGTGCATCATAAACGTTCTAATTTTGTGTAAAATTAGCAAACTACAAAAAGGAAAACGAAAGAGAATGTAAGCGTGCTCTTATTTTTCTCGTTTATTCTTAATCTTCGGAACTGTCAAACATAGTTTGACACCCATGGCTCATCTATATGTATTATAAGGTCTATGGTGAAGACTATCATATAAAAAATCAAAATGATAGCATAAATTATTGAGTAGATTGAGTTTTTTTGATTTTTTTGACATAGTTGGATTTGGAAAAATCTTTCTATGATATTTCTAAAAATATCTGGAAAATTTCCCCATGACCACCAGCGCATCCCAAATCATGCCGAATTCAAATCGACAATATATACTAACATCTACATGGTAAATGTGAAATCCATCCATCAGCAGAAATTCCCCCGAATGATAAGATATGCAGTACACAAACTATCAAATATTTATTGTTATCTTGTAAACCATGTAATTTGAACAAATATTTATATATTTTGAGTTTCAAGATTTCTTTGAACTGTAGCCACAACTACCACCACAATGACTTTGGGTTACAATGAACTCTAAAAATTCATAAACTATCGCGAAATCAAAATGAACACACATTACAGCAATAATCATAGCCATGATAATGGATAAAATAGTCACTGGAAAATAGACAAAGATGGGGGATAGGGGGTACTGGTTTATAGCATAATCCCAAAGACCAGCAGTGAATGTTGTTGCCATTGTTGGATGTTGGAAAATTTCTACGATGATGATGATGATGATGATAATCAGTAATACAAACTGCAATATAATAATCATTCGGAATTGCCAAAGCATATCAAGACTAAGATGAAGTACCAGCGTCATTAACTCATTCGTCAAATAGAAAAATGTCTTACAAAATTCCATGTGAATAAGAAAAATATATCTTTTATATCTTATTATATTTTTTTAAACTTTCCTAAATACATTACACATAAAAGAAACCTATCTGTTTTGAGCATGACCAGGGACTCTCTTTAGATTTCTCTAATTCTTCTAATCGACAAAAAAAATATCACAAATATCATAACATTTTAGAATTAGTTTAGACTTTTTCGAATCGGCTGCCTTTGAACGAATTATGGCCTTTAAGCGACCGAAAAAGTCATCACACGCTGTATTTTGGCCCATTCCCGGTAAGGCGCTGTCTTCAAACGTTGTCGATCGTTTGGTATTTTTCAGTGCCAACCTTACTCTACAAAAATGATCCAGGCACAAAACTCCAATGGATTGGTATCCAGATCCGAAAATAGTTCATTGGATGTATACGGCAGTGGTTAGACCTATAATGCAATATGGTGTTGTGGTTTGGTGGTCGACACTTCAGCAGCCGGCAATTGGATGTAAAAGTGGGTTTCGGAGACCTGGAACTTAAAACAACGAAAAGTATTTTTCAGGTTGAAATACTAGCATTAAAGGAGGTGGCAATGTTCCAACAAATGTTGGCATAAACCTGCAATAAAATCCTTGAACTTAGTGTTTTTTATTTCGGTCATAGATTGCCGAAATTTCTCTCAAAGAGGTGGCTAATTAGTTTAATATTCACCTAATATGGGTGCTTGGCCATAGGAACATACCAGGAAACTGCGAAGCGGATGAGTTAGCAAGGCTAGGAACTACCTTACATAATCCAGGGGAACTAGAATCTTTTGGTATGCTTGCATACTACGAGAGAGCAAGAGCAATTCAAATAGACCAAATTCTCCAGAATTCAGAATAAATATTCAAATATTCCCCCCACAACAGTTCCTAGGTTAATTTGTGGTTGTTATTGTTTTACAACTTTTTGTTGTGAAATTCATCAAACACATAAATATTCTGTATATTTTTTTCGATCCGAAAACCTAAGATACTTGAGAGCCGAAACGAACTGCAGGGCATTGTGTTTGTAGTGACATCTAGCGCAATGACAAAGCAGTGTATCAAAATGAATATTTATTGTGGCTTCTTGACTATATTGTCCGTTTTCGTTTCTCCTGGACAGTGGTGACTTGAAAATAAATATTGACAGAAAAGCAATTTTCACTCCTCTCTACAGCCTTGACCATTGCTCTCTCAATAAAAGATAGCAGGGTTAACTTTTTTTTTAGAACGACATTGTTGTCAATATTTGTGATAAAATTTCCTCTGGTTATTAGTGTTCTAAAGTTTTGTTATCTAACATAACTTTGTAGATCCTACAGCTACCAAAAGCTATTTCATTTTTTCTCTGAGTGTAATAATACATAGTACGCCTTTCTTTTTTAAGCTCATTGTATTTAAGATTATATACAAACCATTTACTCTCACACACTCACACATACACACATCTGCATTAATGACTATGTAACCTAAAGCCAGAAGCCCGTTATGTATAGACATCCCAAACAACATTCAGTCGTACTAGGTACATAATTCCTCTACTTTTGAAGAATTCATTAGCAACCCGACACGGTACACACGGTTATAAACACTAAAGAAAAAAAAATCAGCAACAACAAAAGCATGAAAACTTAAAAGATTTCACTTTCGCTCATGACGTTGCTGTTTGTGCTTTTTTTGTTGTCGTTGTTGTTGAGGATTGCTAGCACAACGCGTATAGTAATCTATGGTGACGCGCACCAATGTTGTTTACTTGAAATTGGTTTCTTTTTCTACATTTCACACCATGTCATGTCATGAGCATATAAGAAGATGGCCAGAGGATTGGCGGAGCACATGCGCGTATTTCGGAAATATTTTTCTGGTTTTCTTAAAGTCGCTGTTTTTTCTTCTTCTTCACATTTCTTTCTTTCTTTCATCGAATCGGAAAGTCTATCTTGCTAAACTAACTTTGTCTGCTGCAGCATCATCTTACAAAAGTTACAAATATTAGTTGAGATGGATGGTATATTCGTACGTTGACTGATGAAGCATAAATTAACGAAACCAAGAAGACGTTACAATCACGGTTGCCACTCGAGCTAAAAATAATCTACCAAAATTTGGAGGAAATTTAACAAAAACCTACAAAACACAAAATCTTATTAAAAAAATATTTCTATAGAAAATTTTATTTCTATGGAAAATTTTGTCAAAATTCTATTTCTATAGAAAATTTTATCAATATTTTATTTATATGGACAATTTTGTCAAAATTTTGTTTCTATAGAAAATTTTGTCAAAATTTTATTTCTATAGAAAATTTTGTCAAAATTTTATTTCTATAGAAAATTTTGTCAAAATTTTATTTCTATAGAAAATTTTGTCAAAATTTTATTTCTATAGAAAATTTTGTCAAAATTTTATTTCTATAGAAAATTTTGTCAAAATTTTATTTCTATAGAAAATTTATGTCAAAATTTTATTTCTATAGAAAATTTTGTCAAAATATTAATTTTATACAAAATTTTGTCACAATTTTATTTCTCTGGAAATTTTGTCAAAATTTTTTTTCTATAGAAAATTTTGTCAAAATTTTATTTCTATAGGATTTTTTTTTTCTAAATTTTATTTCTATAGAATATATTGTCAAAATTTTTCTTCTAAAGAAAATTTTGTCAACATTTTATCAAACTTTTATTTCTATAGAAATTTTTTTTCAAAATTTTATTTCAATAGATTTTTTTCTATAGAAAATTTTGTCAAAATTTTATTTCTATGGAAAATTTTTTAAACATTTTATTTATATAGATTTTTTTTCACAATTTTATCTCTCTGGAAATTTTTGTCAAAATTTTATTTCTATAGAAAATGTTGTCAAAATTTTATTTCTATAGAAAATTTTGTTAATATTTTATTTCTATAGAAAATTTTGTCAAAATATTATTTCTGTAGAAAATTTTGTGAAAATTTTATTTCTATAGAAAATTTTGTCAAAATATTACTTCTATAGAAAATTTTGTCAAAATTTTATTTCTATAGAAAATTTTGTCAAAATGTTAACTCTATAGAAAATTTTGTCAAAATTTTATTTCTATAGAAAATTTTGTCAAAATGTTAACTCTATAGAAAATTTTGTCAAAATGTTAATTCTATTGAAAATTTTGTCAAAATATTATTTCTATAGAAAATTTTGTCAAAATTTTATTTCTATAGAAAATTTTGTCAAAATATTATTTCTATAGAAAATTTTGTCAAAATTTTATTTCTATAGAAAATTTTATTTCTATAGAAAATTTTGTCAAAATATTACTTCTATAGAAAATTTTGTCAAAATTTTATTTCTATAGAAAATTTTGTCAAAATGTTAACTCTATAGAAAATTTTGTCAAAATATTATTTCTATAGAAAATTTTGTCAAAATTTTATTTCTATAGAAAATTTTGTCAAAATATCATTTCTATAGAAAATTTTGTCAAAATTTTATTTCTATAGAAAATTTATCAAAATTTTATTTCTATAGAAAATTTTGTAAAAATTTTATTTCTATAGAAAATTTTGCCAAAATTTCATTTCTATAGAAAATTTTGTCAAAATGTTAATTCTATAGAAAATTTCCTCAAAATTTCATTTCTATAGAAAAGTTTGTCAAAATTTTATTTCTATAGAAAATTTTGTCAAAATGTTAATTCTATAGACAATTTTCTCAAAATTTTATTTCTATAGAAAATTTTGTCAAAATGTTAATTCTATAGAAAATTTTGTCAAAATATTATTTCTATAGAAAATTTTGTCAAAATTTTATTTCTATAGAAAATTTTGTCAAAATATTATTTCTATAGAAAATTTTGTCAAAATTTTATTTCTATAGAAAATTTTGTCAAAATGTTAATTCTATAGACAATTTTCTCAAAATTTTATTTCTATAGAAAATTTTGTCAAAATTTTATTTCTATAGGAAATTTTGTCAAAATTTTATTTCTATAGAAAATTTTGTCAAAATTTTATTTCCATAGAAAATTTTGTCAACATTTTATTTCTATAGAAAATTTATCAAAATTTTATTTCTATAGAAAATTTTGTAAAAATTTTATTTCTATAGAAAATTTTGCCAAAATTTTATTTCTATAGAAAATTTTGTCAAAATGTTAATTCTATAGAAAATTTTCTCAAAATTTTATTTCTATAGAAAAGTTTGTCAAAATTTTATTTCTATAGAAAATTTTGTTAATATTTTATTTCTATAGAAAATTTTGTCAAAATATTATTTCTGTAGAAAATTTTGTGAAAATTTTATTTCTATAGAAAATTTTGTCAAAATATTACTTCTATAGAAAATTTTGTCAAAATTTTATTTCTATAGAAAATTTTGTCAAAATGTTAATACTATAGAAAATTTTGTCAAAATGTTAATTCTATAGGAAATTTTGTCAAAATATTATTTCTATAGAAAATTTTGTCAAAATTTTATTTCTATAGAAAATTTTGTCAAAATATTATTTCTATAGAAAATTTTGTCAAAATTTTATTTCTATAGAAATTTTTGTCAAAATGTTAATTCTATAGACAATTTTCTCAAAATTTTATTTCTATAGAAAATTTTGTCAAAATGTTAATTCTATAGAAAATTTTGTCAAAATGTTATTTCTATATAAAATTTTGTCAAAATTTTATTTCTATAGAAAATTTTGTCAAAATTTTATTTCTATAGAAAATTTTGTCAAAATTATATCTTTAGAAAATTTGTTAAAATTTCATTTCTATAGAAAATTTTTTCAAAATGTTATTTCTATAATTTTTTTTTTTAATTTTATTTCTATAGAAAATTTTCTTCAAAATTTTATTTCTATAGAAAATTTTGTCAAAATTTTATTTCTATAGAAATTTTTCTCAAATTTTTTTTGTATAGAAAATCTTGTCAAAATTTTATTTCTATAAAAAATTTTGTTAAAATTTTATTTCTATAGAAAATTTTGTCAACATTTTATTTCTATAGAAAATTTTCTCAATTTATTTTTCCACTGGAGAAAATTTTACCAAAATTTTATTTCTATAGAATTCTACTAATCTACTAAACAATAAAAATCTACCATTTCTAGTAGAATTCTACCAACTGTGACAAGCGTGGTTACAATCCAATTGATCATCATCATTGCCAACTTGGCGACTATCAACTTCAGCCACATCCCACAGTAGTAACACTTGAAATCGATGCCATTTTTTGTGCAATATTTCTCATCTATTTTGATGGCATAGTTCATTATGGTATATTTCTCTAGGTGTGTGTATGTGTGAATATTTTCTCACACACACTCACCACGATAAACTACAAATCTTATTATTTTATTTAAAAAAATAACTCAAAACAATACCAAATATCTATTAACAAAAATTGTATATGTATCGCAATACCGGATTTTAGAGACAGCATACACGAGAAACCTAAAAACAAATTTAATGGAAATTAAAAACAATGGTCAACCATGTTGGCAAAATATCCCATTCATTAGGGAAGGTTAGTTTAAGCTTTCAGACAACAATAATTAAAGAAACATAAAATTTGGACAATAAAGAATGCTTTCGGCACTCAAACCTTTCATAACATTTAAACGACTTCGAGTAAAAAATTAAAAAAAAAAAAACTTTGTTATTTCCGTTTCCTTTTTGTTACGAAAGCGCCATCTATTGGCGTTTTATATAAGTGTGTTTTTAGATACTCAATATGTGTGAATTCCAATTATGTTTTAATGGTAATCGAATCACAAATGGTTGGGTTTATGGAGTATTTAGATTTGATGAATATTTGTCCAATAATAGGTATGTTCGCGTAAAGCAACAGCTAGAGAAAAACAGGGTATTTTCCTTTATTCGCAGAGAAGAAATTGAATTTCAGATCAAGGAACTTGAATAATTAAGTCATTGAAAATATCAGATACAAATCTATACAGGAAAAGTTTTCTCATACATATACGCCACGATAAACTAAAAAAAAATCTTATTATTTTATTTAAAAATTGCCTCAAAACAATACCAAATATCTATTAACAAAAATTGTATATGTATCGCAATACCGGATTTTAGAGACAGCATACACGAGAAACCTAAAAACAAATTTAATGGAAATTAAAGACAATGGTCAACCATGTTGGCAAAATATCCCATTCATTAGGCAAGGTTAGTTTAAGCTTTAAAGAAATAATTAAAGAAGCTTAAAATTTGGACAATAAAGAATGCTTTCGGCACTCATACCTTTCACAACTTTTAAATGAGTTTGAAATTTCCTTTTGTTACGAAAGCGCCATCTATTGTCGCTTTATATAAGTGTGTTTTTAGATACTCAATATGTGAGAATCTACAATTATGTTTTAGTGGTAATCGAATCACAAGTGGGTAATACCCTTTTCAAGGGTGTTAGAGAGTAGGAAATAGAAGAAGAAGAAAATTTTTCTGCTGCAAAGAAAACAAATGTCAACCGTATAGATGTCGCACAATGACCGCAGCTTTTTGGTATCACCAGCATTGCGGCCGAAGCGTTGTTTTGATAAATTAGAGAGAATCGCCGACTGCATGACATTAGAGAATATTCCCTTATGACTATCACCTACTACGGATACAGTTTCGCTTCACAGTTTCGTTATCTTGTATTTCATTCTCTCTGGGGGTGTTTACCTACAACAAAGGAACAATAATTATCGTCTTCTTAGCAGAGAAAAAAATGAACTTCGATTTAGAAAAATAATATAATAATAGTCTCTAAATACGAGGGTCCCCTTTTATATGTCGGGAATAAAGAACAAAAACAAATATTAATAAAAAATGCGTTATTGCTTTTTTCAATATTTCTTCTTCTATAAACTCTTGCATTGCCGAAGCACTTTTGTCACTCTGATTGAGGTAACTCAAAACCATGCATTCTGAACTAATCAATCGCTCCTTCAGGTTTCGAACAGTCGATTGCTGTTTATTTCCGGGCTCGTACGCCTAAATCCTCGATTCATCACCTGTCATGATACCTGACCTCGTGGAAATTCTTTTATCTTCAAATTACTCAAAATATACCAAGATCAACTTGATGTTGAACACTCGGAAGCCCCAGAATCTATAAATTAACTTTTGAGATATTGGTATATAAAGAATAATGTTAAAAAAATACATAAAATTCACAAAAAATGCATGAAATCTTTATTTGATTCGATAGAACAGTCCAAATAATTTAATTCAAATATTGACTGCGACTGTGCCTTAAATGGTCTATCCGCTGAGTCCAATGATATTTCGGTATATTAGTGTGTAAATATATCGATAGGCGAATCATATCCGATTCGAATGCCTTCGTTTGGCTAAAACATCCAACACAGCTGAATTTATAAAAAAAAATCAGCTGTTTTATCCCAGACGAAAGCTTTTGAAATTGGCTGTAATTTAAACAGGAACGAATTTAAATCTTGGAAATTTGTTATCGGTTACAAAAACACAGAATATTGAATTTCTTTCTAATGTCTCCAAATCCCATATATTTTATTTACATTCCTTTTATTTTTCCTACAATGATTAATTATATATTCTATACTTTCTTTCTTTCTTTATAGGGGAGGCTGAAAAAGTGAAATCCTTAATAAGATTAAGAGCCGAACTCTCACCACTCTTCACAGGCAAACGTAATGCCTCTAAATATGCATGGGCGTAAGTATAGTAGCCATCAAACATTTCTTCAATACGAGTAGTCCAAAAAAAAAACTTGATACAAATAACAACAATCATCACATTAAGTCCCCTAGAAGTTTCCATGAAAATTTCCCAGGCAATCTCTTCTTTGAAAACGATTATCGGTTATTTTTATAAAGACTTTATGGGGTATTTAGACGATGTGAACTAACTATTGCCAAAATTGTTTCACTCATCCATATATAACTCACCCATTTCACATACCCACACTTCTTCCCATTTCATATCTATTTCATGTTTGTCGCTGTAATCTGTGCAACCAGTGTCGTGGAACGTGAATTAAATGTTCCCTTGCCTTTGTCAAAGATAATCAAAAAATGGAACAATCTTTTACAGGAATACAAGGTCAGTTGGCTGTTATTGCCGAGTACATCATTGAAATTAACATTGCAATTAATTCCATTTGGTATTTTCCATTTTTTTTTCTCTTGTTTTTTATGTTTTCGTTTCTGCAAAGGCTATCAAAATGTCCGAAGAACCCAAACGTCGTGAATGGCCTTTTTTCACTCTTATGGATGTGTATTTCAGCGATCAGGTCAATGATCCCTCTTTGAGACTTTTCTCATCCACCAAAACCCTTAAGGAGACCATTGATGACAGTGTCTTTGAAGATGATCCCATTATAGCTTCGGCCATTGCAGCGGCCACCTCGGGTGCTTACATGAACATCGATGAGCTTATACGTCGTCAAAAGGAGAGAGCTGCCAATGAGAAGAAATTCTCAGCTATGAGCGATTACAAGTATGACATTAAGCCTATGCTGTCCAATAATAAATTCAATAATAGCGAGGCTATAAAGCTTTCCAAGAGCGTCGATGACTTGAGCATGCAACAATACAAAATTAAAGATGAGCTCTTGCGTCAACGCGAACAAGAGGCCCAGGAGAATTTGGCCAAATTGAAGCAGCAGGCCCGTCAACATCATCAGCAACAGCAACAACAGGCGGCTGCCCAGCAACAAGCTGTCCAACAGCAGCGTTTCATACAACAACATCAGCAAGCTGCCGCAGCAGCTGCAGCTCAACATCAAGCTGCTCAGCAACACCATGGCCATTTGATGCCACAGACGGCACCGACTCCACCGCCGCCACCGACACCTTCGAGCTTGCATGCAGCTTTGCAACAACAACAACAAAACATATTGCATCATCATCAGCAACAACAGCAGCAGCAACATCAGCAGCAGCAGCAGCAACAACACCAACAGCAGCAACAACAGTTGCAACAGGAACAACAACGTCGTCGCGAGCAACAAATGCATCATGCATCACCACATTCATCCACACCCCAAACATCGCCGACACAGCATCATCACAATGCCCATTCGCGTCAGGCCTCGCCACCAACTCCAAGTCCTTCGACTCCAACCACAGCTCAACAGATTCACTTGCAAACAGCTCAACATCAGGCCGCTCAACAACATTTGCAAAGTCAACAGCAGAAACAACCCTTCACCGATCCCAATACCATCGATCAGTACCTGCTTTCATGGAACAATTTCCATGGGAATATGTGTCGCGGTTTCCACTCCTTACAGAAGGATGAGAAAATGGTCGACGTTACCATTGCTGCTGGAGGGAAAATTTTCAAGGCTCACAAATTGGTATTGTCCGTTTGTAGTCCTTACTTTCAACAGATATTTCTGGAGAATCCATCAAGTCATCCGATATTGTTGATGGCTGATGTAGAAGCCAGTCATATGGCTGGCCTATTGGATTTCATGTACAGTGGACAGGTAAGAAGAGAAATGAGGTAGAGGAAGATATGCTTGGAAGACTAAAGTCTGATTGCTCTTCCCAATTACAGGTGAATGTTAAGTACGAAGATTTACCGGTATTTCTGAAGGTGGCAGAAGCTATGAAAATCAAAGGTTTACACACAGAGGTAAGTAGTGCACGAAGGAAGCCTACCTCGAGGAGCTCAACAGTCTGTGTAACTCTATTTTCCTATTTTCATTCCAGAAAAACATGGATGATGATAACAAGGACAGCTGCTCGACCAATGACAACGATTCTACTGCCGAATGCCACTTTGAACGCGGTACCCATAGTGTCAACATCACTGGACAAGGCTTTGAACCACGCAAATCTCTACTTGACTCACACACCTTGAATGGCATTGCAAGTCTCAACAATGGACGCGATTCACCCCAACAATTCTCCAGTTTCCGTGATCATATCAAATCCAAGGCTTCCTTGGCCGAAACCTTCATGAAGAACATCAGTCGCAATAACAATAACTCCATTACCACTAACTACAATCATGTCCCGGCCAGTATCAATAGCATTGGCGAGCCTCTAAACAAAGACAATTTCAGTCTTCTACAGGCCAGCAGTAAGAAACTCATGGACTCGGCCAGGAAACATCACAAATATTTGGCTAAACGCAAGATTCTTATGCACTACAACGATGAATTGAATGAGAAACGTCTTAAGGAATACGAACGCTATGGCATGGAACAACAGGATACCAACAACAATAACAATTCGGAACTATCCATTTCGGAATCTACGCCCATACCAGTGACACAGACCCATAATAATTTCAAAATACGGCTAATGGAGAATCACTTGAAAGCCAATCAGGAACAACTACAGAAGCAACAGGAAATGGAAATGGAAACCAATAGTAATCACCATCCCCAGACTAATGCCAACGTCGCCGCCGCCGCCGCCGCCACCGCTAACGATGATGAGGAAGAAGCTTTGAACCTAGTTCAAAATAATACCCATGAACAGTACCACAAGGGCCACAGTACCAGCACCAATAGAACAAGCGAATCAAGTGACAGTGTTATGGAAACGGAACATTTGGATGTGGATCAAACTTCGGAATCGGATGTGGCCAGTACCACCAATGTTGAGGTAGGCTCCCAAATACGCGATGAGGATGACATCAACAACAATAATACGGTCAAACAGGAATTCATGGAATTGGATGATAACAATAACAGCAATCTAAAGAATATAGCTTTGATCAACGCCATCAATCGTAATGTGGAGCACAGTAAAGTCCATGAGTATCCCAGGCATAATAACTTGGCGGCAAACGATGATACAGGACGAAGAACCCCTCAGACGGAATCGCACACGGAGACATCACAGCAGGCCAAACAGCATCATCATCATCACCATCATCATGAGAGCGAAGAGGATAACAACAACAATCATCTGCAATTGGACTTGAGTGCGGTAAAGAGTATAGCAACGGCAGAAATTCTATGCGGTCTCAAGAGTAAAGTTTTCAAAATGGAAGCCCTCGAAGCAAGTGAAAATTCACCAGCAACAGCAATTGAACGACAGCAAACCAATCGCACTCTAAGTGAGATTAAAAATGCCGATTGAGCAATATAGGGAGGGAGAGAGAGAGGGAGAACTCACTCAATTGCTCCATCGAGATGACGATCATTGCAGAGATGGAAAAAGAGAACATATGTTCTGCTGGCGAATGTAGTAGGCGCTCTCGCCACCACTCACCAAGCTTCCAATGTGGCTTTGTTTATTTTGTGCATTTGTTTTTTATGATTATTGATTTTTAATGAAAATATTTATCTATTATTATTATTTAAATAATCGTAGTTATTTATTTTTGTGTGTTTTTTTACATATAAATATCCTAACTATAGAACCTGACCTAGTTTTAGAGCAAAAGCGAAAAAGCAAAAAAGAAAAAAAAAAACACCACGATATTTACCAACATTTGAACAAAACTTAGGAATTTTGAACAAATACGAAAATTATGATCTTTATTTTTTTGTTAAGTTAAACAAGAAGAATTCCTACAAATCCGGGATCTTCGGCAAATACATTTGGTAACATCCAGAATTATTAGCATATACATATTTACATTTAATAATATTTATTCAACATGTTTCATAACTATATATAATTTTAATTTCACTTGAACCACTTGTGCTGCATCATCAACTTGCCAGCTCTCATAGATATTTCGAATCAAGGCATCCTCATATGTATATCCATAATACATATCCCCTTTCCATCATAGGATTAGGGTATATATTCTTCTTATTCATGGCAAATCCCTGGTTTCCAGCAATCATTCACAATAGCTATAAAAATATACAACATTCATTGGAAAATTATCCATTTTGGACCCAAACAGTGTGTAAGATATCGTGTATTAAAAAGCCAGCAATGTTAAAAAGAAGGAGAAAGCAAATGCAATACCAATTAAATCTTTACTGTTTGGCAACTCTAAAATGTGCGAACGGTTTTCAATTTTGTTGGAAGCCGACGAATTTTACAAATGGTCATTCAATCATTATCCATTTCTTATACAAACAATAATTGTTGTTTTCCACTGTTTTTTCATATGTCTGTCCGTTTCCTCCAAAAGAAAAAATATTTATTATTATTTTAGTTTTATAGGTCCTTTAATGTTAATATTATATAAAAATTATATACATATATATTTAGCAATAATGTTTATTTTTTGAATGAAATCCGTCAAAATTGTCCACGTGATTTTGTTGTGTTTTTTTTTTTTTTTCTTAGATTTATTCCTTTACATCTCTGTTTTTGGTAGTGCAACAAAAAAAGTAATTAATTAAGTACCCATACAACTATTTGGATTTTGTAAAAATCTTTGTAGTTTTTTTTTTTAATGACAAATATTATTTCATGTTATTTTATATTATTTTTGGATTTACTTTATACATACTACATACTTTTCTTTTTTTGCATAAAAATAAAGAAAATTTTACTTTAATTTTGATAAAAATTTGTGAAAATTTTGTAATTTATTGGGTCTGTTCGCTAAGTTTTTCATACAAAACAAGTAAGTAACGTCTAAAGTCGTGCGGGATCGACTATATTATACCCTTCACCACTATGTAGACCAACATTACCATCTCAACTACGTCAAATTTGCTGGGAGCTATATAAAAGTTTGCATATGGGAAATATGAAGCGAAGAAATTTTAATGCATTGTACAAAAGAGCTTTTATGATTTATCAGGTAATACATATGTATTCGAGATATAGGACAATTTAAGTAATATTTTGAATTTTTGTTACTCAGCAGTGGCGACTTTACAAGGATAATGGTTAGATATCGCCAAGATATGTGGTCAAGTGTGGATTGTGATATATTATTTGGTCAAGTCGGGCGACTGGGAGCCTTATTTAAAACTCAACCGTTCTGTGGAAATTCATGACAGAATTTTCTGTAAAATGTGGGAATTTTAGCCATATTTGTATAAACCGGAAGAATGAATATATGGAGGCTTTATCTAAATCAGAACCACATTAGAATTAAATTGACACACTTAAATATCATATTAAATATATCCTCTGTGAACTATATATAATCTGAACCGATAAAATTTGACATGCATAGTTAGAATAATAATTCTGCTATCTCTGGCAAATTTCACCTAAATAGCAGTATAACTTTGGCCCCCGTGGTCATATGAATGTAAATCGGACGAAAGATATACATACGGGAGCTATATCTATTCTAGCTATTTCTAAATCTGAACCGATTTCAATCAAATTTGCCAAACATTGTTACAATGTCAATTCTACTCTCTGTGTTACACTTACCGATACTATTCTACCAAATTTGGTACACTTATCGATACTAACGTACTCCTTGTGCAAAGTTTTAAACAAGTCAGGGCAAAACTCTGGCTTTGGAAGCCATATAAGACCTCTGGCTTTTTAAGCCATATAAGTGCAAATCGGACGAAATATCTATATATCGGAGCTATATCTAAATCTGAACCGAATTCAACCAAATTTGGTACACTTACCGATACTATTAAACGTACTCCTTGTGCAAGTCAGAGCAAAACTCAGGCTTTGGAAGCCATATAAGTCCAAATCGGACGATAGATATATATGGGAGCTATATCTAACTCTGAACCGATTTTAACTAAATTTGAGGTACATAACGACAACATTAAACGTACCCCTTGTGGAAAATTTTAAGCAAATCACGGCAAACCTCTGGCTTTTGAGGCCATATAAGTGCAAATCGGATGAAAGATATATATGGTAGCTATTTCTAAATCTTAACCGATTTCAATCAAATTTGGCAAGCATTTGTAGAATGTCAATTCTACTCTCTGTGCAAAATTTCATGAAAATCGGTAGTAAACTTTGGGCTCTGTGGTCATAATAGGTTGGCTGGACACATTCTTTTTGTCAAAATTCGTTTTTATTATTCAACATAGTTCCCTTCAAGAGCGATACAACGATTACAACGACCTTCCAATTTTTTGATAACATTTTGATAGTACTCCTTCGGTTTTGACTGAAAATAGGTCTCAGTTTCGGCGATCACCTCTTCATTGCAGCCAAATTTTTTCCCTGCGAGCATCCTTTTGAGGTCTGAGAACAAGAAAAGTCGCTGGGGGCCAGATCTGGAGAATACGGTGGGTGGGGAAGCAATTCGAAGCCCAATTCATGAATTTTTGCAATCGTTCTCAATGACTTGTGGCACGATGCGTTGTCTTGGCGGAACAACACTTTTTTCTTCTTCATATTGGGCCGTTTTGCCGCGATTTCGACCTTCAAACGCTCCAATAACGCCATATAATAGTCACTGTTGTTTCCCTTCTCAAGATAGTCGATAAAAATTATTCCATGTGCATCCCAAAAAACAGAGGCCATTACTTTGCCAGCGGACTTTTGAGTCTTTCCACGCTTCGGAGACGGTTCACCGGTCGCTGTCCACTCAGCCGACTGTCGATTGGACTCAGGAGTGTAGTGATGGAGCCATGTTTCATCCATTGTCACATATCGACGGAAAAACTCGGGTGTATTACGAGTTAACAGCTGCAAACACCGCTCAGAGTCATCAACACGTTGTTGTTTTTGGTCAAATGTGAGCTCGCGCGGCACCCATTTTGCACAGAGCTTCCGCATATCCAAATAATGATCAATGATATGACCAACACGTTCCTTTGATATCTTTAAGGCCTCTGCTATCTCGATCAACTTCATTTTACGGTCATTCAAAATCATTTTGTGGATTTTTTTGATGTTTTCGTCGGTAACCACCTCTTTCGGGCGTCCACTGCGTTCACCGTCCTACGTGCTCATTTCACCACGCTTGAATTTTGAATACCAATCAATTATTGTTGATTTCCTTGGGGCAGAGTCCGGAAACTCAATATCAAGCCAAGTTTTTGCTTCCACCGTATTTTTCCCCTTCAGAAAATAGTATTTTATCAAAACACGAAATTCCTTTTTTTCCATTTTTTCACAATAACACAAAAAATTTAGAAATCAAAAAGCACTAAATTTGGTGCTAAAAGCACAAAATTAGCATCACTGCACATAGATGTCGCACAATGCCTACAGCTTTGGTATTACCGACGTTGCGGTCGAAGCGCTGTTTTGATAAATTCTTTATAAAGGCATCGGCAGTTATAATTTCAAATTGTCTGGCAAAAAATTTAATGGAATGAAAACATTTATAAAAAAGAACATTTATTACTACAAAGTAGGTTTTAAATCCTATTTTCTTTACGTTTCGTAAAGTCGGTAGAGAACTGAACTGGGTGACGCCGACGCATACTGTATGATATTTGAGAAAAGTGCCGACAAAAACTGGATGATATTAGAGAAATTTTCCTCGTGGCTGCCACCTACTTACGCAGTTTCGCTTCACAGTTTCGTCCTCTAGTCTTTTTATTCTCTCTGCCCACGTTAATAAAACACTATTGTACATGGCAGGTTTAAGGCGTTGCTAAATTTCCTTTAGGTAAAAACGTCTTCTGTTCTAACATTTAGCCTATTTCGAAACCTCCATGAAAATGTTGCAATGCACAGTACAATCTGTTATATGGGACTTTGGTAATTTGAAAAGAAGTTGATTGCAAATATTTTTCACATGTTTGTTTCCAAGTCAGGACATCTTAAAAGCCCCTGATTTCTATTCTTTTTTCAGTGCCATCTATTGTTTCGTTATGACTGCCACCAAAAGCATTTCGTTTATTTTTGAATTCATTTTTACTTTTTTAGGCGATTGTCAAAGAGTTGCCATATGTAAAGTTAAATTTGTTTCACAATGCCACGAATTTATCTGCAAATTGACAATTTTGCTTATCCCAACAATTATTGAATATTTCATATGATAGTGTAAAATAGTAAAGTTTGTGCTAAAACTGATTTCAAAAAGTGTTTCCCCGTATCCCAAAAAGACATTTTATCATAAATCAAGGCGTCAATGTCACAAAAGCACTAACTAATACCAACCCCAAAGTCTCAACCCCCCACCACCCTCTCCAATTACAACCAAAATAAAATGTCATTCAACCCCCTTTTCTACAACTACCATTCAGAAATATGTACTACGGCTAATGTGAGTATTTAATGTCACAGACAGAGACCATGCGCTCTCCCAACAAGCAAAGAGACACTCTCGTTGTTCACACGAGTTAAAGAGAGAAAATTAAATCAGAGTACCAAGAAAATTTCCCAGCCCCAACAGAGAGGATTCCCAGAGCATACAAACACATGCACACTTATACGCACTATAAGCCTCAAAATGGGAAACAAAACTCCCAAAAAAAAAACAAAATACCACAAAAAAGCCCGGACAAAAAAGCCAAGTTAACACATACACATATGGGACATGAAGCTAAAGTGATGAAGTCGTCGTCGGGGAATGGCAATACGACCGCCAACAACAACAGTAGCACTTGTGAGCACAAAAAGGACAAATGAAGGAAAGACTCTAAAGAATTTTTACAAAAACCGGTTAATAAATTAAAAAAGCCCAAAGAAGAAGGCGGTGTATGTGAATAGAAAATTGTGAGAAAATTAAAAAAAGAAAATAATTTGCAAATAAAACTAAATGGTGTGAAAAAAATCTAAACAAAGAAAGTGTGATTAAAAATACTATAAAAATCAAGGAAAATTATATTTCTTAATTAAAACTAAAATAAAACAACTAAAAATCTAGTGGATTAAACATTCCTTTGGCAACCAAAAAAAAAACAAGAACCACATAAAAAAACCCCTTCCACCGCCAAGCTAATTTAAAATTTGCTATAAATTTTTTTCTTCCATAATTTTTACAATGACAATGCATACAACAACAAATATATATTTCTAAAAACCCTTCCAATAGATACAGGATTCTCTACAAGGATAATGTTACTCCTTAAAGCAAACCAACATCGTAAGCCAATATTGCCTGAAATAAAGAGGATGACTTGGAGTATTCTTTACATCGATTAGGTGTGTATGGGTTATTCTGAGTGGGTGGGTCTTTTCACTTTGATGATAAATGGTTGTTATTGCCAATGCTAACAAAGATATTTCCATTTTTTTCTTTCAATTTTTTGAATTTAAAAATAATTGTTTTTGGGCGGTTTTTGTTTCTAAGTTATTTCCTGTACATCATTTTGATGGAACAGTAAAATAAGGGACCAGCCGAATATTACATGTTCGGTCGGTATATGAAGGGACCGAATAACTTTTAAAATGTAGGACTTTGCATACCGAATACGAATATTTATATATTCATTGAGACACCGAAAAAATATATTGACCATATATTAAAGATTATGTAACCTAAATTTTGGTATACGCAAATAACACAATATTAGTATGTAAATATAACCATAGCGATAGGCCGTAGGCGAATACTTGTTTACGTGTACTTCTTTTCGGGAAATCCAAAATCCGCGACGGAATACCGTGACGGCTAGCGACGTGTTGCCAAATTAAAATCTTTTCTAATTCCTTAGCGGAAAATGTTATAGTGTTGCCACCACTCATCATTTTTTTGCTGCTTGTACTACTTTCACACTAGACAGGAAATCCTCGAAAACGAGGATTTTGGCTGTAATCCTCCTAGATATCAGTAGATTTGCAATAGGCAAATATCAGCTGGCACGTAGAGGATTTCAACAAAATCACTTTCAAAATCCCCTATACTGCCTTATGCAACTGTGATTTTAGTACTTAAAATGCTCTTTTTGCAACCCTGCCCCAATTTTCCTTGTAGAGGAATGTGTGTGTGCGCGTGCAGATACGGGTTTGTGCATGGCTGAACAAGAAGGTTAATCATAGGCCCATATGATTACAATTTTTTTATTTCGACAAAATTTTAAGATGTCAAAATCATATGTTTATGGTGATTGCAGCTCTCCAAATGAGACTGCATAACAAATGCATCTCAAACAAACTCGCGCATTCATAGCTGGAGAATTGTTCAAAGATGACTTGAGTATCTTGATAACATATTCCAGACCCAAAATACCACGCACATCCGTTTTTAAACTGCATCATAAACTGTTTTTGTTAATAGATGGCAAAGATCCATTTGACTGACTTCAATTCTTAACTTTGGTGGGTATTATAGTCTTATTTGTCTCATATCGGCGTTCCTCGGATGAATTATCCACTTCACAATCACTCATAGGTGACGCAATTAAATTTGAACCTTTATTTTTCTCTGGATTTGAATTATTTTTTCAGGACAATTGAAAGAATAAATAATTGCCACTTTTACCAATGCCATACACCGAAAGAATTTTCTTCGTAAAAGGAACGAAAAATTTCGTTAAAAGTACGAAATTTGTCTTTGTTTTACAACCAAAGAAAGTTTTCATTAAAAGTACGAAATATTTCGTACTTTTTACGAAAAAAGTTCTTCCAAAATTTTCGTAGTTTGTACGAAAAAAATTCGTACTTTTTATGAAGAATCTTCGTAATTTTTATGATAAATCTTCGTACTTTTTATGAAACAATTTCGTTTATTTTATGAAAATGTTTCGTACTTTTTATGAAAAATTTTCGTAGTTTTTATGAAAAATTTTCGTACTTTTTATGAAAAACTTTCGTACTTTTTTTTCAAAAATGTTTGAACTTTTAGAAAAAAAATTATAGTCGAAAGTGCATTTGGTTATAGTTACAAGTGTGAAAAATGACATCACTACTTTACATCTTAAGTTTTTGAATAATTTTTAGTTTTATTGCTTCACTTTTATTCATAGCGCGCTATCACCCAAATGAGAAGTAGCATAGACTTGCATAAAAAATAGAATAAAGGATTACACTCAAGCACATTATAAAAGACAATTTAATGCCGCGAACGGAAATTTTACAACTTCAATGAAACTTCTTCGTTATTTCTAAGAAAATGTTTCGTACTTTTTATGAAGACATTTCAACGCAGAATGTTTCGTAAAATATTCGTAAAAACTTCTTCACAAAATTCATGAAATTTGAAGAAAGTTTCGCTAAAAGTACGAACTTTTTACGAAGAAAAGTTAATGTAGAATATTTCGTAGAAGTTTCGTATATTCGTAAAATATTCTTCGTAAAATTTACGAAAATGAATGAAAATTGTGTTATTTTAATGAAGAATTCACGAATAATAGTTAATGAAGAATTCTTCTTAAAATTAACGAAGAGAATTCTTTCGGTGCACGATTCTTTTATCAGCTGATTTTGACTTCTTAAAATTGTAAACAACATATTGAAATTTGTTGTTTTTGTTATCGTGATTCAACCTCCTTATTCAGCCATGGGTTTGTGTTTGTATTGATATATTTACAAACAGCTGTTAAATCCTCAAATCTAAGAAATCTCGTTATTTTGCCAGTCCGAACACTTGAGATTTGTAAAGAGATTTTGCTTGTAAATAGCGAGATTTCGTGTCTAGTGCGAACGTAATATTGGCCGCGTTGAAATTATTTAGATATAGCTCCCATATATATCTTTCGCCCGATATGCACTTATACGGCCCTAGAAGCCTGAGTATTACCCCAATTTGGTTGAAATTTTGCACTAGGAGTACAATTGGTAGTATAGTCAAATGTGCAAAATTTTATTGAAATCGGTTCAGATTTAGATATAGCTCCCATATATATCTTTCGCCCGATATGGACTAATACGGTCCCAGAAGCCAGAGTTTTACTCCAATTTGGTTGAAATTTTGCACAGGGAGTAGAATTAGCATTGTAGCTATGCGCGCCAAATTTAGTTGAAATCGGTTCAGATTTAGATATAGCTCCCATATATAGCTTTCGCCCGATTTACACTCATATGACCACAGAGACCAATTTTTTCCTCCGATTTAGTTGAAATTTTGCACAGGGAGTAGAATTAGCATTGTAGCTATGCGTGCCAAATTTAGTTGAAATCGGTTCAGATTTAGATATAGCTCCCATATATAGCTTTCGCCCGATTTACACTCATATGACCACAGAGACCAATTTTTTCCTCCGATTTAGTTGAAATTTTGCACAGGGAGTACAATTAGCATTGTTGCTATGCGTGCCAAATTTGGTTGGAATCGGTTCTGATTTAGATATAGCTCCCATATATATGTTTTTCTGATTTCGACAAAAATGGTCAAAATACCAATATTTTCCTTGTAAAATCGCCACTTCTTAGTCGAAAAGTTGTAAAAATGACTCTAATTTTCCTAAACTTCTAATACATATATATTGAGTGATAAATCATAAATAAATTTTTGCGAAGTTTCCTTAAAATTGCTTCAGATTTAAATGTTTCCCATATTTTTTTACTAACATTGTGTTCCATCCTAGTGCATTAGCAGACTTAAATTTTGAGTCTATAAATTTTGTAGAAGTCTATCAAATTCTGTCCAGATCGATTGATACGTAAATGTATGTATTTGGGACAAGCCTTTATATATAGCCCCCAACACATTTGACGGATGTGATATGGTATCGAAAATTTAGATCTACAGAGTGGTGCAGGGTATAATATAGTCGGACCCGCCCGACTTTAGACTTTCCTTACTTGTTTTATTTAAAGAAATAATCTTTAAATTAAATTTGGATTAGATCTTATTTTGAAGATTTTGCATTTTTCATTTACACCCATTTTCATGAAGCTCCGTTAGTGCTCCGTTAGCTAACGAACTTTTAAACCGTACCATGGACATATATGTCATCTTGCCTATATATTCCACATGCCAGTTAGAAATTTAACTGCTGAAAATTTTTCAGTTAAAGTTAACCGGAGAGAAGATATTTGCAATTTACTTTCTGTTAACTGGCAGTTAAAGTCTAACGGAGCTACAAGAAAGTGGCCGTTAAAGTTGTTTTTAAACGTACTTGTTATAATTTGAATTTTTAAACTGACATTACACACAAATTCTTTGGAGGAAAATGTTTCGCCCATCGCAATGGTTATGTTTACACACTTTAACATCTAAGAAATTTTCGTTGTTCTAAAATTGCAGTTCCCTGAAAAGAAATTATTGTTTGCCTGCATTGGCGCGACAACTAAAAGTTGGATTTATATTTGGCAGACAGCAATTTTTAATTTTGTCAGGATTTTCATATTTTTCTTTCTATTTCAAAGTCAAGATTTCTATAGGGAATCTATGTACATACTCGTATAATAAAAGTTTTGTATAATGATTTGTGATTCTGGTGAAGGAACACATTGTCAACTTCCACTTGATCCGCTTTGGCCTGATATTTGGCCAGTGTGACCGTTAGGTTAGGTTAGGTGGCAGCCCGATGTATCAGGCTCACTTAGACTATTCAGTCCATTGTGATACCACATTGGTGAACTTCTCTCTTATCACTGAGTGCTGCCCGAACCATGTTAAGCTCAAAGACAAGGGACCACCGTTTTTATAGCCGAGTCCGAACGGCGTTCCACATTGCAGTGAAACCATTTAGAGAAGCTTTGAAACCCTTAGAAATGTTATCAGCATTACTGAGGTGGGATAATCCACCGCTGAAAAACTGTTTGATGTTCGGTCGAAGCAGGAATCGAACCCACGACCTTGTGTATGCAAGGCAGACATGCTAACCATTGCACCATTAGTTTATAATTTCTATCTGTCCGAGTTCACTATACACCTCTTACACCAAAAAATTGTATATTACGCCATTGACCTTTTTGAATTGAGCAAGGAATACGTAATCCAATGACAATCTGTCACTACTTGAAAACGCTGCAGACAACGCTTAAGCAAAGTTAAGTCTTAGGCCTCTTAAGATCCTCTACAAAATTCAGTAATCATTTCTCCCGGAAGTCTGTATACTCCAGATAAAGTTCAGCGAATGGCGTGCTTGTGTATCGCAGGTGCTTTCAGAAAGAAAAGAACAGATTCCTATAATGTCATCCTGCATATATTGCTTTTAGACATACTGGCCAAATAGTCAGCTGCAATAACGACTGTACGGTTGCGCGAGCTTCCGCTGTGTTCGAAAAAATCGCGCGATCACAGTTTGGTCCTCCAAATAATGCCAGATGTGCCAAACGTAGTGGATTACTCCCTAGCGAAACCGCTTTTCAACAAAAAGTTTGAAACTAAATTCCCAACAATGCGGCGTGGAGCACACAGACCCCTGGGAATAAACGTTATATAGTTTTCTACACTGATAGCTCCAAATTGAATGGACAAATTGGTTTCGGAGTATATTCTAAAGTCCTGGAACTTCGAATAACAATTGCTTAAGGTTGAATTACATATCATGCGTTAATCCGTGCGTTGATGGAAGGGTTGATTTTTCAGTTTGAATCACTCTAACCAATCTGTTGCTTTCGAAGAGAAAATTCAACTCTTCAATCAACGGACGCATAAACGCATGGCATGTAACTAAACCTTTAATCACTGTAGTGTTTTTCAGGCTTAAATATTAGCAATAAGAGAGGTGGCGGATTGGGTGAAAAGTAATGTTCCAACAAATGTATTAAAATCCTTGGACTTTGTGATTCTTAAATCAAAAACGGCCACCAACTGCCGTAAATCTCTAAACGAGATGGCTGAACAGTACAATATTAACCTAATATGGGTGCCTGGCCACTAGAGTGACCGCAACTTATATAGGGCAAAAAAAAATGTCGGAATCTTGTTCGCCTTAACCCCACAAAACGAATCCCCTTTCCAGATATTGGGATAACCAAAATTTGAGCCCGATTAAACGACGTTAACAAAATCTATTCCAATTCCTAGCCTGAAAATGATATAATGTTGCCATCGCTTATCAAGTTTTTGAACTCACCACTAAGCATTGTTGTTGCTTAATCACGTAGAAATCCTTTTTTCCTGAAATACCTCAACAAATAACAAAATATTGCCTGTTTTTATTGAACTCCTTTATCAAATATTGAAAATCATGCTATATTTACGATCAAAAACTTTCGAAAGAAGAAAGGAGGAAATTTTCGCCGACTAAGCAAAGTTTCGAGAAAGCACTTATTGAATTTTTTTAAATTTTCAATTAAAAAATTAATTGATACAATTAACTATTTAATCAAACTCGGAAGTGTAAGTCAGTTAAAAAAAATATGGACATTTTTTTTTAAAATTTCATTTAATTAATTGTTTTTTTGAAGCAATTAATTCTTGAATCACACTAAAAAGGATTACAAATAGTTATAGAAAGTGATTGAAATATAGTATAGTGGTTAAAAATAGTTTAATTTTCAATTAAATAATTAATTGAATTTTGCAATCAATATCAATTAAAAATTTAATTGAGTCAATCAAAAAATTAATTGAAATTTGCTAACAAAATCAATTAATTTTTTGTTAAAACTGTGGTTGACACTATCATTTTCGTGATTGAAGACATTTCAATTAAAAAATTAATTGGATCAATTATCAGGAAATTTTGTTTTGTGTGTAGGTAGAATGTCTTCATTACCGACAGCCAATTAAAAATGTAATTGATGCAATTATTTTGTGTAATAAATTTTTCGATTGATTAAAAATGAAAATGGAATCAGTGAACTCGATATATATTTTTAGTGTAATCACTGACATTGTCGACAAATTAGTCAGTAGTTTGTCGACATAGCGTTTGCCGACGCGAATTTTTAGCTTCCTATAGCAAATACACCCTTCCTCACACAAAAAAATTTTTTTCTGATTCAATCACGAAATTAATTGATCCAATTAATTTTTTAATTGAAATGTCTTCAATCACAGAAATGATAGTATCAATTAAAAAATTAATTGACAGTCAATTAAAAAATTAATTGATCCAATTAAAAAATTAATTGATACTATTAATTTGTGTGATTGATTTTTATTTCAATTAAAAAATTTGTTGATTCAATTAAATTTTTAATTGAATATTTTTTAAAACTCAATTAAGATTTTAATTGGAAAAATTTTCGTGAATTTTTTTTCTGTGCTATAGCAAATACAAGCATTCGCCAAAACGATAGCCGCTATAGTATATTTATGTCCCAGCAAAAAAAATTGAAAATTGTTCCAAAGGCACAACTTTTAAAGCACTTCCAAAAATGTCTTCCCAAAGATATTCTTTATTTTAACTACCACCAATGTGGTATCACAATGGTAAGTGAGCTTGATACATCGGGTTGCCACCTAACCTAACCTAAAATTTTAACTACACAGAAAGTTATTTTAATTAAATTTTTTATAACTTGTCATTTTATATGTTTAATGTATAATTTGAAATTTTTTTGTTTGTGTTAAAAATAGAGTTCAAATTAATAAAATGGTACAAATTATTTAAATTTTGTAGAAACAAATAAATCCAATTAATAAAAATTGCAAATATTTGTGGTCAAACGTCTTAATGCGCATCCAAACACTGAATTCGGATCATTCCTTAGGAAATGATGCAAATTCAGTGTAACGTGTGTTGAAATGGTTGACATCCGTCCTATGACAAATCCATGTTAAATTCATCGCTTCTGACCCAATTTTGCACCACTTTCCGATCCGAAAAGTAAATTTTTTCACGAAAAATGTTCCAATTAAAATTTTAATTGAGTTTTAAAAAATATTCAATTAAAATTTTAATTGAATCTACAAATTTTTTAATTGAAGCAAAAATCAATCACACAATTAATAGTATCAATTAATTTTTTAATTGGATCAATTAATTTTTTAATTGACCTTCAATTAATTTTTTAATTGATACTATAATTTCTGTGATTGAAGACATTTCAAATAAAATATTAATTGGATCAATTAATTTCGTGATTGAATCAGAAAATTTTTTGTGTGTACTTTTTTCCTGGGATTTTAAATTAAATCGACTAACGGTATTTTTCCTACATAAATAAGCAAAACAGATCTACTGAAACAAAAACAAAATTAATTTCTATTATTTCCTTAACCATTTTATAATCTAAACACACTTAAAAAAAAAGTGAACTCTATATTTCACTAAAGCCAATTTAACTTTCGTTTAGTTCATGGAATTATTATGTTTGGAGAAAGTTGCCTCTACTCTAATAGTTTTTTGTGTACGTTAGTTAAATTAACTAAAATATACACAAATGAAGGATAGAGATTGACTAAATTCGTGTCTTCCACAAAATAGTTCAATATTTCTTTAAATTTTTAAATTTTACTACAAATGCGTTCGTCATGAACTTCGTATGTCACTAAAGACATTCTTGCAATTTTGAACTCCAATTTTTTCCTTCAAACTACAAAATTTTCTTTAACAAGTGAAAAAATTTAATTATGTCTAATAAATTTTCTTGAATTTGTCGAAAAATATTTACTTATTTTTATGACATCGGCGTGATGCCAGCGTTTGTTATACTGTTTAATTAAAGTTTTCTAAAAATAATCAAAATGTTCTACAATTAACCGAAATTTTTCTTCCTGGTGGGTTCACTGTTTTTTTCAGTGCACCTGTGGCTATTTTGGGGCAAAATGTTTATCGTCTCCAATAGTCTCAAAAAATTTCCCCTTCATATCACATGGAAATCAAACTCTATTCGGTTTGCCATTGCCGCCAACAATTCAAAGAATCGGTGGTACACTTACATTTGACAAATACAGTAACAGCAGTAACAACAAAGTAATCATATCATTGCCAACAAATAAAACTCACCACCCAACATCCAAATTCCTAACGAGAAAAAGACACAAATACTCCCTCTTACAAATGTACACATACACTCGCACACACATACATACCCTAAGAAAATTCCCATTAGTGTGTTATGCCTTCGAATATATGCGAACACTCATACAAAATTCTAAGAAAAAGCGCCTGAGCATAAAATATTCGCGCCAACGAAATTAAAAAAGTACCCACCCTTAAACTTTATCCAAAAAAAAAAAGAAATTCGACTAAACGTAAAATGATTAGGGTGATGGGGAGTGGAGAAATGGGAATACACACAAAAAATGCACACACATTGTTTTGTAGATTTGAGCGCCAAAAATATGCAAGGCCTTACCAAAACAAAAGGCCTATGAGATGGATATCAAACAAAACAATGTTAACGTTACATTTTTGGTTTAAGTTGGCAACTATACCATGGATAGGAGCGATAACGGCAAATAATGAATGAGAGGCTTGATAAATGAAGAGAAATGGTGCAAGTTCTACAAGAACTAACAACGCTTTTTGTTCTGTAAATGTCAATAAATTTTACTTCCAGTTGCACCGAAATTATTCATAATTTGTTATATTCAACTTGAAGTTTATCATAAAATTTGCGGTTTATTCGACCAATACCAGTATCAAAAAATTACCATTGCGATTTGGAAAATAGAGATTGAGGAAAATTGGTCGTTTTGCGAACTCGTAACCCAGAACCGGGGCTCAAAGCCGTAGTGCATTGGTTAAGTTAGGTTAGGTGTAGTGGCAGGCCGATATTGTTAGTTTCGCTTAAACTGTTCAGTGCATTGTGATAACACATACCAATGAGTGCTGCTCGATTCAATGTTAAGCTCGTTTCAAAGGGGCATCCTCTTATAGCCGAGTCCCAACGACGTGTCAGATTACTATGAAGCTTTAATGCACTCAGAAATGTCACCAGCAATAAATAATCCGCCGCTGAAAAAAAACTTTATTATGGATTATCCCCTCTCCGTAATGATGGTGACATTTTCGATAGTCCCAAAACTTTTTTCAGTGGTTTTACCGTAATGTGAGACGGCGTTGGGACTCGACTACCTTGTCATTGAGCTAAACATAGTTTTTTTAGTTTTAAAATATTTTTATTAAAACAAAATACCATTGAAAATTTAATAACTACATTAAGTGATAGAATAAAAACAAGTATATACGGCCGCAAGTTCGGCCAGGCCGAATCTTATGTACCCACCACCATGGATTGCGTAGAAACTTCTACGAAAGACTGTCATCCACAATCGAATTACTTGGGTTGTGGTATCTTAGAACTCCTTATTCCTACATGGTTGTTGGATACCATATACTAACATCACGTACCAAATTTCAACCGAATGGGAAGAATTTTGCTCTTCCAAGGGGCTCTGGAGGTCAAATCTGGGGATCGGTTTATATGGGGCCTATATATAATTATGGACCGATATCGACCAATTTTTGCATGGGAGTTTGAGGCCATATATTAACACCACGTACCAAATTTCAACTGAATCAGATGAATTTTGGTCTTCCAAGAGGTTCCGGAGGTCAAATCTGGTGATCGGTTTATATGGGGGCTATATATAATTATGAACCGATGTGGACCAATTTTTGCATGGTTGTTATAGACCATATACTAACATCACGTACCAAATTTCAACCAAATGGCAAGAATTTTGCTTCTCTTAGCGGCCTCGCAAGCCAAATCGGGGGATCGGTTTATATGGGGGCTATATATAATTATGGACCGATGTGGACCAATTTTTGCATGGTTGTTAGAGACCATATACTAACACCATGTACCAAATTTCAGCCGGATCGGATGAAATTTGCTTCTCTTAGGGGCCTCGCAAGCCAAATCGGGGGATCGGTTTATATGGGGGCTATATATAATTATGGACCGATGTGGACCAATTTTTGCATGGTTGTTAGAGACCATATACTAACACCATGTACCAAATTTCAGGCGGATCGGATGAAATTTGCTTCCCTTAGGGGCCTCGCAAGCCAAATCGGGGGATCGGTTTATATGGGGGCTATATATAATTATGGACCGATGTGGACCAATTTTTGCATGGTTGTTAGAGACCATATACTAACACCATGTACCAAATTTCAGGCGGATCGGATGAAATTTGCTTCCCTTAGGGGCCTCGCAAGCCAAATCGGGGGATCGGTTTATATGGGGGCTATATATAATTATGTACCGATGTGGACCAATTTTTGCATGGTTGTTAGAGACCATACACTAACACCATGTACCAAATTTCAGCCGGATCGGATGAAATTTGCTTCTCTTAGAGGCCTCGCAAACCAAATTTTGGAGTCCGTTTATATGGGGGCTATACGTTAAAGTGGACCGATATGGCCCATTTGCAATACCATCCGACCTACATCGATAACAACTACTTGTGCCAAGTTTCAAGTCGATAGCTTGTTTCGTTCGGAAGTTAGCGTGATTTCAACAGACGGACGGACGGACGGACGGACATGCTCAGGTCGACTCAGAATTTCACCACGACCCAGAATATATATACTTTATGGGGTCTTAGAGCAATATTTCGATGTGTTACAAACGGAATGACAAAGTTAATATACCCCCCATCCTATGGTGGTGGGTATAACAAAGGGTATGATATAGTCGGCCCCGCCCGCTACTGAATTAGTAAACGTAAGCATTTGTTGCACCCTCAAAAAAAATCGCTTCTTTAACATATGTTCCAAACATATTTTGCAGGAAGCACATATATTATTGGATACTGCCGAAACATTAATATGTTTGTTTTATGTGAACATATTATATGTTTGGAAGCATTTTTAGCCAAAAATATTATATGCTTGGAAGAATTTTTCCCAAACACGATTGTGCTCATTTCCTAACATACTCGTAATTTTCACTTCCACGAATTTTTTTAGTTCTTGGCACCTTTTTCTGTAATACAAATAATGTTGAAGAAATTATTCACTTTTATAAATTTTTTAAATTTTACCTTTCGCCTGCACGGAGAATCGAACCGAGAACCATACAGTTTGTAAGCCAACACACTATCCACTGGGCTACGTAGCTGTTATAGTCACCATTAGATTATTATAGTTATAAGTTACATTTATATAGCATAGTTTGCAGCGCCCACGAGCCCATGCAAACATAATATTATTTAACAGAAACATACATTTGTTTGCCACGTGGAGCAGTGGTTAGCATGTCTGCCTTGCATGCAAAGGGTCGTGGGTTCAATCCCTGCTCCGACCGAAAACTTTTTTTTATTTACACATACAGTCGAAGCTCTGTTTAACGAATATCCCATTTAGCGAAAATCCAATTTAACGAACGTCCAAATTCTTAACATTGAGTATTCTAAATAACGAACGGTTGACCAAAATGTACGTTCGATTTAACGAAAATGCTTTTAATCTTAAAAAAATAAACAACAAAAAATCAGCAATATTTGACGATTATGCACTGAAAAAAAATATGCCCGGTTCCAAAGATTTTGTCTTTACTTTAAAAATTTTGGGATTGATTCCGAGCCAAAGAAGCGGAGAATATAAGTAAGGATACTTTTAAGACGCAATTCTCTTTTAAATTTGGGTTTTGTGTACTTACTTCTAGGAAGCAAATTTTAATTTTTCGCTTTTTCAGCTTTTTTTCTTCATATGCTATCAAAGTCCTTTAAAAACGAGTTAACGACAACTTTACTTTTCAAATTAAGGTCGACTTCCAGTAGAAATTATGGTATGTTTCAAGTAAAAGACGTATTTGAAATAAAGTGTTGAAAAACATGTCCTATATTTGACCGATTTTTTGCTTTGTAGTCAAGATGCAAAAAGACAACATATTTAAAGACAATTCCATTAAATTTAAAGAATTTTTCTGAATTATTAAAGTCAAGTTGACCTTAGCCCAAACATTTTTTCTTTCATGTTATGATACCAATTTTTAAGTGAAATCACTTAATTATAAGGACAATACGACATTATTGAAAAGTTTATCGGCTTTTGGCCAAGGAAAAAAACTTTATATTAGAGAAATGCGTCTTCTTTGCTAAGCAAAATTTGCATTCGTATTTTAAAGACATGAAATCTTTGACCTCACGACAATATTTTTTTCAGTGTGAGAATGGCTTAAGTCCTTCGAAAATCCACAAAGTACGGCATTCCCAAGATATTTAGATTCCATCAACTGTTTGGAAACACATATTCAATGGCCGGGTAACTACACTGAAAAAAATAGTTACGTTATATTAAAGATTACGCATGCTAAATTTTAGAATGCGAAATTTACAAAATATTAAGGACATATTTCATTAAAACAATGAAATTGTAATTTTTTTCATTAAATTTAGGACACAAATTTTGTAAATTTGCGTCCCTCCGTTAAAGTCGCATGTCCTTGAACTAAGGCTAATTTTTCTTAGAGTAAAGAAACACATTTTTTAAATTAACTGAAATATTGAAACTTTAGATTTAAGATAAAAACGCTTCAAATATAGACTAAAACTTATTTTGAGGATTTAGCGTCTTTGGTTTAAAGGTTTTTTGGAATTAAGAAAAAATTTTTTAATTTGAAGTATCCGTTATAATTTGCAGTTTTAAAGTGACATTTGTTTGTACGTGAGTGCCTTTATTAATAAACCGCGAAAAGAGAATGAATATTTGATAAATGAGATCTGTATCTTAATTTTAATTTTATTAATCCTAGATTTAAAGCCAGATATGTCGCTAAAAAATTTCTTTATTTTAAAGAAGCCGCATCTTTGGCTCGGAACCAATACCAAAATCCTTAAGGAAAGGTCAAAATCTTTGGATCGAAGTAAACTTTTTTTTTGAGTGTAGGTAAAGTTAGGCTAGATAGAGGCAGCTTCGCTACAGGAAAGCTTCTGCTCGAAAAGTATGGAAGGGACCAGTCACTTTAACACGAGTTTATCATTGAGGGGGTACATTTACACTGCAGAACACGGCTTGGACTCATTCCAAAGGACATGACCTGGGAGAACTTAGTAGGACTAGACAGGTCCTCATGAGCCAGTCTGGAACCGGTATTATTTTGATCATCCCAATTGCACCAGAAAGTAAATCTTTTGGAATATGTTGACCCATAGGTAAATGTCTAGATCCAAAAATTTTAAAAACCAAGAGAGTATAGTAATCAATAATAAATTATATGAAAAACTGCGACAAACTGGAGCAATGGTACTAGTCCTGTGATAGGTCCGTTATTGGAAATATGCACCAAATTTCCGTAGGATCGCCAGATGGACAAATGGTGAATTGTTCTCTTATTAATGAGTGCTACCCGATTCCACATTTAGCACAATGACAAGGAACCTCATTCTTATAGTTGAAGAGAGACTATGAAATACTCAGGCATGTTAACATCATTACTGAGAGGGATAAACTGCCGCCAAAAAACTTTTTTGGTGTTCGGTCGAAATGGTAACCTAGCATTGAGAGTACTTCTATGCCGACAAGAGCAGCAGAGTAATGGTACATACACTACGTTTTAGGAAGATGTTACTATCAACACTACCTATGCCTGGTCCATCTTGAAAACGGGGACTGGACTGGAAACAAATTAGGCAATTCGTCTAAGAAGTTAGAGCACACAAACATTGACATGGGACATGAGACAGCGAATCTTGAATCTTAACATTTAATATTCCCGTTCGATTTAACGAATTTTTCTAAATAACGAAAGGGCCTGACAATATATCGTTCGTTAAACAGAGCTTCGACTGTATATATTTATACTATATTAAATTTTTATAATGAAACTTCGAAATGTGGGTTATTAAAGATTTATAGTCAGTAACAGTGCTTGATATAAACGAAAGTGACTGATTTTTGGATAAAATATTATTTTTTATTGCAAAAATAACAATTTTGTAACAAAAAACAGTTTTTGGTACAAAACTTTAAAATTTGGAAATTTGGAAAAACTCTAACAAAAGAAGAACGTGGAGTCGAGTATAAACATATATAAATAATTTTATAATATAAACATAAATTTATTTAGGCGTGAACAGTTTTTTACTAGCATTTAACACCATCGCTCTAAAATGCCTGTTATTTTTCTTTAATAATTCATTTTAAAGAAAATAAACTTTTTAAATTGTTTTAGCTGTAAAACTCGAACTTAATGTCCGCTTTTATATTTGATGGTGCCCGTCAACTCCTCGTGGACTACTTATTAATAAAGAGGAACTAAACTTTGTTTTTATACATTTTACTGTGTAATTTTTCACTATTTCCCCCTTATTTCATATTACTGTCCTAACTCTAAAAAGAGTATAGGGCCCTTTCGTTAGTTTTATGAAGACCCCTGATTTCTTTTAACGAACCAAGAAAAAATTGAGCCCATAATGCCAAAATGATAAACAAAACACATGTCCACAGATACATAAAATGCTGCTCTCAAGGCGAAAACATATGCTGTTTGTTTTTCAAATGTCTATTCTCTTGGTTCCGAATGTCTATTCTCTTTATTCAAATTAAATAATATTTAGACTTAAGCATATCAAATTTTTGGCCTTATCATAAAACAGTTTTCCGAAAAACATACAAGCGGTTTCACAGAAATTGTTCTCTTTTGATTCTTTTGCTGTGTTATGTTGATATCATTCGTCAACTCTCCCGGTTTCCATCTCTATTTCTTTCTCTATAGTCTCTCTGTCGCTTTGAACATATGTATGTTTAGTCGAAATTTGTAAATTTATATATGTTTGCATTCACACATATGATTTTTATGAAACATTCATGCCCCAAACATAATATATTCTAACATATTAACATAGATGTCCCAAACATTTAGTGTTAGTTTAGGAACATTACATGTTCGCACTTAAATATATTGTGTTTTAAAATTGTGCCCGAAACACATTTTGTTTATATCGGAACATATGAAAAACATATTTTTCTAACAGTGTGGGTATGATTGCAATAGGGTTGGGAGAAAAAGCGTATTTTCATATTTACACGCAAAGAAAAAAAAAAACGTTTGGAAAACGTGTACCGAAAACGTTTTTCTTTTGTTAGAATTTTTTGAATTGCTTCGAAAATTTTAAACTTTTATCACCAAAAAAATTCGTTTGTTAGAAAATTTTTATTTTTTCAATAAAAAAAAGTTATTTTTGAAACAACAACAGAGTCCATTTCGTTTATATCAAACACAGCTCTTTTCTGACTTTTGGTCTTTAATAAAACACATTTTACAGTTCAAAATTTAATATAGTACAATGTAATGTCGAACATTTTTTCGGAATCTTCCGAACATATGTAGAATGTATGTAAAAAAAAAAACAAAAAAAAAACTTTGGTCGAAGCAGGGATCGAACCCACGACCCTTGGCGTGCAAGTCGGACGTAACAACCACTGCTCCACGGTGCCAAACTAAATATTTGTTTCTGATAAATAAACTTTGTTTATTCGGTTCGTGCACCCTCAAACAAAATCGCTTTTCTAACATATGTTCCAAACATATTTTGCAGGAAGCACATATATTATTGGATATTGCCGAAACATTATTATGTTTGTTTTATGTGAACATATTATATGTTTGGAAGCATTTTGAGCCCAAAAATATTATATGCTTGGAAGAATTTTCTCCCCAAGAAGATTGTGCTCATTCCCTCACATAATTTTCACTTCCCAAACATTTAGTGTTAGTTTAGGAACATTACATGTTTGCACTTAAATATATTGTGTTTAAAAATTGTGCCCGAAACACATTTTGTTTATATCGGAACATATGAAAAACATATTTTTCTAACAGTGCATGTTTTCCGGAAATTTTACCGGATGACAAGGTTTCTTAACCCTTAAATGCGCAATGTATCTTTTAAGATACAACTAGAAAAAAATCTTACGTCTTACATTTTCACTGAATTCTATGAAACGGTGATACGGTCAAAATTTGGTCAAGGGAAAACGCGTGTAAATCGGTGAAATCGTTTATTTAAAAAATCAAATTAAATTTCTTTTTCAAGTTCAATTAGTATAAAATTCAGGAAAAATATTCAGTTAGGCTTTCGCTTTTCCAAATCCGAATTGTAGGGCCTCACGCTTGACATCTGCCATCAGATTTTGTACAGCCACCTTGTCCACCTTGAACTGCTGCTCGTCCTCAGCAGTTTTTTGGTCTTCTTTAGGTTCCGCTTGACAATAGCCCAGTATTTCTCAATTGGGCGGAGCTCTGGCGTGTTGGGAGGGTTCTTGTCCTTGGGAACCACCTGCACGTTTTTGGCGGCGTACCACTCCATGGCCTTTTTACCGTAATGGTAAGATGCTAAATCCGGCCAAAACAGTACGGAACAACCGTGTTTCTTCTGGAAAGGCAGCAGACGTTTATTCAAACACTCTTTCACGTAAATTTCTTGGTTGACAGTCCCGGAAGCTATGATAATGCTGTTTTTCAAGCCACAGGTACAGATGGCTTGCCAAACCAGATATTTCTTTGCGAAGTTTGACAGTTTTATGTGCTTGAAAATATCTGCTACCTTTCCCCTTCCTTTTGCCGTATAAAACTCCTGTCCCGGAAGCTGCTTGTAGTCGGCTTTGACGTAGGTTTCGTCGTCCATTACCACGCAGTCAAACTTCGTCAGCATCGTCGTGTACAGCCTCCGGGATCGCGCTTTGGCCGTCGTATTTTGTTTATCATCGCGATTTGGAGTCACTACCTTCTTGTAAGTCGATAGTCCGGCTCGTTTTTTGGCTCGATGCACGGTTGTAGACGATACACCCAGCTTATTTGCGGCATCTCGGAGAGAGAGGTTAGGGTTTCGCTTGAAACTACCGGCAACTCTCTTTGTCGTCTCAGCGGCTTCCGGTTTTCGATTTCCCCCCGATCCAGACTTCCTGGCTGTCGACAAACGTTCCTCAAACAGTTTAATTACATTTGTAATGGTTGATTTGGCAACTTTTAGTGATTTTGCCAGCTTTGCGTGCGAGTAGCTCGGATTTTCGCGATGCGCGAGCAAAATTTTGATACGCTGCTCTTCTTGCTTGGACGGCATTTTGACAACTGAAGAGTGAATTCCAAAATCAAAATAGGAGCAACATTCTACACACACACACCTTCAAAATGAGGCGTGTTCAGGTTTTTTAAATGCAAAATTGAAAGAAATACGTCAAGTTTATATTGAACAAATTATGACCGTATCACCCTTTAATAAAAACATTTTTGAAATTTTGAACTTCAACTTTTTTCTTTAAACTAAAAAATTTTCTTTAACAAGTGAAACAAAATAATTGTGTCTAATAAACTTTCTTCAATTTGAATATTTACTTACTTTTGTGAAATCGGTATGACATCTGTATTTGCAATAGGTTAGGTTAGGTGGCAGCCCGATGTATCAGGCTCACTTAGACTATTCAGTCCATTGTGATAACACATTGGTGAACTTCTCTCTTATCACTGAGTGCTGCCCGATTCCATGTTAAGTTCAATGACAAGGGACATCCTTTTTATAGCCGAGTCCGAACGGCGTTACTTATAGAAGCTTTGAAACCCTCAGAAATGCATTACTGAGGTGGGACAATCCACCGCTGAAAAACTTTTTGGTGTTCGGTCGAAGCAGGAATCGAACCATTGCTCCCTCTGTATTTGCAATACAATTTAGTTAAAATTTTTTAGAATTAACCAAAATTCCCCTTCCTAACCGGTCCATTGTTTTATGAGTGTCCTAAATACTGTCATCCACAATCGAATTATTTGGGTTTAGGTAAGATTTACCGATGACAATGTTTCTTAACCCTTAAATGCGCAATGTATCTTATATATATATATATATATATATATATATATATATATATATATATATATATATATATATATATATATATATATATATATATATATATATATATATATATATATATATATATATATATATATATATATATATATATATATATATATATATATATATATATATATATATATATATATATATATATATATATATATATATATATATATATATATATATATATATATATATATATATATATATATATTCAGAGGAATCGGTGATCTTGCACATTTAAAGGTTAATCAATCCTTACAATGTCTTCTAAATTGGACGATTAAATATTTGTATAAACCACTTTAGTTCTTGATAGGTTCATATAGAGGAGGATCGGATGACATTGATGGGTATTTTATATATAATTATGGACCGATATGGACCTATGGTATTTTTTCAGGGTTCAGCCGGATCGGATGAAATTTTCTCCTCCCAGAGGCTCCGGAAGTCAAATCTGAGGTCTACACTTAAAAACAGTTTACTTGGATCCAAAGATTTTGACCTTCCTTTAAAGATTTTGGTATTGAGATTTTGGTATTGATTCCGAGCTAAAGATAATTTTTAGGGACCTACCTGGCTTTAAAAAAATTGGATACAAATCTCATTTATCGATATGTTAATAACTATTAATATTAATAACTCTATTCACGTGCAAATAAATGCTAGTTTAAAATTATGATGGATACTTCAAAGTAAAAAATGTTTTCTTAATTCCAAAAAAAAAACTTTAAACCAAAGATTCTAAATCCTCAAAATAAGTCCTATTCTATATTTGAAGCGTTCTTATCGTAAATCTAAAGGCTCAATATTTCAGTTAACGATTTCTTCATTCATTCAGGACGATCTCTTTAAATCAAAAATATGTCTTTTTTTACTATAGAGAAAATTTGCCTTAGATCAAAGATATTATTTATTAAATTTATAAACTTTATTCTAATTAAAATTTCATTATTTTAAAAGAAATTTGTCCTGCATATATTGTAAATTGCGGATTCTAAAATTTTAGATTGCGTAATCTGTAATATCACGTAAATATTTTTTCAGTGTATATGGGGTCTATATATAATTATGGACCGATATGAACCAATTTCATTAATATTCGATTTCCGTCACAATAAAAAGTCAAATAGTCGTTTTTGACCTACATAAAAAGTCGATAGGTCGATTTGATTCGATTTTCAAAAAGTTCAAAAGTCGATTACATGATTTTGAAGATTACAAAAAGTCGTCTTAGGTTAGTTAGGTTAGGTTAGGTGGCAGCGCGATGTATCAGGCTCACTTAGACTATTCAGTCCATTGTGGTACCACATTGGTGAACTTCTCTCTTATCACTGAGTGCTGCCCGATTCCATGTTAAGCTCAATGACAAGGGACCTCCTTTTTATAGCCGAGTCCGAACGGCGTTCCACATTGCAGTGAAACCACTTAGAGAAGTTTTGAAACCTTCAGCAATGTCACCAGCATTAATGAGGTGGGATAATCCACCGCTGAAAAACTTTTTGGTGTTCGGTCGAAGCAGGAATCGAACCCACGACCTTGTGTATGCAAGGCGGGCATGCTAATCATTTCACCACGGTGGCTCCCAAAAAGTCGTCTTTGACTTTTTGTTTTGTGTTTTTTTTTTTTTTTTTAGAAATGGTCGATTAGCCCAAAAGTCAATTTGCGACTTTTAAATCAATAGAGCTAGAGGAATAGCTCATTTACAGTGTCTTTCAAAGCATAAATCAACACAAGAAGAAGAAAAACAACTTGGATGTTGCCAATTTGTAATGCCATACTTTCCTTGAGGCCTTCGCTAAGGCTTTACAAACCCCTTTAAAATCAGCTGAATTTGTGTACACGTTCCATTACATACAATCATTTATATATTTCGCATCGACATCACACAATCATACAAACAGACCAACGAATTCATGAACTATGAGGATAACAGGAAGAAGTAAAGGATGCCTACTAAAATCGCTCCTTTTGGTATTCCATTGTTTCTTCCTATAATTGAATCTTAAAATCTTCTCTCTATCTCTCTGTTATGAACGAAAAAATGTACCCGGTGAGTACTCTGCTAAGATGTAAGCCTCAAATGCCGGACATAATGAGAATCTCAATGTGACTTTACTTAAAGGCAATTCTAACCAAAGAAAATGAGAGAACGGGAGAAAGCACGCGCATTATGAAGAGAGCGAAAAATTTACCTTAGTATTCTAAGTTTTTTTTGTGATACTTTTGCGTAGTATTTTATTTTCGATTTGTTTTCGGAATATTTTTGTTCTTCTTCTATTTCCCCGCTCACATTTTTTGAGAGCGGGGGTGAACCTCGGGTGGAATTTCCTTAATGTAAGTAATGTAACATGAAAAAAAACAAACAAGTGCAAAAAGGGCGTTAAGGCATTCAACTTTGAAAGGGCGTGTGTGAGCGACACTTGCTGCCTTCGTTTTACTTACACAGGCTAGGGTTGCCATCTCTTACTCTGCCCAGGAAGTAGTAAGCAATTGGCCAATATAACGGCAATTATGCATAAAATTATGTGGTTGGTATCGGTAGTGGTGAGAAAGTCCCTACCTTGTAACCACACACAGGAAATGTTTGCCTTGTTGCTTTCGTTTTTTATTTTCTGTTGTTTTGATTTTGTCATTTTATCTATTTCCACAACAGGTGTTAAAGCCACATTGGGATGAAAATATAAAATAAAAATGAATATGAATCTTTCGATGACAAAAACAAACATTGCAAATTTAGATGTACACTGAAAAAAAGCATTGCCAATTCCAAAGATTTTGTCTTTACTCCAATGATTTTGGCATTGATTCGAAGTTAAAGAAGCGGAGAATTGAAGTAAGGACTAGTAAGGAATGTGTCCTTAAGATGCAATTCTCTTTTAAATTTGATTTTTACATATATGATTATAGGAAACAAATTTTAACTTATTCGTTTTTTCTACACATTATTCAATTTACACATTAAAGTGTGTATATTGAGTTTTACAAAAAGATATGCTTAGTGTGAAACATAAAATATGTTTGCACAGTACAAACAATTTTTTGTCTGCACAAATTCTGAAAATATTTATGATTGAAGCACAATCTCTTTTGGGAGTATATGTTACAGAAACAATTTTTTTTTGAGGGTGTGCGAAGTAAAATTCGCATTCGTACTTTAAGGAAATTCAATCTTTGGCCTCTCAACAATATTTTTTTTAAAGACTAGGTACACTCAAAAAAAACTTTACTTGCATCCAAAGTTTTTTACCTTCCCTTAAGCATGCTAAAATTAGCCGTAGCCCATATTAGAAGTCGTAGCCCATATTTTTTATCTTAAATCTGAAGATTCAATATTTCAGTTAACTTAAGGACAATTTCTTTAAATCAAAAATGTGTTTTTTAACTTTTAGGAAAATTTTCCTTAGTCCGGAGACATACGACTTTAGTCGAGGGACGCAAATTTCAAAAATGTGTGTATTAATTTTAATTTTTTTTAAGGAAATATTATAATATTTACTTTAATTAATTATTACATTATTTTAAAGAAATTTGCCTCTATATCAGCACGCACAAAAATAATTCTTTCCTCCCAAACGAAACGGAGCCACGTGGTGCAATGGTTAGAATGCCCGCCTTGCATACACAAGGTCGTGGGTTCTATTCCTGCTTCGACCGAACACCAAAAAGTTTTTCAGCGGTGGATTATCCCACCTCAGTAATGCTGGTGACATTTCTGAGGGTTTCAAAGCTTCTCTAAGTGGTTTCACTGCAATGTGGAACGCCGTTCGGACTCGGCTATAAAAAGTAGGTCCCTTGTCATTGAGCTTAACATGTAATCGGGCAGCACTCAGTGATAAGAGAGAAGTTCACCAATGTGGTATCACAATGGACTGAATAGTCTAAGTGAGCCTGATACATCGGGCTGCCACCTAACCAAACCTAACCTAACCTAACCTAACCTAACCTAAGAGAGCCTAATACATCGGGCTGCCATCAAACCTAACCTAACCTAACCTCCCAAACGAATTTTTAGACAAACAAATATCGTTTCTCATATGCATTTCGTTGTAAGGAAATTTGTTTGGAAGAAAAGTGTAAACTTTTTTTTGATAAACGTTTATTCTTTTCCAGGATGTAAAAACAATCTCATAAAGATTAACTCAAAAAAAAAAAAAAAAACAACAATGTATTCTGGCTAATTGCCTTTTTCCTCACATCTTTTTCACTTCCACGAGGTTTTTTAGTTCTTAGCACCTTTTTCTGTAATACAACCAATGTACACGGATGAAAAAGACTGTTTTTCATATGTTTGGCTATAAACATTATATGTTTGGAACACAAATTTTTAAACACAATATTTTTGAGTGCAAGCATATAATGTTCATAAACTAGCATAACATGTTTGGGACATATATGTTAATATGTTAGAACATATTATGTTTGGGACATAAAATGTTTGTAAATATAATATGCTTGGATGCAAACATATATTAATTTAGAAATAGCCTATAAACATATATGTGTTTAGTAGCTTGGAGCGCTATTTAACAGGGAGCGATATTGAATTAAGTTGGTGGTTGTTGCTTGTTATTACAAAATTAACATTTTATTTTTCCTTGGGCAATTGATCAGCTACTTCTTTGATCCTTACAAACTGTGTGGTCCGCTGTTCGAATCCCCGTCCGGCAAAAGGTAAAATTAAAATAAAATAAAAATCATAAAATTGAATAATTTCTTCTACAATGTTTGTATTACAGAAAAAGGTGCTAAGGACTAAAAAATCTCGTGGAAGTGAGAAAGATGTGGGGGAATATACAATTAGGCAGAAGCAAAATTTTGAGCATTCAGGTCGAAAACCTATGTTGTTAGCACCTATATTACCTGTTTATTTTCATAATTCATTATGATTGTAAATATATAAATAAATAAATAAAATTTTGAGCACAATATTGTTTGGGAGAATTTTTTTTAAGCATATAATATTTTTGGGTGCAAAATGCTTCCAAACATATTATATGTTCACATAAAAACATATTGTTTTTTAGAAGACAACATTATTGAATTTGGATGCAAATATACAAAATATTTGGAACTTAGACTACCCAAACATATATTGTTTAGACCAATATGCTTTCAAACATATTATATATTGGAAGAGATCAAACATATAAATGTTTGGGCAATACCCAAAAATGTATATTTTTGAAGCAAAATATGTTTGGGAGTATATGTTACAGAAGCGATTTTTTGTGAGGGTGCAGAAGAAATTATACGACTTTGTAAATTTTTAAAATTTTACCTTACGCCTGGACCGAGAATCCAACCGCGGACCATGTAATTTGTAAGCCAGCTACGTAGCTGTTATTGCCATCAATAGCTAACTATCCATATAAGTTATATTAATATAGGATAGCTTGCGGCGCCCACGAGCCTATTAAACAAACTTTTTTTAACAGAAACATACATTTATTTGGGCAACACCAAAAGGTGTTCGACATTACATCCCAGCAAAAAATTTGGAAGTTCTTCCAAAGGCACAACTTTAAAAGCGATTCCAGAAGATGCACTCCCAATGATGTTCTTTATTTTAACTACCCAGGAAGTTCTTTTAATTCAATTTTTATAACTTGGTTTTTTCATATTTTTAATGGGTAATTTAAACTTTTTTGTTTCAAATAGTTTAAAAACACAGTAAAAATTCATAAAATGGTACAAATCATTTAAATTTTGTCGAAAAACATGCTAAATCCAATCTGAAAAAATTGTGCATTTTTGAAAATATTTGAGGTCAAACTTGTCCGACAAGCGTTAGAATCCATTAAAAATTATAAAAAAAATTATAAAAATTATTTATTTGATAAAATATCACAGAATTTTTCAATTTACATCCAAAACATTGAATTCGGATCACATCTAAAGAAGTGATGCAAATTCAGTGCAACGGCTGTTGAAATGGAGGACTTCCGTCCTATTACAAGCCCATGTTAAATTCATCGCTTCTGCGTCAATTTTGCACCACTTCCGGATCCAAAAATAATATTTTCATTACTTTTTTGGTGACGCTTTTTTTGCTGGGATACTACTATATTAAATTTTTACTATGAAACTGTAAAGTGTGTCTTATTAAAGACTTAAAGTCAGAAAACAACATTGCTTGACTGTGCTTGCTTGGACTGTGGTGTTGGTTCAAAAATATTTTTTTTTTTTTGTATTGAAAAAAAAAAATAAAAATTTTGTAAGATAAAAGTTTAACATTTTCGAAGAAATTCAAAAAACTCTTACAAAAGAAAAACGTTTTCGGTACCCGTTTTCCAAACGTTTTTTTCTTTGCGTGAGAGAAATGCGTATTCTATTCTAGGGTCCAAATTGAGTCGTCTACCACAGCCAGATCTATACTGAAGCTTCTTTAAAATAAAGACAGTTTATAAGGAATTATTTAGCTTTAAATCGACACTAAAAAAAATAATGACCTAATATGGAAGATTATGCAACATAAATTTTAAGAAATTTTAAGTAAAGAAAAATATTTTTAATTTAAAGAAATCATCTTTAAACCAACTGATATATTGAATCTTTAGATTTCAATTTACTAACACTTCAAATAGAGGCTAAGACTTATTTTAAGGATTTGCATCTTTCGTTTAAAGTTTTTTTTTTAGAATTAAGAAAACTCTTTTCATTTAGTATCTGTTATAATTTGGATTATGAAACTGGAAACTGTTTGTATATGAATACTTTTATTAATATATCGCAAAACGAGAAAGAAAACTCGATGAATGAGATCTGTATCCATATTTTTAATTTTATTAATTCTAGATTTAAAGCCGAGGAGGTCTCTTAAAAATACCTTTTTTTGATGAAGCCGCATCTTTGTCTCGGTATCAATACCAAAATCCTTAAGGGAAACTCAACATTTTTGGATCCAAGTAAACTTTTTTAGTGTAATCTAAGAAAAAAAAAACAAGTATATATGCCCGTAAGTTCGGCCAGGCCGAATCTTATGTACCCTCCACCATGGATTGCGTAGAAACTTCTACGAAAGACTGTCATCCACAATCGAATTACTTGGATTGTGGTATCTTAAAACTTCTTAACATCGTTTTCTAAATTGTGAGTTAGTGCATACGTGGTATATATTAGACAAAAAAGGTATGTGTAGGTAAGTCTACAAATAATTACGAATCGATATGGAATTTTGCACGGTACGTACACGGATGAAAAAGGCTGTTTTTCATATGTTTGGCTATAAACATTACATGTTTGGCTATAAACATTATATGTTTGGAACACAAATTTTTAAACACAATATTTTTGAGTGCAAGCATATAATGTTCATAAACTAGCATAACATGTTTGGGACATATATGTTAATATGTTAGAACATATTATGTTTGGGACATAAAATGTTTGTAAATATAATATGCTTGGATGAAAACATATATTAATTTAGAAATAGCCTATAAACATATATGTGTTTAGTAGCTTGGAGCGCTATTTAACAGGGAGCGATATTGAATTAAGTTGGTGGTTGTTGCTTGTTATTACAAAATTAACATTTTATTTTCCTTGGGCAATTGATCAGCTACTTCTTTGATCCTTACAAACTGTTCGAATCCCCGTCCGGCAAAAGGTAAAATTAAAATAAAAAAAATTATACAATTGAATAATTTCTTCTACAATGTTTGTATTACAGAAAAAGGTGCTAAGAACTAAAAAATCTCGTTGAAGTGAGAAAGATGTGGGGGAATATACAATTGGGCAGAAACAAAATTTTGAGCATTCAGGTCGAAAACCTATGTTGTTAGCACCTATATTACCTGTTTATTTTCATAATTCATTATGATTGTAAATATATAAATAAATAAATAAAATTTTGAGCACAATATTGTTTGGGATAATTTTTTTAAGCATATAATATTTTTGGGTGCAAAATGCTTCCAAACATATTATATGTTCACATAATAACATATTGTTTTTTGGAAGACAACATTATTGAATTTGGATGCAAAAATACAAAATGTTTGGAACTTAGACTACCCAAACATATATTGTTTAGACTAATATGCTTTCAAACATATTATATATTGGAAGAGATCAAACATATAAATGTTTGGACAATACCCAAAAATATATATGCTTGAAGCAAAATATGTTTGGGAGTATATGTTACAGAAGCGATTTTTTGTGAGCGTGTAGAGAGCCAGAATTGAAATATGGGGTCGCTTACATGGGGGCTATATACAATTATGAATTTGATATGGACCAATTTTTGTGTGATTGGGGATCGATTTATCTGAGGGCTATATATAACTATAGACCGATATGGACCTAGTTAGGCATGGTTGTTAACGGCCATATACTAGCACAATGTACCAAATTTCAACTGACTCGGATGAAATTTGCCCCTCCAAGAGGTTCCAAAACCAAATCTCGGGATCGGTTTATATGGGGGCTATATATGATTATAGACTGATATGGACCACTGTTGGAATGGTTGTTAAATATCATATAGTAAAACCACGTACCAAATTTCAATCAGATCGGATGAATTTTGCTTCTCCAAAAGGCACCGGAGGTCAAATCTGGGGATCGGTTTATATGGGTGCTATATATAATTATGGACTCATATGAACCAATTCATGCATGGTTGTTGGATACCATATACTAACATCACGTACCAAATTTCAACCGAATCGGATGAATTTTGCTCTTCCAAGGGGATCCGGAGGTCAAATGTGGGGATTGGTTTATATGGGGCCTATATATAATTATGGACCGATTTCGACCAATTTTTGCATGGGTGTTTGAGGCCATACATTACCACCACGTACCAAATATCAACAGAATCAGATGAATTTTGGTCTTTCAAGAGGCTCCGGAGGTCATATCTGGTGATCGGTTTATATGGGGGCTATACACAGTCTTACACAAGTTTACATACCCCTGAGTTTTTAACCTACTAACCAAACATCTTTCTTGTTTTTTATAAACCACACTAAAAAAATGTTGTTAAAAATTAACAAATACTATGTTTTCAAATTATTTTACAAAAATTAAAGCATGTATATGCATAGTTTATAATATTTTATTATTTCAATAAAATACAAATTCTTTAATCGTATGTAAACTTGTGTGAGACTGTGTATATAATTATGGACCGACGTGGACCAATTTTTGCATGGTCATTAGAGACCATATACTAACACCATATACCAAATTTCAGCCGGATCGGATGAAATTTGCTTCTCTTAGAGGCTCCCCAAGCCAAATCGGGGGACCAATTTTTGCATGGTTGTTAGAGGCCATATACTAACACCATGTACCAAATTTCAGCCGGATTGGATCAAATTTGCTTCTCTTAGAGGGTCTGCAAGCCAAATTTGGGGGTCCGTTTATATGGGGGCTATATATAATTATGGGCCGATGTGGACCAATTTTTGCATGGTTGTTAGAGAACATATACTAACACCATGTATCAAATTTCAGCCGGATCGGATGAAATTTTCTCCTCTTAGAGGCTCCGCAAGCCAAATCGGGGGACCGGTTTATATGAGGGCTATATATAATTAGGGACCGATGTGGACCAATTTTTGCATGGTTGTTAGAGACCATATACTAACACCATGTACCAAATTTCAGCCGGATTGGATCAAATTTGCTTCTCTTAGAGCAATCGCAAGCCAAATTTGGGGGTCCGTTTATATGGGGGCTATACGTAAAAGTGGACCGATATAGCCCATTTGCAATACCATCTGACCTACATCAATAGCAAATACTTGTGCCAAGTTTCAAGTCGATAGCTGTTTTCGTTCGGAAGTTAGCGTGATTTCAACAGACGAACGGACGGACATGCTCAGATCGACTCAGACCCACGACCCAGAAGATATATACTTTATGGGGTCTTAGAGCAATATTTCGATGTGTTACAAACGGAATGACAAAGCTAATATACCCCCATCCTATGGTGGAGGGTATACAAATAAAATTAGGACAAATATGTCATTTATTGAATTTTCACACTGTTTTTGCGTTATATTAAAATTATTATAAAAAACCTAATTATAACTGAAGTTTCAAAGTAAAACATGTTTACTTAATTAAAAAAAATACATTGAACCAAATATGCAATATTCTCAAAACAAATCTTAGCCTATATTTTCAGCTTTTCTGTATTTTAAGTAAAATTTGCCTTACTTCAACAACATAAGACTTTAAAGTAGAAGTGCAAATTTCAAAAAAGATCTGTGCCCTAACGAAAAACATTTTTACAGAAGAGATTACGCATTTTCTTTTAATTAATTAAATTAATTAATTAAATTTATAATTAATAAAATGTTGTTCTTAATATTGTATAATTAGCATGTCATAAAATTTAGTTTGCATAATCTTTCATATTGCGACAATATTTTTCAGTGTAATTTAGCTTTGGTAAATATGAGGTTTTATTTTTATTTCAATTGCTAATTTTTGGCGATTTCGATTGGGGAAAAAGGTGCAACATTCTCGAGATTGATTGCCAAATATGAAGGACACTGTCATAAATTTTGGATGTTGTATCCCTCACAATATTATAAATTAATAACTTTGGAAAGACACTATCATTTGAGAGAAAATGTAGTGTAACATCAGGGCAATATATTTTTTGAGAAACGAAAACGCCTTTAGTATCAGCCTTTAGCGACATACAAAAGCAATTCATAGCATACACAAATTATTTCGTGAACATTGGCAACTCTATACGCCAGTAATTCAAATTAAAAACGTAATAATATGAGATGTCACTCACTCCCACTCTGCATTGTTACTAAAACGCACTAAAATACCAAAGTATATGTATATGAGTATTGTAAAAAAAATGAGAAATGTGCTGTTGATACCATACGGTTCATTCTATCCTGCCAACAGTATAATAAACATTGGAGCTAAAACAACAATACAAACAAACCTGCAATCTGGGTTGTTCACATTCTCTGCTCTCTGTGGAAGACCGCTAATGCCACTCTGATTGTGTGAGTGTTTCCGTTTTAACAGTTAATGTAGAGAGATATTTATTCCATATGATTTGTGCTATGCGTGTATGGGCGGGTGGGAGAGTGGGAGAGTGGGAGAGTGTATGTTTATTTGTATAACTATTCTCTTCATACAAAAGCCTAAGCAATGTTTTTGTTTCTGTAACTGCTGCTACAAATACAAAAAAACACACACACACACATAATGGAACGGAAATGTTGAGAAGATAACACAAAGCTGTTAAAATGAAATTTTGTTTTTCACAGATTTAAGCCGGTCGAGGGCGGTGGTTTTTTTTTTTTTGTTTTGTGTAAAAATGTTTGACATTAAAAAATTAAAATAAAATAAATTTATGAAAAGAGAATCCTAATTTTAAAAAAAAAACTTAGCTTATTATTTTTTAAAAAATTTATAAAATAGAATAATAGAAAAGTTAATTGTGGGTATACCAAAATTAATGTATATATGATTCCGATTAATGATAAACATTATTTAGTGAGCAGAAAAAAACCCAAAAAAAAAATTAAAAAAATTATAAAACAAATTGGTTTTAAAATTAATTAAATTCTACATTTCCATATACTCTTTCTGTTTTTAAATTTGAGAAAATATCGATCTCTTTAAATAACCAGAAATAAAAACTCAAGCAAAATGTTATCTTCAACATTTCATCTGTGGTATATTTCTTGTGAAAATTCCTTTAAAGGTTTTTGTCCTCCAAATAATAATACCTCCATGAATGTATGTTGGAGTATACACAAAACCCATAACATACATGTATAAATATCCATATATTGCCATGTATGTGTATGCATAAATACATATAGAAACGTACACATGCACATGTACAGTTCTATGTATGTATAAGTATGCAATCGAAATGCTGACATGTAACACGTTGAACAGCGTTTACAAGTACTTCAAAGTTAATATCTGTTACTTTGCCATAGCTGTCAAAGTTACTGTATGTCTGGATATGTGTGGTCATAGAGAGTATGTGTGTGTTAGTGCGTGCTATTACTGTGACTTTAATTCGTTTAGAGTGACTGTGTTGCTGTGTGTATCGGATTTTATGTGATTCTACGAAGTGTTGCTGTGTGAAAAACAAATCCTATTCATACAATGAGTGGAAAAGGTACTCGCCACAATGCAATTGCGACATCCAAACAATGGACATTTCCCCTTTCGAAGCATTGAACACATCAGGTGTTTTTGCCATTTTTTGCGTTTGTTTTATTGTGACTTTTTTACATATGGGTATGTAAACTTATAGCAATATGTATAAACGTGTGTGTGGATTTAGGACACACACCCATACACATGAGGAAAAGTAAACAAAAAAAAATATATGTTATGAATAACTAGGCAAGCAGTTTTTTAAAATGTCTTTTTAGGGTCATATAAGTTTAGTTTTTATAGAGCATTATAAAATCTTTAAAGAAATTGTTTCATTAAGTGATAGATTTAGTCTGTAATACTAAAACAGTTTCTTATTTTAAATCTATTAAAATTTATTATATTTCATGTTACCTTAAACAAGAACTTTCATTAATTTTGAACAGCTATTGGTTTTTTCCCAAATACACACAAAAAAAAATTTTTCTGATTCAATCACCGAATTAATTGATCCAATTAATTTTTTAATTGAAATGTCTTCAATCACGAAAATGATAGTATCAATCACAGTTTTAATTGGGCATAGAAAAAATTCTTGATTAAAAAATTAATTGATTTTTTAGCAAATTTCAATTAATTTTTTAATTGATTCAATTAAAAATTTAATTGATGTTGATTGCAAAACTCAATTAATTTATTTTAAAAAAGGTAACTATTTTTAATTACTTTCTGAATTGGCTTAGAGTTTTATTTGGATTAACAAATGATTGTTTGAAATACATTTTTAATTAAAAAAAAAAATCAGCACTTTTTTAACTGAATTAGTCTTCCGAATTTGATTAAAAAGTTAATTGTGTCAATTAATTTTTTAATTAAAATTTTTAAAATGTTCAATCATTGACTTAATTAACTTAATGTTTCTATCATGATTAAAAAGTTAATTGTATCAATTAATTTATTAATTAAAAAAATTTTCAACTTCAATCAACTTTTTAATTGGAAATATTTTGGTGATATTTTTTTCTGTGTATGGGCATAACAGAATCCTAAATTATATAAAATACTACACTCAAAAAAAAGTGGACTCTATATATCTATATATCACTAAAGCTAATTTAATTCTATTTTATTTATTTATTTATTTACAAAATTAGACTTATAGTATAATATAAGAATAATATTACAATAGTAGCATTGGCTACAGAGGCCATCAGCTAAAATTCTATTTTAGTTCATTGAATTATTGTTTATGTTTTGAGAAAGTTTCAGTTAAATGAACTACAAAAGGGGAGATTATACACAAATAAAGCATACAGATTTGTGTCTCCCACAAAATTTCTTAAAATTTGAATTTCTTAAAATTAGTAAATTTTATTAAAAGTACGCCCACCATGAACGTCGTATGGTAGTAAAGGAATTTTGCAATTTCTAACTCCAAATGTTTCCTTCAAACTACGAAATTTTCTTTAACTGCATCTATGCCACCGTGGTTTGAACCGGATCGGATGAATTATGCTCCTCCAAGAGGCTCCGGAGGGCAAATCTGGAGAACGGTTTATATAGGGGCACGGGAGCCACCATGGTGCAATGATTAGCATGCCCGCCTTGCATACACACTGAAAAAAATATTGTCGTGAGGTCAAAGATTTCATGTCTTTAAAATACGAATACAAATTTTGCTTAGCATAGAAGACCCATTTCTCTAAAATAGAGTTATTTTCCTTGTCCAAAAGTCGATAAACTCTTCAATGAAGTCGTATTGTCCTTATAATTAAGTGATTTGACTTAAAAATGGGTATCTTAACATGAAAGAAAACATTTATAGGCTAAGGTCAACTTGACTTTAATAATTCAGAAAAATTCTTTAAATTTAATGAAATTGTCTTTAAATTTGTTGTCTTTTTGCATCTTGACTACAAAGCAAAAAATCGTTCAAATATAGGACATGTTTTTCAAAACTTTATTTTAAAGAAGTTTTTTACTTCAAACATATCATAATTTCTACTGGAAGTCGAGTCCTAATTTGGAAAATAAAGCTGCCGTTAATTCGTTTTAAAGGACTTTGATAGCATATGAAGACAAAAAGCTGAGAAAGCGAAAAATTAAAATTTGCTTCCTAGAATCAAGTACACAAAACCTAAATTTAAAAGAGAATTGTGTCTTAAAAGTATCCTTACTTGTATTCTCCGCTTCTTTGGCTCGGAATCAATACCAAATTTTTTAAAGTAAAGACAAAATCTTTGGAACCGAGTATGCTTTTTTTCAGTGCACAAGGTCGTGGGTTCGATTCCCGCTTCGACCGAGAACTCGACTATAAACGGACTCGACTATAAAAAGGAGGTCCCTTGTCATTGAGCTTAACATGGAATCGGGCAGCACTCAGTGATAAGAGAGAACTTCACCAATGTAGTATCACAATGGACTGAATACTCTAAGTGAGCCTGAAACATCGGGCTGCCACCTAACCTAACTATTTCTAATAATTTTTCTTGAATTTGTCGAAAAATGTTTACTTATTTTACTTATTTACTAAATTTTCTAAAATCATCTTTAAGTTTTCCTTCCGGGTGGGTTCACTGTTTTTTGAGTGTATCGTTTGCAAATAATATTTTGTGTATAATATACATCGCAAGACTCCGCGAAATGGACTGCTATACTGAAAAAATATTGATCTAATATGAAAGATTAGATAACCTAAATTTTAGGATACGTAACTTACATAATATTAAAGAAAATTTTCTTTAAATTAAAAAGTGGCAGCCCGATTTATTATCAGGCTCACTCAGACTATTCAGTCCATTGTGATTTTTTTAAATTAAAAAAAAAAATAATTAATAAAAGTGTATATGCTTTGCTTAAAGATTTGTTTTCTTTAAATTTAGGAAATGAATCTTTAAAATTTTCCGTCCCTCTGTTAAAGTCGTAGGTCTTTGAAATAAATCGAATTTCTATTAGAGTAAAGAAATAAAACAAAAATAAGGAAATAATCTTTAAATTAACAGAAGTAGTATATATTTGAATTAAAGATTAAAATGCTTCAAAAATAGGCTAATACGGCATTCACATTATGCTTCCGAAATCAAGATTTTAACTGTCATTTGCCTTATAAAAAAAGAGATTTCAAATCTCGAAAATGTGGATTTTGAGTGTAATATGTAGAGCTTAAAATACTTATTTTAAGGATTTTGCATCTTCGATTTAAAGTTTCCTTTTTTAATTAAGAAAAATTTTTTGCTTTTTCAGTAGTTGTTATATTTTGGATTTTTAAACTGAAATTATTTATTTATTTATTTATACACGAATATTTTTGTTGATATATTGGAAAAAGAGTACGAAAATTGGATAACTAAGATTTGTATCCTAATTTTAAATTTATAGAAACTAGATTTAAAGAAAGAGAGTACATGGGAAAAATATTTACCCAATATGAAATAAAATTTAAAATTTAATTAAAAGAAAGTTCGTATCTATAAGAAAATTTGTCTTTAAATTTGAGGCATGAACTTTGAATTTTGCATCCCTCTGTTAAAGTCGTAGGCCTTATGCAAATGTCCCTTGAAGTAAAGATAAACATTTTTAATTTGAAGATATAATTTTAAAATTAAGTGAGATATTGAATCTTTAGATTAAAGATAAAACAGCTTCAAAATTAGTCTAATACTTATGTTGAGGATTTGACATCATTGATTTAAAGTTTTTTTTTTAATCAAATTAAGAACATATCTTTTGTTTTGAAGTATCTGTTATAATTATGATTTTTAAACTGACATTTATTAGTACACATATACCTTTGTTGATATATCGTAAAAAGATAACGAAAATTCTATAAATGAGATTTGTATCCTAATTAAATTTTAGATAGTTTAAATATGCGCATCTTTGCCTCGAAATCAATATCCAAATCCTCTGAGTCACATTACGGTGAAATTTCACCAGCATTCACACAAAATAATATTATAATAAATAAATAAAATAATAATTTTTGAATTTACAATAAATTGTTGTTAAAGAAAATTTTTAAGTTCAACAGAATTTTTGTTGATATAACAAAATTGGTTGCTAATGTGACAAAATATTACTAAAATCATAATTGTATTTACAAATTACGTTGTTAGCTCAAATTTAAACATAATTTTAATTGTAATGACAATACAATTCATTGATTTTTTGTGTGTTACTGAGAGTGGAAATTTCCATCGCTGAAAAAATTGTTGGTCGAAACTGGCGTTTAACCCAGGACCCTTAGTATGCACGGCGCGTATGCATTGACCCACGGTGGATCCCAGTACTATTATTAAAACTAATAATCAATAAAATTTCCCAAAAAAATTTCTATAGAAATAAAATTTTGATCAAATTCTCTATAGAAATAAAATTTTGACCAAATTCTCTATAGAAATAAAATTTTGACAAACATACCTCTTTTCCTTGTTTGTACGAATTTATTTCGGCATAAGCCGGCTATCATGGAAACCTTTTTTCGGAAGCTTCAAGTGTGGTTTACTTTTGGGTTTAGTGAACTGCTTGAATTCATTCTGATAATTGGTTGATAGTTTTGCTGCAAGTAGAGGATGCTGATGAGGAATGTGGTAATTCCGAAACGTGCGTCCATCCAACCATCTTGCAGTCTATAGGGATTTGCCCAAATAAATTTGACAAACATTCTTTTCCTCTGTTGGTTAAGCTACACTTGTAGTTTAGTCAATGCATGGGTTTAAGCTGAAATCAAAAACAACAACAATGATTAAAGAAAAAAACCGACAATAACAAAACAAAACGATTTTGACAAAATTTTCTATGGCAATAACATTTTAACAAAATAAAATTTTAACAAAATTTTCTAAAGGAATAGAATTTTCACAAAATTTTCTATAGAAATAAAATTTTAACAACATTTTCTATAGAAATAAAATTTTAACAAAATTTTCTATTAAGTTTTATATTAACTACAAATATTTTATACATTTTATACTAAGCACAAAAATGTTATCAACTACTTCAAAATAAGATTTTTTAATTTGCTAAATTTTTGATAAAATTTTCTTCAAAATTTTGGTAGATTATTTTTGGCACGATTGTCAACCGTGTTCAGTCGCTCGACTTTATGTATAAATTATAACTAGACTATAATGCATGAATTGTTGACATATACTAAAATCATGCTGAGTACACTGAAAAAAATATTGGCCTAATATGGAAGATTATGCAACTTAAATTTTAGGACTCGAAATTTACGCAATGCTAAGGACAAAATTCTTTAAAATAATGGCATTTTAATTAAAAGAAAGTTTATAATCCTTGCTTCAAAATTTTTTTTCATTAAATTTAGGACACAAATCTTTAGATCTTTGAAGTAAGGTAAATGTTCCTTAAAATAAAGAAAAACATTTTTAATTTAAAGAAATCGTCTTTAACTCAACTGACATATTGAATTTTTAAATTAAAGATAAAAATGCTTCAAATATAGGCTAAGACTTATTTTAAGGATTTGCATCTTTGGTTTAAAGTTTTTTTTTAGCATTAAGAAAACAGGTTTTACTTTGAAGTACGTGGCATAATTGGGATTTTGAAACTGGAATTTGTTTGTACATGAATACCTTTATTAATATATCGCAAACAGAGAATAAAAATTCGATTAATGAGATCTGTATCCAATTTTAATTTTATCGATCCTACACACAAAAAATTTCACGAAAAATTTTCCAATTAAAATTTTAATTGAGTTTTAAAAAATATTCAATTAAAAATTTAATCGATTCAACAAATTTTTTAATTGAAACAAAAATCAATCACAAAAATAATAGTATCAATTATTTTTTTAATTGGATCAATTAACTTTTTAATTGACCTTCAATTAATTTTTTAATTGATACTATCAATTATGTGATTGAAGACATTTCAATTAAAAAATAATTGGATCAATTAATTTCGTGATTGAATCAGAAAAAAATTTGTTTGTGTGTAGATTTAAAGCCAGGGAGGTCCCTAAAAAATGTCTTTATTTTAATGAAGCCGCATCTTTGGCTCGGAATCAATACCAAAATCCTTAAAGGAAGGTCAAAATCTTTGGTTCCAAGTAAACTTTTTTTTGAGTGTAGCAAGAACTTTTAATTATATTCCAACAGTAAGAAATGTGATGATGATAAATATGACTTAGGTCACCAAATGACCCCAACATAGTATAAGGGTTAAGAAAATTTGCCTCTCTTGAAAGACATATGACTTTAACGAAGGGACTCAAATTTTAAAGATTCGCGTCCTAAATTTAAAGAAATGAATTCTTAAAGTAAAGATTATGGACTTTCTTTTCATTATAATTTCTTTATTTTAAAGAAATTTGTTCTTGGTATTGTGTAAATGGTGTGTCTTAAATTTTAGGTTGCCCAAATATTCATCAATATTTTCCAATGTAGAGTATAAGGGTTAAAGTAAAGAAAACATAAAGAAAGGATCTTTAAATTAACTGAGACATTAAATTTTGGATTAAAGAAAAAAAACTTTCAAAAATAGGTTGACTTTTTTTTTAAATTAAGAAAACATTATTGATGTTATAATTTGTGAGTAAATAATTTGGATTTTTATACGGATATTTTTTTGTTTGTTAATATATCGCCAAACAAGAACGAAATTTCGATAAATAACAGTGAACCCATTAAGAATAAAACTTTTGGCCATTTTTAGAATATTTAGGTTAATTAACAAAAATGTAACGAAACTGGTTTATAAATGCAGATATCACAAAAATAAGTAAATATTTTTAGACAAATTGAAGAAAATTTATCAGACATAAAATTGCAAATTAGTTTTACACGAAGTTCAAAATGAGCGCATAATTGGTAAACTTTATAAATGTTAAGAAATTCTGAACTATTTTATTGGGGACACAAATTTAGTAAATCCCCATGCTTCATTTGTGTATAATTTTCCTCTTTTTTAGTTCATTTAACTAACGTACATACAAAATTATTAAATCAAGCAAACTTTCTAATAACATAACCATTCCATGGACTAAAAAATTAAATTGGCATAAGTGCCATGTAGGGTTCACTTTTTGTAGTGTAAAAAGTTTAGAAAAATTCAATTAAAAAACTGATTTATTACTGTAGGCAAATAGTAAGGTGAAGTTGTTTGTAAAATGATATATTTTTATTTATTCTTTTTGTAATTTTAATACATCATGCAATATGTTGTTTTCGACATATGTTAAATTCCATAATTTTTTGTTTAAAAACAAAAATAAAAGAATATGTATAAAATATTTATATTACTACCTTTACATTTATCATAGTTAAAAGTAAAAAAAGTAAATAATCTCCAAATATAATGTATTCGATAGCTCGTTTTAAATACCACCATATGATAATTTAATAGCCTAGGGTTTAAACGTTTTTACATCGGTCTTTCGTACTTGTTGCATTCGATGAAAATGAAAACAAAACAATTTATTCAAACAGAGAATTCCGAAACGAAGCAAAACAATTAACGACAAACACTTTTGCACACAAGTGTACAATTAAGTTGGTATACGGCATATAAAGTAAATGCGTGAGGGTTTATTTTTTTTTTCTCGAAAACCAACATTAACACAGAGAACAAAAGCCAAATAAGAAATACCACACACAAACACCCCACCTTTAGCCTAAAGCCGAAACTAATGAAACCAACGAACTCACTCATATGGACAATGTCATTGGTTTCGTTACTTACTGTCATGCTCGAACTCTGATTCTTTCTTCCCTCATTTTCGTTTATTTTTGCAAACAGCTAAGCTAAGGTGAAAAAAGGCAATGCATATTGGTGGTGAGAGAATATTTGTTTTTTTCTCTCTCTCTCTATCCCCGATTTGTTTTTAGTTACTATTGTTACTGTTAAATATTTACTTTAACATCTCTGTTAAAATGTTTGTAAATCCATGTAATAGTGTATGTATGAATTTCTCTAACTTACTGTCATAACATTATTGTGTATACGTAATATATGCCGCTGTTAAGTATACGTCTATATGGACAATGCTGAGAGTTTATCAAAATGTTGAGAGTGCTTTGAGAGAAATAGCAAGCAAGCTGTTATAGTTACTTTTTGTTTAGAGTGTGCATGTGTTTGTCATAATGTTCATATATGGACGCGCATTTATTTTGTGTACTTTAACCAACTCATAACGAACATACTGTGTGGTGGTCGTATCAAGAGAAACGAAATACATTAGCGACAGAAGCAGAAGCAGCAGCAGCAGTAGCACTACCACCACCATCACCAACCGAAAAGGCAATTTCAATGTCATCAAAAAGGGCTGTTGTATGATATTTTGCATTCGATTGAGTATCACAGCCAGCTTTGATGAGCATTGCAAAATACACCAAAATCATCATTAGTTCATCAAATAAAGACCAGCAAAACAAATATATATATGTAGTGAATAATTTAAAAATAATATAAAAACAACAAATGAAATAATTGAAAGCGTTATTATAGATCCCCCCGAAAAAAAATGGAGAAAAGCCTAAAAATATGCTTTGTATTATTACCATAATTTAAATTGATACATATTACCATAATTTAAATTGATACATACCTTTTACCTTGTTTTGTATGTGCAATGTGTCTTCTTGGAATATGTGTGTGAGTGTATTTTTTTTTCTCAATTTTTTTGTGTATATCTTCCGGTGAGATTCAAACAAGTTGTTAGTGTTTTACCTCATCATCATCATCATCATCATTATTATTAAAATCATCACCAATACATTATACTCAGAGATATATCTATGTTTGTGTGATACCCAAGAAGGTGTTTCTCTCTTACCTTCCCTATATATAACAAGCAACAATGCTAACGGTAACGCTATTACTTTCTGTTGTAAACATTTCTATAGAGACAAGTTCGCGAGTGTGTGCGTGTGAGAAACAGAATTTACATTATCATCATTGTGTTTGTAAAATTCTTAATTGTCATCCCCTCCCCAAAAAGTAATGGATGGAAAGTAACAAACATACAAATGTCAACAACAAAACAAACTACAACAAGTATAGGATGAAATTAAATAAATGCCATCTCTTTCCTTATCCTGCATTGTTTTTCTTGTTCCTTTTGGGTTTTTATACTTGGCAACACATACATACGCAATTTTCTTCTTGAAGGCCCCCATAGGTTTGCCACAGTAACATTAAAAAAGGGCAAAAATAGAGTGAAAAACTAATAAAACCATATTACTTTAATGCAAACTAAGAAACTAGTGCATCCATGTAATACAAATATTAACAACAACAACAACAACAAAAATAGCTTATGATTCTTGCGTAACTCTTCAAGATGTTGTGAAATGTTATAAAATTCCTTCATATCACAGCCATTTTGATGAGTTATGCGGAAATCTTAAATACACAAAAACAAAAATCATAATAATCTTTACAAATTCATTTTAAACAATATGAAAAGCAATGTAATAATACAATTATTCCCCTATATTTAACCAACAGCATATTTTAAACTCTCAAAACGAAAAACAAAGTGAACATTTCTATTGGCTTCTTTTACACTACTTCGTTAAAAGGGTTGGTGATTTATGTATAACTTTAAATTCGAAGGCCAAAATCTTCAAATTTTATTGTTCATTTTGAAAACACATATCACAGCCATTTTGACGAGTTTGGATAAAGAAAATATCAACAGTTAAAGAGCAAATACAACAAACAAAAACCAAAAAATCCTCATCAGCCGCTGAAACAATGTTACGAGCACCAATTTTGCCTTAGCGGCAATAGCAACAGATTCATTGGTGTATGACAGCAAATGGAAAAATACAACATTTTAATGATAATTGCATCATAAACACCCAGCAAACAAAAAAATTGGAAGTCTTTGCCAAGTTATAACTTTTAATGTAAATTCAAAAATTCTCTTCTACACTCAAAAAAAAAAAAAGATCTTGACCATCCCTTAAGGATTTTGTTATTGAGTACAAGCCAGAAATGCGGCTTCTTTAAAATAAAGACATTTTTTGGAGAGCTATCGGCTTTTAAATCTAGGCTTTATATATTCAGGATATAGATCTCATTTATGGAATTTTCGTTTTCCTTTTGCGATACCAAAGATGGAAATCCTAAAAATACGTATTAGCCTATTTTTGAAGCATTTTGATCTTTAACATAATATAAAGATTCAATATCTCAATTTTAACAAAATTTTCTATAGAAATAAAATTTTGACAAAATTTTCTAAGATTTTTACAAATTTTTTTATAGAAATAAAATTTTGACAAAATTTTCTATAGAAATAAAATTTTGACAATTTTTTTTTATAAAATTATATTTTAATAAAATTTTGAAACAATCTACTATATAACAAGTATATGGCCGTAAGTTCGGCCAGGCCGAATCTTATGTACCCTCCACCATGGATTGCGTAGAAGCTTCTACGAAAGAATGTCATCCACAATCGAATTACTTGGGTTGTGGTATCTTCAAACTTCTTAACATCGTTTTCTAAATTGTGAGTTAGTCCATACGTCGTATATATTAGACAGAAAAGTTATGTATAGGTACGTCTACAAATAATTACGAATCGATATGGACTTTTTGCACGATACGCAGAGAGCCAGAATTGAAATATGGGGGTCGCTTATGTGGGGGCTATATACAATTATGAACCAATTTTTGTGTGATTGGGGATCGATTTAACTGAGGGCTATATATAACTATAGATCGATATGGACCTAGTCAGGCATGGTTGTTAACGGTCATATACTAACACAATGTACCAAATTTCAACTGACTCGGATGAAATTTGCTCCTCAAAACCAAATCTCGGGATCGGTTTATATGGGGGCTATATATGATTATGGACTGATATAGACCACTTTTGGCATGGTTGTTAAATATCATATACTACCACCACGTACCAAATTTCAACAAGATCGGATGAATTTTGCTTCTCCATAAGGCACCGGAGGTCAAATCTGGGGATCGGTTTATATGGGTGCTATATATAATTATGGACTCATATGAACCAATTCATGCATGGTTGTTGGATACCATATACTAACATCACGTACCAAATTTCAACCGAATCGGATGAATTTTGCTCTTCCAAGGGGCTCCGGAGGTCAAATGTGGGGATTGGTTTATATGGGGCCTATATATAATTATGGACCGATTTCGACCAATTTTTGCATGGGTGTTTGGGGCCATACATTACCACCACGTACCAAATATCAACAGAATCAGATGAATTTTGGTCTTCCAAGAGGCTCCGGAGGTCAAATATGGTGATCGGTTTATATGGCGGCTATATAAAATTATGGACCGATGTTGACCAATTTTTGCATGGTCATTAGAGACCATATACTTACACCATGTACCAAATTTCGGCCGGATCGGATGAAATTTTTTTCTCTTAGAGGCTCCGCAAGCCAAATCTGGGGATTGGTTTATATGGGGGCTATATATAATTATGAACTGATGTGGACCAATTTTTGCATGGTTGTTCGAAACCATATACTAACACCATGTACCAAATTTCAGCGGAATCGGATGAAATTTGCTTCTCTTAGAGGCTCCGCAAGACAAATCTGGGGATCGGTTTATATGGGGGCTATATGTAATTATGAACCGATGTGGACCAATTTTTGCATGGTTGTTAGAGATCATATAGTAACATCATGTACCAAATTTCAGCCGGATCGGATGAAATTTGCTTCTCTTACAGGATTCGCAAGCCAAATTTGGGGGTCCGTTTATATGAGGGCTATACGTAAAAGTGGACCGATATGGCCCATTTTCAATACCATCCGAGCTACATCAATAACAACTACTTGTGCCATGTTTCAAGCTTGTTTCGTTCGAAAGTTAGCGTGATTTCAACAGACGGACGGACGGACGAACATGCTTAGATCGACTCAGAATTTCACCACGACCCAGAATATATATATATATATATATATATATATATATATATATATATATATATATATATATATATATATATATATATATATATATATATATATATATATATATATATATAATTTCAACCAGATCGGATGAATTTTGCTTCTCCAAAAGGCACCAGAGGTCAAATCTGAGGATCGGTTTATATGGGGGATATATATAATTATTGACTGATATGAACCAATTCCTGCATGGTTGTTGGATACCATATACTAACATCACGTACCAAATTTCAACCAGATCGGATGAATTTTGCTCTTCCAAGGGGCTCCGGAGGTCAAATCTGGTGATTGACCGATTTCGACCAATTTTTGCATGGGTGTTTGAGACCATATATTAACACCACGTACCAAATTTCAACTGAATCATTTGAATTTTGGTCTTCCAAGAGGCTCCGGAGGTCAAATCTGGTGATCGGTTTATATGGACCGATGTGGACCAATTTTTGCACGGTCATTAAAGACCATATACTAACACCATGTACCAAATTTCAGCCGGATCGGATGAAATTTGCTTCTCTTAGAGGCTCCGCAAGCCAAATCGGGGGATCAGTTTATATGGGGGCTATATATAATTATGGACCGATGTGGATCAATTTTCCATGATCGTTAGAGACCATATACTAACACCATGTACCAAATTTCAACAGGATCGGATGAAATTTGCTTCGCTTAGAGGCTCCTCAAGCCAAATGGAGGGATCGGTTTATATGGGAGCTATACGTAATTATGAACCGATGTGGACCAATATTTGCATGGTTGTTAGAGACCATATACTAACACCATACACCAAATTTCAGCCGGATCGGATGAAATTTGCTTCTCTTAGAGCAATCGCAAGCCAAATTTGGGGGTCCGTTTATATGGGGGCTATACCTAAAAGTGGACCGACATGGCCCATTTGCAATACCATACCTCCATCCTATGGTGGAGGGTATAAACAACAAAAAATTGGTTGAAAAGGGAACACCCCCTACCCGACGTTTGTTAAGCCGGTCCTGTTTACATCTGCATAACTGCCCTATTTCTGTATATAAACGAAAAAGCAAGTAGTCCAATTTTTTTTTTTTGAAATGTACGGGGCACGTGTGTGGAAACCATGGAGTGAATAATCAGTACATCAGTTTTTGTGCCAGACTTCCCCTGACCCTACCCTTCAAAAGAGTTCAAATCTTTTCGAATTTATTTTCAGATCGAAGGAGGGAAGGCGCAGCAAAGCGAGCCGGGTTACTCTAGATTTCTATAAATTCAATATCTTTAATTTTCTTGTTAGATCATATTATCAAAGTCTATTGTAAGCATGTTCTCCCTTTTTGGAGAAGTAGTATCCTTCCCTTATTGGTGCAAGCTAAAATCGTTAAAACATTTAAAATTCAAAAATTCGAATTTGATCAAAAACTTACACTCAAAAAAAAAGTTTACTTGGATCCAAAGAGTTTGACCTTCCCTTAAGGATTTTGGTATTGATTCCGAGCCAAAGATGCGACTTCTTTAAAATAAAGAAATTTTTTAGCGACCTATCTGGCTTTAAATCTAGGACCAATAAAATTAAAATTAGGATACAGATCTCATTAATCAAATTCTCATTCTCTTTTCACGGTTTATTAATAAAGGTACTCACGTACAAACAAATGCCAGTTTAAAAATTCAAATTATAACAGATACTTCAAAGTAAACAAGGTTCTCTTAATTCCAAAAGAACTTTAAACCAAAGACGCTAAATCCTCAAAACAAGTCTTAGCCTATATTTGAAGCGTTTTTACCTTAAGTCTAAAGTTTCAATATTTCAGTTAATTTAAGGACAATTTCTTTAAATCAAAAATGTGTTTCTTTTCTCTTAGGAAAATTAGCCTTAGTTCAAAGACATGCGACTTTACGGGAGGGACGCAAATTTACAAAATGTGTGTCCTAAATTTAATGAAAAAAAAAATTGTTTTGAAGCAATGATCATACATTTTATTTTAATTAAAATTTCATTATTTTAAAGAAATTTGTCCTTATTATTTTGTAAATTTCGGATCCTAAAATTTAAGTTGTGTAATATTTAGTATTTTTTTCAGTGTAGGAAAGATTGGCTGCCACAGTTACCATAATTGGTAGAATTCTAGCAAAAATGGTCGATTTTTTAGTGTTTGATAGATTGGTAGAATTCCTGATGTTTTGGTAGATTTTGCAAAATATTCCTCTTCACTTAAGAGGCGCTCCAATTTTCAATAGAAATAAAATGTTGACAAAATTTTCTATAGAAATAAAATTTTGACAAAATTTCTATAGAAATACAATTTTGACAAAATTTTCTATAGAAATAAAAATTTAGTGAACTGCCTTAATTTATTCTGATAATTGGTTGACAGTTTTGCTGCAAATAGAGGGTGCTGATGAGGAATGTGGTAATTCCGAAACGTGCGTCCATCCAACCATCTTGCAGTCTATAGGGCTTTGTCCAAATAAATTTGGCAAACATTCTTTTCCTCTGTTGGTTAAGCTACTCTTGTAGTTTAGTCAACACAATGGTTTTAAAGCTGAGATCAAAACAACAAATATGATTGAAGTACAAACCAATAATAAACAAGTAAGGAAAGTCTAAAGTCGGGCGGGGCCGACTATATTATACCCTGCACCACTTTGTAGATCTAACTTTTCCATACCATATCACATCCGTCAAATGTGTTGGGTGCTATATATAAAGGTTTGTCCCAAATGCATATATTTAAATATCACTCGATTTGGACAGAATTTGATAGACTTTTACAAAATCTATAGACTCAAAATTTAAGTTGGCTAATGCACTAGGGTGGAACACAATTTTAGTAAAAACAAGTATATACAGCAGTAAGTTCTGTCCAAATCGAGTGAATCTTAAATACCCACCACCATGAACCAAATATTAGGGTTTCCTCTGAAATTTCAGGAGTGCTTGAGGACTTGAGGACACTTCCCGAAGATAAATTTAAAGATTTCACCTATGAGGACTATATCAGATTCTGGATTTATAAGAACCATTTTTGTTTGAGTTTTAGAGGAATCATTAACATCTCTTGCAAGTGTGCAAGAAAATTATAAAATAACGTCTTGATTTGAAATCTTAAATCTGTAGATTTTCACCCAAGAAGTAAAATCTGGAAATTTTACATTGAGTTTCAAGCAATTTTCATGATCAGTGCGCCTTCTATACCCTCAAGAAGTGAAGTCGGTCTATATGGAGGCATTACTAAATGGCCCAATAAAAACTTAATCCGATACACGTTTTTGTGAGCCTACACACAAAAATTTTTTTTATACCCACCACCATAGGATGGGGGGTATATTAACTTTGTCATTCCGTTTGTAACACATCGAAATATTGCTCTAAGACCCCATAAAGTATATATATTCTGGGTCGTGGTGAAATTCTGAGTCGATCTGAGCATGTCCGTCCGTCCGTCTGTTGAAATCACGCTAACTTCCGAACGAAAAAAGCTATCGACTTGAAACTTGGCACAAGTAGTTGTTATTGATGTAGGTCGGATGGTATTGCAAATGGGCTATATCGGTCCACTTTTACGTATAGCCCCCATATAAACCGATCCCCCGATTTGGCTTGCGAGGCCCCTAAGAGAAGCAAATTTCATCCGATCCGGCTGATATTGGGTACATGGTGTTAGTATATGGTCTTTAACAACCATGCAAAAATTGGTCGATATCGGTTCATAATTATATATAGCCCCCACATAAACCGATCCCCCGATTTGGCTTGCAAGGCCTCTAAGAGAAGCAAATTTCATCCGATCCGGCTGAAATTTTGTACATGGTGTCAGTATATGGTCTCTAACAACCATGCAAAAATTGGTCCACATCGGTTCATAATTATATATAGCCCCCATATAAACCGATCCCCCGATTTGGCTTGCGAGGCCTCTAAGAGAAGCAAATTTCATCCGATCCGGCTGAAATTTGGTACATGGTGTAAATATATGGTCTCGAACAATCATGCAAAAATTGGTCCACATCGGTTCATAATTATATATAGCCCCCATATTAACCGATCACCAGATTTGACCTCCGGAACCTCTTGGAAGACCAAAATTCATCTGATTCAGTTGAAATTTGGTACGTGGTGTTAATATATGGCCTCAAACTCCCATGCAAAAATTGGTCGATATCGGTCCATAATTATATATAGGCCCCATATAAACCGATCCCCAGATTTGACCTCCGGTGCCTTTTGGAGAAGCAAAATTCATCCGATCTGGTTGAAATTCGGTACGTGGTGGTAGTATATGATATTTAACAACCATGCCAAAAGTGGTCCATATCAGTCCATAATCGTACATAGCCCCATATAAACCAATCCCGAGATTTGGTTTTGGAACCTCTTGGAGGAGCAAATTTCATCCGAGTGAGTTGAAATTTGGTACATTGTGCTAGTATGTGGTCGTTAACAACCATGCCTAACTAGGTCCATATCGGTCTATAGTTATATATGGCCCTCAGATAAATCGATCACCAATCACACAAAAAATGGTCCATATCAAGTTCATAATTGTATATAGCCCCGATATAAGCGACCCCCATATTTCAATTTTGGCTCTCTACGTACAAAAAGCCCAAATCGATTCATAATTATTTGTAGACTTAGCTATACATAATTTTTTTCTAATATATACCATGTATGGACTAAATCAAAAATTTGGAAAACGATGTTAAGAAGTTTTAAGATACCACAACCCAAGTAATTCGATTGTGGATGATAGTCTTTCGTAGAAGTTTCTACGCAATCCATGGTGGTGGGTACATAAGATTCGGCCTGGCCGAACTTGCGGCCGTATATACTTGTTTCTGATTCAATCACCAAATTAATTGATCCAATTAATTTTTTAATTGAAATGTCTTCAATCACGAAAATGATAGTATCAATCACAGTTTTAATTGGGCATAGAAAAAAATCTTGATTAAAAAATTAATTGATTTTTCAGCAAATTTCAATTAATTTTTTAATTGATTCAATTAAAAATTTAATTGATGTTGATTGCAAAACTCAAGTAATTTATTAATTAAAAAAGGTAACTATTTTTAATTACTTTCTGAATTGGCTTAGAGTTTTTATTTGGATTAACAAATGATTGTTTGAAATACATTTTTAATTAAAAATTTAAAAAAAATCAACACTTTTTTTAACTGAATTAGTCTTCCGAATTTGATTAAAAAGTTAATTGTATCAATTAATTTTTTAATAAAAAATTTTTTTAAATTAATTTAATTTTTAAAATTTTCTATCATTGACTTAATTAACTTAATGCTTTTATAATGATTAAAAAGTTAATTGTATCAATTAACTTATTAATTGAAAAAATTTTCAACTTCAATTAACTTTTTAATTGGAAATATTTTGGTGATATTTTTTTCTGTGTAAAATACCAGAATATTTACAATTTCAGGCAAATCGGATAAAAAATACGGTTTCCATGGAGTTAAATCGGGAGATCGTTCTTATGGGTGCTATACTAAAATATGGACCGATAATCACCGTTTTCGGCACACTTTTTGATGGTCCTCAAGTACCTCTAGATTTTCAGTTTCAGGCAAATTGGATAAAAACTACGGTTTCTATAAGCCCAAGACCCTACATCGGGAGGTCGGTTTATATGGGGACCATAGCAAAACATGGACCGATGCTCACCATTTTTGGCACACCTCTTTACGGTTCTAGAGTACCTCTCGATTTCCAATTTCAGGTAAATTGGATAAAAACTGCGGTTTCTATAAGCCCAAGAAGTAAAATCGGGAGATCGGTCTATATGGGGGATATACCAAAATATGGACCGATACTCAACATTTTTGGCACACGTATTTGTGGTCCTACAATACCTCTAGATTTCCAATTTCAGGTAAATTGGATAAAAACTACGATTTCTATAAGCCCAAGATCCCAAATCTGGAGGTCGGTTTATATGGGGACTATATAAAAACCTGGACCGATATAGCCCATCTTCGAACTTGACCTGCCTGCAGACAAAAGACGAGTTTGTGCAAAATTTCAGCACGATTGCTTCATTATTGAAGACTGTAGCGTGATTACAACAGACAGACAGCCAGACAGACAGACAGACGGACAGACGGACATCGTTATATCGTCTTAGAATTTCTCCCTGATCAAGAATATATATACTTTATATAGTCGGAAATCGATATTTCGATGTGTTACAAACGGAATGACAAACTTATTATACCCCCGTCACCATTCTATGGTGGTGGGTATAAAAATATGGGAAACATTTAAATCTGAAGCAATTTTAAGGAAACTTCGCAAAAGTTTATTTATGATTTATCGCTCGATATATATGTATTAGAAGTTTAGGAAAATTAGAATCATTTTTACAACTTTTCGACTAAGCAGTGGCGATTTTACAAGGAAAATGTTGGTATTTTGACCATTTTTGTCGAAATCAGAAAAACATATATATGGGAGCTATATCTAATTCTGAACCGATTTCAATCAAATTTGGCACACATGACTACATTACTAATTGTACTCCTAGTGCAAAATTTCAACCAAATTGGGCCAAAACTCTGGCTTCTGGGGCCATATAAGTCCATATCGGGCGAAAAATATATATGGAAGCTATATCTAAATCTGAACCGATTTCAATCAAATTTGGCACACATGACTATACTACCAATTGTACTCCTTGTGCAAAATCTCAAGCTAATCGGGATAAAACTCTGGCTGCTGGGTCCTTATTAGTACATATCGGGCGAAAGATATATATGGGAGCTATATCTAAATCTGAGCCGATTTCTTCCAGGAACATGGAACATGTGCCAAATTTGAAGGCGATTGGACTTAAATTGCGACCTAGACTTTGATCACAAAAATGTGTTCACAGACAGACGGACGGACGGGCGGACAGACGGACATAGTTATATCGACTCAGGGACCCACCCTGAGCATTATTGCCAAAGACACCATGTGTCTATCTCGTCTCCTTCTGGGTGTTACAAACATATGCACTAACTTATAATACCCTGCTCCACAGTGTAGCGCAGGGTATACAAAAAAAAAAAACGAAACAAAATTTTGACAAAATTTTCTATAAAAATAAAATTTTGACAAAATTCAATTTCTTTGAAAATGTTAAATTTCGTGGTGTTTTATACGATCAATTGTGAGAAAGCCCGTGCATGCTAAAATCGTTAAAACATTTAAATTCGATTAATTTACTATTCAAGGGATAAATATCCCCGCAAAATTTTTCCTTCCAATGGATGAATGCCATTGGAAGGAAACAAAATTTTTTTAATTAGGCAGATTTTTGGTAAAATTGTCTTCAAATTTAGGTAGATTATTTTGGCACGAGTGGCAACCATGGTGGCAACCGTGGTTTTCTGGCGTTTTTTTGTTTTTGCTGCCAACAGACCCAGGAACAATATAACGTCGGGGAGAAAAATTGCTCAAATTTGAAAAAAAAATCAAATTTGAAAAAATAGATAATAAGAAAATAAAAGTGTAATAAAAAATATAAAGTGAAATGGTGAAAATTTTGTTTTGCGTTTTTTAAATTACTTCATTCAAATGAACTTCCAAGGCACAAATTCTATGGCAATGCAAAGGATCCAAAAACGAAATACTTCATTCCTATGATAAGCCCATTTAAAATTCATTGGAGATGATCCAAATTTGCACATGGAATACAAGTTGGGTATCCAATCTACTTCCTTGGAAGCTCTGTTTTTGCTGGGATGGTGGAAACCCAGGTTCAATCCCCGGACGGAGCTAAAAAATTTCAAATTGTAAAAATGGGTAATAAGAAAATAAAAGTGCATTTTTTCTTTCAAACGAACAACTTCCAAAGCAATACAAAGGATCCGAAATTCTTGTAAAATTCATTAGAAATGTTACAAATTGGCACTACTTCCGGATCGAAAGTTGGGAATCCAATCTACTTCTTTGGAAGCTCTTTGTTTGCTGGGATTCTCTTCTATATGATTGACTTACTTAACTGAATAGTCTGTCAGTTTTAAAAATTTACGAAAGCGCAGCAACGCGGCCGGTTTCACTTAGTTTGCAATAAAATATGTGGAAACGTTTAGAAAATGTTTTATTATTTTTTTTGTCTAAGTGTTTTATCTAATTGTTATACCCTTCACCACTACTGTGGTACAGGGTATAACAATTACGTTTGTGCATTTGTATGTAACGCCGAGAAGGAATAACAGGTTGGCTGATAAGTCCCCGGTCTGACACATAGATGGCGTCGCTAGTATTAAATTATTTTTATATAGTACCAACCTTCAAATGATTCGTGTCAAAATTTGACGTCTGTAAGTCAATTAGTTTGTGAGATAGAGCGTCTTTTGTGAAACAACTATTGTTATTGTGAAAAAATGGAAAAAAAAGGAATTTCGTGTTTTGATAAAATGCTGTTTTCTGAAGGGAAAAAATACGCTGGAAGCAAAAACTTGGCTTGATAATGAGTTTCCGGACACTGCCCCAGGGAAATCAACAATAATTTATTGGTATACAAAATTCAAGCGTGGTGAAATGAGCACGGAGGACGGTGAACGCAGTGGACGCCCGAAAACATCAAACAAATCCACAAAATGATTTTGAATGACCGTAAAATGAAGTTGATCGAGATAACAGAGGCCTTAAAGATATCAAAGGAACGTGTTGGTCATATCATTCATCAATATTTGGATATGCGGAAGCTCTGTGCAAAATGGGTGCCGCGCAAGCTCACATTTGACCAAAAACAACAACGTGTTGATGATTCTTAGCGGTGTTTGCAGCTGTTAACTCGTACTACACCCGAGTTTTTCCGTCGATATGTGACAATGGATGAAACATGGCTCCATCACTACACTCCTGAGTCCAATCGACAGTCGGCTGAGTGGACAGCGACCGGTGAACCGTCTCCGAAGCGTGGAAAGACTCAAAAATCCGCTGGCAAAGTAATGGCCTCTGTTTTTTTGGGATGCGCATGGAATAATTTTTATCGATTATCTTGAAAAGGGAAAAACCATCAACAGTGACTATTATATGGCGTTATTGGAGCGTTTGAAGGTCGAAATCGCGGCAAAGCGGCCCCATATGAAGAAGAAAAAAGTGTTGTTCCACCAAGACAACGCACCGTGCCACAAGTCATTGAGAACGATGGCAAAAATTCATGAATTGGGCTTCGAATTGCTTCCCCACCCACCGTATTCTCCAGATCTGGCCCCCAGCGACTTTTTCTTGTTCTCAGGCCTCAAAAGGATGCTCGCAGGGAAAAATGTTGGCTGCAATGAAGAGGTGATCGCCGAAACTGAGGCCTATTTTGAGGCAAAACCGAAGGAGAACTACCAAAATGGTATCAAAAAATTGGAAGGTCGTTATAATCGTTGTATCGCTCTTGAAGGGAACTATGTTACGTTGAATAATAAAAACGAATTTTGACAAAAAATGTGTTTTTCTTTGTTAGACCGGGGACTTATCAGGCAACCTGTTAGTCATTGGCCCACCTTTTAGTATACCGATCGGCTTAGAATTAAATTCTGAGTCCATTTAGCGATGTCCGTCTGTCTGTCTGTTGATGTATTTTTGTGTGCAAAGTCCAGCCGCAGTTTAAGTCCGATCGTCCTTAAATTTGGCATAGGGTCCTTTTTCGGCTCAAAGACGATCCCTATGATTTTGGAAAAGATCGGTTCAGATTTAGATAAAGCTGCCATATATATTTATAACCGATCTGGTCATAAATGACGTATTTATCAACCGATCTTCTTCTAATTTCGTATAATCGAATATTTTGTGAGTCTCGTAAATTTTGCAAAATATCAGTCAAATTCAGGTTCAGATTCAGATATAGCTCTCATATATAGCTATAGCCCGATTTACACTCCTATGGCCCCAGAGGCCAATATTTTGTTCCGATTTATGCGAAATTTTGCACAGGGAGTAGAATTAATATTATAAATATGCACTCAGAATTTGGTTGAAATCGGTTCAGATTTAAATATAGCTCCCATATATAGCTTTCGCCCGATACGCACTTATATGGCCCCAGAGGTCAAAATTTCACTCCGATTTACTTGAGGGTTTGCACACAGAGTAGGACTAACATTCTTGCTACACATGCCGAATTTGGTTCAGATTTAGATATAACTCTCATATATATTCGCCCGATTTTGATTCATATGAGCATGGAGGCCAAAGTTTCAGTTCGAAAATGTTGAAGTTTTGCACTGAGAGGTCATTTAAAAGTTTAGCAATGGGTGCCAAATTTTATCAAAATCGGTTCAGAATTAGATAAACACCCCAAATATATGTTTTTCCGGTTTTAACAAATATGGCCAAAATACCCACATGTTCCTTGTAAAATCGTCATTGTTAATTCGAAAACTCGCAAAAATGATTCAAATTCAGAAATGCAGATCTGCGAAATTTTATGCAATTTAAATATTTCCAATATTTATACAGGGTATTATAAGTTAGTGCATATGTTTGTAACACCCAGAAGGAGACAAGATAGACACATGGTGTCTTTGGCAATAATGCTCAGGGTGGATCCCTGAGTCGATATAACCATGTCCGTCTGTCCGTCCGTCCGTCTGTCCGTGAACACATTTTTGTGATCAAAGTCTAGGTCGCAGTTTAAGTCCGATCGTCCTTAAATTTGGCATAGGGTCCTTTTTCGGCTCAAAGACGATTCCTATTGATTTTGGTTCAGATTTAGATAAAGCTGCCATATATATTTATAACCGATCTGGTCATAAATGACGTATTTATCAACCGATCTTCTTCTAATTTCGTATAATCGAATATTTTGTGAGTCTCGTAAATTTTGCAAAATATCAGTCAAATTCAGGTTCAGATTCAGATATAGCTTACCGACGAAAACATCAAAAAAATTCACAAAATGATTTTGAATGACCGTAAAATGAAGTTGATCGAGCTAGCAAAGGCCTTAAAGATATGAAAGGAACGTGTTGGTCATATCATTCATCAATATTTGCATATGCGGAAGCTCTGTGCAAAATGGGTGCCGCGCGAGCTCACATTTGACCAAAAACAACAACGTGTTGATGATTCTTAGCGGTGTTTGCAGCTGTTAACTCGTACTACACCCGAGTTTTTCCGTCGATATGTGACAATGGATGAAACATGGCTCCATCACTACACTCCTGAGTCCAATCGACAGTCGGCTGAGTGGACAGCGACCGGTGAACCGTGTCCGAAGCGTGGAAAGACTCAAAAGTCCGCTGGCAAAGTAATGGCCTCTGTTTTTTGGGATGAGCATGGAATAATTTTTATCGATTATCTTGAGAAGGGAAAAACCATCAACAGTGACTATTATATGGCGTTATTGGAGCCTTTGAAGGTCGAAATCGCGGCAAAACGGCCCCATATGAAGAAGAAAAAAGTATATACAGCAGTAAATTCGGCCAGGCCGAATTTTAAATACCCACCACCATGAATCAAGTATAATAGTTTACTATGAAAACTCTTCGTCGTAGTGGGTTACTTGATAATATATAGAATTGTAGGGGGTTTGATGACAAATCTTCTCCCAAACGAGCCAGCTCCCGAAGACAAACTTTAAAGATTCTACCTATGAAGACCAGATAAGATTCTAGATTTATGAGAACCAATTTTGTTTGAGTTTTAGAGAAAATATAAACATATCATATATATGTTGAAATTACGCCTTGATTTAAAATCTTAAATCTGTAGATTTTTCCGCATTTATTTAAATATGATGAGTAAAATCTGGAACTTTTACTTTCAGTTTGAAGCAATTTTCATGATCAGTTCGCCTGCTATACCCTGAAAGAAGTGTTTTCTTTTTTGAGAAACGTAAGTTTAGACAAGCAAAGTTTTCTTTTGACACAAATTTTAGAGACTATCGTTGAATAAACGAAAACACTTTATAAGAAAAAGAAATTTCGTTTGTCTAAAATTTTATTATAGATTACTAATTTCCAGCAAATCGGATAAAAACTACGGATTCTAGAAGCCCAAGAAATAAAGCCGGGAGATCGGTGTATATGGGGGCTATACCAAAACATGGATCGATAGGCACCATTTGCTACTCACATATTTGTGATCTTAAAATACCTGCAGATTTTCAATTTCAAACAAATCGGCCAGAAAATATAGAAGTAAAAATCGAGTGATCAGTCTATATGGGGGTTATACCAAAAAATGGACCGATATACTTCAATTTCGGCACTCTTATTTGTGGTCTAAAAATACCTCTAGATTTAGAATTTCAGGCAAATCATGTAATAAATACAGTTTATTGTAGCTCAAGAATTTCAGGCAAAGCGGATGGTAAATATAGTTTCTAGAAGCCCAAGAAGCAAAATGGGAGATCGGTCTATATGGGAGCTATATCAAAAAATTGACCGATGGGCACCATTTTCGGCACACCTTTTTATGGTCCCAAAAGAACTCTAGATTTTCAATTTCAGGAAAATCGGATAGAAAATATAGTTTCTAGAAGCCCAAGAAGCGAAATCGGGAAATCAGTCTCTATGGGGTCTATATCAAAACATGGACCGATGAGCACCATTTTCGGCACACCTTTTTATGGTCCTCAAATACCTCTAGATTTCCAATTTCAGGCAAATCGGATGGTAAATATAGTTTCTAGAAGCCCTAAAAGCAAAATCGGGATATCGGTCTATATGGGGGCTATACCAAAACATGGACCGATGAGCACCATTTTTGGCACACCTTTTTATGGTCCTCAAATACCTCTATATTTCCAATTTCAGGCAAATTCGATAAAAACTACGGTTTTTATAGGCCCAAGACTCCAAATCGGGAGGTTGGTTTATATGGAGGCTATATCAAAACATGGACCGATTCGGACCATTGTCCACACAACTCTTTATGGTCCCAAAATACCTTTAGATTTTCAATTTCATACAAATCGGATTGAAAATATTGTTTCTAGACGCCTAAGAAGCAAAATCGGGAGATCGGTCTATATGGGGGCTATACCAAAACATGGACCGATATGGACCATTTTCGACACACCTCTTTATAGTCCCACAATACCTATAGATTTCCAATTTCAGGCAAATCGGATGGTAAATATAGTTTCTAGACGCCCAAGAAGCAAAATCGGGAGATCTGTCTATATGGGGGCTATATCAAAACATGGACCGATACGAACGATTTTCGACACACCTCCTTATGGTCCTAAAATACCTCTAGATATTCAATTTCAGACAAATCGGATAGAAAATACTGTTTCTAGACGCCTAAGAAGCAAAATCGGGAGATCGGTCTATATGGGGGCTATACTAAAACATGGACCGATACGGACCGATAGTCGGAAATCGATATTTCGATGTGTTACAAACGGAATGACAAACTTATTATACCCCGTCACCATTTTATGGTGGTGGGTATAAAAAGTGTTGTTCTACCAAGACAACGCACCGTGCCACAAGTCATTGAGAACGATGGCAAAAATCCATGAATTGGGCTTCGAATTGCTTCCCCACCCACCGTTTTCTCCAGATCTGGCCCCCAGCGACTTTTTCTTGTTCTCAGACCTCAAAAGGATGCTCGCAGGGAAAAATTTTGGCTGCAATAAAGAGGAGATCGCCGAAACTGAGGCCTATTTTGAGGCAAAACCGAAGGAGTACTACCAAAATGGTATCAAAAAATTGGAAGGTCGTTATAATCGTTGTATCGCTCTTGAAGGGAACTATGTTGAATAATAAAAACGAATTTTGACAAAAAAATGTGTTTTTCTTTGTTAGACCGGGGACTTATCACCCAACCTCTTAGTCATAGACCCACCTTTTAGTATACCGATCGGCTTAGAATTAAATTCTGAGTCCATCCCATATATAGCTTTCGCCCGATTTACACTCCTATGGTCTCAGAGGCCAAAGTTTTACCCCGAGTTACGTAAAATTTTTCATAGGGAGTAGAACTAACATTATAAATATGCATACCGCATTTGGTTGAAATCGGTTCAGATTTAGATATAGCTCCCATGTATCTGTCGTCCGATTTACAGTCATATGACCACCGTAGATCAAAACCTACGGTAAATCCTTCCGATTTACTTATAATTGTGTACAGGGAATGGAAATAACATTTTTACTATGCATCCCAAATTTAGTTGAAATTGGTTCAGATTTAGATATAGCTGCCATATATATCTTTCGCCCGATACGCGCTTATATGGCCCCAGAGGTCAAAATTTCACTCCGATTTACTTGAGGATTTGCACACAGAGTAGGACTAACATTCTTGCTACACATGCCGAATTTGGTTCAGATTTAGATATAACTCTCATATATATTCGCCCGATTTTGATTCATATGAGCACGGAGGCCAAAGTTTCAGTTCGAAAATGTTGAAGTTTTGCACTGAGAGGTCATTTATAAGTTTAGCAATGGGTGCCAAATTTTATCAAAATCGGTTCAGAATTAGATAAACACCCCAAATATATGTTTTTCCGGTTTTAACAAATATGGCCAAAATACCCACATGTTCCTTGTAAAATCGTCATTGTTAATTCGAAAACTCGCAAAAATGATTCAAATTCAGAAATGCAGATCTGCGAAATTTTATGCAATTTAAATATTTCCAATATTTATACCCTGCGCCACACTGGGGAACAGGGTATTATAAGATAGTGCATATGTTTGTAACACCCAGAAGGAGACAAGATAGACACATGGTGTCTTTGGCAATAATGCTCAGGGTGGATCCCTGAGTCGATATAACCATGTCCGTCTGTCCGTCCGTCCGTCCGTCTGTCTGTGAACACATTTTTGTGATCAAAGTCTAGGTCGCAATTTAAGTACAATCGCCTTCAAATTTGGCACATGTTCCTAATGTGGGTCAGAATAGAACCCTATTGATTTTGGAAGAAATCGGTTCAGATTTAGATATAGCTCCCATATATATCTTTCGCCCAATATGCACTAATATGGACCCAGCAGCCAGAGTTTTATACCGATTTGCTTGAAATAGTCAAGTGTGCAAAATTTGATTGAAATCGGTTCTGATTTAGATATAGCTCCCATATATATCTTTCGCCCGATATGGACTTATATGGCCTCAGAAGCCAGATTTTTGGCCGAATTTGGTTGAAATTTTGCACTAGGAGTAGAATTAGTAGTATAGTCAAGTGTGCAAAATTTGATTGAAATCGGTTCAGATTTAGATATAGCTCCCATATATATCTTTCGCCCGATATGGACTAATATGGTCCTGAAAGCCAGAGTTTTGGACCAATTTGGTTGAAATTTTGCACAGGGAGTAGATTTAGCATTGTAGCTATGCGTGCCAAATTTGGTTGAAATCGATTCAGATTTAGATATATCTCCCATATATATCTTTCGCCCGATATGCACTTATATGGACCCTAAGCCAGAGTTTTATCCCGATTAACTAAAATTTTGTACTAGGAGTACAATTAGTAATATAGTCATGTGTGCCAAATTTGATTGAAATCGGTTCAGACTTAGATATAGCTCCCATATGTATGTTTTTCTGATTTCGACAAAAATGGTCAAAATACCAACATTTTCCTTGTTAAATCGCCACTGTTTAGTCGAAAAGTTGTAAAAATGATTCTAATTTTCCTAAACTTCTAATACATATATATCGAGCGATAAATCATAAATAAACTTTTGCGAAGTTTCCTTAAAATTGCTACAGATTTAAATGTTCCCCATATTTTTTTTTACTAAAATTGTGTTCCACCCTAGTGCATTAGCCAACTTAAATTTTGAGTCTATAGATTTTGTAAAAGTCTATCAAATTCTGTCCAAATCGAGTGATATTTGGGACAAACCTTTATATATAGCCCCCAACACATTTGACGGATGTGATATGGTATCGAAATTTTAGATCTACAAAGTGGTGCAGGGTATAATGTAGTCGGCCCCGCCCGACTTTAGACTTTACTTACTTGTTTTTTACTAACATTGTGGTCCGTCCCGGTCATAAACCAATTTAAATTTTGAGTCTAGACATTTTGTGAAAGTTTACAAAATTTTGTCCAAATCGGTTCATATTTAAATATTTGTATATGAGAATATAAACCTTCATATAGCTCCTAACAAATTTGAAGGTGTCACGATGGTATCAAAAATGTTGGTATACATAGTGATGAAGGGTATAATATAGTCGGCCCCGTCCCACTTTAGACTTTCCTTACTTGTTTTTATAATGAGAAATAAAAGCAGCTGATGTTTTACAGGATGACTTCCGCTCTATAACAAGCCCATGTAAAATTCATTGCTTCCAATCCGGTTTTGCTTTACTTCCGGATCCAAAATCACCACTTTCATTACTTTCTGGAGACAATAGTTTTACTGGGTAGAGAAGAGATTCAGTTACGTATACATGTCTTTTGTATAGCAATTTTATGCTTACAATATCCACATGGTCTCGTAAATATCACAACATGCATCCGTATATACATAATTATAAATCCTTTCGTTTTTCAGCTTCCATATAACATACATATAAGTATCGTACTTTATTTATGTACTCTTTTTTTTTTGGCAAAACACAAAAAGTATGTTAACTATTTTCATAATTTTTTGACCTCAATGGGGTGTGGTTCATAATCCATTGTTTTTGTAGTTTTTGCTTTCAATAGCATGATACATATTTCGAGCACTTATGGAGAATATTTTAAAAATTCATGAAGCTAATAAGTCAAAAAAGGGAATTCCTATAGTTATTTGCATGCAAAGGTCACTTTATTGGTGTATTTAGTGGGTGGCCTACAATAAAAAAAAAGACTTTCATGGGAGTGTTTTGAATTATCTTCAATGAATATTGCATGGGATTATACACGGACATAATATACTAACTTCTAATAGAAATAACATACGAGAAATGATCTTTCCAAATTAAATAATTTCTAGAACCACACCCAGAGAAGGAATATGATCACCTCCAACATGTTTCAAGAGCATCATGTTACTTTTTCACAGCGACCATGTATTCTTTTCTCGCCAAACATAATATGCTTTCCGAAATCAGATACATAATTTCCGAGAAAAGAACATGGTTTCGACGAACATGCTACATGTTTTCCGTGAAATAGTAACATTTTGCTCTTGGAACATGGTTGGGGTAATCATATTCCTTCTCTGCGTGCAGCTCATCCTTTCCTATAGCTTTATTAGAAGCATTGCTGAATTCATATTGAAAAAATGTCGTAAGCAAAAAGACTAGAGAATACAGCTGTTAGATTAAAGAAGGCCTACGCGGCACTGTATGCGTTCCAAAAGCTAGTTGGAGGACGTTGGTGAATGAAGTCCTCCCAGTTCTACTGGCTGTTTTAAGACCTGCACACGCAAAGAAAAAAAAAACGTTTGAAAAACGTGTACCGAAAACGTTTTCTTTTGTTAGAGTTTTTTCAATTGCTTCGAAAATTTTAAACTTTTATCACCAAAAAAATCGTTTGTTACAAAATTTTTATTTTTTCAATGAAAACAATTATTTTTGAACCAACAACACAGTCCATTTCGTTTATAGCAAGCAATATTCTTTTCTGACTTTAAGTCTTTAAAAAGACACATTTTACAGTTCATACACTGTTAGAAAAATATGTTTTCCATATGTTCCGATATAAACAAAATGTGTTTCGGGCACAATTTTTTAACACAATATATTTAAGTGCAAACATGTAATGTTCCTAAACTATCACTAAATGTTAGAATATATTATGTTTGGGGCAAGAATGTTTCATAAAAATAATATGTGTGAATGTAAACATACATAAATTTACAAATATCGAGTAAACATATATATGTTGTGATATTTTATTCAGGGAGCGACAGAGAGAGAGAGAGAGTATAAAGAAAGAAATAGAGATGGAAACTGGGAAGGTTTACGAAAGATATCAACATAACACAGCGAGAGAATCAAAAGAGAGCAATTTCTATGAAACCGCTTGTATGTTGTTTCGGAAAACTGTTTTATGATAAGGCGAAAAATTTTATATGCTTAAGTCTAGGTTAGGTTAAAGTGGCAGCCCGATTAAATTCCAGGCTCACTTAGACTATTCAGTCCATTGTGATGCCACATTTAACTAAAAGTACATATTACATATGGGCACTTCTAGTCTTAACCACTGAACCTTCTCTATTATTTACTTTTGTGGAACCAACCAGATTGCTCCAAAAACATTAACAAACTGCTTAAGTTAACGTTTTCCAGGTCAGCCAGTAATCTAAAGCTATATGCTCCTAAAATTCGCTTACGCCTTATACAAAAAGCAGGACACTCACACAAGTGGTGTTTAATTGATTCCTTTTTCTCCACATCATGACAGCTCATAAAGGGTGATTTGTTAAGAGCTTGATAACTTTTTTTTTTAAAAAAAAACGCATAAAATTTGCAAAATCTCATCGGTTCTTTATTTGAAACGTTAGATTGGTCCATGACATTTACTTTTTGAAGATAATTTCATTTAAATGTTGACCGCGGCTGCGTCTTAGGTGGTCCATTCGGAAAGTCCAATTTTGGGCAAATTTTTCGAGCATTTCGGCCGGAATAGCCCGAATTTCTTCGGAAATGTTGTCTTCCAAAGCTGGAATAGTTGCTGGCTTATTTCTGTAGACTTTAGACTTGACGTAGCCCCACAAAAAATAGTCTAAAGGCGTCAAATCGCATGATCTTAGTGGCCAACTTACCGGTCCATTTCTTGAGATGAATTGTTCTCCGAAGTTTTCCCTCAAAATGGCCATAGAATCGCGAGCTGTGTGGCATGTAGCGCCATCTTGTTGAAACCACATGTCAACCAAGTTCAGTTCTTCCATTTTTGGCAACAAAAAGTTTGTTAGCATCGAACGATAGCGATCGCCATTCACCGTAACGTTGCGTCCAACAGCATCTTTGAAAAAATACGGTCCAATGATTCCACCAGCGTACAAACCACACCAAACAGTGAATTTTTCGGGATGCATGGGCAGTTCTTGAACGGCTTCTGGTTGCTCTTCACTCCAAATGCGGCAATTTTGCTTATTTACGTAGCCATTCAACCAGAAATGAGCCTCATCGCTGAACAAAATTTGTCGATAAAAAAGCGGATTTTCTGCCAACTTTTCTAGGGCCCATTCACTGAAAATTCGACGTTGTGGCAGATCGTAAGTCTATTCATGATGAAATGTCAAAGCATACTGAGCATCTTTCTCTTTGACACCATGTCTGAAATCCCACGTGATCTGTCAAATACTAATGCATGAAAATCCTAACCTCAAAAGAATCACCCTTTACAATAGTGATTCTATACAATAGCACCTATAGTTTTTGCAAATTCGCCTATCAGGCAGCGACCCGTTATAGCAGATATCAGGAGTGCTATGTGACGCCTTGAGAACACTAGCATATCTAGTGTGCGGGTTAAGTTTAAATGGGGCCATATTTGCTTGGTGTCGCTACAACCCTTGCAATTTTCCCGAATATTGGCCATCATAACAGCCTTCTCACGCAGTAAGAGCTTGCAGGTGGCCAGAGTTATACCAACAGATTCTAGTTCCTAGCCTTGCTAACACATCTGTTTCGCAGTTCCCCGGTATGTTCCTATGGCCAGGCACCCATATTAGGTGAATATTGTACTGCTCAGCCAACTCGTTGAGAGATTTGCGGCAGTCTATGGCCGTTTTCGAGTTAAGGAACACAGAGTCCAAGGATTTTATTGCAGGTTGACTGTCTGAGTATATATTAATGCCAATATTTGTTGGAACATTACTTCTCAGCCAATTCACCACCTCTCTTATTGCCAATATGTCAGCCTGAAAAACACTACAGTGATTAGGTAATCTTTTCGCTATTCGAATTTCCAGATCTTTAGAATATACTCCGAACCCCACTTGTCCATTCAATTTGGAGCCATCAGTATAGAAATCTATATATCTTTTATTCCCCGGGGTCTGTGTACACCACGCCTCACTGTTGGGAATTAGAGTTTCAAACTTTTTGTCGAAAAGTGGTTTTGCCAGGGTGTAATCCACTACGTTAGGCACATCTGGCATTACTTTGAGGACCGAACTATGACCGTACATTTTTTCCGACCACAGCGATAGCTCGCGCAACCGCACAGTCGTTGTTGCAGCTGACTGTTTGGCCAAAATGTCTAAAGGCAATAGATGTAGCATGACATTAAGGGAGTCTGTTCCTATCTTACTAAATGCGCCTGAGATACATAAGCTCGCCATACGCTGAACTTTATCTAAACAAGTCGGTTTCTGAAGTCCTGGCCACCAGACTACAACACCATATAGCATTATAGGTCTAACTACTGCCGTGTATAGCCAATGCACAATTTTTGGTTTTAGTCCCCACTTTTTCCCTATTGCCTTTTTGCACGAGTACAAAGCTACCGTGGCTTTTCTCGCCCTCTCTTCAATATTAAGCCTAAAATTCAGCTTCCTGTCCAAAATAACGCCAAGGTATTTTGCACACTCACCAAAGGGAATTTCAGTACCCCCTAAGGGAATGGGAAATGCTTAAGTCTAAATATTATTTAATTTGAATATTAGAATGAGTATTCCGAGTAAAGAGAATAGACATTCGGAACCAAGAGAATAGACATTTGAAAAAAAAGACATGTGTTTTCGCCTTGAGAGCAGCATTTTATGTAATATATGTGTGGACATGTGTTTTGTTTATCATTTTGGCATTATGGGCACAATTTTTTTTTCTTGGTTCGTTAAAAGAAATCGAGTACGAGGAGTAAGTCAAAATATTCAGGCAAAAGAAATTTAAAAAAAAAAAAACGGTGATAAATATACAAAAATTACAAAGGGATCTTCATAAAAATAACGAAAAGGCACTATACTTTTTTTTAGAGTTGGAACAGTAAAATGAAAAAAGGAGGTAATAGTGACAAATTAAACAGTAAAATGTATAAAAACAAAGTTTAGTTCCTCTTTATTAATAAGTAGTCCAAGAGAAGTTGACGGACACCTTCAAATATAAAAGCGGGAATTAAGTTCGAGTTTTGCAGCTAAAACAATTGAAAAAGTTTATTTTCTTTAACATGAATTATTAAAGAAAAATAAAAGGCAAAACAGGGACATTTTAGAGCGAAAATGCCAACTTAATACCGGCCTTAAAGGTAAAAATTAAATTAAGTACAAAACACGATAAGTTTTAAATGCATTTAAAATGCTAGTAAAAAACTGTTCACGCCTAAATAAATTTATGTGTGCATTATAAAATTATTTATGTATGTTTATACTCGACTCCACGTTCTTCTTTTGTTAGCGTTTTTGAATTCCTTCCAAAATTTCAAACTTTTATACCAAAAACAGTTTTTTATTACAAAATTGTTATTTTTGCAATAAAAAAATAATATTTTATCAAAAGCTTTCGTTTCATTTATATCAAGCACTGTTTCTGACTGTAAATCTTTAATAACCCACATTTCGAAGTTTCATTATAAAAATTTAATATAGTATAAAAATAAATGTGTAAATTAAAACAAAAAAAATGGTGTTCGGTCGGAGCAGGGATTGATCCGACGAAACTTTGAATGCAAGGCAGACATGCTAACCACTGCTCCACGTGGCCAACAAATGTATGTTTCTGTTAAATAATGTTATGTTTGCATGGGCTCGTGGGCGCTGCAAACTATGCTATATAAATGTAACTTATAACCACTGCTCCACGGTGCCCAACTAAATGTATGTTCCTGTTAAATAAAGTTTGTTTAATCGGCTCGTGGGTGCCGCAAGCTATGCTATATAAATATAACTCATTTGGATAATTGTCTATTGATGACAATAACAGCAACATAGCTCAGTGGATAGTGTGTTGGCTTACAAATTGCATGATCCGCGGTTCGATTCTCCGTCCTGGCGAAAGGTAAACTATAAAAAAAAATTATAATATCGAATAATTTCTTCTACATTGTTTGTATTACAGAAAAAGGCGCTAAGAACTAAAAAAACCTCGTGGAAGAGAAAGATGTGAGGGAAAAAAGATTGTTTTTTTGAGTTAGTCTTTATGAAATTGTTTTTACATCCTGGAAAAGAATAAACGTTTATCACAAAATTAAACTTCCTTACAGCGAAAAGCAAATGAGAAACGAAGTTTGTTTGTCTAAAATTTCGTTTGGGAGGAAAGAATTATTTTTTTTGCGTGTACTCACAGTGGACTTTGATAGTATGATATAACACAAAAATTAAATTTTTTTTAAAATATTGAATTTATAGAAAATTTTCCCAAAATTTTATTTCTGTAGAAAATTTTCTCAAAATTTTATTTCTATAGAATTTTTTTTTCAGAGCGTTATTCTCAAAAATTTTCTCAAAATTTCATTTCTATAGTAAATTTTGTACAAATTTTATTTCTATCGAAAATTTTTTCAAAATATTATTCCTTCCTATAGAAATAAAATTTTGAGAAAATTTTCTATAGAAATACAATTTTGATAAAATTTTCTATAGCAATAAAATTTTGACAATATTTTCTATAGAAATAAAATTTTGACAAAAAAAATTATAGAAATTTTGTAGCTTACAGAAGAATCCCGACGGGAACAATTCCCCACAAGTGTTTCACGTGAAACCCAGAACATATCCGCATATCTTTAGCAGGATTCCAATTTTCCAATTTTTTGATACCATTTTGGTAGTACTCCTTCGGTTTTGCCTCAAAATAGGCCTCAGTTTCGGCGATCAACTCTTCATTGCAGCCAAATTTTTTTCCCTGCGAGCATCCTTATGAGGTCTGAGAACAAGAAAAAGTCGCTGGAGGCCAGACGGTGGGTGGGGAAGCAATTCGAAGCCCAATTCATGAATTTTTGCAATCGTTCTCAATGACTTGTGGCACGGTGCGTTGTCTTGGTGGAACAACACTTTTTTCTTCATATGGGGCCGTTTTGCCGCCATTTCGACATTCAAACGCTCCAATAACGCCTTATAATAGTCACTGTTGATGGTTTTTCCCTTCTCAAGACAATCATTAAAAATTATTCCATGCGCATCCCTAAAAACAGAGGCCATTATTTGCTAGCGGACTTTTGAGTCTTTCCACGCTTCGGAGACGGTTCACCGGTCGCTGTCCACTCAGCCGAATGTCGATTGGACTCAGGAGTGTAGTGATGGAGCCATGTTTCATCCATTGTCACATATCGACGAAAAAACTCAGGTGTATTACGAGTTAACAGCTGCAAACACCGCTCAGAATCATCAACACGTTGTTGTTTTTGGTCAAATGTGAGCTCGCGTGGCACCCATTTTGCACAGAGCTTCCGCATATCCAAATATTGATGAATTATACGATGTTTTCGTCGGTAACCACCTCTTTCGGGCGTCCACTGCGTTCACCGTCCTCCGTGCTCATTTCACCACGCTTGAATTTTGCATACTAATCAATTATTGTTGATTTCCCTGGGACAGAGTCCGGAAACTCATTATCAAGCCAAGTTTTTGCTTCCACCGTATTGTTTCCCTTCAGAAAACAATATTTTATCAAAACACGAAATTGCTTTTTTTCGATTTTTTCACAATAACAAAAGTTGCTTTACAAAAGACGCTCTATCTCACGAACTAATTGACTTACAGACGTCAAATTTTGACACGAATCATTTGAAGGTTGGTACTATATAAAATTAATATGCATTTAATACTAGCGACGCCATCTATGTGTCAGACCGGGGACTTATCAGCCAACCTGTTAAACCGATCCCCTGATTTGACCTCCGGAGCCCCTTGGAAGAGCAAAATTCATCCGATTCGGTTGAAATTTGGTACGTGATGTTAGTATATGGTATCCAACAAATATATATAGCTCCCATATAAACCGATCCCGAGATTTGGTTTTGGAGCCACTTGGAGGAGCAAATTTCATCCGAATCAGTTGAAATTTGGTACATTGTGCTAGTATGTTATATGGCCGTTAACAACCATGCCCAACTAGGTCTATAGTTATATATGTATAGCCCTCACAAAAATTGGTCCATATCAAGTTCATAATTGTATATAGCCCCCAATTTTGGCTCTCTACGTACCGTGCAAAAGTCCATATCGATTCGTAATTATTTGTAGACTTACCTATACATACCTTTTTTGTCTAATATAAAGGGTGATACGGTCAAAATTTGGTTAAGGGAAAACGCGTGTAAATCGGTGAAATCGTTTATTTAAAAAATCAAATTAAATTTCTTTTTCAAGTTCAATTAGTATAAAATTCAGGAAAAATATTCAGTTAGGCTTTCGCTTTTCCAAATCCGAATTGCCGGGCCTCACCCTTGACCCCTGCCATCAGATTTTGTACATCCACCTTGTCCACCTTCTTCGCCGCAGAAAGCCAGTTTGCCTTGAACTGCTGCTCGTCCTTAGCAGTTTTTTTGGTCTTCTTTAGGTTCCGCTTGACAATAACCCAGTATTTCTCAATTGGGCGGAGCTCTGGCGTGTTGGGAGGGTTCTTGTACTTGGGAACCACCTGCACGTTGTTGGCAGCGTACCACTCCATGGCCTTTTTATCGTAATGGCAAGATGCCAAGTCCGGCCAAAACAGTATGGAAAAACCGTGTTTCTTCAGGAAAGGCAGCAGACGTTTATTCAAACACTCTTTCACGTAAATTTCTTGGTTGACAGTCCCGGAAGCTATGAAAATGCTGCTTTTCAAGCCACAGGTACAGATGGCTTGCCAAACCAGATATTTTTTTGCGAACTTTGACAGTTTTATGTGCTTGAAAATATCTGCTACCTTTCCCCTTCCTTTTGCCGTATAAAACCCCTGTCCCGGAAGCTGCTTGTAGTCGGCTTTGACGTAGGTTTCGTCGTCCATTACCACGCAGTCAAACTTCGTCAGCATCGTCGTGTACAGCCTCCGGGATCGCGCTTTGGCCGTAGTATTTTGTTTATCATCGCGATTTGGAGTCACTACCTTCTTGTAAGTCGATAGTCCGGCTCGTTTTTTCGCTCGATGCACGGTTGTAGACGATACACCCAGCTTATTTGCGGCATCTTGGAGAGAGAGGTTAGGGTTTAGCTTGAAACTACCGGCAACTCTCTTTGTCGTATCAGCGGCTTCCGGTTTTCGATTTCCTCCCGATCCAGACTTCCTGGCTGTCGACAAACGTTCCCCAAACACTTTAATTACATTTGTAACGGTTGATTTGGCAACTTTTAGCGATTTTGCCAGCTTTGCGTGCGATTAGCTCGGATTTTCGCGATGCGCGAGCAAAATTTTGATACGCTGCTCTTCTTGCTTGGACGGCATTTTGACAACTGAAGAGTGAATTCCAAAATCAAAATAGGAGCAACATTCTACACACACACACCTTCAAAATGAGGGTTGTTCAGGTTTTTTAAATGCAAATTTGAAAGAAATACGTGAAGTTTATATTGACCAAATTTTGACCGTATCACCCTTTATACCACGTATGGACTAACTCACAATTTAGAAAACGATGTTAAGAAGTTTTAAGATACCACAATCCAAGTAATTCGATTGTGGATGACAGTCTTTCGTAGAAGTTTCTGCGCAATCCATGTTGGAGGGTACATAAGATTCGGCATGGCCGAACTTACGGCCGTATATACTTGTTTTAACTGATTTACCCCCATATTCAAAAAAAGTTAACGTAAACTTTAAACCTACTATTACCATACAAATATGGGCATTAGTCTTTCGAGTTTGATGAAAAAGTTAATTGTATCAATAAATTTTTTAATTAAAAATTTTCAATCACTGACTTAATTAACTTAATGCTTCTTTCTATCTTAATTAAAAAGTTAATTGTATCAATTAATTTATTAATTGACAAAAATTTCAACTTCAATTAATTTTTTAATTGGAAATATTTTGGAGATATTTTTTCTGTGTATGTCTTTTTACTATCTTTGGACTTTTTTACAATCTTTGGACATTTTGCATATTGCACGAAATACGGCTTAAAATAACATCTAAAATTTTAACAAAAATTTCTTGCGACTGGTGTATATATTTAGGATTTGTTTTCACTTTTTATTCCATTGTACTGTAATTTAACCGGCAAAATAGGTAGTTTATAGTTTCTGTCTGGAAATAAAATACATTGCAGAAAAAAACCTAATGTTTTCATATTTGGATCAGAAGTCCGAAAAATGCGTTCTCAGGTGTAAGTCAGAACAACGAACTTTTTGTGAGGTGTGAAGAATGTGTGTAGTGTGATGTACAGTGCGATGAGACCCAGAATATGCATGAATAAAAATTTCTTAGATCGGCAATAATGATATAAATTATATCGTAAATGAATTTAAAGATTTTATAAACGCTTAAAAAAATTATTTTAGAGCATTTGTTTACCAATTTATATGAATTCGCTAAATATATTTTAACTTTACCTCATAGCAGTATTTATTTTTTAAGTTTTTTTTTGTATAAGTTAATAAAAAGAATGTGCCACTTTGTAGCTTAAGGAGCATACGCACCTTCATCAAGGCCTCTGGTTGAATGTTTTAAGCAACTTTAAGGAATTTACCATACATCTCAATGGACCTAAGTTGACATCAGTTCGTTCCATGGATTGTTGCCATCATTTTCCTTTTTTTCTATTAACTCCAGCTTTTAATGTAAATCCAGATCGGTGTTTGAAGTTTCTACAAACAACAATAACAACATTGCCCCCGAGTACCACAATAAATGCTAGAGATTGTCTTTGTCCAATGTGTTTTGGTTGTTGGTTTTTTCTTTTATTATTTAATGTATTTGTTGTTTTGTTTTTATTTTTTTATATGTCTTTTATTTTAGAACATAAGACATGTTTTATCTATTTGAGACATTTTAAATTATACATTTACGATTAGAAAAAAAAAAATAAGAAATCAATTATTTTTGTTTTGTTCAAACGCTCAAAAGCACTGTTGGATTTCCTTTTACATTTCTCATTTTTTTCAATTTCTCAACATGTTGAGCAAAATTTTCCTTTATCTAAGGAGCAAGGCAATACAAAATGAAAAGATAAATAAAGAAGTAAACAAGAGAAAACTAAAAACAAAAAAATTGAAATAGAAAAAATAATAAAGGACATGTGGTGAGGAAAAACGATGTGAGATAATCAAAATAAACCAAGAGAACCATTTGTTCTTTTTTTGTTTTTCTTTAAATATGTAAGGGGGAATATTTCCATCTTTGTTGCAAAGAATTACATGAAATAATGTTTTGATTTTTGTGTTGTTTTTTTTTTCTTCTTCTTCTTCTTGTTCATCCTTTGTTGTTTGCTTTTTAATGTGTTATTTTCACAATCTATCCATTTAATGTTAAGCTTTAAAACAGGCAACAATATTCTTTCACATTATAAAGCAATGTTACATTAGCGGGACAATGTGTTTTTATTTTTGTTTCTGGGATTCTTCCTTAGGGGATAAATGACGAAAACTTCTTTTTGGAGAAATCAACGACAGCGTTAAAATCGACGACACTCTGTCCAAAATGGCCCAAAAAATAACACTGCTGGTTCCCTATTATGGTTTTTGTTGTATGTTTTCACTTATTTGCATGGCTATGTAAGGGGAGGATTTTAATGAAAATTTAATTTACGAACACACATGACTCTTCTAACAATCCTTCTCCTCTACTGGGCCGGATGCTGCGGCATTATAAACTGAAACTGTTGACCTTGAGTGGGATGTTGCGTCGTCGCAGGCTGATAGTAGGGACTATGCATAAGCTGTGTGGGATGTAATGTTAGGGGACATACAACATGATATTGTTGTGTCTGTGGGGCAAATGTTGGCTGTGGACCCCCGCCAGCGGGGGATGGCTGTGGTTGAGGGTGGAACGTTTGATGCGGTTGGCCAGGTGAAGGTGTGGTCGATGGTGGTGTCTGTGCTAGGAATTGTAATGGTTGCGAATCAAACATTCGTACCTGGAAAAATAAAAGTCCATGGCTTATTATTTATAACTGATTATCATCAAATTCTACATACCATTTGAGGCGCATATGGCTGTTGGAAATGTGGCGCATGCGGTGTTTGAGGATAAGGTATGAATTGAGTCGGCAAAGGTCCAGAAGCTAGTAAAGGTTGTCCTGTAGCTGCCGAAGCATGCATCTGTGCTGGCGTCATAGGGCCTGGAAAAATTAACAAAGTTAAATATTAAATATCTGGATTACAAAATTTCGGGCGGAGCCGACTATATTATACCATGCACCACTTTGTAGATGCACATTCTCGATAGCATATCCAATGTGTTGGGTGCTATATATAAAGGTTTATGTTCCCATTCACATATATATTTAAATCTGACCAGATCTGGACAAAATTTGTCAGAGTTCTACAACATTTACAGACTTTAAATTAAGGTCAGCTAATGCCCAGGGGTGGAACACAATGTTAGTAAAAAATATGGGAAACATTTAAATCTGAACCAATTTTGAGGCAACTTCGCAAAAGTGTATTTATGATTTATCGGTCGATAGATATTTATTAGAAATAAAGCAAAATTTGAGTCACTTTTACAAGTTTTCGACTTAGCAGTGGCGATTTTATAAGGAAAATGTGGGTATTTTGACCATTTTTGCCCAAATCGAAAAAACATATATATGGAGGCTATATCGAAATCTTAACTGATTTCAAGCAAATTTGGCACGCATAGCTACAATGCTAATTCTACTCCCTGTGCAAAATTTCAACTAAATCGGAGCAAAACATTGGCCTCTGTAATCATATGACGGTAAATCGGACGAAAGATATATATGGGAGCTATATCTAAATCTGAACCGATTTCAATAAAATTTATTGCAAAAATGTAGTGCAAAATTTCAATCAAATTGGGGTAAAACTCTAGCTTTTGGTGCCATATAAGTTCATATCAGGCGAAAGATATATGTTGGAGCTATATCTAAATCTGAACCGATTTCAATCAAATTTTGCACACTTGACTATACGACCAAGTGTTATATTTGTGCAAAATTTCAAGCAAGTCAGGGTAAAACTCTGGCTTCAAGGTCCATATAAGTGCATATCGGGCGAAAGATATATATCGGAGCTATATCTAAATCTGAAACGATTTCTTCCAAAATCGATAGGGTTTTATTCTGACTCAAAACAGAAACTTGTGCCAAGTTTGAAGTCGATTGGACTAAAACTGCGACCTAGATTTTGATCACAAAAATGTGTTCACAAACGGTTGGACATGGCTAGATCGACTCAGGGACCCACCCTGAACATTATTGCCAAAGACACCATGTGTCTATCTCGTCTCCTTCTGGGTGTTGCAAACATATGCACTAACTTATAATACACTGTTTTACGGTGTTGCGCAGGGTATAAAAACTACTCTTGCAATTATTATTATTTTTTTTATTTGGTGTTACCCCTGGGAAAACAGAGCTGTTACTTTTTCCTCTAAGAAGAAAAATTATTGGATACAAAGCTCCAAATTTTCAAGGAATGAAGTTGAGTCTCTCAAAATCAGCAAGATACTTGGGAATTCTCTTGGACTCAAAACTGAACTGAATGGAGAATACCGCATAAAGAAGGCCTATGCGGCATTGTATTCTTGTCAGAAATTGGTCGGTAATTGGCATATACTGCGGTGGACCTGTGGAAACATATGGATGCCACGTTTGGTGGACAATCGTGAACCACCAGAATCATATATAGAAAATAGAAAGGTATAATAGAACGGCACTTATTTATATGACAGGCGCTTTGAAGGGCACAGACAAAGCCGCTTTAAAGGTACAGATGGGAGTCTGCCCACTCGACTTGTACATAAAGAAAACAACAGGGTTGATACTCGCGAGACTCAAAAGCTTTGATACATTGGAAAGCACTATTGGCAGGCAAGCGGAACTTTTTGCCGAGAGTTATAGAGAGTTGGACTATATGTATACAGATGGATCTTAAATGGACGAAGGCACTGGTAGTGGCATTTATTGCTGAAGCTACAGCTACAAAGGCCTTGGGCGATGTGGACATAAGGCCCAAGGTAGTCAGCCGCTATCGTAGAGAACTTAGGGTTTTCTTAGCAATGTGAATAATGAGAAATGAGGAAGCATGTGCTGGCTAAGAAGGGAGCTCGTGGATCGCATAATGTCCTTGTGGACGTTTTTCCTCCGCTGTCTTCAAATCTATACAGGATTCATGTCAAATATGATTAACTATGGCGAGGATGTTGGATCTCTTCGGATGGTTGCGAAAAAAACAAGTTGATATAAGACGAAAAGAACCGTAGGATTTGCAAAATTCTGATGGCGATGAACTAATTGCTATTTAACTGGACATAACACACTTGAGAAATATATGATAAGAATAGGCCTTGAAGATGATGACATCTGCAGATGGACCTCGAAGTTGCAGAAGACTCGTACCACTTCATGTGCCAGTCCAACATTATTCTTTAGAAAAAAATTCTGGGCTACTCTTTCTCTCAGGCTCTTACCGATCTGCCGGAGTGTACATTAAGGAACATACTCGACTTCATCAGGGCCTCGTTTTGGATGTTTTAAGCAACTTTAAAGAAAACGGATATATGGAATATCTTGAGCGACTGTAAAGGAGACAACTTCAGGATGAAGATGTTGGGAAAATTACACTGAGGAACCACAATGGACCTATAGTAGTCTAAGTGGACATCAATTCGGTCCAAGAATGTTGTGTTCCTCTACAACCGAAATAAAAGAAAACGCAGTGGTAAAAGGCTGTGGACTTAGAGAATACATAGTCCATAGAGTTTATGCGGCATGAGTTGGATGAATGGACACTGGAGACACCTAGAAAGATATGTAACTGTGCAACGGTTGGAAGGGAAATGCTATGGTGTGACCAAAAAAACAGAAAAATAAGGGAATCATGACCAAGCACTTCAGTGTCCTATAGAAGCTGCGAAACATGAGGTAAGTAGAGGATGAGGATATTTTGCTGTACTATCTATGTCACTACTCTGTATACCCGACATATAGAAGCAGCCATATAAGGAAAGATAAGGGTTTCCTAGAGTAATGGAAGGCCTATCTTTAGGTGCAACGTGGTTCAATGGTTTACATGTTCGCCTTTCATTCAAAAGGTGATGGGATCAATATCAGTTTAGACCATGGAGAATTCGCAGATATAATTAAAGGTATCATACAGACAGCCAGATAACCCTTCGCTACACTAGGAAATAGGCCAAAGAAAATGGTCTTGGTATATGATTAGCATATCCGCCTTGCATACAAAGGGTCTTGTCACTTTCGACCGAACAGCAAAAAAATTTTCAGCGTCTCTAGGTGCAATGTGAAACGCCATATATACCTACTCTAACAAAATACCCAAAATTTAAAAATTCACTTAGGCGATATTGCTGTTCACTTGGGTGATTGCGAAGAGTATCTTTGAAATTTTCTACTCCTGATGCCAGGAAGTAAATTCGCACAAAGAAAAACTCTTCCAAAAAATAAATATTTTTTGCCTGTTATACTCACCATAATTGTTTCGTCTCATACGTGGTTGTTGCGGGGCCTGTGGATGAGCCGGAGCATGGAATGAAGTTGGCTGTTGACTTGGCACCATATAGATTGGTGTTTGTTGACCTGCAGCTGCTGGTATCGGAGCACCTTGGGTATAAATCGTTGTTAGGGTCACCGGAGTTTGGGGTGTATGAGGGCGCGAAGGATTTGGAGTGCTTGGACTACGAGGAGTAAAAGGTTTGGCTGATGGATTCAAAACATGCGTTTTCTTCACTGGTGGTGCAGTTGTTGTGGTACCCGTAGAACCTGCACTTGTATTATTTGTCGCCGCCGACTGTGGTACCGCAGCAGAAACCACAACAGTCGTATTGCTCGAAGGAGGTGTCGTTTTGTCTGAGGGTGTCGAACAATTATTTGACGATGATGCAGGTGTAGCCACTGATGTGTCCGTCTTAGCAAGCGGTGTCTGTTGCTGCTGCTGCTGTGGCGGCGAATTATCGACCACGGGTGGAGTCGTCTGTGTTTGCTGAATCACTTGACCTGTGACTGATTGTGGAGAAATATTTTGCTGAGTCTGTGATTGTTGTGGTTGTGGGGGTGCACTTGTCTGTGGCACATGTTGTTGCATTGGAGGCATAGATGATGGTCCCGAATTATGTTGCTGTGGTATATGTTGCTGCTGTTGCATTTGCTTTTGTGTTTGCTGTTGCTGCTGCGGCTGTTGTTGCGGGGGTGGAACTATGGTTGCTTGCATATGTTGCATGTGTGGTGGCACATAATGTTGCTGTTGGGGAGCATTATGATGCGGTTGTTGTTGGGTTGGCGGGGGTCCTGCATGATGTTGCTGCTGAGGCGGATGTGGATTCACATGTGGTGGAGGCTGTTGGGGTTGCATATGTGGTGGGGGTTGTTGTTGCTGTTGTAGTTGGGGAGGCGACACAGATGGCTGTGGCTGGGGACCCTTGTTTTGATTCATGTGATGATTCTGTGGAGGAGAAACGGATGGCTGAGGATGATGACCCTTGTTTGGATTCATGTGTTGATTTTGCGCTTGCACATTAGGTGCTTGCTGCTGCTGCTGTGTTGGAGGACCTGGTGAAGGTGAAGTATTGGCCAATTGGAAATCTTGACCAAATGTTCTCAGCTCCTGCAACTGGCTATCACGAGGCCGCATTGGGCGTTGTGATTGTGGAGGGGGATTTTGCTGAACAGGGCCTGACATACTCGGACCATGCGAAGCTCCTCCACTACCCTGGAGAGGTGGTGAAGTTCCACTTCCTCCACCTTGGCCACCATGCGAGGGTCCATGCTGTGAATGTCTGACTTGATTTTGATTATCATTGCCATAAGTCATCGAAGAGTTTGAAGACGATCCAGAATATTGGCGCATTGGTCTTTGAGGCAATGGTTTACCAGCACCCCCTGCACCGAGGTTATTGCCGCCTCCACCGCCGCCACCACTTTCACCATTGAGTTTAGAAGGACCTCCCCGGTATTGTGACGGACCGCCGCCATGCATTGCCGGAGGCGTATAAGGTTGATAGGATGATTGGGATTGCTGCTGATTTTGCATTGGCATTGTGTTGTACATGATTTGCTTTTGACCTCCGGAATTGCTGCCACTTTGTGACATACCGCCAGAGCCAACGTTACTGCTACCTCCACCTTGCGACATAACGGTTGGACCGCTTCCGCTGTTTGGTGGAGGAGTATTGCGCACCATTTTTTGATTGAGAGGTGGATTTGATTTGCGTTTCATCATCGAACCACCACTTTGATACTTGTTACCACCATCTTGTTGCGACATCTGGCACGAGGATGGGGCCGAACCCTTCATACCACTTGCCATATTACCGGCAGATGATTGCGTAGAGTTCGGGCCTTGGCCCATGCTCGAAACTGATGACGATAGGCTATTGCCCATCATGCGATCGTTGCGTTCATTGCGGTCATTACGATCCATACGATCGTTGCGATCGTCACGGTCATGACCGCCATGTCCGCCGCCACCGCCTCTTGGTGTTTGACCACCCATTGACTGAGATCGATCGATGGCAACAGGTGGTGGTGGTCCGGTAATTGAACGCGTTGGCTTCGTTATATAACGTTCGGTCATTACCGGAGGTTCGTAGCGTTTACGCTCTCGTTGTTCCCGCTCTCTATCCTCGCGGTCTCTTTCTCTTTCCATATCGCGCTCCCGCTCTCTTTCTCTCTCCCTCTCTCTTTCACGATCACGTTCTCGTTCACGCTCCCTTTCACGTTCTCGCTCCAAATCGGGTCTTGAAACAGCTGCAAACATAGACTCCTCATCACCATTTTCCAGATCTAGACGATCTCGACATGCAGGATTATTTTCAATTTCAGCCGCCAGTTTTTCGGCTTTAGCTTCACGTTCTTTATATTCATCGGTGTCAATTTTATCCAAGGGCACTGTATATGACGATAACGAGTCATCGAAAGTGGATGTGACACCAAACGCATTTTCATTTTTACGAAACATGTCATTTGGATCCCAACCATTAGCAGCATCATCCAGCTCAATATCGATATCCCCATTCATGCCAGAAGGATCCCAAGGCTCCAATTCTTTTTCATCAAAACGTGAACCTGTCGGTAAAAATTACGATTAAATCGTTAAATCGCTTGCCTCTTGAAGCATTACACACTTACCATTACACTTTTCTGATATGGCTGCATCCGTTTGAAATGTACCACCCGTGGCGTATTGTGAATCAAAATCTTTTGCAGAAATACTAACAACAGTATCGTAGGGAAATATCATAACATTCGGTACAGTCTTTGACTCATCGGGTGAATTTTTGCTTAGTTTAATGCATGTTGGCAACTCGAGAGCTACATCGAAATTATGTGAAAATGTACGAAAAACCCCCTCGTATATATTACCCGACCGTAGTCGCATTTGGACGACATTGCCAACCAACGCTGTGGCAGCATGCATAAAGAAGGCATTGTTATAAATACCCTGAGCCTGTGGCCGGGTTTTATTCGGATGTCGATTATCATTCGAATATCTGAAAAATAACACAGAAAGAAAAATTCATGATTTTATTTTCGATTTGTCTCATTGGAGCGGAATATCATAAACAATTTTTAATACAAAGTACATCCAACTTAAAAAAGCCACATATGGTTTAGATATTGTTTCTATACCCTGCGCCACACTGTGGAACAGGGTATTATAAGTTAGTGCATATGTTTGCAACACCCAGAAGGAGACGAGATAGACACATGGTGTCTTTCGCAAAAATGCTCAGGGTGGGCTCCTGAGTCGATATAGTCCGTCTGTCCGTGAACACATTTTTGTAATCAAAGTCTAGGTCGTAGTTTTAGTCCAATCGACTTCAAATTTGGCAAAAGTATGTGTGTTGGCTCAGAATAGAACCCTATTGATTTTGGAAGAAATCGGTTCAGATTTATATATAGCTCCCATATATATATTTTGCCCGATATGGACTTATATGGCCCCAGAAGCCAGAGTTTTACCCTAATTTGCTTAAAATTTTGCACAAGAAGAACAATTAGTACTATAGTCAAGTGTGCCAAATTTTATTGAAATCGGTTCAAATGTAGATATAGCTCCCATATATATCTTTCGCCCGATATGGACTAATACGGTCCCAGAAGCTAGAGTTTTACCCCAACTTGGTTGAAATTTTGCACTAGAAGTACAATTAGTAGTGTAGTCAAGTGTGCCAAATTTTATTGAAATCGGTTCAGATTTAGATATAGCTCCCATATATATCGTTCGCCCGATTTACACTCATATGACCACAGTGGCCAATCTTTTACTTCGATTTCATTGAAATTTTTTCACAGGGAGTAGAATTAGCATTGTAGCTATGCGTGCCAAATTTGGTTGAAATCGGTTCAGATTTAGATATATCTCCCATATATAGCTTTCGCCCGATTTACACTCATACGACCACAGTGGCCAATCTTTTACTTCGATTTCATTCAAATTTTTTCACAGGGAGTAGAATTAGCATTGTAGCTATGCGTGCCAAATTTGGTTGAAATCGGTTCAGATTTAGATATAGCTCCCATATATATGTTTATCTGTTTTCGACAAAAATGGTCAAAATACCAAAATTTTCCTTGTAAAATGGCCACTGCTTAGTCGAATAGTTGTAAAAATGACTCTAATTTTACTAAACTTCTAATATATGTATCGAGCGATAAATCATAAATAAACTTTTGCGAAGTTTCCTTAAAATTGCTTCAGATTTAAATGTTTCCCATATTTTTTACTAACATTGGGTTCCACCCTAGTGCATTAGCCGACTTAAATTTTGAGTCTATAGATTTTGTAGAAGTCTATCAAATTCTGTCCAGGTAGAATGATATTTAAATGTATGTATTTGGGACAAACCTTTATATATAACAGGTTGGCTGATAAGTCCCCGGTCTGACACATAGATGGCGTCGCCAGTATTAAATGCATATTATTTTTATATAGTACCAACCTTCAAATTATTCGTGTCAAAATTTGACGTCTGTAAGTCAATTAGTTTGTGAGATAGAGCGTCTTTTGTGAAGCAACTTTTGTTATTGTGAAAAAAAATGGAAAAAAGGAATTTCGTGTTTTGATAAAATACTGTTTTCTGAAGGGAAAAAATACGGTGGAAGCAAAAACTTGGCTTGATAATGAGTTTCCGGACTCTGCCCCAGGGAAATCAACAATAATTGATTGGTATTCAAAATTCAAGCGTGGTGAAATGAGCACGGAGGACGGTGAATGCAGTGGATCCCGAAAGAGGTGGTTACCGACGAAAACATCAAAAAAATCCACAAAATGATTTTGAATGACCGTAAAATGAAGTTGCTCGCTGATTGAGTTCTGTGCAAAATGGGTGCCGCGCGAGCTCACATTTGACCAAAAACAACAACGTGTTGATGATTCTGAGCGGTGTTTGCAGCTGTTAACTCGTAATACACCCGAGTTTTTCCGTCGATATGTGACATGGATGAAACATGGCTCCATCACTACACTCCTGAGTCCAATCGACAGTCGACTGAGTGGACAGCGACCGGTGAACCGTCTCCGAAGCGTGGAAAGACTCAAAAGTTCGCTGGCAAAGTAATGGCCTCTGTTTTTTTGGGATGCGCATGGAATAATTTTTATCGATTATCTTGAGAAGGGAAAAACCATCAACAGTGACTATTATATGGCGTTATTGGAGCGTTTGAAGGTCGAAATCGCGGCAAAACGGCCCCATATGAAGAAGAAAAAAGTGTTCCACCAAGACAACGCACCATGCCACAAGTCATTGAGAACTATTGCAAAAATTCTTGAATTGGTCTTCGAATTGCTTCCCCAACCACCGTATTCTCCAGATCTGGCCTCCAGCGTCTTTTTCTTGTTCTCAGACCTCAAAAGGATGCTCGCAGGGAAAAAATTTGGCTGCAATGAAGAGGTGATCGCCGAAACCAAAATGGTATCAAAAAATTGGAAGGTCGTTATAATTATTGTATCGCCCTTGAAGGGAACTATGTTGAATAATAAAAAATAATTTTGACAAAAAAAATAAAATGTGTTTTTCTTTGTTAGACCGGGGACTTATCAGCCAACCTGTTATATGGGCAACGTGTAAATTTATGTTATAGTCTTATAAAGAACTTTTATTGAAAATATTTTTTTCTTATTTTAATTACACTTTTGTACGTTACTAAAATATATAAATTTATGCCCATATTCATAATAATTTACTGACAGTTTATCGAAGGAATTTGTATGGTAATAGTAGGCTTAAAGTTTACGTTAACTTTTATGAATATGGGGGTTAATGAACGTTTGCTTTTATAGAAAATCCATACTTAAATTTTTAGTCATAGAAAATATTTATATGTGCAAAATTATATTTTAGTTATATGTCAAAATAAAATTAAGATAGTTTGATTAACTAATATGATATAGCACTTGTTTATTGGAACTTGCTGTAGTCGGTGAGGCACTAGAAAATACCAAGTTTTTCAGAGTTGCCATATCGATTTTTTCACCATTCCGCCGTAATTGCAGACTTCAGTTCTTTGGGTGTATATTGCTTTGACTTCGCAAATACCTTAGCGTATAATATGCCCAAGAGATCTTCTATAGGATTTAGATCGGAGCTTAGCGCTGGCCAGTCCATTAAAGGTATATCACGAGACTTAAAAAAGTTTTTTTTGTGAGGCATGCAACATGGATGGGGGCATTATCCTGTTGGAAAGTCCAAACTTCATCATATAACTCATCTGCAAAATCTATTAAATTGTTCTCCAATAAATCGACATATATATCTGCGATCATTTCAGTGGGGAAAAAAATTTTTGAAGATTTTCCTCGTGCTCCAAAAGCTAACCATACCATAAGAGATCAACCCCCGTGGGTGCGTTTACAGCGAGTTTGACGAGTATACCGAGAATGTCGCCTATATTTGTGATGGCCATCAGGACCATCCAAATTGAATTTCTTTTCGTCGCTAAATATAACCGTTTCGAACTCTTAGTCCCAAAACTTGTATTTTTCTGCAAAAGAAATATGAGCATTTTTATGGTGTTGTGTTAACTGCGTTTTAGGAATTTTATTTTCGTATTTTAGTCCTATATCGTACTTGATAATTTGCTGTATTCATTGTATAGTCACATTCAGATCCAATTCTACTTTTATTTTTCTGCAGCTCATATTTGTATTGGCAACAAGTTGGCGTATATGTCGCTTTATCCTTTGGTCAATGGTTGGAATGCGCCCACTGCGTTTAGCACAATCATAGTTTGTGGGATTTTTTAAAAAAATTACTAATCGTATTGCGGCGACGATTTGACGCCGATGCAATTTCTCCAATTTTTTTGCCAGCTAGGTCCATTCCGATAATTTTTCCGCGTTTTTCCTCTTCACTTCTTCGAGGCATTTTTCACTAAAGATTAAAAATTTGCACTAAATTACTTCTGAATACACAAAAAGAACATACATGTAACTCACTCACAATCTATATTTATTATTCACAACGAAACAGTAATGGGCCTGTGCACTCTTCAGCGAAAAAAATGTAAATGATGTACAATGCACATATAACTATTTGCTATTGAACTTGGTGTCTAGCGATAAAATCGCTAATGACAATCATGGCATAGAGGGTGATAAACATCGTTAAAAAGTGAACAGTTAAGTATCGTTATTTTCGTCCAAATGAGAAATGAAACAATTTTTGCATATATATTAATTTTACAGAGATACTTCTTTCAATTTTACGATCTTGGCATCTTGCCTTTTCTATAGAAATACAATTTTGACAAAATGTTCTGTAGAAATAAAATTTTGATAAAATTTTATATAGAAATAAAAAAAAAAATTATATATATAGAAGAAATAAAACAAATGTGCCAAATTTTCTATAGAAATAAAATTTTGACAAAATTTCCTATAGAAATAGAACTTTGACAAAATTTTCTAAAGAAATAAAATTTTGCTAAAATAAATTCCAAGTTCTCCCTTTTTGTAGTAGTAGCAACTTTCCCTTGTTGGTACAAGCTAGAATCGTTAAAACATTTAAAATTCAACACATTTACAATTAGATGGATATTGAAGCACCCCAAAAATTGTCGCCAATAGCAGGCGTCGTTTGTTTTTTCATACTAACCACAAAAAATTGATTAAAAACTCCAAAATAAGACATTTTTTTATTAAATTGGTAGATTCGTGAAAAATTTCGGTAGATTATTTTTAGCACGAGTGGCAACTGTGTTTGTAATACCATCTGACTTACATTAGTAACAGCTAACGTGTGCCAAATTTCAAGCCGATAGCTTGTTTCGTTCGTGTGATTTCAACTGATCTACGTACGAACATAGCTATTTTGACTCAGAATTTCACCACGACTAAGAATGTATATACAGTGAAACCTCTCAAACTTGGACACTCTGAAACTCGGACACCTCCCAAACATGGACAGTTGTCTGGGGATAGCAAACGTCACATCAAGATTAACCTCTCATACCTGGACACCATTGAAAGGTGGACAAAATTTTGACGACCGCGGGTGTCCACTTTTCAGAGGTTTCACTGTAATAATTGATGGGGTCTGAGACCAATATGAAACCGATGTGTTACAAACGGAATGCCAAAGTTAGTTTACCCCCCCCCACAACCTTATCGAACCTCTCAGTATAAGGCGGTCATAGACATAATTAATCATACATATGCAGTTCTAAAAAAAATGGAGTGTTCACGAATTCAAGTAAAAAAACATACAAAAATGTAAACAAAGTAATTAAGAAATTTTAGCTATGATAATGGGCTAAATACAACAATAACAATTGCAGCAAAAACAAATAAATAAATAAACAGCGAAGCAAACTCAAGTCAGCTCGGAACAAGACGAGGGCATGGTGGGAATCGAATGAGGCCATGAAAGTAAACAAAAGCAAGCATGAATTACGAACACAAAGACAACAGCGACAATGAGAAAGACGATAGCGTTAACGGCGGCAATACGCAACAGCAAAACTGCATTAATAAAATAGCCATACATCTATTTTTGCTCAAATTTAGAGGAAGAAATCCAACGAAGTTCCGACTATTTGAGTACCGTACTGATTGCATGCCAAAAGAAAACACGTATCTTTACGAACAATCTACAATAATTGATAACAACATTGTATTGAGAGGAAATGCACATTTTGCTGCATGTAATTAGGGTCAATTGGCAATAATAAAAAAAAATGCAAGTAACATGCTTGGCAAATCGTTAAGACCAAAGACAGTCTCAGAAAGTGAACAGAGTGATAATTAGGTTACATCACAATTATGATGTGAATAAGTATAATCGCGTAAGCTGTAATGGATATGGTGAAGCTCACAATGTGTGGCACATCAAACACATTTTTCTGAAATGAAAATATCTCACACATACCTTATATACAGTGGAACCTCTCAAATTTGGACACTTCGAATTCCGGACACATCTAATAAGTACACAATTGTCGTGACACGTTTGTTAAAATTGACTTCTCATAACTGGACACCTACTAAATGTGGACAAAGTTTAGGCGACCATGAGTGTTCACATCTGAGAGTTTTCACTGTATCTTTTATTAGTTCTTATGCGCTTTACAGATTATCACTTATTCCGGACGGAATGTCGGTGTTTGTAAAGAATCTTACAGTGTGTCGGATCGATACGACTTGTCGGCGATGACTAAATAATCGGTAAATGTGTTATCGATCCCATAAACATGCAGCAGTATCGATTATGCCTTCGGACTTAACTTATAATGTGCACAATATATGGGATATGTTTGAGCACTGTCGTCCGGAATAATTGATAGTCTGTAAAGCGCATTATTGAGTGGGGATGATAATGGTATTGGAAAGACCCAAGACTTGAAATGAAGTGGAACGCCGTTGATCGTAATGTTTATTTGTGAGGGGAAATCCGGCAGGCATCCCTTTAACAATGCAATATCCACTCGAGTACCAGATGACTGGGACAGCTACAAGAATTGTCTTTTATATTTCGGGATTGGGCGACTCTAGTGGTGCAATCTGTCAACTGAAAGCTTTATCGTAAAGCTTGAAATTTTTGAGTTTATATGAGTTTTATCAGAACGTTTTGACATACGAGCTTTACTCGCCCAAATAATGGAATTAAATCGTAAACACGTTGGTGCGATTATTTTTAAAAATGTAAACTTGGATTAACTCAGCAGCATTCCATCGATGAACTTAATTCAATTTTTGGCTATGTAGCTCAAGTCATGGACCAAGCAAATCAATGGTATTCAACCGAGATCTTAGTTCACTCTAAGACGAATTTCGTGAAGTTCGTCCAAAACCATTGATGCTTTGCGCCTACTGATATTGCAAGATCGTCATATGACCTATTGTGAGGTTGAGACAACATTAGGCTTTAGTTGGTCCAACAAACATTCAATATTGCATGAATATTTGACCGTAAAAAAATTGTTCGCGTTGTATCCCGCACAATTTGTCAATTGAAACCCAAACAATTACATCGAAAAAAAACCCCGAAAAAAGGATCGAGGTGCTTCGAACCACTTCTATGACAACGTGACATTATTTTTTTTTTATTTTATTTATTTATTTATTTTATTCAATAATTCAATATTTACAAAGAAATGTTTGTCTCTGTGCCATAAAGGATTTAGACTAGTTGGCAATTTTCTAATTACAATTCATAAACATTTTGAAATTACTCAAAGTTTTCATTTAAATATAGAGATACAATATTATGACCCATATTCCGATATTCACTTCAATTCCACTTCCACTATTCACGTCAAATCCACGAACGTGAAAATTTGGTGTTCTTAATTCCACGTTCTTTTTTGAACTCTTCTGTAACCAGATGGGTTGCACAAATCACCCAAAAATTCACTAAGCCGGAAATCAATATAAGTGGTATCAATAGACTTATTATAATTTATTATTTTTTTAATTAAAAATGACGCAGTTTTATAAAACTCATGTATTTAATACAAAACATTTCAAATTTTTTACGCGAGTACTTTTTTTAACTGGAAATACATCCATCTTGGACATAATTCAACTTTCACCAAGACTTTTGCAAGTGAATTGATTTCACGAAAATTCCGGTGAAAGTGGATTGTAGGACACGAAAATCGTGGAATTGATTCACATTCACCTGGAAGTGGATTTGGGAACATGGGCATATATGATTTTTTAAGTAACGTTTCAATTCTCTCAAAAGGCCGGTACTATGTTCATTCTTGCGAAAAACTTTTATAGAAACCATTATTTCACACATAGAAAGCGGTGTTTATTTAGGTAACTTGGAGCGCTATTTTACAGGGAGCGATATTGAATTATGTTGGTGGTTGTTGCTTGTTATTACAAAATAAACATTTTATTTTCCTTGGGCAATTGATCTGCTACTCCTTTGATCCTTTGTATAGTTTCGGAACAAAAATATAATCCGTGTTTGTGTTATAAACCCACACAAATAGTTTTAATAAATAAATTATTTCTTAATTCACATTGCAAATGGCGCCATGCTATAAACGTCAGTTTTTCAACTCGAAAAAACAAAGTACCACAAATGGAAAAATTTCGCTAGTTTTTCGCATTTTTTAATTTTGTATGGACCCGTGTAAAAATTGGAGGATCCAATCTATCTAATAATATCAAATTGGATCTAATTGGATCTGTTCAGATATTGGTTCAGACATAATTAGATATGCACAGATATGCTATATATGGTGCTAGATCTGGTTAGATATAATTGCAGATCTCATCATATATAGTATAATATTTAATTATATCTGGCATATCTAATAATATATGCTTGGATAGGACCATATATAGCACTATATCTAATAAGATATGGTAGATATAACATCATATCTGACTATATATGGGGTTAAATACGGTCAAAAATATAATAAAAAAATCATGAACAAGTTAAAAAGATTTTTGAAATACACGTCTAAACCTCAATGTCATTATGTCAAATGTCAACGCCGTCAGGGGCATCACTTCTAAACAAATTTAACGCCAGACTAGCTGAGAAAATTAAGAAATTTAATATAATTGTTTTAAATGTGTTCCTTTGATAAAGTGTATATCGTTTCCTTTATTGCGGAGATTATGTAGGTAAGTAGATTGTATTTGTTATTTCCTTAGTAGTCATTTTCATATTGTTTTACTATTTTCTAGATTTGGAAAAAAAAGGTAACCTCAGTGGTGTAGTGGTTAACATGCCAGCCTTGCATTCAAAAGGTCACGGGTTCAATCCCAGTTCCGACCAACACCAAAAATTATTTCGGCGGTGGATTAACTCCTCGCAGTAATGTTGGTGGCATTTCTGCTTCAAAGATTCTCTAAGTTGTTTCAGCGCAACGTGAAATGCCGATAGGACTCGATTATAGCAAGGAGGTCCCATGTTATTGAGCTAATTATTGAATCGAGCAGCAGTCAGTGATAAGTGAGATGTTGATCACTGTGATGTCATGATGGTCTGAATAGTATGTATGAGCCTAAAATAACAGCCTATCGCTATACCTAACCTAATCCCGAATACACTTTAAATGTGAGTATTAAAAGCAACATAATATTATATGGCAATTTTTATTGCAACTTAAAGAAGAATGATCCAAAACAATACTAATACTTGCTTACATAGTTCAATATATTCCCATATTTGTTTACTCCTATATTTGTTTAATAATTGTTTTTTTACTTAATTTTGTTGCAGATTGCCTTAACGCTGTAATACTTTAGTCGCGTGTCTAAGTCCAAAGCAGAAGAAACAAACGAAAAAACCCTTGGACAACACTCTAACTCAACTGTCAATACTCTTAAATAGCTTTGATGGATCAATTTAAATTAAACATATTTATTATGCACATACTTTTTGTCTGTATTATTAAATAAAACAATTGATCTCATTTTATATACAAATTATGGGCTTTTATGTGTTGAAAGATCTCGAAAGATACAATTGTATCAAATAATATACAATTATATCAAATTAGATCTGATTAGATGTGTCTCATTTTTGAGATCTGATCAGATCCAATTTCATAGTATTTAGATCTGACCAGATATAACCATTTTTCGGATCTGCTCAGATCTGACCATATCTTGGCTCAGATCTAACCATATCAAATCAGATCCCCCAATTTTTACACGGGGAGTTTCAACGCGAAAACCGAACAGAGTACCGGCCTAAAGAGATAAATTTTCAATCGGGTTTTAAAAACAGAAATTATAGCAGTATCTCTAAGAGTCTGTGGTAGTTCATTAAATTCATGAGGTCCAGCATATTCGATTCTCTGTTTTGTGAGTTTAGTTCTACATCGGGCTGATATCAAGTTACCATATTGTCTAGTACGCATATGGGAGACATCATTATTACATTTGAAATTCAAGTATGGGTTATTGACTCTCAAATTTTTAAACATAGCAACTAAAATGTGCTGTTTGTATATTCCTCTAATGGGGAGCACAGTTTTTGCATAGTTTTTAAAGAGCAGTGCTGTAGAGTAATCCTTCGGTAAATTGTACACACATTATAAAGCTTGATTTTGTGCTGACTGTAAGGATTTAATAGCATTACACTTTTTATAGCCATAAATAGTAGTGGCGTAGACAAAATGACAGTGGATCAAAGCGTAATATAGTATCCGTTGATAGTTTGCTTTTGAATTTTCGCAAGATCTGTTGCCTTGGATACTTTAGATTTTATCATCTCAATATGCTTGCCCAAGAAAGGTTGTATGACAAATAAACTCCCAGGTATTTTACTGCTTGCTGTTCCAAAATGAGGTTACCATCGACGTGAATGGACATTTCAATATCTCCCTTTAGCTCACAAGGACGAAATCGTATAAACTGCGTTTTATCAGCATTTAAAATAAGTTTATTCAATTGAAAATATTCACATAATATGGACGCGTCATATTCAATCACTGCTTTCAATGCTAATTGATATTTATAATTATACAATATACAAATATCTTCTGCATACATAAATACTTTTCCATTGAGATTTAAGTTTGGCAGATCATTTATATAAATCTTAAAAAGGAGAGAGCCAAGCACGCTGCCCTGTGTCACACCACACTTCACAAACTTGTAATTGCTTTTACACTCTCCAATCTTAACACATTGCTTCCTATTCAGACACACACCTAATATCAATATTTTTAATGCGAAGGAAATTATATTGGAATCGGCAGCTTCGAACTGTTTAAAAATTCGAAAATTAGGGAGTTATTTCGGCTGAAATGCAAATAGTGACTGTCAAAATTATTCCGAGGCCGACACATTTTTGTCGGCGGCGGCTGATATTAAAGTTTTGACGGCTAAGCCGATATATATTTGTATATTCGGCAACAGATATTTATTCATTACAAAATCAAATTTAGGTTTACTTTAATTTATATTCCAAAAGTAAGAAATGAGCTGATGAAAATTACGATGTGGGTCATCAAATGACCCTAACATAATATAAGGGTTAAAGTCAAGATATCGGCCTTGTCTTCATGTTGAAACTGTTTTGAGATGCACTTTATCAGTAATAGAACTAAATAATAAAAAAACTTGAAAGAAAATACAACGATTACAAAACATTAATTGAGGACTAAATTTGAGTCGAGATGAGTCGACATATTCGGCGGCGAGTCGACTGGCAAAAAAGGGTCGGCAAAAATACTCGGCGGTTTCATTCTCTGAAGCTGAGACAATGATCCTTGGTTTTGAATATTTCTGCAGACACGCTAGCAAAAGATGAACATAATAACATTATTTTTGCTAGACGATTTCGACTGAAAATCCGCCAACTTCTTGATGAAAATCGAAAGCACTTCTCATCAAGCTCAAGTTCATTGAACAAGGACACTGTAGCAAATGTACTAAACTGGTACAACGGAAATGCTGTTTCGTGTCTCCCAACTTTGACTAAGGGCTATAAGAAACACGTCATCTATATGATTAACTCATCAAACAAATACCCATTAGACCATTGCTTCATCAAATAGTTTCGAAGCTTTAAATTGATAATCTACTTCTTATTAAGCAGTTTTTAGATGCTACTGCGCTGCATCCTATTGATGCCAATTTCTCGTATTGTTTACGATATTCTTCAACTTTAGAATCCTGTTCGTGTACGAAACATAAAATTGTTTGAAAAATTCATAGGGAGGAGATAAAAATCGGACAGTTTTGCGCATACAAAACTGTTTCACTGCATAAAAATTCATTTTATAAAAGTGTTCTAGTTCCACTGTAAACAAATGAGCTGCAATATAAAATTGGTTGGAACTTGTGGTCTCCAATCTAAAAATAGCTCTGTCTGACTGTTATACACAGTTTAACAGTCGTCGTTTATTTTCTAATCACATTTTAAAATGTATCTTTAAGATCATGAAAATGAATTGAAATAATGAATTTATCATCTTAACTTTCATTGAAAATAATTGCCCTTTTTTATATCTATTAGTGGTGACTCTACTTTAAGTCGTCAAGCAAGAAAAGCTTTTTATACTCTAAGCCTAGTTGTCTTACTCCAACTGAATTGTACTCGCTTTTGATAGTAATAGTTCTTCATAAGTTACCATAATTTACTTTCTTCTCTTGGATTTATCACTTCAACCTGGTAAGCAGCAGCGATCCTTAAATAAAAACTGTTACATACTCTGAAACCTGCCTTTGTTCTTTTTCTTTTGCTTTTCTTTTACTTAGCATTCCTTACATTTTCCGAGCTTCGATAAAACCGCATACAGTCCACTTTCAGAAGACCAAGCCAGGAAATTGTACACTGACAATCAGCGTTGCCAGAATTGTTTCACCAAAAACCGCTAGATTTGCCCAAAAAAAATAGCTAAAAAAAGCTAAAAAATGCTAAAAAAATAGCTAGAAACAAAGCTAAATTTTTTTGTATCAAAAGTCACATTTTTGATTGAAATTTAACAAACTTAAAGGCTTTATTTCATTTACAATGCATATTATTTTCATTTTAATTCCACTTCTGTGAGACTGTAACAATATCTAAGGCATATTAGCTCTGTTTGCGTATTCGATACATTTTGATTACTATCACAATTTTTTTACTGGAAGTCCTTCGTTTTGTGGGAGCTACCTTCCCAACACCTCTATTTTATTTACTTGTTATTTTAAAATATTAAATGATCTAAGCATGCTTTGGATTTGGTAAAAAATGATGTCATTTTTTTAAATAAAATTTTAGTTTGGATTTGAAATTGTGAAAAATTCGAAATACATTACTTTTATTTAAATTGTAGAAAATACCTATAGTTTACATTTCCCAGTAAAAACATTTTCCTTTTCTTCATGAGCTATCAAAGTGCTTTAAAAACGTGCTAACGCCAACTTAAATTTCCAAATTCAGACTCGACTTCAAGTAGAAATTATTGTATATATACGTTTTTAAAATAAAGTGTTGAAAAACATCTTCTATTTTTGAACGCTATTTTGGTTTGTGGTTAAGATGCAAAAACTCCTCACATTTAAAGACTATTTCATTAATTCTTCCTTTTTTCATGAAAACATACCCATTTTTAAGTTGAATCACTTAATTATAAGGACAAAACGACTTTATCGTCTTTTGGACAAGGAAAACAGTTTATATAAAAGAAATTCACAAATGCTATTATAACCAAAGTTCGCGTTCGTATTTTAAGGAGACGACAATATTTTTTCAGTGCACAAAGCTATTCACATCTACTATTTTAATTTAGTAATATCGATAACTTTAGAATATTATAATAACATAAAAAGGATAAACGAGTCAAATGATAATATTCCCAATAATTTACTGACAGTTTATCTAACAAATTTGTATGGTAATAGTAGATTTAAAGTTTACGATAACTTTTATGTATATAATGAAAAAACTTTACAACAAGGTGTATTTGCTACAAAAATGCCCGCATAATGGCTGGGCTCATTATTAATGTTTCAACTGAGCTTTGAAATATGTGGAAACCCTTATACTTGCAGCAAGGTTTAGATAAAAACGCCGATTTATCCATATTTCAATAGAAACATGTCGAAAATAAAAAAAGCCAAAAATAGCTAAAAGGGTCATGAAAAAAAGCCAGAAAAAAAGCTAAAAGCTAAATGCATTTTTTTCCCGCTAAACGTCTTCAAAAAAAGCCAAATCTAGGGGGAAAAAAGCTAAATTGGCAACGCTGCTGACAATTTTCTTAAGTTTTTGTATAGCCATTCAATCACACGAAACTTTTCATTTCATTAACCACCTTCACCACCTTGGACTCAGCCCAAGCGATAGCTTTGTAAAATTTTGCAGGATTTGTTGTCTGTATTTCATATTCATAAGTTCTACAATATTCTAGGTATCTTTCTCAAAATGAAACGGTTTGTAGGCTTCAATTTCATTTAAATTTCCAATAACAATTTCTGAAACACATAGAAAAAAGTTACAAAGCAAAAAGGGTCCGTAAAAACCATCTCCATTATCGCTTTGATTTTAGCTCAGTTGCCTTGATACATTCTAATAAACGCTTCAATATTTCGCTATTACGTTAGGTTAGGTTAAGTATATGGCAGACCGATATTTAGGCTCACTTAGACTATTCAGTCCATTGTGATACCACAGTGGTGAACTTCTCTCTTATCACTGAGTGCTGCCAGATTCCACGTTAAGCTCAATGACAAGGGGCCTCCTTTTTATAGCCGAGTCCGAACGGCGTTCTACATTGCAGTGAAATCACTTAGAGATGCTTTAAAACACTCAGAAATTTCACCAGCATTATTGAGGTGGGATAATCCACCGCTGAAAAACTTTTTGGTGTTTGGCCGAAACTGGGTTTGAACCCACGACCCTGTGTATGCAAGGCGGGCATACTAACCTTTGCACCACAGTGGCTTCCAAATTTACGTTTGCTTGCAGCTGTTTCCAAACAAGCATTTTGGCTGTTCACTGTTTAGAATACTGCGTGTATAAAACATATCGAGGCGATCACTATAGCAGACATTCACTATATCCAGACCCGAATGTATTGGAAACATATAACGGCATATGGTTGTTTTTGGTAAAAACAAAAAAAACTGAAAGTGCTATTAACATTTTTAAAGCTATCGTACACACAAATTGAGAAAATGACCACATTTATTACATTCTAAACGAAGATGAACGATAATTTTGAATTGTTTTATATATCCATAAATCTACTGTGGGCCACTGTTCATAGAATTTCCATCAACAGTTTGCATGTGCCAGTGTCTATTCGCAATTCGTAATATATTACTAAGATGGTCTTAGCATTCGCATATTTAACCTACTTGCCTTTATACCACCTTGCTTTCGTCATTGTTCTTTTTTTTTAACCACATTAAATATTTTTTTTAATTTCTTTAAATCCCCAGCAATCCCAAGAAATTAGTTCAAGATACCACATCAATATTTAAGGTTCCACATGTGTAGAAAATAAAACAAAAATGGGAAAAAGGGCTAGAAATGAATACCATGATGAGTGAACTTCCATTTCTTCCATATGTTGGAAATTACATAATAGATTTGAAGGGCCCTTTGCTGTCATTAACTTAGTCTAAGATAAGGGAAGCAATTTATGCCAAATAAAAATAGTAGTGCTCCAAAAAAAAATGCATTTCTTGCTTACCTTGAGATATTTCCACCACCAGTGGTTAAACCACCTCCTCCTCCACCCCCACTTGGGCGATTTTTGCGTTTATTGTTGTTCATAATTATGTTGTGAGGCTGTTTTTTTCTTTTATTGGTGTTGTTGCAGTGGTCTCTTTTACTTTTTGTTTTTGTTGTTCCGAAGCTAGATTTACCAAAGGAAATATGGAAAATCCAAAATCCGCTGCTGCAACCAGAGGAGAGACAACAGAAAAAAATGTTTTATAGGCACACTCTCTGTGATTATTTGTTCGTTTTTGCTATTTTTCTTTTATATATTGCTTTGTTGTTGTTGTTGTTCTTGCTTTACTTCACTATTGTACAATGATAATTGGTAAATTAAGTGTCTGTTGTGGTGCAATATGCTGCTGCATGCACTCGATGATTTCTGATTTCTTTTCTATTGGTGATGATGATGGTGGTTATTTTTGTTGTAGTAGTTTCCTCAACTTGTTTTGATTGTTTTTCCTTTAATTTTTTCTTTTGCATTCAAAGGCCTCTATATCCTCTTCTGTCGTCTACATCAGTCAAAACTCTCGAACCACTCACCTTTTCTTTATGAAGACCGCTTGTGATTTCCGGGAATTTTGTTTAATTCTTTGTATTATTTTCGAGTGAAGTTTTCTTTTTTTCTGCCTTGTAATTCGCTGCAAAATTTCACGTTTTCCTTTGTTTTTCCTTTCCCTTTTTGCTATCCCTCAATTCTGCCAACGCTATCTGCTGCTACAATCGCTGCACTGCTTACAACCTTTTTTTCTCTCGCTTCCCAACCAAAAAAGAATTCGATTCGTTGACCAACTTTCGCCACGTAATTGTTGGTGTTTTTCAGTACGTTGTTGCTGTTAAATCCTTGTGTTAGTTGTGTGGCGTTACAAGTTACTTACTTTTGTTATGTATTTGCTAATTTAAAGTATATAACAATTATTTTTTAACAAATCATTAATTGCTAGTCAACTTTTACTGACAATTGAAGTTGCTACTTGGTAGTTGCCAATAGCTTTTCAGTGTTGTTCAGTAATGGTGATCCAGTGTTGGTCAACGACAATGCGATTCAAACGAATGTCAGAGTAAAGAGAAATGTGTCAAGTGTTTACGACAAAGATGAATAACAGTTTGCTCTCTATTGTCGCGAGAGTAACTTGTACAAATGTAGATGTCACTGAACGGGCTTGAAAGTGTACTTAATTCAAACAATTTTCAAAGCATAATGGTTAATTATTCCAAAGATATGAACTACAATCATTTTAGTACATATTAGGGCTGTCATTCGGGATCGATTTTTATAAATCCCGAGATTCGGGATTTCAAAATATAGAATCCCGGGATTTTTCGAGATTTTTTTCGGGATTCTTTATATGCATCGCCAACAGCATTTTTTGTACATTAAACCAATTTAGTTTAATTTAATTTTTTAACAAAAAAAAAATAGTGTAAATTAAAAAGCAATTTAACATTGCTATCACTTAACAAAACAAGTCAAACTAAACAATATGAAAAAAAAAATAAATGAAAAAACAATTTCATACCGCTATATTACTCAACAAAACATTTGAAGGATTTTGATTAGATTAGGTATACTTTCGTACACTTGGTTTAATCCTTTTGTACTTCATCGTTTTAAGTAACTTCTTAAAAATATCAAGGCATCCAAATTTTTTTCCGATATACGCGATCGTTTTATCATTGCTTTTTATTTTATGTTGCACGTGAACTCATTGTTCAAAGGGGGACCTTATATTTTTCTTCGGATTTTGATGAAATTAAATTCTTACTCAAGGTGAACCATTAATGTTTATTAACTCAATTTGTCAGGTATGAAATCTAAGGGCCGTTTGCACTGAATGAGAACTCAAATTTATTAATAAATAATGCTAAAAAGCCACAAATTTAACAAATTGGAATTATGTTTTCGGGATCCCGGGATTCGGGACTAATCCCGTCCCGAAAATCCCGGGATTTCGGAACAGATTTATCCCGGGCGACAGCCCTAGTATATATCTAGGTCTTAGCAATCCCAGTTTCGATCAAACACCAAAAAAGTGGTTTCACCGCAATGTAAAACACCGTTCGGACTCTGCCATAAAAATGAGCTCCTTTGTCATTGAACTTAAGATAGAATCGAGGAGCACTCATTGATAAGAGAGAAGTTCACCACTTGTGGTACCACAATGTACTGAATTGTCTATGTGAGCCTAAAAACGGATGGCCGCTATATCATAACTAACCATTAAGAAATTTGAAGTCTGTTAAACCAGCAAAAACACCTGGAGAAAAAGGGAAACCAGCCACTGTTTGCTGAGATAGCAAAACCTTGCCTTGGTATTTTTAAGCTCGATTACACTAAACCATGTTTTAGTTTGGCTGAAACACACAAAAATGTCAAATTTTAATTGTGTTACGATATTAACACAATTAAAATAATATTTGAAGAATATGTCGAGTTTTTGCCCAAAAATATTGATCAAATTAAGACATAATACACAAAAACCTATTTTTGGATCTTAAACATCCTTTATTTTAAAACCTAAAAAATGTACAACTTGTTGTTCGCTAGACCCTGAAGTACAAAAATATTACTTCAGACACCGACAGCTATTATTAGCTGACCTTTTTCTTTGACTTTAGAACTGGGTTCTATTTAAACACATCGGAAAACTATTTTTATGTTAGCCTGATTTTAATGCAGGATGGCTTAATGCCCAATTTGTTTATTGGAAACACACAAATGAAAGTTTAATATAAAAGTATATGTTTTTTTCTCAGCTGTGTGTAACCATGTTCAGTTGCATCCTCCGTATTGTAGTGGTCGTATTTCCATGAAACTTTGCAGAATTTCATCTGTCACCAATTTGCGTGCAGATTGGTGTTTCTCAGCAATGGGTGTGATAACCTGGAATGATATTTTTGGATATATAGTAAAAAAATAATAATATTACACTTCTCTTACATCAATTGCCAGTTTTTTAATTTCGGCCGTCAGCATTTCACCCTTCATATAGGACACTCGTATCTTTTCCAATTCGTCATCATCTTCCATGAAGAATTTCAATAACTGATAGGAAACATCAATATCGGGTATACCACCAAACTTCTTATGTTCCTCCATGGTATTACGGCCACCAGAAAATGCATATTTATTGATTTTATCTGCAATTGTCTTAGGTGTATCGGTAAGAAATACAGCAGAATTCTCTACAGTAGATGACATTTTCGATTTGGCACCTTGCAAAGAAGGCAAGAAAATCGAATGTATTAATGCACTCTTGGGAAAACCCAAAATTGGTGCAACATCACGGCACATACGAAAACATGGATCTTGATCAATAGCAGAGGGAACTAAACAGTGAACTTTTTGATTGCCAAAAATAAAGGGAAATGTAGAAGATAACGCTGGAGCTGCCTGTATTATGGGAAAGGCAATCTTACCGACCGCATAGGATTCACACATACCAAAGATATCTTTGATTTCATTGAAGGTAACACATTTTTGCATTCGTACAATATTTTGATAAAATGCAGGACATTGGCTGAAATATAACAAAGAAAATGGAAAAATGAAAGAAATTATTAATGAGTAAGTTTATAATTTTATGATTTTTCAATTATTATGATTTGTTAAAAAATATCAATTAAATTTCACAATTTATGTGGAATAGATTGATATCACGGAATTAACAATGTCTATGATATCATTTGAATATCTTAACTTATTTTCCGTGATTACGAATTTTTATGATTTTATTAAACAACAATTTTCCTACATATTAAGCTGTACCGAACAGTGCACATACTTAAATACACATACGGGACTCGGGACATTTCCCGCAGTATCGAACTAAAGTAGTGAATAAAAAAAATCGACTTTATACGATAACACTGGGTGGGAAGTTCCCGCAATGTTAATGAAATGTAGATGTATTTCATATGGGCAAAAGATGCCTTGTGATGTGCGGCGAATATCCACAATTTGGGAAGACATCTTGGACTATAGGATTCAAAAAGCAGAGATAAACAGCCGTCTTTCGTTATCGTTGACAGGTTGTGGTCTTCCACCCAGCATTATGTTGCACTTATTAGGTGCCCTTCTGTTTGAACCGCTGCCGTGTGTACCGCTCTCAATGCCATCCTTATTCCCTCATCACTGTCATCGCCGATCATGTGGTCAATTGATTGTAGTCTTTTCCTGAAATCGAATCCGACGGGCTTGGTTCGTTCAGTGGTAGCCTCCTGGATATGGCATAGTTGGGTGGTTTATCCCTCAGGTGGGTGAGGAGTTCTCAGTGTTGCCTCTCCTAGAGCATTTTGGACTCATGCAGTAGATTCTGTTGTGGTGTTTTGGAGTGACATCCAGTGGCAATCCGTAACGCAGTATTTTGCATCGATAAGGGGACCAATAGACTCATAGGTCTTTTGAATCGTCTCTTTATATTTTTCCTCCAAGTGCTACCAGACAATGCCAGCAGGATCCGACGTTTTTAGCAAGCATTTCCAAATGCTTTCAAAAAAAGAACAAACTATTAAACGTCACAACAAGAACCTTGGAGTTCTTGCTCTGGCAACGAATGTAGATATCAAGCTCTAGGTTCACTTCGTTGGTCCACAATGTGAAATTAGTTGCTGTCGATTTATGCGCAGAAAGTTTTCATATGACAAAGAAATACCTAAGTCCAGGGAGGTTGTAATTAATCTTTACCTCAAGCTCCTAACTCATGTAACTATGGAACAGCTCTCTACCTTGTGTAACTATGGAACAGTCATCCGCTTAGGTTATCAGGTGGACATTAAATCAAAAATTCGAATGTTGCGACTTCAAAAGCGGCCTTTTCAATAATCGCAAAAGTCGTCAGTCAACTTTTCCTTTATAAAAAGTGGAAAATTGTATTTTCAAGAGTCGACTTTTCCAAATTTTGAAAAAATAAATCCATCAAAAATCCAAAGGTTGCGACATCAAAAGTCGACGTGTCAATAATCGCAAACGTCGACTTTTCCAAATTTTTAAAGAGTCGAAAATTCTAAAGAGGGATTTTCTAATGACTTTCATTACAATCCTTAATTTTCAAATTCTGTACTTAGCATGTTTTGATTATATTTTTTCACTTACCCCATGAAGGTTAAATTATTGAATATGAACGTTTTCTTTTGATCAAATCCCATAGCAATAATATGTTTGGCATTCTCATGGGACAAATTTATAGCATCTTCTACTTTCAGATCCTTCCATACGGTTTTCTCATCGTCGGACATTTGAATTACCAAAGGTACATCGAAAGCATCTTGGAGATATCTAACAATAGAATAAACAAGATTACAGTTAATTACAGTTTATATGTGATATAAGAAAGGCGAATGTTAAAAGATCTTTTGTACTACAAGATTACATACAAGAATCTTTGCAATAGGTCAAAAATATTAACGATAGGAAACCAAGAGAGATGAGGAAAATGTTTAAGCCAAGTTATGGGCAATATGGTAAACAAAAGAAATTTAATTGTGTACTAAAAAACAGTTCTAAACGTCCAAGGAGTATATTTTCTGTCCTTCTCTTAATTTTTATATGGATTATCCTGGATTTTTAAGATTCTCTGGAATGCGTCATTACTTTCGTTTGAATATCACATTGTCTACTTTGGCAACATTTTCGCCCGTGAAGGAGCCAATTCTCAAAATTCTTCTTTCTTAAAATAACCATTAAATGAAAATGAGCCCTAAGTATTACAAATTACTTACTTCGTCATGATAAAGGGTACTAAATGACCCAAATGCAATGATTCCGAACTTGGTCCTCGGCCAGTGTACAAATAGAATGGCTTGCCTTCTTCCTTCAGTTTTAGTATGGTATCCAATTCGCGGTGGGAAAAGAATATGCCTCTTCGAATCATGTGATGAACTGGTTTCCCAGTTATCTTTTCAATGCGTCTAATTAAATCATCATCGATGCGACTTGAACCAAAGCGTTCTGTAAAGAGAAACAAGTCCAAGGTACCGTTCCATATGAGACAAAAAGTTGACTCATGTGGATTGTGGTTTACATACCAATTAGCTTTCCATAGTCTATACCAGAATCACTGCTACTTGCTACTGTCCAAGGATCCACTATATCTTCTTTGGGATCCTGATGTGATGTTTGCTCAACTGCTTGATTTAACTTAACACTCATTTTTTTATTCACAAAAGAGAATATTCCGCGTACCAAACAATTATTATTCCAAAGACTTTGAATGTTATACTGAAGCTCAACCAGATGAGACATTCTATTTATTTGCAATTTGATTTACCGTCACTATAAAAACGGTCAATTCCCTACTAAAGGCGTGCAGCGTCATAAAAATAACGGTCAATTCCCTGTTTGGTTAGTAACGTTGTTCCACAGAGCCTTTCCGACAATTTCGACGGCGTCCATATCGACCGATCCTATCGATCACATGTGGTGTGTTAATGTAGAACTTGTCGATTTTACACCGTAGAATAAAATTGAATCACACGATGGCGAGTTTACACCGCAGAATAATCAATTTGAGGGTAAATCCCTAAAAAACACAGAAAAAAGTCTGTAGTTAAACTAATGCTAAATTTAACGTATTTTTATTATAAACAAACTATTTTTTGGCAGTTAAACTGTATAATTGTTGTCGAAATTTTCCACAACCCATGCTCAGGATAGGTATAGTGGCAGCCCCCTCACTTAGACTATTCGATTGTGTCATAGACCTATAATACATAGATGATCCACTATTCTCTTAAAAAAAATTTGTCAGTTCCAAAAATTAATTTTCTGACATTTCGTTTTGATTTTTTCGTAAAGAGTCAGTCCCAAACATTAATTTTCGCGCATTTGCTTTTGTGTTGTTCGTAAAGATCAATGCAGCTCAAAATTAAATTTTGTATTTTCGCGGTTTTGGTCACAATTTTTTGTTCAAATATGAACTTTTAATATATTAATTTATTTATAAATCCTCTGTTGCATCATAAACGTTCTAATTTTGTGTAAAATTGGCAAACTACAAAATAGAATACGAAAGAGATTGTAAGCGTGCTCTTATTTTTCTCGTTTATTCCTAATCTTCGGAACTGTCAAACATAGTTTGACACCCATGGGCCATGGCCATCCTATGTATTATAAGGTCTATGGATTGTGTTACCACAGTGTGAACTTCTCTCTTATCACTGAGTGCTGCCCGATTCTATGACAAAGGATCTCCTTTTTATAGCGGAGTCCGAACGGTGTTCCCCATTACAGTAAAACCACTTTGAAAGACTCAGAAATGTCACCAGCACTACTGAGGTGGGATAACCCACCACTGAGAAAATTGTGGTGTTTGGAAACTCGGTTCGAACCCACGACCTTGTGTATGCAAGACGGGCATGCTAACCATTTCACCATGATGGCTCCCCACTAGGGTTTTTTCCCCGGGAACGGGATCCCGGGAATTCGCTATTTTTTCGCTCCCGATTTCCCGGCAATTAAATGCGGGAATTCCCGGGATTTTTTCTTTACAACATTTTATATAAAATGGAGGGATAAATACTACAAAAAACATTTTTGTTTTAGTACCATTTGGTAAATCATCATTCTCTTTACACTTCCAAAATATACTTTAACAATTTTTAACTGTATTTTTCTATGTAAATAAGGGATTTCAAATCAATTTTTAGTAGATTTTGAGTCTAATATGAACGGGATATAATTTAGTCGTGGGTTCTAGCCCAGGCCTTCCAATTGTTTAAAAGAAGGTTGCTCTTCCTAATTTATTATCGTCATATTTCTATAAACCGACATTCCAATAGACTGGTACACTAAGTAAACCTTTAAGAACAATTGGTAATTTTACCTTATATATCCACTTTTTCAAATGCATAATTTCAAAATATTTTCATAATTATTGCAAGGATGTGTTCATAAAAATGGCAACATTTATTATGATAGTTACTTTAATATCAAATATAGGTGGTGTATTTCTTTCGGGAATATTGATCGAAAATTTACGTATAGTGAAGTATAGTGACTCTGTTTTATGATGGTGACATCGAAAAAAGTTTCTAACATTTCCATACAATTTTTTAAATGTAAAAAATCCCAATATACCGGAAGAGACTTCCATTGTAACCATTGTAAAAGTTTTTTGTATTTTGTGTATTACAAGATCATTTATGGCTGATATAAGCGGTTAACATAATAATACATTGTCTGGACAGCGCCTTATAACCGTAGCTTTAGGCGATTTCTAATTTATTCAAAAGTCTAAATATATGCCACATCATAGGGATGCTAGACGTGCTCTTTTAAAGAGCACATGTGCTCTTTTTTACTAGTGTTGGGAAAGTAACGAGTATTTGATTACAAGTACTCGTTACCGACTAATTTTTTGAGTACTCGTTACTAGTAAATGAGTAATCAATATCTTCAATGCCAGTTGTTTTCTTCTGACGGTAAGTAAGTTGGCGGTTTGGAAGTAAAATTCTTGACTTCTTGGAAAATATTAATTGAAGTTTTCGAAAATCGTTTTATCAGTTAAAATAACACGAAAATGATATATGGCTTCTTCCTTTGAAGAAAGTGAAAAATTTATCTGATTTCTTAAAAACGTTTGCATTTGAAAAAATTTGCATTGGGTGTAGGTGGGAGCTATAATTTAAAGCACCACATGGATCACGTCTCATGCGAATAGTATGAATAATAATGCCGTTGACTTCAGCTGGTTCAATCCAATTGTTTTCAGAGAAGGTACCCAAGCTTATTCAAAAACCCTCGGAAAATTTCAACATTGGGTCTCACGATAAAAATGATCGCTTAATATTTTCATCCACTGTCAATGGTGGAAAATGGTGGATTTAAAAAGTTTGCAAATTGCAAGCATCAGTAATACACAATATACCCTGACGAAAAAATACCAAATAGTAAATACGAAATTGGCTCTAAAATTTTAATGATTGGTGAAAATCTTTTTCTAACGAGACCCATATATCTACAACATCACATTTTATAACACTAGAATAAAACTGGATAATGTAATTAGCTTTTCTATACTCCCAATAAACACAGAATGAGCGTTTTTCAAATGCAACAACTTTTCAGTTTGAGGGTAAATATAATTTTCAACATAAATTCAACTTGACTTGAAATAGCTCATCTTCAAAACATCTTCAAATTGTTTGCGAATTACTTCCAATTTGCCAAAATGTTGACGAAATCTTTGAAAAGGTGTTGAAGATAATTTGAGAAAACTTTGACAAAACACTACCCTAAAATGCAACGAAAAAACCATGTGGTTTTCAATACTTATTTGTGCAACGAAGTTCGTGGTCAATTGCAAGAAATAAAAAAAATGGAAAATTTTAGACAAATAACCAAATAGTTTATAAAAATAGGTAAGTGAAAATAAAAAATGAAATAAAACTTTAAGGAAGTCACTAAATGTATATCTCTTTGCAGAAAACTAAAATTATGGATTCTACGTTCTTGAAAACAATAAAAAGCTGACCAATGAAAAAATGGTGGACAATTAACTGGAACTGCTTCAAATAGTTTATAATAATTGGTACGTCAATATGAAAAATTAAATCAACACTTTAAAGAAGTCACTAAATTTAAATCTCTTTGCAGAAAACTAAAATCTTTGGATGCTACGTTCTTGCAAACAATAAGAAGCTGACCAATAAAAATGTGTGGCTTATCGACAAGAAAAAGTTTCCAGAAACATTACAAGTGCAACCAATTAAAGTTGTTAAAAACAACAAATTGTTGAAATCAACAACTTCTGGATGAAAATGTGCATCACATCGTCAGTTTAATTCATATGCTATTATCAGTTTAAAATGGATATTTTGTGAATTCCTTCTGCTGGAAATCAATTCTAACACGCGGTCCAGTACGTTCCCAATTTTAAATTGCCCGCATGTTAATAAAAGGAAGGAAATCGAATTATCAATACAAAAGTGTTTACTAATAATGTTTAAGATATTTAATGTTTTGTTGTTTGTTTTTTTTTTGTTCTTATTTGTTGATATGTTTAATAAGATTATTATTTATTAATTGGTATTGTAGTGTATTATGTAGTGTAGTGTATTATTATATATTTTATTTTGATAAAAATGGATAAATTATACAAAATTCATAGAATTTTGGCTTTGACTTTCAATTTGATGTGGGGATATCATTCATACAAATTTAGGTTGAAAAATATTTGCAACTATGTTAATTTTGAATTTGACTCGCATCGAAAATTGTTTGACAAATTATTGAGTAGCGATGCATTTCAATTTGAGGATAACACTTGAGATATTATTGCTAATGTCTTGAACTTCACTGTTGAGGGTAATGTCTGTTTTTTGTTGAGAACGCGATTTTCTCAACAATTTCTCAACTTGAATATTACCCTAATCCTTTGAAAAAATGTTTGAAAAATTGTTGAAATTTAGCATTTTTCAAACGTTTGTGTTTATTGGGCTGTTTTTAAATTTAAAAAAGATGAAGATATTATTAAAAAGTGCCCACAATACATTTTTTAATTTTTTTATAAAAGTAACGAGTAGTAACGAGTACTCAATTCAAAAGTAACGAGTAGTCAAAAGTAATCAAAATTTACAAGACTATTTTTTACAATATGTGCTCTTAAAACAAGATGGACAAAAAGAACACGCAAAAGTGGTCTATTTTTAGTTATGTACTATGTTTGTGCTCTTTGTATGCACCACAACAAATATTACTCCAACTCGATTTAATAAATGGTAAAAGTAAACTGAACATACGTAAATGTCACACTACGAGATTTTTCTACGCCATTATTTTCTAATTAAATAGTGTTTTACTTTATATATCAGAGTCGAAGAAGAGCACGCCGATGTTGCTTCTCCACTTTGTACTCTGTTCTAAATGTAAACAAACTTCTTTCAATAACATTTTTCACAAAAAACCCAAACAAATGACTTACAAAGTACTGTAAGAAAATTAGCTTGAGTTGAAAGTGGTTTATTTTATGTATTTGTTATGAACCTTTTTTATGTTTAAATGAATTATTATGGAATTAAATGTTTTTATTTTATTTGAAAAATTTTTTTCTTTTTTTTCGTTTTTCCCTCTTTTTATAAACTGAATGTGCTCTTTTTGCATCTTCAAAATCTGGCATCCCTAGCCACATCGAAGCAAGTTTCCCTTTGACCGGGATCCCGGGAAATTAGAAAAAATTCCCGCTTTCCCGGGAATGGTAAAAGTCAGGGAAAAAGAAAACCTACTCCCCACCATAGAAGAGATCATCTTAGAATTTCATCATGGGAAAGAATATGTAATGGGGGTCTCAGATAAGAGCAGTGGGAGCAACTGCAGTTTATGGGCCCCTCACCGATTTGCTTGAAATTAATATACGTTATGTAACTTAGTATGCTGATTCTAACAAGGTAAAATTTTTGTCCCGGAAATACCCGGGTCTTGAGATATAGCCTTCCAAAGGGTCAGCAAAAAAATGATATATCTCCTTTGTTTTTGGTCCAATCTAAACAAACTTGGTGTCATATGAAAGCTTATTTTATGCACTTTTATACGCAAAATATATTAGTTTGGGAGATATAAATAAAAATAAGGAATTTTTACTCTAATTTTTTTGTTATTTTCGTTATATCTCAAAAAGTCTTCGATTACACCCCATTTTTTTTATACGCAGTTTGAAAGCCTAAACTCTGGCCTTTCGTTTGATATATAACATATATTTATAGGTCCACTCTTAACAAAGTTATTGAGCTTTTATTCTGAGTAGGAACAAAAAAAAAAAATGATTATTACTGAAATATTTACCCTTTGGACTCTGTCCATAGGAGAAAGTCTCAAACCCCGGCCGAAGGCCGGCTACTTTTCCCCCCTTGGGATTGCGTTAGCCCATTTTGGACTCTATCCATAGGAGAAAGTCTTAAACTCCGGCCGAGTCCAAAGTTGGCTAACGCAATCCCAAGGGGGGAAAAGTAGCCGGCCTTCGGCCGGGGTTTAAGACTTTCTCCTATGGACAGAGTCCAAAGTGGGCTAACGCAATCCCAAGGGGGGAAAAGTAGCCGGCCTTCGGCCGGGGTTAAACACTTTCTTCTATGCACAGAGTCCAAAGTGGGCTAACGCAATCCCAAGGGGGGAAAAGTAGCCGGCCTTCGGCCGTGGTTTAAGACTTTCTCCTATGGACAGAGTCCAAAATGGGCTAACGCAATCTTAAAGGGGGAAAAGTAGCCGGCCTTCGGCCGTGGTTTAAGACTTTCTCCTATGGACAGAGTCCAAAATGGGCTAACGCAATCTTAAAGGGGGAAAAGTAGCCGGCCTTCGGCCGGGGTTTAAGACTTTCTCCTATGGACAGAGTCCAAAGTGGGCTAACGCAATCCCAAGGGGGGAAAAGTAGCCGGCTTTGGCCGGGGTTTAAGACTTTCTCCTATGGACAGAGTCCAAAGGGTAAATATTTCACTAATAATCTTTTTTTTTTGTTCCTACTCAGAATAAAAGCTCAATAACTTTGTTAAGAGTGGACCTATAAAGATATGTTATACATCAAACAAAAGGCCAGAGTTTAGGCTTTCAAACTGCGTATAAAAAAACCTGGGTGTAATCGAAGACTTTTTGAGATATAACGAAAATAACAAAAAATTAGGGTAAAAAATTCTTATTTTTATTTATATCTCCCAAACTAAATTAAATATTTAAAAAATATAGTTTGCGTATAAAAGTGCGTAAAATAAGCTTTCATATGACACCAAGTTTGCTTAGATTGGACCAAAAACAAGGGAGATATATCCAGTTTTTATTGACCCTTTGGAGGGCTATATCTCAAGACCCGGGTATTTCCGGGACAAAAATTGTACCTTGTTAGAATCAGCACACTAAGTTACATAACATATATTAATTTCAAGCAAATCGGTGAGGGGCCCATAAACTGCAGTTTAGCCCCATATACCAACACCATGTTCCAAATTTTAGCCGGATCGGATGAAATATGCTTCTCTTTGGAGATCCGCAAGCCAAATCTAGGGATCGGCTTATATGGGGGCTATATATAATTATGGACCGAGGTGGGCAAATTTTTCGTGGTTGTTAGAGACCATATACCAACACCATGTACTAAATTTCAGCCGGATCGGATGAAATTTGCTTCTCGTTGAGGCTCTGCAAGCTAAATCGGGGGATCGGTTAATATGGGGGCTATATATATTTATAGACCGATGTGGACCAATTTTTGCATGGTTGTTAGAGACCATATACCAACACAATTTAGAGATTTCTCTAAATTTCTCTTAGGTGCTCCGCAAGCCAAATCTGGGGGTCCGTTTATATGGGGGCTATACGTAAAAGTGATCCGATATTGCCTATTTACAATACCATCCGACCTACATCAATAACAACTAATTGTGCGAAGTTTCAAGTCCATAGCTTGTTTCGTTCGGAAGTTAGCGTGATTTCAACACACGGACGGACGGACATGCTTAGATCGACTCAGAATTTCACCACGACCCATAATATATATATACTTTATGGGGTCTCAGAGCAATATTTCGATGTGTTACAAACGGAATGACCATAAGCGTAGGAAGGCCTCTGGGGAGGGGGCTTAGACCCCCCCAGAAAAAATTTAGCCCCCCCAGAATTTGAAAACCTATTTACGATTTTACATTTGTATAAAAAATAAACAAGTATATACAACCGCACAAAGTTCCGCTAAAGACTTTCATGCACAATCGAATTACTTGGGTTGTGGTAGCAGTTGCCGATGGCAATGTTTTAAGTCTGATATTTATGAAATAGAACTGTGATTGAACTTATGGTTTAGTTGAATAACTAACAGCCTGTTTCTGTATGTCGAACGAGTTCAATCGATCGACTGAAATGCATAGAAACAGCTGTTTTTTGGTTATAAATTCAGCTGTTTGTTTCCATTTTAGTCGATCCACAGAGCTCATTCGACATACATAAACAGGCTGTAAAGCTCCTTTATTATATTGTTTAGTCTGGTTTAGTCATCTTAATTAAAAAATAGTAATTGGTATTAAAACTATTCTTTCATAAATTAATATCTTTATAATGCTGCAAAAAAGAAGTGAAAATGTTATTTTTGGGTCCGGAAGTGGTGAATTGGCGGAGATGCAATGAATGTAATAGGAACTCGTCATAGAACGAATGTCCACCGTTTCAACAGCCGTTGCAATAAATTTGCATCCCTTCTTACGGTGTGATCCATATCGTTGTGTGATATTTTCCCAAATAAATAATTTTTATTTATTCGGTTTTTATTTGATTTTTGGTCGAACTTTTGTTAGAATTATATAAATATTTATAAAGACCTCGAGCTTCAAGAAACATTAATTTTTATATTTTTTTATGATTTTTAATGCATTCTAACGCTTGTTTGAATATTGTCAAAAACTATCGATTTTTCTATAATGGATTTAGCATTTTTGTGGCAAAATTTGAATAATTTTTACCATTTTATATATTCTTACTCTTTTTTAAACTATTTGAAAAAAGAAAACAAAAATTACGCATTAAAATATGAAAAAGCTGAAGTAAAAAACTTCCTGTGTAGTTAATACAATTAACTTCTTTGTGAGGACATTTTTGGAAGTGCTTTTAAAGTTGTGCCTTTAAAACAAATCCCACTTTTTTTGCTGGAAAAAGTGTGGAACTACTTTTAGTTGCTTTATTATATATTATTTTGATGTCTATTTTTGTATTCTTTTTTATGAAATAAAACAATAATTGAACCTATAAGTTCAGTCTATAAATTTTTAGCTAGGGGGGCTATAGCCCCCCCTAGGAAAATTGTCTAGCTACGCTAATGGGAATGACAAAGTTAATATACCCCCATCCTATGGTCGAGGGTATAAAAAGTGATGGACATTTTTTTTTTAATTTTTATTAAAATTTATTTCAAACAATCAATTGTTAATCAAAAAAAAAAACACTAAGCCAATTCAGAAAGTAATTGAAAATAGATACATTCTTTAATTAAATAAATTGAGTTTTGTAATCAATAACAATTAAATTTTTAATTGAATCAATTAAATTGAACAAATTGAATTTTGCTAATGAAATAAATTTATAATAAAGAATTTTTTTAGGCCCAATTAAAATTGTGACTCATACTATCATTTTCGTGATTAAAGACATATTAATTAAACAATTAATTGGATCAATTAATTTTGTGATTGAATCAGAGAAAGAATTTTATTTGTAGGCAACCACCACTCAAGAATGTAAAAGTTGATCTTCAGATCGCGACACCCAGCGTTACAAAAGAGAGCGGGTCTGAACAGGATTCATGACGATACTGTAGATGAAGGTTAATCTGTTCCACCGCCCATATCACCGGAAAAGAGACCTCTCTCGGCAGACTAGGGTAGTTTTAGGCCAACTAAGACCAGGCAAATGCAGTCGCCTCAATTCCAACATATCAGTGATGAAAGCAGTATTCTCTGCGGTAGTAAACATATCCAATTACATCCGTAGCTGACGTGTGTCGCAACTTAACCCCCTTTTCGCTTGCCTAGCTAATCCTACCATACTCACCACCAGATCACACTGGTCACATCCCATCCTTGTCGCAGAGATCTTTGATCTGGACACTAGCTGAAGTACCAAAGCATAGAACAAAGTGAATGAAACTATGTTAAAATCTGTTACAACAACAACATTAGGGTTCAGAAATGGGTTTTATTGAAATTTTTAGACTTAAACATAAATGAAAGTTAAACACGAAATTAAATCAGTTTTCTCTGCGGCAGTAATATTCATATTCAATTACATCCTTCGTATTGTAATGGTCGTATTTCCATGAAACTTTGTAGAATTTCATTTGTCACCAGCCTGCGTGCGGATTGATGTTTCTCAACAATGGGTGTTATAACCTGGAATAATAAGAATAACAAGATCATAAAATTGTGTGCTTTCCAAATTTATGATGAATATTAGAAAACAATTACATCAATTGCCAGTTTTTTAATTTCTCCCGTCAGAATTTCACCCTTTATATAGGATACTCGTATCTTTTCCAATTTTTCGTCATCTTCCATGAAGAATTTCAATAACTGATAGGAAACATCAATATCCGGTATACCGCCAAGCTTCTTATGTTCTTCCATGGTATCACGGCCACCAGAGAATGCATATTTATTGATTTTATCTGCAATTCTCTTAGGTGTATCGGTTAGAAATACTGCTGAATTCTCTGCACTAGCTGACATTTTTGATTTGGCACCTTGCAAAGCTGGGAAAAATGTTGAATGTATCAAAGCACACTTGGGAAAACCCAAACGTGGTGTCACATCACGGCACATACGAAAATATGGATCTTGGTCTATAGCACAAGGGACTAAACAGTGAACTTTTTGATTGCCAAAAATAAATGGGAATGTAGAGGATAACGCTGGAGCAGCCTGTACTACTGGAAAAGCAATCTTACCGACCACATCGGATTCACATATACCAAAGATACCTTTGATTTGATTAAAGGTAACACATTTTTGCATTCGTACAATATTTTGATAAAATGCAGGACATTGGCTGAAATATAACAGAAAACAAAAACAAAGATTAGTTAAAATTACTGGATTGATTATTGACTATTTAAATAGCTTAAAATGCCATTGCCCAACGTTTTCATTTGAATATCCAATATATTTATTTTCATCATCAGAAACAAGTAAAGCAATCATCTTCAAATAGTGCGCATTCTCAACACACATGCATTTGGTGTTCAAAACGAGTACATTTCCCGCAAATATATTTAAAGTTAAATTAAACAAACAGTAGAATCAAGTAAAAATGCTTCTGTACAATTATAATAGAAGGGCAGATCCCGCAATATTGAGCTAAGTTGTAGATGTATTGCGTCTGTGTAATTACACTGAAATCAATTTACACATAAATCAAAAAATTTCTACAAATTGATAATTCATAAATAGTAATTAGGGCTGTCATTCGGGAAAATCGACGGGATTAATACCGAATCCTGGGATTTTGCGAGATCCCGCAGAAAATTCCAATTTGTTAAATTGTCATCACTTTTTATGATTGTTTATTAATAAATTGGAGTCTCCATTCAATGCGAACGTCCTTAGATTTCATTCCCGACAAATAAAGTTAATGAAAATATGGTACACCTCGAGTAAGAATTTATTATACATGAGGTATATTATACTAACAGCACAATTTCATCAAAAATCTAATGGCGTTTTCTTTTCTTGTAAAAAATTAACACTTTTTTTGCATTTTGCCTGGAAAATGTACTCTTTAGGTTCTTTTCTAAAAAAACAGGCAAAAGTGCGAAAAGGCTTCGAATTCTGTTGTGAAAATAGCACCACGCATAGAGGCAAATTACGGGCATTTTCAGCACTGCCAACAAACGAGAGTGCTGCCATTGCCCTGTTTCCTTCTTTGAATTCTTTTCTGCCCGCTGAAATGATAGCATTTTTTAGGTTGCTGGTAACATTTTAAAAATGCGCATTCTGTACAGACAAAATGAAGGCAAAGCACTTTTTTCAGAAAAGAAAACACCATAAGTAAACGATAAGGTGCTCCTTTGAACATTGAGTTCATGTGAAATGGAATTCATGCCACATAAAATATAAAAACAATGATAAAAGTTCCCTCGATAATATGACAAAATCGCGTTTATCTGATGAAAATATGGATGCCTTGATATTTTTAAGATATTACTTAAAACGATGAAGTACAAAAGGATTAACACAAGTGTACGAAAATATATCTAGTACGATCAAAATCCTTAAAATCTTTTGCTGAGTAAGATAGCGATATTAAATTATTTTTGCGATAATTTTTTTGTTTTTCTTGTCTTTACAATGTTGAGATGGACTAAGTGTTCGTTATGTATGATAGCAATTTAAAAGTGCTTTTTAATTTACTCTTATGTTCTTTTGTTGTGGTTTTTGTTAATAAAATTGAATTAACATAAATTGGTTTAATGTACAGATGGTTATTACTTAAAATATTTAAATTAACCCCAAAAATTTCGGGATTCAGAAAAAATTCCGGGATTCTTTATTTTGTAGTCCCGAATCCCGGGATTTATAAAAATCGATCGCGAACGACAGCCCTAATAGTAATACATTATTTTTCAATATTTTTTATTTTCCTGGATATTTTTTGTACCTTGCAGAATTAAACTTTTACATTAACCTTTTACGCTTATTGTAAATGTAGTTTATCAATAAATAAATAAATAAATAACTCAGCATATTTCTAGTTTGTTTGTTGAAAATTGCGACTTCTGGGCTCTCAAAAATAAAATAGGGAGATAGATCCATATGGGAGTTATATCAAACCCTATTTTCCATGTATTTTTAAAACCACCATCATCAAATTGGCGATTTGCATGAAATTCAAAGCAAAAGAGGTCCAAAAATATGTGTGTTAATAGGCCTATGTATTGGTATAGCCCCCACCATAGAGACATATTGCCCAATTTGACTTTTTGAGCATTTAGATAAATTTTTATCCGATGTGTCTGAAATTGTCTATCCAGAGGTATTTTAGGTCCATAAATAGGTATGTTCAAAATGATGTGTATCGGTCAACGTTTTGGTATAGCCCCCCCCCCCCCCCCCATAGGTTAGGTTAGGTGGCAGCTAGATGTATCAGGCTCACTTGGACTATTCAGTCCATTGTGATACCACATTGGTGAACTTCTCTCTTATCACTGAGTGCTGCCCGATTCCATGTTAAGTTCAATGACAAGAGACCTCATTTTTATAGCCGAGTCCGAACGGCGTTCCACATTGTTGTGAAACCACTTAGAGAAACTTTGAAACCCTTAGAAATGTCACCAGCATTCCTTAGGTGGGATACTCCACCGCTGAAAAACTTTTTGGTGTTCGGTCGAAGAAGGAATCGAACCCACAACCTTGTGTATGCAAGGCGGACATGCTAACCATTGCACCACGGTGGCTCCCAAAAAACTGTAATGGAATCTAATTTGTCGAAATATTTCTTTAGTTACAAATATAGGAAGTGTTTTTCAAATTTTGTTTTGCAGGAGTCGGAGTCGAGCAAAATTTTTAGGACTCCGGCTCCGACTCCAGAAAATCTTCGGACTCCGACTCCACAGCCCGTATATATTAAATAAAAAATCGTAGATATTAAATAAAATATAAATTGTGGCGTTTAGATGCTCGTGAAATCAAGAAGCGATATAGCTCCATAAGTTTAGTTTTAAAATTTCAGACAAAACGGATAAATGCGGATAATAATTTCGAGTTTAGCCTCTAAAATCAAAAATAAATCTGTAAAAGCAGAATAAAATCATAACTTTTTTGGCAAATTTTATTACAAAAAAATAAATATATAAAATATATACCTGTGATGGAAATTTTATTATAACTTAATGCGGAATAGCCCAAAGCAACGATTATTCAAAATGGATTATTAAATAAAAGTAATCGTGAAAATACATTCATTCACCCACGTACTTGTTTGCTTTATATCATTGTGGTTGTCAATTTGTTTAATGGACTACATCAAAATCATGCACATGTGTAATTGATTTCGTTTTTAAATCTATTTTTGTTTTTTTTTTTAATTAATAGTTGTTTATTTTTTTATTTTTGACATTTAAAAAATTTAGTGATATTTTTCCGTGTAGCAATTTGGATCTTCACGGCGAGTATATATATACTCTTGTACAGCTTATCTTAGATATTACGTTGATGTTCGGTATCAGCACACATACACAAATACGTATAGCGGTAATAGAAACCAGGGCATTTCCCGCAATATTGAGCTGTAGTGCTGTACAGTAGATATTGAAATAAACAACCAAAATCGCATCTGTACAATTACACTGAACACAATTTAATAATATATTATAGATTATTTTGTTTTTGTCTTTTTATACCCTGCGCCACACTGCGGAACAGGGTATTATAAGTTAGTGCATATGTTTGCAACACCCAGAAGGAGACGAGATAGACACATGGTGTCTTTGGTAATAATGCTCAGGATGAGTCCCTGAGTCGATCTAGCCATTTCCATCTGTCCGTGATCACATTTTTGTAACCAAAGTCTAGGTCGCAATTTAAGTTCAATCGACTTCAAATTTGGCACAAGTAGGTGTTTTTGGCTCAGAATAGAACCCTATTGATTTTGGAAGAAATCGGATCAGATTTAGATATAGCTTCCATATATATCTCTCGCCCGATATTGACTTATAAGGCCCCAGAAGCCAGAGTTTTAGCCCAATTTGGTTGAAATTTTGCACTAGGATTACAATTAGTAGTGTAGTCAATTGTGCTAAATTTTATTGAAATCGGTTCGGAATTAGGTATAGCTTCCATATAAGTCTTTCGCCCGATATGGACTTATATGGCCCTAGAAGCAAGAGTTTTAGCCGAATTTGGTTGAAATTTTGCACTAGGAGTACAAGTGTGCTAAATTTTATTGAACTCGGTTCAGATTTAGATATAGGTCGAAAACTTGTAAAAATGACTCAAAATTTTCCTTTATTTCTAATATATATCTATCGACCGATAAATCATAAATACACTTTTACGAAGTTGCCTCAAAATTGGTTCATATTTAAATGTTTCCTATCTTTTTTTACTAACATTGTGTTACACCTCAGCGCATTAGTCGACTTAAATGTAAAATCTATAAGTATTGTAGAACTCTGGTCAGATATACAGAATATATGTGTATGGGTGCAAATAGCATCCAACACATTGGACGGATTTGATATGGTATCGAAAATGTGGATTTACAAAGTGGTGCAGGGTATAATATAGTCGGCCCCGCCCGACTTTAGACTTTTCTTACTTGTTTTTTAATAATCCTAGGAATTATATGCAGATTTTAACGCACTTGTTTGTTACTCAATAGATTTGTATGATTATTTATGACATTTTTTTAGCGGATCGGATAAAAAAATAAATTTCTACAAGGCTAATGTGGCAGACGAGGACAAATTTCTATGGTTTCTGTGATAGTGGAGTCAAATGCGGAATTTCTTTAGGATGGAATAAAAAATGCACGTTCAATTGAGAATGGACATAGGGTGCTCCGAAAATCCAGTAAATCTAATCTATATAAACTGAAATTTTTTGCAATAGAACTCTCTTGGAGAAATTGAATTGAAGTCCGATAGTACCGCGATTTTTTCTTAAAAAGAAAATTCTTGTGACCTGAGTTTACGATTACCCGAATATAGGGACTGTGTTGAGAAAAGTAAGCGCATGGGTATTTAACGAACGAACAATTACCATAGGAACTGAAACTGGTTGCATACAAAATATTTGCATGTGTAAACAATTAATGCTGCTTGGGAGCAGACTTTGTTTAAATTGATTTTTTTTTAACATTAGGATCTTGAAGAAAAACAGCTTCGTTTTTTTTTGTCCAGTTATTTGAAACTGTAATTGAAATCAATACATTGAGATTGTACACATGCTATTGGTTTTGAGTTTGAGCAAAAAGTTTATACAGTTGCATAGTTGCCTAAGAATTTGCATGATTTGTTGTAGTAGTATGTCGGTATTAGTCATACAAATTAAGGGGACATTACCCTACAATTTCTAGATTTTGAAAATGCGGCAGAGAATAATATAGCATTCCCCATGTATAAGTATCTTTAATAAGAATTTCAAATGTAAGTTGGATTTAAGTCCCAGTGTATCTCAAGCTTTTTGTTATAAGAAAAATATATTCCGATTCTGAATATCGGAACATGAGGCTATGTCCATCATATTTTTTTTTACTTACCCCATAAAGGTCAAATCATTAAATATGAAAGTTTTCTTTTGGTCAAACCCCATAGCAATAATATCTTTGGCATTTTCATGGGCCAAATTAATAGCGTCTTCCACTTTTAGATTCTTCCATATTGTTTTCTCATCATCGGACATTTGAATTACCAAAGGTACATCAAAAGCATCTTGGAGATATCTAAGAAAAGAAAAAAAAAATATAAAAAACATGATTATCGTTTATAACTTTCTTTCTGATATTCATATATAAACAGGTAAGGAAAGCCTAAAGTCTGGCTGGGCCGACTATATTATACCCTGCACCATATTGTAGATCTATATTTTCGATACCATCTCAAACCCTTCCAAATTGTTGGGAGTTATATAAAGGTTTATGTTCCCATATTTTATTTAAATTTGAACCGATTTGCACAACATTGTTTTGACTTCTTAGAAAATCTCTAGACTTCAAATTTAAATGGGCTAATGGCCTGGGCGGAGTTAATAAAAATTGTAATAAAAAAACATGGGAAATATCGAATATGTATTAGAGGCAAAGAAAATTAATCATTTTTACAAGCTTTCGTTTTTTCAGTGACAGTTTTGCCTTAACGTTAATTCTACTCCATGTACAAAATTTCACGTAAATCGGAGTAAAACTTTGGCCTCTGTGGTCATATCAGTGTAAATCCGGCGAAAGATATATATGGGAGGTATATCTAAATCTGAACCGATTTCTTCCAAAACCCATACTTGTGCCAAATTTAAAGTCGATTGGACTAAAAATGAGATCTAGATTTAGATTACAAAGATGTGTTCACAGGCATGATTAGATCGACTCAGGGGCCCACACTGAGTATTATTGCCAAAGACACCATGCGTCTATCTCGTCTCCTTCTGTGTTTTGCAAACAGGGTATAAAAAGCAAAATAAAGAATCCCATGACATGACAGGGATCTTGAATATGTCGGTGCTAAAATATAGACAATAATGATGGAAAGAGAAAATTTAATTTCTTCTAACGACAATAAGAATCTATATTCGCGCCTCTCTACCTGTATTTGTGTGCTCTTTAACTTGTTCTCCATTTTTTTTATAGTGGACTGAAGTCCACATAAATAAAATGGAGATTCGTTTTTTGTGATTTATAGAAGTACTATGTTTCCATGTTGCAAATAGTTTCTAAATGTTTTGCATATTACTTCCCATTCGAATAACCATAATGCCTGTTAGATTAAACGTCCTCCAAAAGAGTTGGTGGCGTGCCACAAAATACCCTCTTAATATCGTCACTCTACTGTCATATTTGTCTTACTTTTAACCTGACAGGGATCTTGAAAATGTTGCAACTAAAATATAGACATTGATAGGGTACAGATGACATTTAATTCCTTCTAAAGGCAATAGGTAGATATTTGTTGAGCCTTTTCACCAATAGTTTTGTTATTATCCTAATTTTTATAGTAGACTGAAGTCCTCAAGTGATAGAAATGAAGATTCATTTTTTTATGATATATAAAGGACTAAGTTTACATTTTAAATTCCATTTTGAATACCATACTGCCATTTATTGTGAAACTTCCTTCCAAGTTAGAGTTAGTGGCGTGCCACTTCTCAATATACCCTTTTTATATTGCATTCTACTTTCATATTCTGTTTATATTTAAACGGCAAAATAGTCCTAAATAAGCAAATTACTTACTTTGTCATGATAAGCGGTACCAAATGACCTAAATGCAATGATTCCGAGCTTGGTCCTCGTCCTGTATACAAATAAAATGGCTTGCCTTCTTCTTTCAATTTTAGTATGGTATCCAATTCGCGATGGGAAAAGAATATACCTCTTCGAATCATGTGATGGACCGGTTTCCCAGTTATCTTTTCAATGCGTCGAATTAAATCATCATTGATGCGACAACAACCAAAGCGTTCTGTAAAGGGGAAAGAACCATTTAATAATAAACAAAAGGTTGACTCATATTAAGAGTTAGTGTGCATACCGATTAGTTTTCCATAGTCTATGCCAGAGTCACTGCTACTTGCTACAGTCCATGGATTCACAATATCTTCCTGTTGATCATCCTGAAGCGATGTTTGTTCAACCTCTTTATTTAACTTATCACTCATTTTTATTCACAAAGAGAATGTGGCGAGCTCCAATTATCATTCACAAGAATTCGAATGTTATACTAATGTTGAACAAAATGAGGCATTCTATTTATTTGCCTTTTGAATGATGCAATACCAGCCTGATTTAAGTAACGGTCAATTCCCTACTAAGTAGGGAATTGACCGTTTCTTTATATATATGGCACCACAGGGCTTTCGAGACATTTTTGACGCCGTTAACACCGATGACCATGTGCATTCACATGGTGCACAATATAAATATATTGTATGATAAAGAGAAGCCGATTTTACACCGTAGAATAGTTTTCAATCATTGCGGCCATCGATGTGGACACTGGCTACTGACATGGAGATGACAATTTGGCAATACGTACCAAAGACTTTGTAATTATAACAAGATGTCCAAATTGCCTCTTGTCCTTGAATAGATAAAAGTGCACGACTTTAGGTTCACACACTTTCGTTATCTATTATGTATAAATAGTTGTGTTCGGGGGATCAATAATGTGTAATAATTTGTGACTCTAAAATTTTTCGTTTAAGGCCGGTATGCACCTCTATCGAAAAATTTCATTCCCATAAGAAATGCATTGCTATTTATGCTAACGAAATTTTCGGTAGCGTTCAATTTCGTAAGCTGGTACGCACCTCTAATGAAAATAACAGGGTTGTCAAAAGCATATTTTGGCAGCAAACATTTAATTTATTACAATCATTGTGTGCGTTAAAGTTTTAAAAGGTCTGTAAATAATAAGCAATTTATTTGAGGAATATTTGGAACATATATTAAAAATTTTTAAAAGCGATTAGCTGGTTTAAAATTTGTGAACACAGCCCTGTTTTTTTGTTGTAGACTTAAATAAATTTTTGGTACCGAAAATTTCGCTAGAGGTGCATACCGGCCTTTAGACAAAAACACGAACAAAATGAGATAAAAAACAACAATTGACAATAAAGAAGTTAAAAGAGGAAAACATTTTGAATTGGCCGCTACTACGGGCGTGTTTCCAAAATTAAAACTGTAAAGTAAAAATTCCTATTTTCTCAGAAAAACTGTAGAAAACTTAACGCAGAAAGAACACCAGGGAACAAAACTTAACGCAGAAAAAACACCAGGGAACAAAACAAAATTAATGATATTGTTACGTTTTTATATTTAGGCGTTTTTAATTACCCGACAATTAAAACACAGTTCTTTTAAATAACGACAATCTACAATTTATTTACTATGACTTCACACTTTACAATTCGTTCACACTGAAGTTATTCGTTTGACGCTTTAATTAAGACTGACCCGTTAGCAGCATGCGAGCGCTTTTATATATGACGGTGTGTCAATACGAGAACATTCTGGTAGCACTACAATATTCTGGCAACGCCAGAACATTCTTAGACAATGCTAGAAGGATCTACGACCATTAAGTAATTCGTCTGGTGGCTGCCAAACACATACACACTCACATAGATATATGCTCGCATTACTACAACAACAATGACAATAGACAATGAGATGAAATGAGAAAGCAAAATAACAAAGCAAAGGGGTTGTTATTCTATGAGAGAGTAAGAACTAACATTTCGGTAAGCAAACAAAAGAACATAAAAGAAATTCAGGAAAATAAAGGGTGATTTGTTAAGAGCTTGATAACTTTTTTTTTTAAAAAAACGCATAAAATTTGCAAAATCTCATCGGTTCTTTATTTGAAACGTTAGATTGGTCCATGACATTTACTTTTTGAAGATAATTTCATTTAAATGTTGACCGCGGCTGCGTCTTAGGTGGTCCATTCGGAAAGTCCAATTTTGGGCAACTTTTTCGAGCATTTCGGCCGGAATAGCCCGAATTTCTTCGGAAATGTTGTCTTCCAAAGCTGGAATAGTTGCTGGCTTATTTCTGTAGACTTTAGACTTGACGTAGCCCCACAAAAAATAGTCTAAAGGCGTCAAATCGCATGATCTTGGTGGCCAACTTACCGGTCCATTTCTTGAGATGAATTGTTCTCCGAAGTTTTCCCTCAAAATGGCCATAGAATCGCGAGCTGTGTGGCATGTAGCGCCATCTTGTTGAAACCACATGTCAACCAAGTTCAGTTCTTCCATTTTTGGCAACAAAAAGTTTGTTAGCATCGAACGATAGCGATCGCCATTCACCGTAACGTTGCGTCCAACAGCATCTTTGAAAAAATACGGTCCAATGATTCCACCAGCGTACAAACCACACCAAACAGTGCATTTTTCGGGATGCATGGGCAGTTCTTGAACGGCTTCTGGTTGCTCTTCACTCCAAATGCGGCAATTTTGCTTATTTACGTAGCCATTCAACCAGAAATGAGCCTCATCGCTGAACAAAATTTGTCGATAAAAAAGCGGATTTTCTGCCACTGATTTTGGTAATAAAATTCAATGATTTGCAAGCGTTGCTCGTTAGTAAGTCTATTCATGATGAAATGTCAAAGCATACTGAGCATCTTTCTCTTTGACACCATGTCTGAAATCCCACGTGATCTGTCAAATACTAATGCATGAAAATCCTAACCTCAAAAGAATCACCCTTTACTAGAAAATGAATAGATGATTCCAACAAGTGATAGCGAAATTTTATCGTTACAATTTTAAATTTTAAATTAACGGAAACTAATTTAAATAAACTTATATCTATAATTATCAAATTCGTAACACTGCCTCCCGCTTAAGCCTGTTCGTCCCGAACAGGCACAGAACCTGTTCCGTAAGGAGCCAATCGTTCCAGATGTACAACTTTCATCTTTGATCTAGGGCTGTCGTCCTTCTGAATCCGGTATACAACATCATTGATCTTCTTGATGACTTTGTATGGGCCTTCCCACTGTGTTTGCAGTTTAGGACACAATCCTTTCTTTCGTTGCGGGTTAAATAGCAGAACCAATTCTTCTTCTTGGAAGCCTTCAGTATTTACAGCACGATCGTATCTCGCCTTCATTCTGTTGCTGACCATTTTTATTTTGTTGCGCACTGATTCGTGAACTTCACCGAAAGTGTTTGGGATGTCGTTTCTGTTTTCTTCCATGGCGAGCTCATTAGGTTTAGCACCGAATATCAGATCACCAGGCAACTTCAACTCAGTTCCGAATAGAACATTGGCCGGTGTTCGAGAGGTGGAATCATGAATGGCAGATCTATACGACAGCAAAAACTTTGGTATATGCTCGTCCCAGTCCCTCTGGCCGTTGTCCACTACTTTTCGAAGATGTTCCTCCAGAGTGCGATTAAACCTTTCTACCATGCCATCGGATTGTGGATGTAATGGTGTAGTCCTCGTTTTCTTGATACCAAGGGATTCACACATCTCTTGGAATGTGGCCGATTCAAAATTTCTTCCCTGGTCTGAGTGAATCTCGGACGGCACACCGTAGCGACATATCCAGTTTTTGTTGACAACATCCACAATCGTTTTTGCTTCTTGGTTTGGAATTGCATACACCTCCGGCCATTTGCTGAAGTAATCCATGACCACAAGGACATAACGGTTTCCAGAATCACTTACTGGGAAAGGGCCTGCCACGTCCATTGCTATTCTTTCAAACGGAGCTCCTGGTCTATATTCTTGCATAGGACCTCGACTTTTCCTTGTTGGACCTTTCGCCTTCATGCACTTCTCGCAATTGGCTACCCATTCAGCAATTGATTTCTGGCATCCAACCCAGTAGAATCGTTGCTTCACTTTCTCGGCGGTTTTGGTTATTCCCAGATGACCTCCACTGGGACCATTATGGAACTCCGCCAAAACATCTCTTATTTTGGAATCTGGAACGATGATCAAATTTCGGCTGCTCTTGCCATCTTCGCTTTCCCATTTACGTTGCAGGGATCCATTGACTAGAACTAAACTATCCCATTGAGCCCAGTATGCTTTCATAAGTGGACTTTCGGCTGCGATGTCTTTCTTGTTGGGTTTCTTATTTTCTTGTGTTGCCGAAATAATTTTTCTCAGAATGGGATCTTTACGTTGCTCTGTTGACCAGTCTGTGCCAGATTCGATGTGTAACTGCCTGACATTTACAACTGTCTCCTTTGGTTCAGCCTTCGAGTAGCGTCTGTTTTCTACATTGCAATGCCGTCGTGTCAAGGCTTGATGAATAACTTGTTTGCCACCATTTCTATTATCCGCAAAATTTGAATTTGAGTCGCTTGGCTTTGTGGTCGCCTTCTTCTGACTATTGTTTAATGGAGATGGCGAGATTGACCCCGACGTTTTACGCCACGCTTTACATTCCCGGGAAAGATGTCCAGCCTTATCACAGTTATAGCATTTTATTCTAGATTTATTTGCCTGCTGCTTCATTTCTTGCATTATCTGCTTTAGAGCCTCTTTTACCAATTCAATGACCGATTTCGATTCTTCACACTCGGTCTCTACTCTGCGTACTTTGTGAATTTGAGGCCGTGCCAGCAATCTCGCAGTTTCTTGCGCAAGTGCAAATGTTACTGTTTCTGCGAATGTAGCCTTTTGTGACGCATATGTTGCACATTTTATGTCTGGGTCTCGAATGCCATTCACAAAGGTCTCAATTTTGATGCGGTCCACAAGTGGGTGACTCTCTCCTGGGTATGTCAGTAGCACCAACCGCTCAACTTCTGTTGCAAAGTCTTGTAGAGTCTCGTTTGATTTCTGGACTCTACCTCTTAATTCCATTCTAAAGATGTCTTGCTTGTGCTCTCCACCATACTTGCGTTGAAGTGCCGCTATTACTTCATTATAGTTATTTCTAGAAGCAGCGGGAATGCTTTGTATCACATCAGCAGCATTGCCCTTTAATGCCAATAGAAGTTCAATTGCTTTATCATCGTCATTCCACAAATTTCTACAAGCAACCATTTCGAATTGGAATTTGAAGACATCAAATGACGTTGAGCCATCGAAAACAGGAGTTTTGATTTTTGAGCCCTCGATGACGCGCACTGGACCACCTTTAATTTCCAGCTCTGACATTTTTTTCTCGATGTGCAGAAACTTCTCATCATGAACCATAATTTTCTCATCCACAGAAAGAACTTTCTTATCCAATTCCACAATTTGATTTTCTATATGGTCCACACGTTTTTCCATGCCTTCAGAAATTTGTTGTAGTTTTTCATTGAGAATTCTAGAATTTTCGTCGAATTTTTCTTCCAATTTTCTTGAACTTGCTTCCATTTGTAGGGCATTTTCTTTCAGCAATTTTCTAGAAGTTTCTTCCATTTTTCTAGAATTTTCTTCCATTTTTCTAGAATTTTCTTCCATTTTTCTAGAATTCTCATCCATGATTTTTCTAGAGTTTTCCTCCATCATTTTGCTCAAAACACTGAGCATTGATGTGTAGTCCACAACACTCGGAGCCACAGACGGAGTTTCTATACTGCTGGTATTGACGAGTATTGATTCATCAATGTCTTCCTTATAATCAAACTCATGCGTCGCAATGTCAATATTACGCCGTTCAAACTCTTCCAGTAGACGCTTTTGAAGCTGGGCCTTATTGCCTGTTGTCGGCAGCTCCAGTTTGCTCAACTCCTTTTTTAGGTCTTCCACTCGAAGCTCATTAAACTTCATTGTAGATTTTTTTTCGTTATCCCACTTCTGACACCAATTGTTACGTTTTTATATTTAGGCGTTTTTAATTACCCGACAATTAAAACACAGTTCTTTTAAATAACGACAATCTACAATTTATTTACTATGACTTCACACTTTACAATTCGTTCACACTGAAGTTATTCGTTTGACGCTTTAATTAAGACTGACCCGTTAGCAGCATGCGAGCGCTTTTATATATGACGGTGTGGCAATACGAGAACATTCTGGTAGCACTACAATATTCTGGCAACGCCAGAACATTCTTAGACAATGCTAGAAGGATCTACGACCATTAAGTAATTCGTCTGGTGGCTGCCAAACACATACACACTCACATAGATATATGCTCGCATTACTACAACAACAATGACAATAGACAATGAGATGAAATGAGAAAGCAAAATAACAAAGCAAAGGGGTTGTTATTCTATGAGAGAGTAAGAACTAACATTTCGGTAAGCAAACAAAAGAACATAAAAGAAATTCAGGAAAATACTAGAAAATGAATAGATGATTCCAACAAGTGATAGCGAAATTTTATCGTTACAATTTTAAATTTTAAATTAACGGAAACTAATTTAAATAAACTTATATCTATAATTATCAAATTCGTAACAATATACATCTTAAGGTGGGTATTAAGTTCCAGTTTAGCCGTTAAATCATTATATAATTATAAATAAACCATATTAGTCATTATGTCTTGTATGGCAATGCAATTTGTAAAGATACGGTACCAATAAAGACACAACAAAATAAAAATAAACACAATTTACTTGAAGTAATTTCTTTTGGCATAAATTTTGAATGAAAAGAGTGCAGAAACAGGCCTATTAACCAAATTGAAAATTCTTCATTTTCTTTTCTTTTTTAGATTCGTAACATCATACCCATTTTTTCCAACTCTCCATGTATGGACCTAAACTAATGAGCCTATTGGAAAAAAAGAGGAAGCATATAGACATCTTGTTAATTCAGATAATCTTTGATGTATTCACATGGTGCACAATATAAATATATTGTATGATAAAGAGAGAAGCCGATTTTACACCGTAGAATAATTCTCAATCATTGCGGGCATCGATGTCGGCACTGGCCACTGACATGGAGATGAAAATTTGGCAATACGTACAGTCAAGAAAACAAGTATATACGGCCGTAAGTTCGGCCAGGCCGAAGCTTATGGATTGCGTAGAAACTTCTACTGAAGACTGTCATCCACAATCGAATTACTTGGGTTACGGTAACACTTGCCGATGGCAAGATATTTTAAAACTTCCTAACACCGTTATATATACCACATAGTCCATGCGTGGTATATATTAAACTAAAAAAGGCCGATTAAATACGTATATTATTAAGTTCAAAGTTTCTATAGAAATACAACTTTGACAACATTTTCTATAAAAGTAAAATTTGGAAAAATTTTCTATAGAAATAAAATTTGGAAAAAAATTTCTATAGAAATAAAATTTTGACAAAATTTTCTATAGAAATAAAATTTTGACAAAATTTTCTTTAGAAATAAAATTTTGAACAAATTTTCTATAGAAATAAAATGTTGACAAAATTTTCTATAGAAATAACATTTTGACAATGTTTTCTATAAAAATAAAATTTTGGTAGATTATTTTTGGCTCGAGTGGCAACCATGAATATGAACCGATATGGACCAATTTTGTTGTGATTGGGGGTCGGCTATATATAACTATAGACCGATATGGACCAAGTTTGGCATGTATATTAGCGGCCTTATACCCTGCCAACATTTTTTGAATTTGGGGACTCTTTTGAGAATCCCCACTACGTCGAAAACAATCATATACGACATCAAAAACTCGTCGGAAAAGCGCCGTCACTATTGAGAAGTTGTACCACGCCAAGTTACTACAAAAATGTTTCGCATGAGTGCAATTATTAGGTGCCTTTATAGATCAATTTAGAACGACGCCAATAAGGGACCCTCCAAACAATCAGAAAAAGTGCATTTTAAGATAGTTGTAAAAGAATCATTGTGGTCGAGTAAAACACGTTTGTTTAGATATTTATTAATTTGATTAAACATTTACAAATTCTTAAAAATATACCATTTATACCACTATCACATTACATTTAACATAATTTTTGGCATTAATGATGATGTTGAGTTACAAGTAGCGAGTTACATGTTGCTGCGTCTATCAACCAGTGTTTTTATTCCATGGAGGCAGCGTGTCTGTAAAATATCTGAAAAACAATCACTTTATTCCATTTGGAAAATCACCAAATTGTTCACCAATATACCTTTCACATTTTTAAGCGTATAATCTATGTTTTCAGAACTTTATTTTCGTTTTTATTTAATTAAAATATAACAAGCTGGTTGCGCTTGGCGTTTCACAAAAAAAAAAATGGCTTTTTAACAGTAGGGATGGCAAATTACTTGCATGTACTTTTTGATGTACCTTTTCATGATGGTTGAAGTGACATTTACGAGTCTGTGGTAACGATGAGGTTGAAATGGAACTTTGAAATGCTGGCAGGGTACTAACACCACGTTGCAAATTGCAACCGGATCGGATGAATTTTGCTCCTCCAAGAGGCTCCGGAGATCAAATCTGGGGAACGGTTTATATGGGGGTTATATATAATTATGGACCGATATGGACTAATTCTTGCGTGTTTGTTAGAGACCACATTCTAACACCATGTTCCAAATTTCAACCGGATTGGATGAATTTTGCTCCTCCAAGAGGCTCAGGAGGACAAATCTGGGAATCGATTTATATGGGGGCTATATATAATTATGGACCGTTATGGACAAATTTTTGCATGGTCATTAGAGAACATATACCAACACCATGTACCAAATTTCAGCCGGATTGGATTTTTTCGTTTCTTAGAGGCTCCGCAAGCCAAATCGGGGGATCGGTTTATATGGGGGCTATATATAATTATGGACCGATGTGGACCAATTTTTGCATGGTCATTAGAGAACATATACCAACACCATGTACCAAATTTCAGCCGGATCGGATGAACTTTGCTTCTCTTAGAGGCTCCGCAAGCCAAATCGGGGGATCAGTTTATATGGGGGCTATATATAATTATGGACCGATGTGGACCAATTTTTGCATGGTTGTTAGAGACCACATGCCAACACCATGTACCAAATTTCAGCCGGATCGGATGAAATTTAGTTCTCTTAGAGGCTCCGTAAGCCAAATCGGGGATCGGTTTATATGGGGGCTATATGTAATTATGGACCGATATGGACCAATTTTTGCATGGTTGTTAGAGACCATATACTACACCATGTACCAAATTTCAGCCGGATCGGCCAAAGCCAAATTTGGCGGTCCGTTTATATGGGGGCTATACGTAAAAGTGGACCGATATTGCCTATTTACAATACCATCCTACCTACATCAATAACAACTACTTGTGCCAAGTTTCAAGTCGATAGCTTGTTTCGTTCGGAAGTTAGCGTGATTTCAACAGACGGACGGACATGCTCAGATCGACTAAGAATTTCACCACGACCCAGAATATATATACTTTATGGGGTCTTAGAGCAATATTTCGATGTGTTACAAACGGAATGACAAAGTTAATATACCCCCATCCTATGGTGGAGGGTATAACAACGTTGTACACCAGTCAAGGTGAAATAAATTGTGAAAGGGTATGGAAAGTATGAAGTAAATATATATGTATTATACCTTAAATTTAAGATTGAGATCCCAGCTACAAAATCCCTGCCAGCGTTTCAAAGTTCCATTTCATTCTCATCGCTACCACCCTGCCAACATTTTTTGAATTTGGGGGCGCTTCTGAGAATCCCCACTACGTCGAAACAGTCATATACGGTATCCAAAACTCCTCGGAAAAGCGCCGTCACTATTGAGAAGTTGTACCACGCCAAGTTACTACAAAAAAGTATCGCATGAGTGCAATTATAAGGTGCACTTCCGGATACATTTAGAAAGACGCCAATAAGAGCCCCTTCAAACAATCAGACAAAGTGCATTTGAAGATAGTTGTAAAAGAATCATTGTGGTCAAGTAAAACACGATTGTTTAGATGTTTATTAATTTTATTAAACATTTATAAATTCTCATAAATATAACATTTATACGACTATCACATCACATTTAGCATATTTTTATGCATTAATAAAAGATTGATGTTGAGTTACAAGTTACATGTTGTAGCGTCTATCAGCCAGTGCTTTTATTCCCAATGGCGGCAGCGTGTCTGGAAAAATATTTGAAAAACTATCACTTTATTCCATTTGGAAAGTCAAAAATTGTTCACCAATATACCTTTCACAATTTTAAGCGAAATAACTATGCTTTCAGCACTTCATTATCGTTTTTATTTAAATAAATTATAAGAACTTAGTTGTGCTTGGTGTTTCACAAAATATAAAATGGCTCTTGTAACAATAGTGATGTCAAAATACTGCTATGATTATTTTCGATGTTCTGGACAAAGATTATAGGTTCAGGAAGATAGGAAATTAGCTGCTGAGAAGATGGAACCATTTACGGGGAAGATTCCAAAATCGGAACCCAACTCTTAAGAAAAGAACTCCCAAATTGTTCTAGATTTTTTCAAAAAATTCTAGATTTTTTCAAAAAAATCGACTTCTAAAATTTGTTAACAAAAAATACTATAGTAATGCACTTTAAAAATTCAATTTTACAAAAAAAAAAAAAAAATAGAAGAATACAATATGTAAATCAACATAAAAAACAAATAGGACAAAATAGTTCGATGAATAAATCTTTAATTAACATTATTTTTAAAAAATCGGTTTATAAACCACAAAAATCAACAAAAGTAAATTTAATCGTTTCACTTGTAAGTGTAAGGTATTTAAGGAATATTTAACTCTTAGAATGCTTTCAGCTCTTGAGGTTAACATACGAGTTCTTAATTTGATTTTAACCATGTCGAATATTAGAAATGGCCTTTCAAAGGAAGCATTTGAAAAGAGTAGCGAAAGCAATGTTAATGCATACTTGCTTATATCTAGAGGTTTGTGTTAATCTCCCGCGTATGCTTTTCTCCAAATTCATGCAAGAATTGTTTCGAATTTGGATGCGAATTGTTTTACTTTATTAGATGTTAAATATTTTTTACACGTTAAAAACCCAAATAATCATGTAAAAACCCCTAAATTTAGGGGAAAACCCCCCAACCTAGCAACACTGTATACACAGAAAAAAAGGTGTCTTGTTAATTTTAGGACCAGTTTAACTTCCACATAGTTCAAAAAATTTACTGTAATATAGTTCATTTTTCGTAACCACTGCGAAAATTAACTTAGCTAAAGGAAAACTTATAAAACTTCAGTAAATGTGTTTTAGTTCACTAACTACGAAATGGGACGGATTTTTCCTTAAATAAATTTCCAATACAATAGTTAATGCATCGTTGATTGTATTATAAAAAGACATAGGCAATATAAAAATCTTGCTACGAAATGTGGACAATTTACTAAGAAAAATTTTTGTATGGAAAAAAATGTTTGTAGTAAAAATTAACTTAACCACAGTACCGATTCGTATGACGGCTTCCTACAGCTTATTTCGGTTTTTACTATAAGTTGGAGTATATTTCCTCACATTGAAAATTTTAGATAAAGTAGAATAAAAAGTAGTTAATTTAATCCTTGACGGGTGTATATAATTTTTTATGGATTCCTCGTAAATTTTGAATATATTTTACCTTATCCTATAGATAGAATACCAACTAATCAATAAACGTGATACTGGAAATTGAAGTGAGAAGAAATTGTGAAATTATTGCATCATCTTTTTATACCCTTCACCACTACTGTGGTACAGGGTATAATAAGTTTGTGCATTTGTATGTAACGCCAAGAAGGAGTAATCATAGACCAACCTTTTAGTATACGGATCGGCTTAGAATTAAATTCTGAGTCGATTTAGCGATGTCCGTCTGTCTGTCTGTCCGTCTGTCTGTCCGTCTGTCTGTCCGTCTGTCTGTCTGTCTGTCTGTCTGTCTGTTGATGTATTTTTGTGTGCAAAGTACAGCTCGCAGTTTTAGTCCGATTGTCCTAAAATTTGGTATAGGGTCCTGTTTCGGCTCAAAGACGATCCCTATTGATTTTGGAAAAAATCGGTTCAGATTTAGATATAGCTGCCATATATATTTTTCACCGATCTGGTCATAATTGGCGTGTATATCAACCGATCTTCCTCAAATTCCGTACATCCGAATATTTTATGGGTCTCGAAAAACTTGCAAAATACCAGCCAAATCGGTTCAGATTTAGATATAGCTCTCATATATAGCTTTCGCCCGATTTACACTCATATGACCACAGAGGCTAATTTTTAACTCCGATTTAGTTGAAATTTTGCACAAGGAGTAGAATTAGCATTCGCCCGATTTACACTCATATTACCACAGAGGCCAATTTTTTGCTCCGATTTAGTTGAAATTTTGCACAGGGAGTAGAATTAGCATTGTAGCTATGCGTGCCAAATTTGGTTGAAATCGGTTCAGATTTAGATATAGCTCCCATATATATGTTTTTCTGATTTCGACAAAAATGGTCAAAATACCAACATTTTCCTTGTAAAATCGCCACTGCTTAGTCGAAAAGTTGTAAAAATGACTCTAATTTTCCTAAACTTCTAAAACATATATATCGAGCGATAAATCATAAATAAACTTTTTCGAAGTTTCCTTAAAATTGCTTCAGATTTAAACGTTTCCCATATTTATACCCTTCACCACTACTGTGGTACAGGGTATAATAAGTTTGTGCATTTGTATGTAACGCCAAGAAGGAGTAATCATAGACCAACCTTTTAGTATACGGATCGGCTTAGAATTAAATTCTGAGTCGATTTAGCGATGTCCGTCTGTCTGTCTGTCCGTCTGTCTGTCCGTCTGTCTGTCCGTCTGTCTGTCTGTCTGTCTGTCTGTCTGTTGATGTATTTTTGTGTGCAAAGTACAGCTCGCAGTTTTAGTCCGATTGTCCTAAAATTTGGTATAGGGTCCTGTTTCGGCTCAAAGACGATCCCTATTGATTTTGGAAAAAATCGGTTCAGATTTAGATATAGCTGCCATATATATTTTTCACCGATCTGGTCATAATTGGCGTGTATATCAACCGATCTTCCTCAAATTCCGTACATCCGAATATTTTATGGGTCTCGAAAAACTTGCAAAATACCAGCCAAATCGGTTCAGATTTAGATATAGCTCTCATATATAGCTTTCGCCCGATTTACACTCATATGACCACAGAGGCTAATTTTTAACTCCGATTTAGTTGAAATTTTGCACAAGGAGTAGAATTAGCATTGAAACTATGCGTGCCAAATTTGGTTGAAATCGGTTCAGATTTGGATATATCTCCCATATATAGCTTTCGCCCGATTTACACTCATATTACCACAGAGGCCAATTTTTTGCTCCGATTTAGTTGAAATTTTGCACAGGGAGTAGAATTAGCATTGTAGCTATGCGTGCCAAATTTGGTTGAAATCGGTTCAGATTTAGATATAGCTCCCATATATATGTTTTTCTGATTTCGACAAAAATGGTCAAAATACCAACATTTTCCTTGTAAAATCGCCACTGCTTAGTCGAAAAGTTGTAAAAATGACTCTAATTTTCCTAAACTTCTAAAACATATATATCGAGCGATAAATCATAAATAAACTTTTTCGAAGTTTCCTTAAAATTGCTTCAGATTTAAACGTTTCCCATATTTATACCCTTCACCACTACTGTGGTACAGGGTATAATAAGTTTGTGCATTTGTATGTAACGCCAAGAAGGAGTAATCATAGACCAACCTTTTAGTATACGGATCGGCTTAGAATTAAATTCTGAGTCGATTTAGCGATGTCCGTCTGTCTGTCTGTCCGTCTGTCTGTCCGTCTGTCTGTCCGTCTGTCTGTCTGTCTGTCTGTCTGTCTGTTGATGTATTTTTGTGTGCAAAGTACAGCTCGCAGTTTTAGTCCGATTGTCCTAAAATTTGGTATAGGGTCCTGTTTCGGCTCAAAGACGATCCCTATTGATTTTGGAAAAAATCGGTTCAGATTTAGATATAGCTGCCATATATATTTTTCACCGATCTGGTCATAATTGGCGTGTATATCAACCGATCTTCCTCAAATTCCGTACATCCGAATATTTTATGGGTCTCGAAAAACTTGCAAAATACCAGCCAAATCGGTTCAGATTTAGATATAGCTCTCATATATAGCTTTCGCCCGATTTACACTCATATGACCACAGAGGCTAATTTTTAACTCCGATTTAGTTGAAATTTTGCACAAGGAGTAGAATTAGCATTGAAACTATGCGTGCCAAATTTGGTTGAAATCGGTTCAGATTTGGATATATCTCCCATATATAGCTTTCGCCCGATTTACACTCATATTACCACAGAGGCCAATTTTTTGCTCCGATTTAGTTGAAATTTTGCACAGGGAGTAGAATTAGCATTGTAGCTATGCGTGCCAAATTTGGTTGAAATCGGTTCAGATTTAGATATAGCTCCCATATATATGTTTTTCTGATTTCGACAAAAATGGTCAAAATACCAACATTTTCCTTGTAAAATCGCCACTGCTTAGTCGAAAAGTTGTAAAAATGACTCTAATTTTCCTAAACTTCTAAAACATATATATCGAGCGATAAATCATAAATAAACTTTTTCGAAGTTTCCTTAAAATTGCTTCAGATTTAAACGTTTCCCATATTTATACCCTTCACCACTACTGTGGTACAGGGTATAATAAGTTTGTGCATTTGTATGTAACGCCAAGAAGGAGTAATCATAGACCAACCTTTTAGTATACGGATCGGCTTAGAATTAAATTCTGAGTCGATTTAGCGATGTCCGTCTGTCTGTCTGTCCGTCTGTCTGTCCGTCTGTCTGTCCGTCTGTCTGTCTGTCTGTCTGTCTGTCTGTTGATGTATTTTTGTGTGCAAAGTACAGCTCGCAGTTTTAGTCCGATTGTCCTAAAATTTGGTATAGGGTCCTGTTTCGGCTCAAAGACGATCCCTATTGATTTTGGAAAAAATCGGTTCAGATTTAGATATAGCTGCCATATATATTTTTCACCGATCTGGTCATAATTGGCGTGTATATCAACCGATCTTCCTCAAATTCCGTACATCCGAATATTTTATGGGTCTCGAAAAACTTGCAAAATACCAGCCAAATCGGTTCAGATTTAGATATAGCTCTCATATATAGCTTTCGCCCGATTTACACTCATATGACCACAGAGGCTAATTTTTAACTCCGATTTAGTTGAAATTTTGCACAAGGAGTAGAATTAGCATTGAAACTATGCGTGCCAAATTTGGTTGAAATCGGTTCAGATTTGGATATATCTCCCATATATAGCTTTCGCCCGATTTACACTCATATTACCACAGAGGCCAATTTTTTGCTCCGATTTAGTTGAAATTTTGCACAGGGAGTAGAATTAGCATTGTAGCTATGCGTGCCAAATTTGGTTGAAATCGGTTCAGATTTAGATATAGCTCCCATATATATGTTTTTCTGATTTCGACAAAAATGGTCAAAATACCAACATTTTCCTTGTAAAATCGCCACTGCTTAGTCGAAAAGTTGTAAAAATGACTCTAATTTTCCTAAACTTCTAAAACATATATATCGAGCGATAAATCATAAATAAACTTTTTCGAAGTTTCCTTAAAATTGCTTCAGATTTAAACGTTTCCCATATTTATACCCTTCACCACTACTGTGGTACAGGGTATAATAAGTTTGTGCATTTGTATGTAACGCCAAGAAGGAGTAATCATAGACCAACCTTTTAGTATACGGATCGGCTTAGAATTAAATTCTGAGTCGATTTAGCGATGTCCGTCTGTCTGTCTGTCCGTCTGTCTGTCCGTCTGTCTGTCCGTCTGTCTGTCTGTCTGTCTGTTGATGTATTTTTGTGTGCAAAGTACAGCTCGCAGTTTTAGTCCGATTGTCCTAAAATTTGGTATAGGGTCCTGTTTCGGCTCAAAGACGATCCCTATTGATTTTGGAAAAAATCGGTTCAGATTTAGATATAGCTGCCATATATATTTTTCACCGATCTGGTCATAATTGGCGTGTATATCAACCGATCTTCCTCAAATTCCGTACATCCGAATATTTTATGGGTCTCGAAAAACTTGCAAAATACCAGCCAAATCGGTTCAGATTTAGATATAGCTCTCATATATAGCTTTCGCCCGATTTACACTCATATGACCACAGAGGCTAATTTTTAACTCCGATTTAGTTGAAATTTTGCACAAGGAGTAGAATTAGCATTGAAACTATGCGTGCCAAATTTGGTTGAAATCGGTTCAGATTTGGATATATCTCCCATATATAGCTTTCGCCCGATTTACACTCATATTACCACAGAGGCCAATTTTTTGCTCCGATTTAGTTGAAATTTTGCACAGGGAGTAGAATTAGCATTGTAGCTATGCGTGCCAAATTTGGTTGAAATCGGTTCAGATTTAGATATAGCTCCCATATATATGTTTTTCTGATTTCGACAAAAATGGTCAAAATACCAACATTTTCCTTGTAAAATCGCCACTGCTTAGTCGAAAAGTTGTAAAAATGACTCTAATTTTCCTAAACTTCTAAAACATATATATCGAGCGATAAATCATAAATAAACTTTTTCGAAGTTTCCTTAAAATTGCTTCAGATTTAAACGTTTCCCATATTTTTTTACTAACATTGTGTTCCACCCTAGTGCATTAGCCGACTTGAATTTTGAGTCTATAGATATCAAATTCTTCCAGATCGAGTGATATTTAAATGTATGTATTTGGGACAAACCTTTATATATAGCCCCCAACACATTTGACGGATGTGATATGGTATCGAAAATTTAGATCTACAAAGTGGTGCAGGGTATAATATAGTCGGCCCCGCCCGACTTTAGACTTTCCTTACTGGTTTTTTACTAACATTGTGTTCCACCCTAGTGCATTAGCCGACTTGAATTTTGAGTCTATAGATATCAAATTCTTCCAGATCGAGTGATATTTAAATGTATGTATTTGGGACAAACCTTTATATATAGCCCCCAACACATTTGACGGATGTGATATGGTATCGAAAATTTAGATCTACAAAGTGGTGCAGGGTATAATATAGTCGGCCCCGCCCGACTTTAGACTTTCCTTACTGGTTTTTTACTAACATTGTGTTCCACCCTAGTGCATTAGCCGACTTGAATTTTGAGTCTATAGATATCAAATTCTTCCAGATCGAGTGATATTTAAATGTATGTATTTGGGACAAACCTTTATATATAGCCCCCAACACATTTGACGGATGTGATATGGTATCGAAAATTTAGATCTACAAAGTGGTGCAGGGTATAATATAGTCGGCCCCGCCCGACTTTAGACTTTCCTTACTGGTTTTTGTTTGTGTTTGTTATTGCTATGATGTTATGGAATGTGTGTTGTTGGTATCTTTTGTGGTGATAGTTGTTTTGTTGCAATAGCGAGATCAGAAAGGGATCATGTGTGTGTGGAGTTGTTTTTCTTTACATATGTGTCCTTTATGACTATTTGTGTCTTTGAGTTTTATTGGTGCATTCAGTTCTGTTGATGCATTTATGAAGCGCACACGTGGTGCGCTTGCGTGCGGTATTTGTGTTTATTAATAAAAATACATTTATTTCGTAACATTTTAGAAACTGATAAGTGAATGGTGTGATGTTAGAGAAAACAAAAACACTTTATATTGATAAAAAATAAATCATATATTAAGAAACTGTATATTTCTATTAATAATTTAAAATTAGTGAGGTTTTAAATTGATTTACATAAAAATATTCATAATGAGTGGTAATAAAATGATCTATATTTACTCTACATCTGGATCACAGTACAATTTTTTGAGTCTATATTTTTATGTTATAGCGAGTCCTTAAGGTGTGTACTAAGTTCGAGTATAGGTGCTAAAATCAGAAATAAATCAGTAAGAAAAGTATACAATTATTCGCCTTCGATGCAAATTTAAATATAACTTGATGGAGAATAGCTCGAAACAAGTTTTTTATTAAGTTTATATTCTTTAAATGGATTACACGATTAAGAACAGAAAATCGTTTTTAAGCTTATGTAGAACGCTGTTTTTTTAATTTAATATGATGAATTGTTTTCAAGTTATTCCAATATATATAGCGGAAGTGCCTTAATTTTGAACATAACCGTATATCTCAAAAAGTCGAGCTCTTAAAAAAACAAGTGTAAATTTGGATTCAGCGACCTCAAATTACTAAAAATTTGATATAAATTTTAAATGAACACAAAAACGGTTCAATTTTGTTCCAATGTATTTTTAAAGAAAACTAATCATGAAAAATTGGGATTTTAGCCACTAAACTCGAACTTAATATCCACCATAAATACTAAATGCTATATTGACAAGTGGAAATTATATCTAATTTTATAATATTTTTATTTCATTTATATTCTGAGAAGGATTTCAAAAATGTCCCATTTGTGCATGGATATGATTCCACTAATGTAGTAATTGGATGATTTTTTTCAATGTGGTAAGTTTTTCGTCCATTTGTAATAAAGCCAAAATTTCTATTTATTAAAAATAATTTTCATTTGCAAGATGACAGCAAATCTAATGGTATTTTTTGGAATCTTCTTACTGTTTAATGCTAACTAAGCTGATATCCCTATTTGCTCTAAGAAAATTCTGTTGTAAGATAAAGATCAAAATACCATAGAATTTGTTAATATTTTTATGTTTTATATACCTTTTTAACTTCAGAGGCTTATGACGCAAATCCACACAACAAAAACTAGCGAAATCGGTGAAATTGGACAAAAATTAAATGAAAATAGCAACTTATGGCATATATCTTTCATACACTCAAAAAAAAATGTGAACTCTCTATTTCACTAAAGCCATATTAACTTTATATTAGTTCATAGAATCATTATGTTTGGAAAAAGTTTATTTTAGTCAAATAATTTTTTCCGTATGTTAGTTAATTGAACTAAAAAACGGGAAAAAGTTATACACAAATAAAGCATAAAGATTTCCTAATTTCGTATTTCTTACAAAATAGTTCATTATTTCTTTAAATTTGTAAATTTTACCAAAAATGTGTCCACCATGAACTTCGTATGTCACTAAAGACATTCTTGTAATTTTGAACTCCAAGATTTCTCTTAAAACTACAAAATTTTCTTTAACTACTGAAAAAATTTAGTTATGTCTAATAAATTTTCTTGAATTTGTCGAAAACTATTTACTTATTTTTGCCATATCGGAGTGATGCCAGCGCTTGTAATACCGTTTAGTTAAAATTTTCTAAAAAAGTTCCAAATTTTCTAAAATTAATCGAAAGTTATCTTTCCTGGTGGGTTCACTGTTTTTTCAGTGTATGGATAGAAAATGGAAATTGATATTAATTAGTTTCATTCTACTAACATAGAATATTACTCTTTTGAAGAAGCAATTACTAACTACCGAAAAGTAACAGCATACAGCGTACGAATAAAAACATTTCTTTTATTGTATATCATAAGCCATAGTTTTATGTAATATAATAATAATTTTTTGAAATAAAATACTGGTAGTTATGAAAAATTGTCTTATATTGTACGAAAAATTTCTTAGTTGTATAAAGGCTTGTTGTACCTTTAATTCCTCAATTTATTTACTTCTTTGAAAATTATACTGATAAACAGTATATTTGAAACCAATTTCTAAATATAGGATTCCCAAAAACTTGTTCATTTTTCCGGATAGCAGGAATATTTTGAATGAGTGTAAGTACATTCTTCCCACAGCGTAGTAAGAATGAACTAAAATACGATGCAATACATAAACTTATTTATAAGAAAATCATGAACTTATCTAGATGAAAAAAATCTTTGGCGCCAAATCATGGTCATTCTTACTATGGGTTAGTTCATTTTTCGTAAACAATAGTAAACTTTTTTTTCGGTGTAGCTTAGACAAATGCATCCAGTGCTAAAAGAAAACAGACCTATGGTTAGGTTAGGTTGTAGAGGGTGACATCAATGTCTTGTATTGATGCCCACTTAGACCAGTATAGGTCCATTGTGATCCCTCGATGTGATTTCTCAATCTTTCTTCTTCCGATGCGGCCGCATTGTCCCAGAAACTTCCATCTGCTCGTTCTCTTTGAAAGAAATCTCAGAATAACCAACCAGAGGCCCTGATGAAGGCAAGTATGTTCCTTAAGTTGCACCCCCGTAGATCAGTGAGAGTCTGAAAGAAAAAGGAGCCCAGTATATTGTTTCTTTTAAAGGATAAAGCTGGGCACTGACACAGGATACGAGTCCTCCGTAACTTCCGGGTCCAGACACCATCTACAGATATCATCGTCTTTAAGTCCTATTCTTACCATGTGTTTCCCAAGTGTGTTGTGTCCTGTTATGATACCAATCAATGGCCGTTATTCCTCTCTGTTCATCGATAACAAAATTTCACAGTTCCTACGTTTCTTTTCATCCCATATCAACTTGGTTTGCTCGCAACCATCCGAAGAGACCCAGCGTCTTCGCCATTGCTCATCATATTTAACCTCTATCCTGTAATGATAAGAAGATAGTGGAGGAAAAACGTCCGCTAGGACGTTGTTCGTTCTACGAGCACCCTCCTTAGCCAGCACATCCGCTTTCTCATTTCCTATTATCCCATAGTGCCCAGGTACCCAGCACAGAGTTATATTATGCTGTTCAGTGAGTTCTCGGCGACAGCGGCTGACTACCCTAGACCTTATGTTAGCACTGCACAATGCCTTTATAGCTGCCTGACTGTCGATGAAGAAGCTGATATCGCTTCTGTATAACGGCCTCATCAACCTCAGACCTATAGTGTCACCATGATAAGACTTTATGGGAGCGATGGGAATAAAATCGAACTTGGAAATACCGCTTGGGGAATATTTTATTTTTTCAAAGATCGCTGTCCTTAGTACTAAGATCACGTTTTAGCACGAAAAACTTTTATACTCCATATAAAAAAGGAGTGTAAAATCATTGTGGTACATTATTGATTAAAAACCAATCGTATCAAATAAAGGATTAATTGCATGCAAGATTACATATTCCTAACAAACTGGACAGTTTGTTTACAACTAAAACTATTCTATTTTAACTATTAATCTAATCTTAAAAATAAAAATATTTATAATATAGCTTAGCTACTATGTACACTTTTCCAATGATAAATAAATGGAAAATTTCATGGAGTCTTATAAAATATTGTGCAAAGAACATCAGTTATAAATTAAAAAAAAAAAACAAGTATATACGGCCGTAAGTTCGGCCAGGCCGAATCTTATGTACCCTCCACCATGGATTGCGTAGGAACTTCTACTAAAGGCTGTCATCCACAATCGAATTACTTGGGTTGCGATAACACTTGCCGATGGCAAGGTATCGTAAAACTTTTTAACACTGTCTTCTAAATTGTAAGTTAGCCCATACGGGGTATATATTCAACAAAAAAAGGCCGATTAAATACGTATATAATCTAGTTTGACAAAATTTTCTATAGAAATAAAATTTTGACAAAATTTTCTATAGAAATGAAACCTTGAAAAAATTTTCTATAAAAATAAAATTTTGACAAAATTTTCTATAGAAATAAAAATTTGACAAAATTTTCTATAGAAATAAAAACTTGACAAAATTTTCTATAGAAATAAAATGTTGACAAAATTTTCTATGGAAGTAAAATGTTGACAAAATTTTCTATAGCAATACAATTTTGACAAAAATTTCTATAGAAATAAAATGTTGACAAAATTTTGTATAGAAATAAAATTTTGACAAAATTTTGTATAGAAATAAAATGTTGACAAAATTTTCTACAGAAATAAATTTTTTATAAAATTTTCTATAGAAATAAAATTTTGACAAACATTTCTATAGAAATAAACTTTTGACAAAACTTTCTATAGAAATGAAATTTTAACAAAACTTTCTATAGTAATAAAATTTGACAAAATTTTCTATGGAAATAAAGTTTTGGTAGATTACAAAATTTTCTATAGAAATAAAATTTTGACAAACATTTGTATAGAAATAAACTTTTGACAAAACTTTCTATAGAAATGAAATTTTGACAAAACTTTCTATAGTAATAAAATTTGACAACATTTTCTATGGAAATAAAGTTTTGGTAGATTATTTTTGGCGATATGGACCAATTTTGTGTAATAAGTCATCGGCTATATATAACTAAAGACCGATATGGACCAATTTTTACATAGCTGGTAGAGGCCATATATTGACAAAATGTACCAAATTTCAACCGTATCGGATGACTTTTGCTCCTCCAAGAGGTTCCGGACGTCAAATCTGGGGACGGTTTATATGGGAACTATATATAATTATGGACCGATATGGACCAATTTTTGCATGGTTGTTAGAGACCATATACTAACACCATGTACCAAATTTCAACTGGATCGGATGAATTTTGCTCTTCCAAGAGGCTCCGGAGGTCAAATCTGGGGATCGGTTTATATGGGGGCTATATATAATTATGGACCGATATGGACCAATTTTTGCATGGTTATTAGAGGCCGTAAACTAACATCAGGTACCAAATTTCAACCGGATCGGATGAATTTCGCCCCTCCAAGAGGCTCCGGAGGTCAAATCTGGGGATCGGTTTATATGGGGGCTATATATAATTATGGACCGATATGGACCAATTTTTGCATGGTTGTTAAAAACCGTATACTAAGACCACGTACTAAATTTCAACAGGATGGGATGAATTTTGCTCCTCCAAGAGGCTCCGGTGGTCAAATCTGGGGATCGGTTTATATGGGAGCTATATATAATTATGGACCGATATGGACCAATTTTTGCATGGTTGTTGGAGGCCGTATACTAACATCAGGTACCAAATTTCAACTGGATCGGATGAATTTTGCCCCTCCAAAAGTCTCCGGAGGTCAAATCTGGGGATCGGTTTATATGGGGGCTATATATAATTATGGACCGATATGGACCAATTTTTGCATGGTTGTTAGAGACCGTATACTAAGACCACGTACCAAATTTCAACCGGATCGGATGAATTTTGCTGCTCCGGGAGGCTCCCCAAGCCAAATTTGGGGATCGGTTTATATGGGGGCTATACGTAAACGTAACAATACCATCCGACCTACATCAATAACAACTACTTGTGCCAAGTTTCAAGTCGATAGCTTGTTTCGTTCGGAAGTTAGCGTGATTTCCACAGACGGACGGACAGCCGGACAGACGGACGGACGGACGGACATGCTTAGATCGACTCAGAATTTCACCACGACCCAGAATATATATACTTTATGGGGTCTTAGAGCAATATTTCGATGTGTTACAAACGGAATGACAAAGTTAATATACCCCCATCCTATGGTGGAGGGTATAAAAAGAAAAAAACAGCACAATTTATCCTAAGGGAAGAAGAATATGAAAGGAAAAAGTAAGATGTTTAAAAGCATAACTACATTTTCAGGGGTCTTCTTGCGGTCGTCACCTGATGCGCCGTTCGTGGGATTTTCTGGCGATGTTGGATAGCGCCATTAGTGGATTCGCCCAATATGTGGCTCCAAGACCCATTATAATAAGTCGGGTTTTCCTTCCTAACGCTTTAAGTCCAGAACGCACGAACCGATTTCCACGGTTTTGCAGTCGTTGGAAAGGTCTCAGGCCCCGTAAGGTTTATAGCAAAGAAAATGCAAGAAAATTTTACAAAAATTTATAATTTGGATTCATCGCAGTTGCTTTTGATATAAAATAATATTATTTTATCACATTAAAAATGTTTGGAGAACGTAGTGGGTAATTATGTGGTGAAAATAGGGTACCACGTTTTTTGATATCTGGTGGGAGAGAGGGACATCCCTCTTGCCCGACTTTTTTTAAAATTGGGTCAAAGTTCTCTGATTTGGGTGACATTTCCAAGGAAGGTTAGGGGTGATGTCTAGAGAAAGACCCGCTACTTTATTTTTGATAATTGGTCGCGGAGGTGGACCAACCCTTTATACGATTTTTGTTTAAAGTCAGTAAAAACAAAAATTCTCTGATTTACTTGAGATTTACAGAGAACACGCCGTGAGGTTACGAAATTAATTTTGGGGTAAATGATTTTTTAATATTTGGACGGGAAGGAACAAAATTACCCGATTTGCATGAATTTTTCAGGGAAGGTTGAAGCCCCCCTGAAAAATTCAGTCTAGGCAAAGAACAGTTACTTTATTTTTCGATATTTGGTCGAGGAGGGAGGCTTTGTCCGACTTTTTTTTTAAAGTACAGTGAAAAAACTATTTTTCGGAGATCTTGGGGGAGATTATGAATTATCGATGAGGTATATAATTTTTTTAATATTTGGTTGGGGAACCGGGAGACCTCATTTCTCCTCAAGTACATACCGTGAAACAATTAAACTTTTCCAATTTACTTGAAATTTACAGAGGATGTGGGGTAGGTTATATTATTAATGGATATCTGATTTTGTGATATTCGGAAGGGAAGAGGGGGCTCTCCTGCCCTGCTGTTTGACAATTGATGTTATAATTTGCTTAAGTTTTTTTTGGGAAAGGCATGTTCTCCGTGTCGAACAATTTGACAAATGTTAATAAAGGGTGATACGGTCAAAATTTGGTCAAGGGAAAACGCGTGTAAATCGGTGAAATCGTTTATTTAAAAAATCAAATTAAATTTCTTTTTCAAGTTCAATTAGTATAAAATTCAGGAAAAATATTCAGTTAGGCTTTCGCTTTTCCAAATCCGAATTGCCGGGCCTCACGCTTGACACCTGCCATCAGATTTTGTACAGCCACCTTGTCCACCTTCTTCGCCGCAGAAAGCCAGTTTGCCTTGAACTGCTGCTCGTCCTTAGCAGTTTTTTGAAAATGCTGCTTTTCAAGCCACAGGTACAGATGGCTTGCCAATCCAGATATTTCTTTGCGAACTTTGACAGTTTTATGTGCTTGAAAATATCTGCTACCTTTCCCCTTCCTTTTGCCGTATAAAACTCCTGTCCCGGAAGCTGCTTGTAGCCGGCTTTGAAGTAGGTTTCGTCGTCCATTACCACGCAGTCAAACTTCGTCAGCATCGTCGTGTACAGCCTCCGGGATCGCGCTTTGGCCGTCGTATTTTGTTTACACCGAAAAAAAAGTTTACTATTGTTTACGAAAAATGAACTAACCCATAGTAAGAATGACCATGATTTGGCGCCAAAGATTTTTTTCATCTAGATAAGTTCATGATTTTCTTATAAATAAGTTTATGTATTGCATCTATTTTAGTTCATTCTTACTACGCTGTGGGAAGAATGTACTTACACTCATTCAAAATATTCCTGCTATCCGGAAAAATGAACAAGTTTTTGGGAATCCTATATTTAGAAATTGGTAATTGATAAACAGTATAATTTTCAAAGAAGTAAATAAATTGAGGAATTAAAGGTACAACAAGCCTGTATACAACTAAGAAATTTTTCGTACAATATAAGACAATTTTTCATAACTACCAGTATTTTATTTCAAAAAATTATTATTATATTACATAAAACTATGGCTTATGATATACAATAAAAGAAATGTTTTTATTCGTACGCTGTATGCTGTTACTTTTCGGTAGTTAGTAATTGCTTCTTCAAAAGAGTAATATTCTACGTTAGTAGAATGAAACTAATTAATATCAATTTCCATTTTCTATCCATATGAAAGATATATGCCATAAGTTGCTATTTTCATTTAATTTTTGTCCAATTTCACCGATTTCGCTAGTTTTTGTTGTGTGGATTTGCGTCATAAGCCTCTGAAGTTAAAAAGGTATATAAAACATAAAAATATTAACAAATTCTATGGTATTTTGATCTTTATCTTACAACAGAATTTTCTTAGAGCAAATAGGGATATCAGCTTAGTTAGCATTAAACAGTAAGAAGATTCCAAAAAATACCATTAGATTTGCTGTCATCCTGCAAATGAAAATTATTTTTAATAAATAGAAATTTTGGCTTTATTACAAATGGACGAAAAACTTACCACATTGAAAAAAATCATCCAATTACTACATTAGTGGAATCATATCCATGCACAAATGGGACATTTTTGAAATCCTTCTCAGAATATAAATGAAATAAAAATATTATAAAATTAGATATAATTTCCACTTGTCAATATAGCATTTAGTATTTATGGTGGATATTAAGTTCGAGTTTAGTGGCTAAAATCCCAATTTTTCATGATTAGTTTTCTTTAAAAATACATGGGAACAAAATTGAACCGTTTTTGTGTTCATTTAAAATTTATATCAAATTTTTAGTAATTTGAGGTCGCTGAATCCAAATTTACACTTGTTTTTTTAAGAGCTCGACTTTTTGAGATATACGGTTATGTTCAAAATTAAGGCACTTCCGCTATATATATTGGAATAACTTGAAAACAATTCATCATATTAAATTAAAAAAACAGCGTTCTACACGCTCACAAAAATCGCTTCTGTAACATATACTCCCAAACATACTTTGCTTCAAGCATATACATTTTTGGGTATTGCCCAAACATTTATATGTTTGATCTCTACCAATATATAATATGTTTAAAAGCATATTGGTCTAAACAATATATGTTTGGGTAGTCTAAGTTCCAAACATTTTGTATTTTTGCATCCAAATTCAATAATATTGTCTTCCAAAAAACAATATGTTATTATGTGACCATATAATATGTTTGGAAGCATTTTGCACCCAAAAATATTATATGCTTAAAAAAAATTCTCCCAAACAATATTGTGCTCAAAATTTTATTTATTTATTTATATATTTACAATCATAATGAATTATGAAAATAAACAGGTAATATAGGTGCTAACAACATAGGTTTTCGACCTGAATGCTCAAAATTTTGTTTCTGCCCAATTGTATATTCCCCGACATCTTTCTCACTTCCACGAGATTCTTTAGTTCTTAGCACCTTTTTCTGTAATACAAACATTGTAGAAGAGATTATTCAATTTTATGATTTTTTTATTTTAATTTTACCTTTTGCCGGACGGGGACTCGAACAGCGGACCACACAGTTTGTAAGGATCAAAGAAGTAGCTGATTAATTGCCCAAGGAAAAATAAAATGTTAATTTTGTAATAACAAGCAACAACCACCAACTTAATTCAATATCGCTCCCTGTTAAATAGCGCTCCAAGCTACTAAACACATATATGTTTATAGGCTATTTCTAAATTAATATATGTTTGCATCCAAGCATATTATATTTGCAAACATTTTATGGCCCAAACATAATATGTTCTAACATATTAACATATATGTCCCAAACATGTTATGCTAGTTTATGAACATTATATGCTTGCACTCAAAAATATTGTGTTTACAAATTTGTGTTCCAAACATATAATGTTTATAGCCAAACATATGAAAAACAGTCTTTTTCAACCGTGTACACGCTCACAAAAAATCGCTTCTGTAACATATACTCCCAAACATATTTTGCTTCAAGCATATACATTTTTGGGTATTGCCCAAACATTTATATGTTTGATCTCTTTCAATATATAATATGTTTGAAAGCATATTGGTCTAAACAATATATGTTTGGGTAGTCTAAGTTCCAAACATTTTGTATTTTTGCATCCAAATTCAATAATGTTGTCTTCCAAAAAACAATATGTTATTATGTGAACATATAATATGTTTGGAAGCATTTTGCACCCAAAAATATTATATGCTTAAAAAAATTCTCCCAAACAATATTGTGCTCAAAATTTTATTTATTTATTTATATATTTACAATCATAATGAATTATGAAAATAAACAGGTAATATAGGTGCTAACAACATAGGTTTTCGACCTGAATGCTCAAAATTTTGTTTCTGCCCAATTGTATATTCCCCCACATCTTTCTCACTTCCACGAGATTTTTTAGTTCTTAGCACCTTTTTCTGTAATACAAACATTGTAGAAGAAATTATTCAATTGTATGATTTTTTTTATTTTAATTTTACCTTTTGCCGGACGGGGATACGAACAGCGGACCACACAGTTTGTAAGGATCAAAGAAGTAGCTGATCAATTGCCCAAGGGAAAATAAAATGTTAATTTTGTAATAACAAGCAACAACCACCAACTTAATTCAATATCGCTCCCTGTTAAATAGCGCTCCAAGCTACTAAACACATATATGTTTATAGGCTATTTCTAAATTAATATATGTTTGCATCCAAGCATATTATATTTACAACCATTTTATGTCCCAAACATAATATGTTCTAACATATTAACATACATGTCCCAAACATGTTATGCTAGTCTATGAACATTATATGCTTGCACACAAAAATATTGTGTTTAAAAATTTGTGTTCCAAACATATAATGTTTATAGCCAAACATATGAAAAACAGTCTTTTTCATCCGTGTACATAAGCTTAAAAACGATTTTCTGTTCTTAATCGTGTAATCCATTTAAAGAATATAAACTTAATAAAAAACTAGTTTCGAGCTATTCTCCATCAAGTTATATTTAAATTTGCATCGAAGGCGTATAATTGTATACTTTTCTTACTGATTTATTTCTGATTTTAGCACCTAAACTCGAACTTAGTACACACCTTAAGGACTCGCTATAACATAACAAGTATATACGGCCGTAAGTTCGGCCAGGCCGAATCTTATGTACCCTCCACCATGGATTGCGTAGGAACTTCTACTAAAGGCTGTCATCCACAATCGA